>NC_143396.1:52234958-52859958 GCF_052110815.1 Crocodylus siamensis | reverse complement strand
GGATAAGTCTGGCACACCAGAATCTAGCTACAAGGGTAATTAGACTCCTCCTGATTTGAAATATCTTATAAGATCAAGTTGTGGCCAGAGAGAATCAGGTAATCCCTTGTGGATGCTAACTCTGATGAACTCCACAGCACAGTCAGGCCAGGCACAGGGCTGCCAGGCCCTGAGATCCTATCATTTGTTGCACCAACAAGGTGGTTGAAAAATGATGCTTCTTTAATTAAACTGGTATAAAGTTGTAGCAGTGCAGTAGTGAGGCAGGATCAGGAATACTTTCTTTGAGTAAATTTTTTGGTGAAATATAGTAAGTATCCTTTTAAAAAAATTCTTGTGGCAAGAATGTACTGTGCTTTTAAATAGAAATAAACCCAGCAAATATGTAGAAACAAATGGATGACTAGTGTTTAAAAACAAAATTAAAACAAAGCCAAATTTCAGCTCTCACTTTGCATTTGGATACATTGTATGTGATTAGAAGAAACTCTACATTAATTGTTGATTTACGTTTAATTCTTGAATTGTAATAATTCAACCTTAAGGGCTGCCTTTTACTTGACACCATTTAGAATATTCACAGGAGTTTCCAGTTTTATAAATATTCATGTCAGAAGGAACCTACTTTGACCACATTTATATTATAGTCCATTTCAACCAACTACCTAATATCAGGTAGTTGGGTGGGGGAGGTCGAAGCTCTGTCTGCAACTGCTAGCAGCTGGCAGCCCCGCTCCCTGCTCCCTGGCCAGCCACTTCCCTGGCCAGGAGCAGTGTGCACAGCACAGGGGCAGCAAGCAGCAGCTGTCTCCTTGCTGCCTCTGTCTTCCCATGCTATGGCTGCTCCAGCCCCTGCCCCTGGCAGTGATGACCAGCAGCCTGGTCTCCAGCTGGCCACCGTGCTGGACCTGCTGGCTTAATGCACTGCCTGCTGCCTGGCCCACAGCTATCTGCAGCAACCACCTTCCTCTCTGCAGTGCTCTGTCCCAGGGCCACCACCACGCAGATGTCACCTGGACCCTGTCCTTCTGGCTGGATCCTGGCAGGGACACTGGCAATAGACTGCTGGATGCCACAGCTGGGGCCACCCTTGTCCTCCTGGGCCTCCAGCTCTGCTGCCTCTGGGCCTGCCGAGCCAGCCAAGATTGATGGCTGCACATTGGCCAGCAGACCTGAGATGATGAGCGGTGGCTGAAGGTGTTCCAAATGACCCGTACCACCTTCTGAGACCTGGGGCAGGTCCGTCCATACCTAGAATGGCAGAACACCAACATGTGGTTGCTCCCACATGGACACCCAACTGGCTCTTGCCCTGCTGAAGCTGGCCACGCCTGCCAGCCTCCAGTACATGGGCCATCTCTTTGGGGTAGGTGAAGCTACTGTGAGGGAGACTGTCTTGGAAGTGTGTGGTGCCTCCAGGATGTGCTGGGGCACACAGTGCTCCACCTGCATGATTTTGTGACAGGGGTGGTGGGGTACCATGCCCTGGGATTCCCTCAGTACATTGGGGCCCTGGAAGGGACCCGCATCCCCATCACCTACCTGTCCCATAGTGACCAGCCCTACTACAGCCAGAGGTGCTTGCGCTCCATTGTGGTCTGGGCTGTCATCAACTACTGCAGCTTCTTCACAAATGTGAGTACCAGCTGGGTGGGCAGTGCTCACGATACCCACATGTTTCACAACTATGCCCTGCAAGGCTTGGTGCAGAGGGGCCACTTCATGCGGGGGGTGCCAGACCTGCAGCTGGGTGTCATGGCTCTCTTCCTCACTGGGGACCCTTCCTACCAATTCCTGCCCTAGCTTATGTGGCTGTACACCAGCCAGCTGGACCTCCAATCAGGCCCATTTTAACTGATGCCTGGGCTGGACCCACACCACAGTGGAGTAGGGGCGCAGGCTGCTCAATAAAGCTTTTCACTGTCTCCTGCCTCACTGTGTGCTGTGGTGGTGGAACCCAGGGGCCAGGGGAGTATGGCTGGGCCAGATGGGGTGGAAGAGTGGGGGCAGGGGCTGAGGTGGGAATGGCCCTTTCCCCCAGTGTAGGGGGGCATGGCTGGCAGCTCTGCTCAGGCCTGGGTGTTGACAACAACTGTGTGCAGCTCTGGGTGGATTCTTTGGATTGTAGGGCATGGCGTGCAGGCACCTGGGCAGGAGCCTCACCAGGGAGGAGCTGACACTGCTGGCAGCTGGCCACACCTTGTGGCTTGGGCTGAGGCTGCAGAGCTGTTAGGGCAGGTGTTGGCCCGGGCTCCCTGAGCTACTGGTGGAGAGTGGGATGAGAGTACAGTGGGATGGGCTGCTGGTGTCCTGCAGAGCCCTCTACTGGCAACATGTCAGGCAAGAGCAGGGGCTTGGGTAGGCCACCCATGATGCTATACATAGCATGGCTGTGGCCTGGGTCCTGGGACATGAAGATTTCTGTCAGCTGCCACATAAAGGGCATGGTCTTGTGGGCACTTTCATTGGCAGGTAGCAAATTTACTCGCAAGTAGTGTAATTTATTGCGCAGTAAGATTGTGCACGTGTTGACACGCACACTTATTGCGTATGCTAATATGCAGTAAAGCATCTTGTGTAGACACACCCAGAGAATAAGAGTGATCAAGCATTGCCAGTTCCAGAAGCTCTTGAAACAGAAGGGAATCCATTGGGTGAGATGTAGTCAGAGGATCTACCATGGTGATTCCATACTTTAGGCTGTGGAAGAAGACCAAAAAAAAGAAAAAAAAAGATTTCTATTAATCTTACCATGCGGAAGAGTCCTTCCTTAGTCCAGATTTAATGATCAGCAAAACCATGAACAGGGGAACATGACAAAGTAGTTAGGCATTTCAGAAGATTCTTTGTACTATCCCTGGCTAGGGACAAATATTCAAAAAGCCTGAGCCTGAATTGATTCAATCTTTGCAGGTTAGTCTGACCTGGCTAGGCTAAACCAGTTTGTAAAAGTACAGACATCCCCTCTGGACGGAGGAAATGCCAGCATGTGCCTGCAGTGGTTCAGGCTAGAAGCCAGAGGGTGCTAGAGCAGCCCTTCCTTCCCTTTCAAGTAATGAGCTGAGGGCAGGGGGTGTGGCTAGGCCCCTGCAGGATGCTCTTATTAGGGAGTGCTCTGCCTCTCCACCCCCCCATAACTTGCTGCTCCTCTGACCAGTGACAGTGCCAACACCGAGTTACACAGCAGGGTATTTATTAGCCCATCAGCAAAAACAACACCTCTCTCATTAGTTCAAGCTCTTAAACAACTTTTTCCAAGGAAGGAACAGAGAGTCATTACCAGCTTACCTATTCATTAGCTCCAAAAAGCTGTAAATGGACACTGTCCTGTCTGCCTTACACAAACGCCTCTCAGTATTAGCTAGCATACCACATGCTGCTTATGACCAATGCTGTGGGAGAGAGCAGGGGGGAATCCCTGCTTGAGCAGCGAGTGGTTGGGGGAGGGGAGATGGGGCAGGGGGGAGCTAGGCATACCCTCCTGTGCCTACAAGTCTCTGCCAGAGGTGCAGGCAGAGAGAAGAGCCCCAGCCAGTTCTGCCAAGCATCTGGGATGCTGGGTACTCCAGTTTCAGTTAAACCAGGAAGTGGTCTGGGACAGACATTACATAAACCAGTTTGAGCCAAATCAATTAAGTCTGATACTAAATTCAACCAGGTTTATCTCAAACTGGTTTCAGGCATTGTCAGACTGGTTTATGTGCACTGAATGTCTGTTCAGAAACTGGTTTAAACCTGTAACAGATCACTTAAACTTGTTTAAGTGTAATGTCTGTCACTAGCCTCTGAGCCTACTCTGCTCAACATCTCCTCTCCAGCTACAGCCAATCTCTGATGCTTCAGTGAAAGAAGAAAAACACCCAGAGCCAAATTATAGATGGAGAGGGGATTCCTTCCTTCCTGACCCATACAGATGAAAAAATACAGCCTTGAAACATAAGATTTGGTTATAAATATTGTCTTTAATGGAGTTATAGCCAGTAGTGGGTAGCCATGTGGGACATGGGGCCTGAGCTCTGCATAAGGAGGAGAGGGGCATTGGAGTGGTGGCAGTAAGGCTTATGGCTCTGGCCTGGGGAGCAGAAGTAGAAGTCCCCTTGTCAGTCTCCCTTGCCATTCTATATGGGAGATGTCACTGGTGTCAGGAGAGATATTGGTGCAGGCAGTAGTCAGGCTATTAATGCCACTGTATGTAGGGTCCTTTTCGTATCCCTGCAGCCTTTTTTCTCACCGCCAAAATCAGTGTTTCATGTCACTGCTTGGGACAAGAAGCAGTCATGGTCACGGATGTGTGAGAGGGTTCATATACTTGGCAGCTGCTGTGCTGACACCTTCCCTGGAGCAGCAGCTGTTCCTTGTTGTCCCCAGGCACAAAACCTACTGACTGCCTCTCATTGCAGCTCTCATGAGTATGTTAAGGGCAATACTAGTTTTATGTTTGTTTCTTTTGCATGATGCACCTAAACTCAAGATCTTACATGCTTTCTCATACATAATATTATGTATTTCCATTTAAACTTGTAGAATATAATCCCATGCCTGCCTTTAAATTTAATTGACTCTATTTGTACACAAAACATGAGAAGCATACTATGACAAATTTTAGCAGTATCCCAACCAAGGGACTGGTACTTCAGTGTCTGAAATCCAGATCTACTTGTTAGAGTCAAAGGTCAAAGGATATGGTGATATGAGGGAGTTGTTTTTTAACTTTATTTTAGCTGCAACTAAGGAAGAAAAACCAGAGTGTAGTATAAAACAGATTGTACTTTTAAAGTTTCAGCTGTTGTGGTGTTCTTGCTATGGAATGCTAAGTTCAGCTTTGTGATATAAAGCCCTAAAGGCCTCCAACTAGGTCAGTGCTGTAAATTTATTGTGACAGTAGCCTGAGAGAGAAAAGCTGCATGTTTAAAAAAGAAAAAAAAAATTCAGAGCAACTGAAAACCAAAATAGTGTCTCTGAATCATTAATTACCATAATTGTCTATGGAAAGCTATAAGGCTAAATTGTTATTAAAGGAGCTAATTACAGGATCTGTAATTAAGTTAAAAACTTCATTTTAATATTTAAAAAAATATGAGGTAGAACATAATCAAATTGTGGATGGAACATGGCTGAGAAAAGGACAAAAAGTGAAGGATAAACATTTAAACACTTAAGGCTGGCTTCCTTTCTGTACCCTCTTATCAGAACTAATATGCTTTACTTTTAAATATAAAGGACACTTCATTTTTATTGCATATATTTCTCACTTTATTGATTAAAGTTTTTTTTTACCACTTCTCAGAATTATTTTCTGACAAAGCTTCTGTTCTGTTCAGGCATACAGTGCTTCTTAAGCAGAAAGAAGTATTATTTCCTCAAGGAAAGAGGCTATAAATATTAAAAGGGGCATTATATTAATTTTCACTCCTAAGCAATAGCTGTTTTGTGCAAAAAAATACAGTCAGATTGTAAAACCTGTAGAAAAGAGCTAATCGGAGTGTTTTCTTTTTCTTGCCTGTCAGTGGGATTACATGCAGAGT
Organism: Crocodylus siamensis; assembly: GCF_052110815.1. Classification (NCBI taxonomy): domain Eukaryota; kingdom Metazoa; phylum Chordata; order Crocodylia; family Crocodylidae; genus Crocodylus; species Crocodylus siamensis. The sequence goes on along the minus strand of NC_143396.1, from coordinate 52,854,433 downwards.
AAGATGCTAAATGTGTGTAGGTGGCGGAAGCTGAATAAGTGTGTGGGGTAAGTTTAGTCAGAGTATTAGCACAGAAACTTCCTAATATTTTTGTGTTAAATTTTGAAAAGTATTTTTTGTTTTGTTTCGATCATTCTTTTCTTAAGTTTTGGTTGTTATAATTGTATAATATTTGACCATCCATAAAGGTGCAAAAGAAACAGTATTCTTACATTCAGTTGTTCAGTATATTGTTTAAATTGGCTATGCATTAACTTGTTAGTGTGCTTGTCACAGGAGCAGGGTAAGCACCTGTGACTGCGAGGGAGTTAAGGAGCTGCCGATCACCAGGGGCAGCTCAGGTGCTGGTTGCCATGGCAACCAGATGGGTCATCTGACCGGAAGGGGGAAGGGCCAGGCCCTTTATAACAGCTCAGGCCTGAGCCCAGCCACAGTTCCCTTCTGTCTGCTGCAGGAGTAGGAGCTCTGTGGCAGAGCTGAGCAGTCTGGGTTGGTGGTTGCAGCCTCACCCCACGGACTGGCTGCGATGATGCTGGGAATGCGAACACCCTAAAGGAAGATAGGGTTGAGAGCCCTGGTGGGGGCTTTGTATTTGCGTTATGAGCGGGTAGGCTCTTTGTTGATTTTGTTACAGCCGTTTCGGGCTTGGTTTATGTTACAGTTTACACCGGAGGACTGGGTGAGGCTGTAGGGGAGTGAGGAGGCCTCAGGGGGGCTCCCCAGCAGCTTGGGAGTTCCCGGTGCCCAGTGCCGGTAGGGCACTATTGTTTGCGCCGGCAAGGCGCAGTGTGCAGGGTTGTGGACCCCAGCCCGGTAGGGTGGCGTTTGGCCCGCGGGGCAACTGACCCAGAGTGGGGCAGCGGGCAAGAGGCACGGCACAGACCCCCCAGAGGGGGACAGCGGGGCGAGAGTCGCTGGAGGCGTGTCTGAGGCCCTGAGAAGGGCGGGAAAGCCCCGAGGTGGGCGATTAGGCCCCAGAGCAGGGCGGTGAGCAGAGAGCCAGGCCCAAGGGGTGCCGACAACTGGGCGGCGGTGGAGAGCCAGGCCCAGGGGGCGCCAGGCGGGTGGTGAGCCCAGGTGCTAGGGGGAGCACCAGAGGGCGAGGGACCGCTCAATGTCCCACGGAACAGCTGCGAGGCTTGGGGCGCGCTAAAGGGGAGGTTTGGAGGCACGCATACCCCCTTAAGAGAGGGGCGCACAGAGGCACCCCATTTGTGGAAGGGGCGCCGAGGAGCCCTGAGAGCACACAGAGCTGGGGACCTAGTACCATGGCCCTAGTTAGAATGTTCCAACACCATCAGCGAGGCTTGGGCTGCGGTACAGGGGAGGTACAGGAGCCGCAGACAGCACCCTCTGCCATCGCGGTGTGTATAAATGGGCAGCTTCCTGCTTCATTTCATCCTATGTTATTCATAAGCAAGATCAAGTCATTGCAGGCGAGAATAGGCAGGCGGTGGACCCATTGCAGGAGTCCGGAGCCGCACGCGCGGAGAGTCTTCAAAAATGAGACTCCTGTCACAGTGCCCTACTGACCTGCATCTATATTTCCTTAATAAAACAAGCAAGCATTAGCAGTTCTTTGCAGAATTAGAGACGCCTAACCAGTTTGTTGCTGCAAAAGCATACTTAGTAATCAATATGAAATGAAACTTTTAATAAGCTTTTTCTGCATTATTGTTTCAGAATTAGCCATACTGGTGCCACTTAGTCTACCTGACAACAAAGCTAAAGCAGCTCTCCTATGAAAGTGGGTGGACTGGCTGCTAGATTTTTTATTGACATTTCTGTTTCCCAGATATCTCTCCTCCATTGTGTATTTTAGATGAGTTTTTTTAATAGAAAAAATAAACTCTGATTTGTGGTTCTTCCAGTTTAAAGGCATGTACAAGATGTAAATCAATGAATAATGTGGGTTATGCTCTCTATATAGATGTTGTTTCATCTACAATAAAATAATGAATATGTTGTTTCATTATTTTAATAATGAAATTAACATCTACAGCATAGGTATTTCCAGGGCTATTATTTTTTACCTTCATAAAAAAATATCAGTATATTTACTTTCTTTGACCATTTAGTAGTCACCTAGTTGGCCATTACTTTTCATAGCCAAAATATTTCAGAGATGCAGTGAATTTATTGTCACATTTCCTTAACATGTGAGGCCTGGATCACTATCTTAACCAGTACATCTTGAGGTAGAACTGTCTACAGGGACTCTTCAGATAGCTCCTCTGCTTTTCTGTTTGGAAGAAGGAGTGGCGCTTCCCTTCAGTAACAGGTTGCAAACCAAACTCAATCTATTCTCAGAGATTCTGAAGAGGCCAGGTTCAGCCTTACTCAAAGACCTTTGCTAATCACACTGACTGGCTCATAGTGATGTCTCTCTTCCCCAGTCCAGTTCCCGGCACCATGAAAACATATGAGTTTTGCTTGTAGGGGTTTCTCTGGACCTGTCTAAGTACCAAAGTTAGGACAGAAATATTTGGACCTGTCAGTGTTACAGTGCTGAAGCTGATACTTTAAGTAAGGTAGTATGTTCCCAGGGGATAGTATCTTTTCCAAGGAAACTGTGATGTCAAAAGAATTCATCCCTCCTTCTCTTGTCTGCACCCCTCAAAGACCATTCCTGCCTTCTGCTTATCTTCTATGCACAGTTTATCTTCCAGGAGTCTGCAGAAAGGAAGGGATGGTTTTGAAGAAGGATCTGAATCCTCCTTTATTGAAAGAGAGAGAGCCATACTCTGAGGGCCTCATTCATAAATGGATATGGATATAAGACTGCGTTTCATCCACACTGGTTGAATAGGTGATTTTAAAGATTTTTTCCAAATATTTCAGGCCTTTGAATTTTCAGAGCAAAAGACTGATTTTTGACAAAATGAGAGGAAGGAATAGAATGGATTGGACTGGAATGGCTCCTTCATCCAACTGGAGGATGCACTGCTGTTTCCATAGAGCAGTATTCCGTTCTCTCTGTGGTATTAAAGGTCATGTACCAAGCAGAAATTAATTTCATATTAAAAATGAAGTTAGATTTTACAGAGCTCCTCTAGCAACTTTCCCCCAGGCTTTTCCAGAGTTAGACAACATTAATTCTGTGTGCATATAAAACTGATATTACAATAGTCTTGTATGCATTACAAGCGAAAATGTTGAGAAACACAATACTTCAGTATTTCCACAACCTCCACTGAATGATTTTGTAGGGTTACTGCAAATCCCCTAAAGACCAGCAGGAAATACCTGAGCTCCCATTACTTGCCCTGCGCATTCTTTGCTAAGAGTCAAAGATTCTTTGTAAAGATGAGAAGAAGAAAGGCTTTGGGGAAGGCAAAAATTGATTCAGTGTTTGCTTCTATATAAGCAAGGCTTGCTGTTTGTATATCACCAGCTACCAGCCTACCTATACAATTACTGTACAAACTAATATGACCACTGCACCTATACAAACCACCTATACCAAGCATTCTGTATCCATGTGAGTCAGGTGTGGAGGATGTGTAGGCGTGAAATCTGTTCCATGCTGTGACTGTTAGAGTGTATGTATAAACACCCGGATCAGGTAGATCAGACCCATGTTATCATGTTTTCTGTCCCAGGGGATTTGCATGATACAAACTTGATAGTTAATTCAGTGCATTTAAATATATACTGTATTAGATTTCATCTGTGAAGCCAACATCTCAAATACCACTCATCATGGAATAAGCAAAGAATTTCTCTATAATGTTGTCTTGTAGACTCTTCTAGTTTAATGAAGGTACTATGCTGGATAGTATTTTGGCTGGCACTGTAGAATAGTACTATAAAATGTGTGTTATGAATTCAACTTAAGGATCTTTCTAGCGCAGGGGTTGGCAAAATAAGGCCCACCAAGCGATTTCATCCAGCCCATGGGCAGGTGCGTACCAATTCACTGTGTCCAGCCGGTCCCTGGGCTGCCCCTGCTGTGCATGTCTGGAGCCAAGCCCTGATCACTCCCACAGGGGTAGCGCATACTGTGTTCCCACCTTTACCCATAGGATGGCCCTGACTCTGGCCATACAGGTAGGGAATTGGCAGCAGTGGCTGCAGGCAGGTCAGGGGAGGAGTGGTGGCAGTTGTGGGCAGCAGGGGAAGCAGCAGTGGGCATGGAGTAGTAGTGGGCAGGAAGTGGTGGTGGTGGCAAGTGGGGGTGGGTGGGGGAAGGGTAATGAGTGGGTGGGAGGTAGCAGCAGCAGGGTGGGAGCACTGGGCCTGCGTCAGTGCCCTGAGGCCAGGCCCAGTGGGGACCCAAGGTGTGGCAACATGAGCATGGAGCCCTAGCTGGCAGGGGCACTGGGTCTGCCTGGCTCCATTGTGCGGGGCTCCACAGAGTTCACATGCAGTTCCAAGGTTTTTCACCTGACCTGTGCCTCTGGGGGGCACCCTGCAAGATGGACCTGGTGGCCTAGCCACATGCAGTCCTGGGGTGTGCCAGGACTGCACACTGAATAGGGATTCCACCTGCCATGGGCTGGAAGCACCCTGAGGTCCTGCTGCTGATGGCAGGGGTTGTGCACATTGGAGGGTGTGTCTGAGGGGGGCGTATTTTTAGAGGGGGGCAAACACACCCCACGCACCCCCACCTCCCAAATGCAGCCCATACCCCCCACAATCCCCATGCGCCCACACATACCCATACCCTCCCCCACACTTCATATACACATCCACATCTGCCCACAAACCTCATACTCACCCACACCCCCCACTTACCTACACCCCCCACAAACTCCATATACCCATCCACACCCTCCTTTGCACCATCCTCTACACCCCACATATACCCACTCCCCATACACACATGCACCCATACCCTTTCCCACACCCTGCATGGATAACCACATACTCACAGTCCCCCCTACCCACCCACACCCCCACACCTTCCTCACAAATGCCACACCCACATCCACACCCCACACATACACACCCAGAGCCTCCCCAAACCCCATACCCACCCATATACACCACACCTACCCACACCCCTCACAAATCCCCCACACACCCACACTCTTCCCCATACCCATCCACATACACATACACCCTTCCCCCACACTCCATATACACCCCCCACACCCTTCCCCATACACCACATACACACAACTCCACACACGCAATGCCCCACAAGCCCAATACCCACCCGCCCATACCTCGACACCTATTCACACCTCACCCACAATATACAAGAGTAAGACTTCATTTTGAGCTATTATGCAATCACCTCCATGCACACCACTATACACATGCATGCAAATCAGGACAAAGTATTTTTTTTAAATAAAATTGAAATATGTTATAGTAGATGCTTGATTTTTAGTATATAATTTTGGTTTTTTTCTGGTTCCAAGATGGCAATCCTCCCCCTTCCCCCCAAAGAGTACTTCTGGGAGCAAGGGGAGGGGTTTCTGATGCTAAAGGTCAGGGGTTAGGGGCAGGACTTCTGCTCCCACAAAGGCAACCTGTGGGGCAGGGCACCTGTCAAGGAGTGGAGCTATACTTGCAGCCCTCTACAGCTCACCAAAACTCGTTAAATGGCCCTCCAGCCAAAATAGCGTCCACCCTATGTTCTAGAGAGTGTATCTGCATTTCTATACTGCAGTAGAAAATATACATCAGATATTATTTTTTACATAATGATACCTGAGAAAAACGTTTTCATTGTTTAAAGTAGGAAATAACTACGTTGCTGTGTGGTATCTTTTGGCAAATGTTGATTTTTTTTGTTCTTGGAGACTGCTGTATTTTCATATTTGCATTCTTACATAGGCGATCAAATATTTATTTCCTTTATGTAACAAATGTAGATGATAAGTTTTCTTTGACACAAGGAATGTCACTTTGGCAGGCCATCCCTCCTCCTCATGCTATGCATTTTACCTTTTTAGAGGAAGAATTGCCTCTTTGATTTGTTGCAGTACTTTTCACACTGTGGTCTATACAGTGGTTGCTGGAAGATGGTAAGAAGTGGCTGGTGCTAGTGTACTGCTTTTTTTCCTTATCTCAAGCTCAGAGAGAGAGGGAAATTGGAAATGGGGCATGAAATGAAAACAGTGTGATTAATTATATTTAAAAGGGGGAAACATTTATCATGCAAATGCCATTAAAATATTGAAATATTTTCCTAAGATACCATATTTACTCTAATGTAAGATGAGTTTTTACCCCCAGTTGACATATGGTGGAAAGCCCCTCATCTTAGATTTACATACAAAGTGGGGATGGTGGGGTAGGCAGCTTTGACTCTAGCCCTGAGACCAGGTCAGGGCCACAGCAGCCTGTAAAGACACAGCTTGGTTCTTGTTTAGGCTAGGTTGCCTCCTAGGCATGGAGCACATGGAAACCCTGTTCTCTGCCCAGCCAATCAACAGTGCTGACACTGCTGTATTGCCTGTTCAGCCAGTCAGCAGTGTGACAGTTCTGCATAACCTGCCAAGGACTGAGCTTCCACGTGCTGTACTCTGGGGCAGGGGGCAATAGAGCCGGGGCAGAGCCTGACAGTAAGTAGGGGGGCAGAAGAGGAGAGCTGAGGAACAGGCAAAGACTTCACGGAGTGAGTGCAAGGGGCAGAGAGATTGTGGGGAAGGGGAGGAAGGGACAGAAGCTTTTGGGAGCTGGCAGTTGGGGGTGCCAGTGGGACAGGAAGGCTGCAGGGAGAAGATATAGGGAAGACAGAGGGGAAGGGAACCACCTGACCACTCCAGCCACTATGTTCCCTGCTGTAGCCATAGGAGGGGGACAAATTTAAGATAACCCTCCAATAATTAGATTCTATCATTGGAAAATTATGACACATTTATAAATTTTCCATATATACAATCTAATTATTGGAAGATTGTCTTAAATTCAGGTTCAACTTACAGTGAATATAATAAGTTTTCCATTTTCCCCAGCTGTAGTCATCCTTGGAACATATGATCATAAATTGAACACACTTTGGCTCAGTGATAGGGTTAACCAATGGCTTCATCACTCTTTTGAGACTCAAGAGACCTACATTCTCTTCCGTCTCTGCCACTGATTTTCAGGGTGGTCTTTGTCAAGATGCCTTCTCTTTTTTGTCTGAGTTTTCCATTGATACTGACTTTTTTTTTAAGGAAAAATTGAGAACCATGCTTGAAAAGTGTTATATAAGAGCTAAGAAAAATTGCAAATAATACTAATACTACCGCTAATGTTACTAATAGTCTCTCTGTTGTTGTTTTTGTTACTAAATACGGGGAAAGTTTGCCATGACATACAGTCACTAAGATATGACTTAACCTTTATTCTATTCCATAGTAGGCACAGTAAATCTGTGCAGGGGGGATTTCTGGTATGGGTGGGAGAAAAGTATGTTTGTCCTTAGATAAGTTAGAATTAGCTACGAATTACCTTACCTGAATGTATCAAGCTCTGATTTTTCCTGTTTTGCCCTTTTTGTAGACATTTGCCCTTTGGTACCATTTATATGAAATCTGAGCAAAATACTGGTATTCAGATGTTAACTGTTTTACTTCCATTTTGCACAAGCATGTAATTGTCTAAACATGGTGTAAAGTAAAGTAAAATCAGACCCTTAGAAATGCTACACTGGCAGACATGGGATAGCTTTAAAACAGGTATTTAGACTGTTTGCATATAGATTCCCAAAGCAACTTCTATAGAAATAAAATACTCAGTTTCAGTTGAATTCAGTAGGATTTAGGTGTCTCGCTCTGAACCTTCTGTGAAAATTTCATCTGTCATCCCTCTTCTGTATAGTTCAAGGAACAATTTTCTCTTGCATTTCTTCTCTTGAATACTTAATACAGCTTCCCAGTTTGGAAGAGGGCAAAATGCAGAAATCATCCGGAAGCTTTTAGGACAATTCTTTTCTCTGAGTGATTTGATATGTCTAGCCAGCCAGATTTCATGTATTCCTCTCATGTCTTTCAGCGAACAGTTCTTGTCCTTGATCCTTTCTGATTTTATAAGATTTCTGAGCCTCCTTGGTATATCACAGGAGGTTGTTAGGCAACCTGAATTTCCTAAAAAGACCTTTAGCCATGAGGTACTTGTGCAGCAAAACATTCAAGACAATTAATCCTTGCCTGGTTGACTGGAATGGGCATGTTCCTTAGTAACAAGGGACTGATTACGGAAAAGAACGAGGCTGCCTGCTTCACTGTTTCATTGCATTAAATATTTGAGATCTATACATCCCTTTCTCTCTGCTATCAAGGCAGGAGGTATGTAAATAATAGTAACATTGGGAAAATGCTATATCTTGCTGTCATGTGGGCAGTCATGAAAAGATGATGTTTTAATGGTGTAAGTTTAAAACATGTCATAATTTTTGGGATGACTCTGTTGTTTTGTAAAGTCAGAGACTGTAACATAGAAATTTATACAAAGTGCATGCACTTCAAACTCTGAAATAGGGGGTCACTGCTAGATAAAAACATTGGCCAAGGAAAAGGAAATTATGCGTGTTATGCATATTGCAAGGGAAAATATAGCACAACTGTTGTCCAGGTTTTTCAGCTTCAAGTATCTCATATATGTACTTTAAAGGAAGCATTTCAAACATATCTGTTCCTGTGGGGCTGGATTTGGCACAGCCCCCCCCCGCCCTTACGTCTGAGCGGGTGCCACAGTGACCACAGCCTAGGACCTGGCTTCAGTGAGCACTACATGCAGTGTGCATCCCAGGCAAGCCTGGTACAGTGCGTGGGTCAAAGGAGCAGCATCAAGGGCTGGATTATGGATCGCCACATTTTGCATGCACTTTTAGCATACTAGGGCTCTTTGTTGGCCACATTTTAATAAACCATGCGCCCAACATTTGCAGTAAAAGGAGGGATATTATCATAAGTGGTTAAGAGTTTCTCCTTCTAGTTCCACTTAATGAGGTGGCTGCTCAATGTCTATATGGGGAGTAGAGTTACTGTGCGTGATGGGCTCAGAATATTATATGTCCTTCCCCCAGAAAAGACCTTGCTAATTTACAGATCTTCAGTATTTCTCTTGCCTGTTCATGTCTCTGTATTCTATTTCTCCTTTTCTTTTTTGGGAAAATAGAGGCATACTTGAAAATTCAGATTTATGGCTCTTTCACATTAGACTATGCACATCTCTTTTTTTTTTCACTTTGAAAAGAGTAGATTTGAGATGTGGCTGCTGAAATTGTAATATTTACTGATTTGGGACAGGCTAAGAATTACAGGTCCGGTTTGAATTGCATTGGCAGGACTGCATGAGGAAGCTTCAGAGAGCCTGTATTTCTGGTGCCTAAGCGTAGTTGAGTCCTATCAAGTCCTCATTTCAAAAGTGTCATTGTAGCACAGCATGTATACATGTTTATATTAGAATGCTTGCTTTCTTTTAATAGAGGATGTAGCCCTAGGAATGTTTTCACTTTTCTGTGCGTGGCACAATATCTTCCTAAGCCTTAACTTTTCTATGCAGTCTGTCATAATGAAATCCTTGCCTTATTGAAGGAAATGTCAAAACTAGCATTCATTTTAAAAGAACTGGGATTTCTGGTTGGGTGTGTTGCTTTTGAGGTGTTTATTTATCAGTTTTAAGTTTCAGTGAGGTCCAGTGTGAGAGTTTGTTAATTCTTCATTTTTCAAGGTAAGGTTTCTATATATAGTGAAGTTCTACCAACTATAGAAACGCACTGGTTTTGTCAATTTATGCAAAAGTAAATTTAATTTTGATACTGAAACTATTGTCAAAATATTCTCCATGCTGATTGATTCAGTAACTGTGATAGATTTTTGCTAAATTTCTTCTAAGGATTTGTAACAAACTGGGCTGCTATTAAATTAAAACATGAGTTCTATCTGAAAAAATATTTAACTTTTATTTTACAAATGAGATCCAGGAGGAGAAGTTTGTTTCTTCAGTTTGGTTCCTTTTGTTCATATTTGCATAAATGGTACTAGAATTTGCTTTGAGCAGTACTAAAAGTCCATGTAGATGCAAGTCCATCTGTGTAGAACTACTTGTAGAATCAAAATCTGTGTAAGTTTTCTGTTTGCATCAGGATTTATGGAAATGCCATATGTATTTGTATACCACATGTACCTTTTCCCCTTGGCCCCTCAAAATTGAATGTCTCCTGCAGGGAAGATAATTTTTATGCCTAGAATAGAAGCACCCTACTCTGATGCCTTATTTTCTATTTAGGCTGCTGAGGGAGTCATTTGACTTAATAGCTCATTGTTCTACGCTCCTTAGGTGTCAACGATTATCTCTTTTTTAATGGTTTTATAGTTCCACTGATCAGTCTGACTTTGCTTCTTGCAATTTTTATGTCTTTTATTTACTCTTGGTCTTTCTCCTCCTACTAGAAAGCCTATCGCATTGTTTTAGCCTTTTAAAAAAATATAAAACCACCAATGAAATCTAGTTTTCAGCAGCGGCTAGGATTTCAGCTTTTGGATAAACAGAAAACAGATGGTTGGTGAGCTGAAGATTAGGTTTTGTCCCCTCTCTATGCAGTCATAACTGTGGAAAAATGTTTTTCTTCCTTCTTCCTTCCCAAAAGCAAGGTACAGTCACAGTTGAGAGCATATGGTGTAGAAGAAAATATGGTAACAGTATCTTTCATGCTGTAGCACATGAGTTATATGTAGCTTCCAGGCAATTTCTGTGCAGCTGTTTGTTTTGAGAGAGAAAACAATTTAATGATGCATAATTATTTCAGGTGGATTACTGTAGGCAGATCACTGACTCTGGGATATGCACATCTTGAGAATTTTGTGTCCTGCAGCACTCTTCAAGAAAATGATGCATGGTTTGTAGCTATAAGGTTTCAGAGGTTTTGCCATCTCTTTTCATTCAAGCATATAAGGCAATGTGCATATACTATTTGTAAAGTAATTACTATGGAACAGATTATTAGAACATACAGCATTTTGCAGTTGTACAAAAAAACTGCAACTTAATCAGAAGTACTATTGCAACTGTACAATCTGAAGTTACATTAAACACAAATCATGCTCTCAGAATTCCTATTTTAGTGTAGTGCTGATGGTTACAAACCATATACAGTCAGGTTACACATACATTTTTAAATGCATTCTGACCATATTTATTCAGTATTTTCCTTATTGGCTAGAACAGTAAGAACCAACCAGACATCCTAAAGACATGAACAGAATATTGTGGATGGCATCGTGTACCTGGATATAGCCTATTGATCTGTCCCTCCTCAAAATGCTTTCCCTCTAGCCATATTTTCCTCCCAAGATTAGTTGCTCAGATAAGCTTTTGCTTACAAATGGACAACACACTGAGCAATCTTCTGTTTTGTTCTTCAGATATCAGTGAAATTGTAGCTCATTGTTCCGTATCTATATATGTGTACTAATAAATGCTGAATTTATGCATCAGCTTCATTAAGACTACTTTTTTCCTCTTCCTTTTTCCTTTTCTTCCTTTTTCCTTAATCTTTTTTTATATTGTTACTAATTAATTTATCTTGCCCCCTTTAAAAAAAAAATAAAAAACTAACTTGTGTTTTTTGGCTCAGAACTCAGCCATTCTCAATTTTATTGAAATAGTGTCTTATTCCTACAGGTGCATTTGCTACAGTAATATACTCTATTGTGTTCTGTACCTATTTTCATTTTTTTCTTCTCAGTAACATGTAAAAATGTTTATAAAAACTGTTTTCAACACAAAAAGAGTCTATTTCAAATAAGTCATCTAATTATTAGGGTTTACCTACTATACAAAGACTTCACCTCTATTACTGTTAAGGAGCATTTACTCTCTGTGCTCTTAGCAAGGGCACAAAATAAAGACCCTAAATACTTTCCCTAAGTTCCCCTTCATTAATTTTAATATAGTATAATTATAGTGGTTGGCCATTCTTCCTCTTCAAATACTCTGCTAACAGATTTTATGTAACCAGCATTTTACTGTGCAATGTCAAAAATAATTGTTTTTTTCTTTTTATTATAGGAGTACACTATAGATGTCTTTTTCCGTCAAAAATGGAAAGATGAACGATTAAAGTTTAAAGGCCCGATGAACATACTTCGACTGAACAACTTAATGGCCAGCAAAATCTGGACCCCAGATACATTCTTTCATAATGGAAAGAAGTCGGTAGCTCATAACATGACAATGCCTAATAAATTGCTACGAATCCAGGATGATGGAACTCTCTTGTACACCATGAGGTACAACCTTTCACATAATAATGTTCACAAATATATATTTCTCTGGCAGGTGACTTCAAACAAGTCCATTCCTTTACCTGAGCCTGGCTTTTCCTAGCTGTATAATGAACTAAATGATACTGAAATCCTTTTAAGGTGCTTAGAGCTACAACTCAAGAGCCATGTATATGTGTTGGGTAGTATTAGCCGTTTACCACCTCCTATCACTAGGTAATACTGTGATTAAACTGGCACATAAAGTCTTATTACTATACAAAGTGAAAGTTGTAGAAGTCATTCTTGTGTAACTGACAGGTGTGTTGATCAGCACTTTACTATTTAGATTATTGGCCACATACAAAGTCATCCTTATTAAAAAAAAAAAATTAGATCGTTCAGAGGAAATTAACTCTAAAACTACTGCCCAGCCACACTGTAGGTAGAACTGTTATTGTAAGTAATAGCAAATATTTTATGTCGAATTTTAAAGTTATATTTTTACATACTATGTCTGACGAGTTTCCAGGAGAAATGTAAATGTACATTTAGAACAAATGAATATGATCAATGTGGTTAAAAAAATAGTAAAAACCCCACATATTTTGTAGCTAGAAAGTGCCTTACTATGAGGTCTTTTTTCCAGTTTCATATTTCATGTTACTCATCTGATTAGAACATTTGCATCTAAACTGCCAGAAAACTGGGGGGTTTTGTTTTGTTTTTGTTTTGAGATATTTAATGGGATGTATTGATTGTGACAGAGAATTTAATTCCCATCTCTGTTAAGGCATTTTTATCTATAAAGCAGTCAGGAACAATGTAGTCTGCCCCACAAGCCCTGCCAATGTATATGAAGCCTGATATACCATACAGCTCTCAAAGAAATATAGCACTGAGATTTGCAATTGCATATCTCAACTTGGAGTACAGTTTATTTAATTTTTCTGTGTACCTTCCTAATTGTGAACTTTGGGAAAGTGAAATTATATTTAACCACTGAAAATCTGTAATGGATAGGACACATGCTTTAATATAGCTTATAGTTTATTTTATAGTCTGCAATGACTGTGTAGTATTTTTATTTTTTATAACTTGCTGTACCCAGACATAATCTGTATTAAGAACTTGCCCATTCATGAAGTTCTTTGCTTCATCAAAACCTAGCTAGTTGAAAGATCCAAAAGAAGTTGTTTCTAAAATGTTTTTGGTCATTTTTCCCCCTGAGTATGATGTATTTACTGTTAATGTATTATTCATATGTATATATTATTTGCATTTATTATTATTTGCAGGGGCAGGCAATTATTTTGGGTGGAGGGCCACTTACTGAGTTTTGGCAAGCCATTGAGGGCCACATGACAGTCAGCCAAGGGCAGATAAATATAAATTTTCTAAATTTCTGGGGGGCCCTGTGGACCAGATAGAATGGACTTATTATTATTATAATGTATTATTTGTATTATTTACTGATAATGTATGTACTGTTAATGTAATATGTACTGTAACTGTAACCTGTAAGAAGCAAAGATTTTTTTTATGATAACCTGTATTTGACTAACTGTATAGTTGGGAGAGAGATTGGGTAAGCTTTTGGGCACAAGGTACCTGTGACAGGGAGCCTGAGGCTCCTGACACTTTAAGGGGAGAGAATACTGCAGTTGAATAGAAGATAGCTGTGAGAGGGCAGGCAGCCAGGAATCCCTGCATCTAGGCAGGGAGCTGTATTAAGGAAGAGGGGAACATGTGCGGCCAGTCGAGAAATTGCAGTCTAGAGTAGGCTGACTAGAAGGATTGGCAGCTGGGACATCAGCTAACTTAATGAGCTAGCTACCAGCAAACAGATAGGTGGCAGACAGGTTGGCAGCCTGGAAGCAAGGGACTCAAGCTACTGAGCTAAGCATAGGTGCTAAAACAGGTAGGTCATAAAAAATAGGAAGGGAATGCCTATGGGGAGCTGCAGGGTCTCATAACTAGAAAGGGCAGGGCTTAGGAGGTGCATAAAGCCAGTGCATAAGGAGCAGGGTGGTGGTCTGGCCCTGCAAGCTACTAGGGAAGGAGCTCTCGACCAGGAAATCTGTTGGAGAGTGCCTGGCTGGCTGCTGAACTGCCTTGGAGCTACTAATAAGGCTCTGAGGGCTTGCAGGGAGGGATGTAGCCTGGAGCAGAAGTACAGTCAGTGAGTTAAGGTTATGTTGGCACCCGGTGAGGGGATTGTTTTGTGTTTATAGCCAGAATGATTTTAGTTTTAGTTAGAACCAGAGGGATTACCTTTATAGTATAGTTTATACTGGTAGTTTTGGTTTAGGGCTATTGGGAAGGTGGAGGTCCCAGCCGTGCCTGAGGGTACACAACTGCCTTGGGCCCAGCCAGGGTTGGGGCTTAAACAGTGAGAGTAACAGAGAAGGGGCCAGGGATCCAGTGTCTGAGCAAGATGCAAACAGGGTCAGGATCCTGCAGCCCAGGAGGGGTGAAACCAAGTGCCCATAAGGAGCAAAAACCAGGTCAGGGATCCATAGCCCCAAGAGGGGTGAACTCATAGCCCAAGAGGGGCAAGAACTAGGGTCAGGGACCCATAGCCCAGGGCAGGTAAGATCAGCTGAGAAGGGCAGAGGCCAGGGGCCCAAGGCCCAGCAGCCAAGAAGAGTCAATTCTGGGGCCAAGGGCCCAGAACAAGAGACACCAGAGCCAGAAGCCCAGAGATACTGATGACTAATGGGTCTGAAGTTGAGAGGGCTGGACCCGAATCAGCGGGTCAGGGCTGAAAATTTGTAGCCAGAGAAAAGGGAGGCTGAATCCTGTACAAGGGACTGAACAGTACTGAGTAAAACCTGCAAAGCATAGACATGGCTGTAGAGGAGGTCAGAGGCTGTGAATAGCCCATAAGGCAATAGAGCCATGTACAGGCCAGGAGGGTCCATCTAGCAAAGGGTTGGGTTTGGGCTAGTGGGGTCCAGGAAGTGAGCTACTGGTGAAGGTAGGACTAAGCCATATTTTTGGACTCTTGGGCAGCTTTCCTTTTGAAAAGTCAACCATTACATCAAGGTGTGGCAGGTGAGTGCAAAAGGGAGGGTACCTAGAGCTAGTGCAGTGCAGTAGCCTTTGGGCCACTAGGAGGCATCATGGCCAACCTTGGACCTGGTCCTGCTACAGTACCCTTCCACACATCTGAGAAAAAAAGCAGAAACAATGTGAACTAAATAATAAAGAGCTACATTGTTTTGGGGCTTTTTTAAACAAGACATTTTTTCACACTTTCAATTTAAGATGTCAAAAAAAATGTTGAAAACCTTTGTGGAGCATAGTCCTTAGGCAAATCAGTGGTGCTTATATGCTTTTCTGACAAGTTTATAGTTGCACAACATGTATCTCTGAAGAAATGACGGTTCTGATCAACTTAGTTATATAATTTATATTTTCATTTAAATGTCCTCCTTCATAGTTTTGAGGTCAGTTGTTTTAAGTTTTTGATGTGATAAGTCAGTGTCTTCTGAAGGACCACATAAAAGGAAAGAAGCAAGAGCTGATTTAAATTTTAATTAGTTTAACATAACACTGCAATTTCATCTTCTAAATCAGCATGAACTCTGTTCACTTTTGTGGAATTGAATTTCTGGTCTTGTAATTGACTTAAATATATAGCGATATTTTGCCTTTCAGGCTTACAGTCCAAGCTGAATGTCCAATGCACTTGGAGGACTTTCCTATGGATGCTCATTCATGCCCTTTGAAATTTGGCAGCTGTAAGTACATAGCTAGCAGTACAGCCTGTGGCTAGTGAGAATCTTATATTGTTCAACATCACTGTGCATTCCCCAGGCTTATGGCATACTAGGGTTTACTAGATTATGTATTTCCCTTTTTCCTTCTCTTTCTCTTTCTTCTTCTCCTTTTTTCTTCTTTTAGTGTTCTTTCTCATAATGTATTTGAAAATTCCCTAGACTCCATTTAACAAAGATTATTGTGAATCTAATTCACTCCTGCATTATTCTGTTTTCACATTGCTATAACTGTATTTTTCAATAACATGGGGAAATAAGTAATACATGAATGGTACAAAAATATATATGTTGTATTTGTGAAGAGTGAATTCAAGCCTTCTAAACAAAGGCAGATACTAGAAAATACATCTATGAAGTTTCTAAAGCTTCTAATTGTTATAGCTTAGAATTGAATGTATTTATTTTCTCTTGTTGTTGTTTTGTTATTAATTAGTGAAGACTTCATCAAATAACATCTTGAATTAGAAAGTTTCATTGACTAGAACATTTTGCTGTTACACAGGTGAGGCCTGATCTTGATTTTGGTAGTACCAGTTTGATGCCATCATAGTTTCATTATCATTAGTGGCATTATTTCTGCTATAAGTGAGATCAAAAGCAGGCCTACCAGTTTTAGAAGCCAGGAAATTTAGGGGGTGGTGGTGCCTATTTTCCTCATAGTAGGGTTAGAGTGTTGTTGTGTAGCTTTGATGTTCCAGGACAGTAGTACCACTTAACCTTTGTGGCCGGATGAGCAGTACCCAGGCTGGCTGTGAGTCGGATCTGGCTGATGGTCCGGATCCAGCATGGAGTGATTGCAATAAGATCCCATCTGGCCATGCAGAGGGGGGCAGGGGGCATCCCTGTTCCAGCCTGGCTCTGTGGAGGGAAGGAGGCATGGCTCAGCCCTGTGGGGGAAAGGGGTGTATCCCAGGCCCAACCCAGCCCCACAAGGGATATTGGGCATGGCCAGGCCCCATGACAGGATGCATGACCTAGAAGCAACTGGGCCTCATGAGAAGAGAGGGTGTGGCCCAACCTTATGTGGGGAAGGGACCATGGCCCAGTCCTAACCCAGCCCCATGAAGGGAAGGGGCTTGACCCAGCCCCATGTGAGAGAGGGGGCATGGCCCAGCCACATCTTTCTTGGGGGAAGGGAATGGCACTGTCTCATCCAGCCACAGGGGTGTGAGCGGTTGTGACCTGGCTGCAAGCTGCTGTTCAGGGCTTGGGGTTTAGGAATTTGGCAGCTGCGGAGGGTAGCTGTATTTATTATCACTGCTCCTCTGCTGCCAAATTTCTCAATCCATAGGGAGCCCCGCGGGCCAGATACCTATGGTTCCGTGGGCTGCATTTGGCCCGTGGGCTGGAGGTTGAGTGCCCCTGATCCAGAAGATGTATGAAAGCCAAAGTTTTTTTATGTTATCTTTTACTGGACCAACTGGATAGTGGGGAGATGTGTTGGACGAGCTTTTGGGCATGAAATACCCTTCCCCAGGGCTAAGATAGAGGTGGACACAGACTGAGCTATATAGCAAAGAAACAATGCCACGTAAATGCAAACAACTTGCCTTTCTTGAGAAGTAGTTCACACTCTGCTGGACCCAGAAGAGGTAGGAATTTTCAGGGTCCTGTTTAACACCATTTTAGCAGCAGGATCACTAGAGGTACTATTCATCACCACCTGGACATTTTCAGAGCACAGTGCACTCTGCCCATGTTCCTGATATATCCTCTTCCCCAGAAGTGTATGAGGAAAGACAGGAATAGATTTCACTGTTTATAACTTCTGGGGATACTTCCAATATATCTGTGAGGCTGGGTTAGAAACTGTCATCTTTTACCTATGATTTGTCCAGAATTTTTAATTTTAAATTGAAATTGCAAAGCCCTGCACTTGGAATGGAATAACTCCATGCACAAATACAAACTGGGGAATGACTGCCCAGGCTGTAGTATTGCTGAGTAGACCTGGTGTTAAAGTGGACCATAAGCTGAATATGATCTTATGGTGTGCTTTTGTTGAAAAAAAGACAACATGATACTAGGTTATATTAACAGGACTGTTGCTTTCAAATCAAGGAAAGTGGTTCTTCCACTGTATTTGGCACTGGTGAGATCTCACTTGAAGGACTGTATTCAGTTTTGGGCCCCACACTTCAAGAAGGTGGACAGTTTGAAAAAAGTTCAGTACAGGGCAACAAAAAAATATTAGGGGCCTTAGGGGCAAGACTTGTGAGGAAAGACTGGAGAAGATAAGACTGAGGGGGGATTTAATAATTGTCTTCAAATACCTGAAGGGTGATTACAGAGAGGATGGAGATGGGCTTTTCTCAGTGGCTGTAAGGGACAGAACTAGGAGCAATAGGCTCAAAGTGCATCAGAGGACATTTAGGTTGGGGATTAGGAGGAATTTTCTGACTATGAGGGTGGCCAAGCATTGGAACAGGCTGCTTAGAGAATTTGTGGATTCTCTATGCTTGGAAATGTTCTAGGGCAGGGTGGACAAACACTTGGCTGGGGTGTTTAGTCAGGGATAATTCTGCCTTGAGCAGGGAGCTCGACTAGATGATCTTGTGAGATCCCTTTCAGCCCTACATTTCTATGATCCTATCCCACTAAAATTGCCTTTCTTCATCCTTCTTAATCAGCTAACCCAAAATGAGAAGGTTAGATCAAGACTGTATTTGTAAAGATTGCCTGTGTGAATCTGTGTGATTGTACATGTGAATTTCTCAGGCAACGACTTTCCAGCAGCTTATTTCCAAGAAGATGACAACACGCAGTCCTGCAGAGAAATTAAAAAATCTCAACAGAGTACCTTCTTGTTAGATTTTCAGTCATTTGGGGTATGGATATTTGTATGACAACTCTCCTTTAGGGCCTCTGGGAGCTTTCTTGAGTTGAAAATGACTGACTCCCACTTAGAAGAGAGTGCATTTTTTTTCTTCACCTGCCTTACAGCCACAGGATCAGACTTAAAATTTACCTGTCACAGTCCATCAGACTCTGAAAATGATTTCTTCCATCAGTGTTCTGGCTTCTTACTTCATGCTCCATTTGATTAGTGGGGTATTAGACTAGGGAAGCTTGCTGCGAATTCTCAGCTTTTTCCTGTGTCCTCATAGATGAAGATACATGAATGCTGTCTGAACTACAATTTTACTTAGCTTTTCCTTTTAGTTTATGTTGCCAGAGGTATTAGACTCCTAACAGAATGTCGATTTCCAATGAAGTCCTTGGCAAGATATTTATTTGCCCTTTTGTTTTCCTCAGGAGTGCATTGTGAAAGCAGCCCAATAGTGTCAATATGCCCTTGTGCCATAGAGGTGCCAATTTAGGGAATGAACTTTAGGGAAGAAACACAGGCCAATGGACTTCAGGGCAAGGAACGCTGTAAAAGTGTTAGAACTCTTACCCACCCATATTCATATATGAACTTCAGCTAATCAAAAAATGTTTGAAGAACATGTCAGGCATACAGAAAAAAAATCCTCTAAAATACAATCTGCATGTAACATATTATTGCTACTTTCACCCATTTAAATTCAGACTTTTGGGCTCAAGCAATATGTTCTCTCCTAAATTCTCTAACCATTTAGTAATTTAAAGAATGGTTTAGTAATATGTTGCTTGTAAATTAATAGCAGTGATGTCATTTATTTTGATCAGTGAGCATTTTAAATCATGATCACATATATTGTGGGACTTGCATAAATTCATAACTGCAGTATTCATAAGCAAATTTTAAATGGTCAAGCATTATTTTGTCTTGTCAATCGTTGGATACTATGATGGTATTTTGAAGATAGTTCCTTTTATTTAGACAAGTTCAGAAGTTGCAAATTGTGGACACACTTTCTTTTTAACTACTGACAAAATATTTTTTCAATATTTCTCATAGATGCATACACAACTTCAGAAGTGACCTACATTTGGACTTACAATGCATCTGATTCAGTACAGGTGGCAGAAGATGGCTCCAGACTGAATCAGTATGATCTTTTAGGCCAAACTATTGGAAAGGAGACAGTTAAATCAAGCACAGGTTAGTAACATTCATTGGTGTTGGGAGAGAGGAAATCGCAAATTTTGGGATTATTCCTATGGATTAGTAGCCCCTGATCCTACATGCATATGGGTGGAATCCTGCATTTTCATTCAGCCCCATTAATTTCAGAAGGGCTTTCTGTGGGTACTGACATCTGCCAAGGCAGCATAGAGTCCCATGCTAACCAGTGCTTTGAGGTAATTGTAACACATATAACTCAAGCTAGATGCTGACCCCAGTTTGTTCTCACTGAACTGTTTTCAAAACTTTTCTAGAATTCAGTTGGGAGTATGATACAGTTCACAGTTTCAAAGTCAAAAGTTCATTTATATTCAGGATGATTTTTCTACCTAAAGTAGTTCTCCAGACTATGTCTGTAGCATATTTGTTTCAAGTAAATGGACCAGGCTGCCTTTTATTGCCAGGAAAGTGAATTGCCTGTGGATAGTAACGTTCTGTTTAATATTTTTTTGTTTCTGTTTCACATGTTAGGTGAATATACAGTAATGACAGCTCATTTTCACTTGAAGAGAAAAATTGGTTATTTTGTGATTCAAACTTACCTCCCCTGCATCATGACAGTCATTCTTTCCCAAGTGTCATTTTGGCTAAACAGAGAGTCTGTACCTGCAAGGACAGTCTTTGGTAAGTATACTGAGGAAGACACAGTTTGTTTGTTAGTCAACTCCTACAGCAAAATATTTCCAGAAGAAGCCTCTTTAGTCTTTTCTGAATTTCATTATAGAAAGTGACAACGTGCTGTTATATCTAGTCAAAACTGAGTAAGAATGGCGTACAACATTCACTCTGTCTTCCACAAAACTCTAGTTCAGGGGTTGGCAACCCCTGGCATGGGTGCCAAAGTGTGGCACGCAAAGGCATTTTGCTTGGAATGTGAGCCTCAGGGCAGATGGTGGGGAAGGGGGCAGGGCTGCGCTGCCCCCATAAGAATCAGGCCCTTCACAGCTCCTCTGCCATCTGCCCTGGCATGCCAACGTCTTACAAATTGCAGTTGTGGGTGTTTATGGCACTCTGCCCCAAAATGTTGTTAACACTTGCTCTAGTTAGTGCTATAAAGTTCCACAAGGGGCTATAGTCAGGAAAAATAGGTCAAATCCTAGCCCCATTTTAGTCAACAGGAGTTTTACCAGTGCCGTCTATGGGACCAGGATTTTCTGCCATATATACTTATGCAGTCAGCAAGCATATGTGACTGTAGTCTGTTGACAGTTTCAAGATCTACCTAAGTCTGGCCCTATTTATTAGTACTTCTTCTGTACCCTGCTTCCCCCTGTCAGGCTTAATCCTATCGTTATCTAATCTTTGTATTTGGCTACCTATGTGTTACACTAATCCACCTATGACATTTGACATTTCCTGGTATTCACTAAACTAATTTTGGTGGTTTATTTTATTCTTTCCTGTTGCCTTTTGCTTGTTTTAACATTTTTAAACTCTTTGAGGCAGGTGCTCTTTGTGTTTCTTATATACACTTTGAACTTAAAATATTAATAATACTTGCTGTTTATTTATTGTAAAATATGAGAATGCCATGCATCTATTTGAGGAAGAATATACTACAATGAAGATCATTTAAATGCAGAAAAATTGAAAGCTTTTTATTTCATATCTGTCTGTCTGTCTATATAGATAAGACATTAAAATTATGCTTATTATGCTTATAAACATAATGGTTAAATATATAAAGAAGGGAATAGTATTGGATTCTGTTAAGTATTCAGACTCTGTTTTCTGAGTTCCTTTCATGACCCCTGTTCAGTAACTTAATGTGCAACAAGAACTATTTCTACTCATGCTGTTTTTCAAAGTTTAAAGTTGTCTAGTAATCTTCAGTGAGGATTTTCTTTCAATTAACTTCATGAAATCTCACAGGCGCTGGTACAGCATTAAATATTTGAGTACACTTCATTGTGAAAGAAAATAACTCCAAATTACTCAAAGTTGGTTTCATGTTTGAGAGGAGTTGCTTTTCTTCTTCTTTCCTATCCTTACATAATGTACTTTCACATCACAAGCTAAAATTAAGGACTTGGGATAATGAGGAGGTTTGCAAAATTGGGCTCTTTAATCCCTTTCATCTATGACATGAATTAAATGTTGCTGACCTAAACTGCCTCTAGTGAATTGTGTTCAAATGTTATGGTATTTTTGTTTTACTTCTGAATATCTCATGCAGAAGGTTTTAACATTGATAATTAAATAAGTCTTGAATATGTTATTTCTAGCAGATATATTTGAGAAGTATTTGATTGTTCCTCCAAACTGAGTTACTTGAGGTATAGTAATTTGTTCAGTTCAGCATTGTAACTTATTTCATTTGGTAAGGTTCTTCCATTATGCGTTTAGTGTCAACAAAATTATTTTGTGCAAGTATTATATTCTTGCTTAATTTTTAACATGTGATAACATTTTAAAACATTTCACGTATGTGAGTGGGATAACTGAACATAAACATTTCCCAGATTTGAAAATTGCAAGTCAGTAGAAATAACTTGTGTTGATGCATGTACAGTAGAACTGGGTGAGAATGTCAGAGTGAATATATCAAAATTATGCCCTGAAATATTAAATCTTTAATATCTTGATCTATTCCCAATAAGGTCAGGACTGTAGTTGATGGTGCTGATTATTTTTCTAATACATTGACCATGGTACAGAAGTTTATATTCATCAATACGTCTATAAGGCCTCCAGAAGACATTATATTTTGTTATATGTTTTATGTACAACAAATCTTAACATGCTGGACATTAAACCAGTTTATCTCTGGATTAAAAAAAATAGTAGATCAGCCACAAAGAAGTTTAGTAGATCAGCCACAAAGAAGTTGATTGTTGAAATACAGAAAGAGCCCAAAAATCTGTGCACTGCCTGTGGAAGCATTCCCTAATTCAGTCATTGTGGAACAGAATTGTGAGCCTGTCCTCCAAAGACACTTAGGCAATCCTAGTATAAAGAGCATTGCAAAGGTGGGGACCAATTAGAAGATGTGTGGTAGTGCATGGCTGCAGCATTCAGTGCTGCAGAAATTCTGTAAAGTGCTGTAGCCCACTGGTTGGCCATTCAGGCTCTTGCAGACAGGTTTTCAGGACTGGCTAGTAGGGTTGTGCAAAGCTTTGGTTGCTGATTCAATTTGGCAGAGATTTGGCCTGATTCGGCAGCCAAATCTCCAAATCCAAATCTAATCCGGAGATCCTTTAATCTCACTGAATCTAATCAGAACCCTCTTAATCGATTGAGAGAGATTCGGAATGATTCAATGATTCAGACATAGACACAACTTTAAATGTTTTTTCTACATACCTCAAGGTACCAGGTGGCTTGTGAATGCTGAGATGCTGGGGTGAATGGAGTGTCCCACAGTAGCAGGGGTTCCCCAGTGCACTTGGCAATGGACTCAGAACTGAACCAAAAACACTTCCAGTCCACTTCTGGGTCCACCGGGGAGTGTGCGGAGAACCCCCCTCCTCCGCCCCTATCTTGGTGATTAGTGCCTCCTAGGTCTGGGGGGCACCTGGGGTCCCCCTGTGCCCAATCGCTGAGCTGGAGGGACATGGAGGCAGGAAGGCAGGCCTCCATGCACTCAGTGGCAGACCCAGAAGTGGACCAGAAGTACTTTGGTCCAATTCCGGGTTGACCATCAAGCATGTGCCCCCGCCCTCCCCCCCCACTCCTGTGGGATGCTTCAGCTACCCCACCGTTGCAGTGTTCACAAGCTATGCCTGGTACCTTGAGGTATGTAGAAAAAACATTTAAAGCTGTGTCTCTGCCCAAATTACTGATTCTCAGAATCAGCATTGAATCTTCAGATTCAGATTTGGCCAAATCGAATCGGGACAGTGATCCAAAGCAATGAGTCGAATCACTGTCCCCAATGCTGGCCAAATCCAAATCCAATATGGCCTGTTTTGCACACCCCTACTGCCTAGACCCCACTGGGCCTCATCAGATCTCAGAGCAATGGGGGAGCCAAACCTTTTGGCAGGTGTGCCACAAGGTAAGCCATGCGCCCTCCCTGAGTGCCACCCTGATCCCCTTCCCCTGTCGTATCTGCTGCTTTGCTTTCTGTTCCTCTTCCTATGTGTTGCTCTGCTATCTGTTCCTTGCCTTATCTGCTGCTGTGTTCTTTGCTCCCTGACCGATCTTCCATGTGCCACACAGACAGACATTACACACAAACCAGTTTAAGTGATCAGAAACTGGTTTAAACCTGTTACAGAACAGACATTCAGTGCACATAAACCATTTTCAAAATGGCCAAAACCAGTTTGAGATAAACCTGATTGAATGTAGTATCAGACTTAACTGATTTGGCTCAAACTGATTTATGCGATGTCTGTCCCAGACCCCTTACTGGTTTAAGATAAACCAGACACTCCCAGCATCCTGGTATGCTCTTTGGGCTGTGGGGGAGAGGGGCTCTCTGTTCTAGCCACAGAGCTGCCCCCACCTCTCTGCTCTCTAGCCAGAGCAGGGACCGACCCTAGCACAGACATTGGCTGCCATGGCCCTGTTAAGGCAGCGGGCAGAGAGGGGGCTTATTCTTCCCTCCTCCCCTCTTACCCCACCTCAGCTGTGGTCAGTCTGTCTGCTGGGGAGCAGAGGGGAGGGGAGTGCAGCGGTGGCCCCTGGAGCTGGTAGACCCCTGCTGCAGGAAAGGGGTGGAGGGAGGAATTAACCCTGTCCCCTTGTGGGGCCATCCTAGGTAGGTTGTCCCACAGGGTTGGGAACTAGTCTCTGTTCCATGCTGGGGGGGGACTCTTCCACTTCTTCCTCCTCCAGGGTGGGAAGGGGAGATCCTCTGAGGTGCTGGATGGGGACTCTTCCTCCCCTTTCCCCACCCCGCTGCTGCGGAGCTCCATGTGATGCTGCTCAGGCCCAGATTGGGGGCAGGAAGAGGCTATGTTCAATGCTGGGGGGAACTCTTCCCCTTCCACCTCATGACCCCAGAGGGGCAGCGGGAGTGTGGAGTTCAACTGGGTAGGGTATGGGTGTGAGGGACGGTAAGGGGTGTAGGGACCCACACACACTCCTCCCCATGGCATACAGCCCCCACTTCCTGGCAGCAACACCTGGCAGCAACAGCAAGTACAGAGGTCAAGGTGCTCATCCTCAGTGCAGGCGTGGCTCCAACCAGTGCTGCATGGGGGGCTTCCTGTGGCTCTGCTCCCTGAGCCTACAACAGGGGAAGCCCCACTCTGGAGCTAGCTGCTTCTCCTGCTCCCCTCTATGCACTCTGCTGGGAGTGGAGGGAGCCCCACACTCTGTTTCCCTGCAGAGTCCAGTGCAGGGCTTCCCCTTTGTGTGGAGCTGCAGGCATGGTGTGGAGCAATGAAACAGGCAGCCAGCGCTGCGCTGGGGGTGAGGAGCACAGCTCCGTGCAGCCTGCCCAGCTGCTGCTGTCCCTGGGGCTCTGTGCCATGCCTGCAGCTCCGCACTCACAGAGGGGAAGCCCTGTACTGGATTCTGTGGGGAAGCAGGGGACAGGGCTCCCTCCACTCCTGGCAGAGTGCACAGTGGGGAGCAGGGAAAGCAGGTGGCTCCAGTGCAGGTCTTCCCCCACTGCAAGCTCAGGCTCAGGGAGCAAAGCCATAGGAGTAAGGTTGGCTCTGCTCCCTCCCCCTGCACAGCTCAGGCTAGAGCTACGCCTGTGCTGGGCACAAGCACACTGACCTCCCCAGCTGCTGCTGCTGCTGCCAGGGAGTGGGGGCTGCACACCATGGGGGAAGTGTATGTGGGTCCCTACACCCCGCCTCCCTCACACCCTCTACCCTGCCCAGCTGAGCTCTGTTCTCCCACTGCCCCTCTCAGGGGAAGAGGAGGAGGGGAAGGAGTTCCCCACAGCATGGAGCAATGCCTCCCCCTGACCTGCTGGGGGAGGACTGGGAGGAAGAGTTCCCCTCTGGGCCTTGGCAGCATCTGATACAACCCCCCCTCTGTACCCCATAGCAATGGGGGAGAAGCAGGGGGAAGAGTCGTCCCCCTCTGAAGCCAGGCAGCCTCACAGAGCCCCCCTCCCCACCCCACCACAAGAGGGGAGGAGGAGAGAGAAGAGCCACCCCCAGGGAGTGTGGAAGGCAGGGCTGCTTAAGCAGCCCTGGGCTTCTGGCTTGAGCCACTGCAGGCATGTGCCAAACGTCTGCAGGTTAGACTAATCTGCAAAGCCTGAATCAATTCAGGCTCAGGCTTTTTGAATGTCTTTCCCTAGCCAGAGAGGCTGTCTGTGCCACTTGTGGCATGTGCACTATGGGTTGACCACCCTTGTCCCAGACCAATACAAGATCAAGACCACCTTACGTTTATTTTTTTGTGGAAAATCTTTTCCTGTTATTTCAGATTAATTCCCCAACCTGGATCAGACTGAAAAGTCAACATGTCAAAATGTTCATAACTACAAGTCCTTAGGAACTTCAACTTATGTCAGTTGAAACATTAGAAAGTTTCATTTTAGTAGCAACTTTATTATTATTATTGTTTTTGTTGTTGTTGTTATTATTGACAACGATTTTAATATTAGTAATGTATTTTTAATTAAAGTCATTTTAATCTTAAAAAAATCGTGAACTTTGAAAAATAGGCAATATAAAAATCTGATGTTCAGATGATTACAAACTTATTTTTAAAATTTTTGTGACTAAGAAATTCATTGAAATCCTGTATGAGTGTTGAACCATTTCAGAGCCAACAAAATGGGATTCTCCAACAAAAAATAATTCTGTTGAAAACATTCTGGCTAAGTCTACTTCTCTTTTTTGACTTTAGCTGCACGTTTTTTCCTGGGTTTCCTACCAAGCCTTACTCTTAAATTGCTGGCATATATGAGTGGTCCATTCACTAGGACATTTCCATGATACAAAGAAGCCATAAGCTTGGTTAAACTGACAGCTAAGAATTAATGCAGCCTCTCAAGACAAAATATGTGGAACACTTTCTCTGCCCTGCTATGCTAATTTTATGTTGCTCTATCAGTAGTAAGTTATTATTAGACATAAGACTACTATAGATTTGTTCTATAATTTCTTCCCCCCACATCCTGAATTATGCTGTCCTGCGCCTGAATTCATTCAGTCTTTACAAGTTAGTCTAACCTAGCTAGGCTGAACCAGTTTGTAACCGGATAGACATTCTCTCTGGACTGAGGAAATTGAGGTATATGCCTGCAGTGCAAAACAGTAGCCTCTCTCCATTACTTTAAATGCTTCTTAAACAGCTTACCAGCAGATCTGTTGATGAGCTCCAAACGGCCCTAAGCAGTCACTTTTTAATTTCCTGTCCCAGTGAAATTGGAGATGCACACACAGATCTCCATTAGCTAGTGTACCACATGCTTAGGGTTCATGGGGCTGGGTCCCTGCTGTGGGAGATGGGAGTGGGGGGGATTTCCTGCTTGAGCAGAGAGCAGCAATGGCAGGGGAGGCCAAGCAGATCCTGCTGTGCCTGCAAGTCTCTGCTTGAGCTCCAGCCAGGAAGCAGAGGAGAGGGGCTAGCCCTGCTATGGAGCACAGAGCCCCACCCTGTCCAAAGAGCATGCCAGGATGCTGGAGGTATCTGGTTTATCTTAAATCAGCAAGGGGTCTGGAACAGACATTGCATAAACTGGTTTGAGCCAAATCAGTTAAATCTGATACTACATTTAACCAGGTTTATCTCAAACCAGTTTCTGCCATTTTCAAACTGGTTTATGTGCACTGAACATCTGTTCTGTTACAGGCTTAAACCAGTTTCTGTGTAATGTCTATCCCTAGCCTTAGTGGGTAAAAGTAGGTCCGTGCAAATAGGGAAGTATTCAATTTGGATTCAGCTGATTCATAGAACAGTGATTTGATTCAGAGATTTGGATCACTGTGTGAATTGGTTTGGCTGAATCAGCTTCAGAAGATTTGGTGCTGATTTGGAGAGATTTGGTTATTTGACCATGGACTGTAATGAGGAATCACTGAAATACCTATATCTTTGTCATTTTTTGTCAGATTTGGATGAAAACAGCAGGGATGGTAGCCCCTTCTGAGGGCACAAAGCCTGGCAAGTGTCAAGGAGATAGGTGCAGGGGTTTCTGCGAAACTGTACTTCAAGTTGGTGACAAGCAAAACTCATGACGTGACTTTGTGTGTGTGTGTGTTAAGGCACAGCAGGGATGGTAGCCTGTAACAGAGGGCCTTCTCGGTGCCCAGGCAGAAACAGCTCACAAAAGGGACAGAAAGGCTGCAGACTTATGTGCTGTTTCTACATCCCTCCCCCACAGCACTGTGATTGGAAGGGGACTTGGGGAAAGATTACAGTCACTGGGCAGCTACAGATGTCAGTCTTCCCCTCCCCCCCTACTTCCCCTCCCTCTTCTTAGTTTTTTTTTCCCCTGCAAGTCTGCCTTCTGAATCACCAGATCTCTGAATCTTTTCCAAACTTTTTCCAAATAGATTCAGATTCTCCAAATAGATTCTGGGGGGTGGGGGTTGTCTCCCAAGTCGATTTCAGATTCAGTGATTCGGCCTCTGAATCAGGCTGAATCTTCTCTGAATCTAATCGGTGACTGAAGCTTCTCACACCCCTAGTAAAAAGCAAACCAGACTCTGAAGGCTTTTATACATGTGCTTTGTGACTGGGGGGACATTTTAATTAGAGTGGCTTCAGGGAGGTGGGAAGGAGTAGCACTTTAATTAAAGTGGCTCTCATAGCCACTCTAATTAAAGCATCTGGAGTGTCTTGTATATCAGCATCCCCGTGCTTCACAATAGTAGCGGGGGCACTTTAAAGCTTGTCGAGCAAGACACGAGAGGCTGCTGGAGTGTGATAATCGCCATGCTCTAGCAGTTTTGATGAATTGAGTCTGCTTCAATGCACTGGAATTACAGTGAATCAGAGCAGCCTCCCTGCTCATGTATAGGCACCCTGCAAGTCTAAAATGAACTTGGATTTAGCGCCTTGGCTTTACTCTTTCCTACTTTTTCATTAGTTACTATATACAAGGTACCTCCCTCATTGGAATTAAAATACAGTACTTCATGTGTTTTTAAAGACTACATCATTGGCTATATATAGAATAAATAGTATGGTCTCAATTTAATTAAAGCAAAATATTTCAAAACTAAATTAGCCCCAGTGAATATTAGTGTTTGTTCAGAATTCCGTTAATGTCCTCCTGATTTGATATGCTGATTACTTAGTAATGTGTATTTTTTAATTAAAATAGGAAATATTTATTCTCCTTTGAAAATAAGGGCATTTTTTCAGGCACCTAACATGAAGGTAGAGTTCTACATTTGAAAATTTGGCTCATGTAATCATAGAATTATACAAACTTGGGGTTGGGAGCAGGGCCATCCCTGGGGTGGGGGGGAAATCAGGGCAACAGCCCCGGGCCCCACGCTTTGGGGGGCCCCACGAAGCAGTGGCAGCACAGACTTGGGTGGAGCGGCAGCTCCATGACCAGCCGTTCACTACCCTCCCCACCACTGCTGCTGCCAATGGTCACGGCAGCTTCTTCAGGTCCAGGATCGGAACAGGGATGGGGCCCCACATGGGCTGATTTGCCACGGGCCCTGCACCCTGCTCAGATTGCCTCTGGTTGGGAGGGACCTCAGGAGACCAGCTAGTCTAACCACCTGCTCAAAGCAGGACCATCCCCAACTAAATCATCCCAGCCAAGGCTTTGCCTAGCCAGGTTTTAAAAACCTCCAAGGATGGAGATTCCACACCTCTCTGGGTAATGTGTTCCAGTGCGTTACTACCCTCTTAGTGAGAGAGTTTTTCCTAATACCTAACCTAAGCTTCCCTTGCTGTGACTTGAGACCATTGCTCCTTATTCTGTCATCTGTCACCACTGAGAACAGTCTAACTCAATCCTCTTTGAAACCACACTTTAGGTAGATGAAGGTTGTTATTAAATCCCCCTTAGTCTTCTCTCCTCCAGACAAAATAAGCCTAGTTCCCTCAGCCTGTCCTCAGAAGTCATGTGCCCCAGCCCCCTAACCATTTTTATTGCCTTCCACTGGACTCCAGTTTGTCCACATCTTTTCTGTAGTGGTGGGCCATAGAATTGACACAGTACTTCAGATGTGCCCTTACCAGTGCCAAATAGAAGGGAATAATCACTTCTCTCTATCTTCTGGCAACACACCTATTAATGCAGCCCAATATGCTGTTAGCTCTCTTTGTAACAAGGGTATACTGTTGGCTCATACTCAGGTTATAGTCCACTGATAACCCCCATATTCTTTTCTGCAGAGCTGCTGCTTAGTCAGTTGTTCCCCAGCCTATACCTGTGCATGGGATTGTTCTGACCTAAGTGCAGGACTTTGCACTTCTCCTTATTGAACTTCACGGGTGCATCAAAGCAAGCACTTGTGTGCTTCCCTGGGGACAAATAGCAATGGGCACATGTGTGCTGCTGCTATTTCTCCCCAGGGAATACCTATGCATGTACACTCTGATGTGCGGCAAATTGCTTCAGTAGTTTTACCTGAGGTCCTGGAGGCCTCCCAGGGGCTTCAGTGGTGGCAATCTAGACATGTGGAGCCTGGCTGGCAGGCAAAGCATGGCTGTGGCTGGCCATGCTACAGTTTTGGGCGGTGCACACTACCGCCATGTGCTCTGCCCTGCTTTTTTTTGTTGTTTTTTTTTGGGGGGGGGGTTGAACACTGGGATATCCCAGTGTCAAAAAAAGCCTATTGCACTGCAAATTAGCAGCATGGCAAATGCCTACATGTGCAGTGAACATGCTTTGTGGAGCCACAGATGGGTTTACAGTGTTACAGACTATACATGCGCACTTGTCTGGACATGCCCGTGAGTTTTCTTTTGGTCCGATCCCCCAATATGTCTTGGTCTCTCTGAATCCTATTCCTACCCTACAGTATATCTATTATTCCACCCACCATGATGTTATCTGCAAACTTGCTGAGGGTGCAGTCCATCCCACCTGTCAGGTCACTGATGAAGATATTGAACAAAACTGGTCCCAGGACCAGCCCCTGGGGTATTCCACTGATATCAGCTGCCGACTAGATATTAAGCCATTGATTACTACCTTGTGAGCCCAACATTCCAGATAACTTTCTGACCACCTTACAGTCCACTCGTCCAGCCTACATTTCCTTAGCTTGCTTGTGAGATTGTTGTGGGAAACCATATCAAAAGCCTTGCTGAAGTCAAGGTATATCACATCCATTGCTCTCCCTGCATCCACAGATCTCATCATAGAAAGTAATCAGTTTGGTTAGGCATGATTTACCTGTGATGAATCTATGCTTACTGTTCCTAATCACCTTCTTCTCCTCCAAGTGCTTAAATATTGATTCTTTGAGGACCTGCTCCATGATTTTTCCAGGGACTGAGGTAAGGCTGACCGGTTGGTAGTGCCCTGAATCCTCCTTCCTCCTTGCCCTTTTCCAATCATCTAGACCTCTCCCAACTACCACAGGTTTTCAAAGATAATGGCCAGCAACTCTGCAATTACATCAGCGAACTCCCTTCACACATTCAAGTGCATCCCATCTGGCCCCATAGACTTGCAGATGTCCAGTTTTTCTAAAGAGTCCCTAACCTGTCCTTTCACCACTGTTGGCTGCTCATCCCCTCCCCAAACTACTGCCAGGTGCAGTAGTTTGGGAGTTGACCTTGCTTATGGAGATTGAGGTGAAAAATACATGGAGTACTTCATCCTTTCTGCATCATTTGTCACTAGGTTGCTTCCCCCATTTAGTAAGGGACCCACGCTTTCCTTGTCTCCCTTTTCTTGCTGTCATACTTGTAGAAACCCTTCTAGTTACCCTCCATGTTCCTTGCTAGCTGCACCCCCAGTTGCACATTGGCCTTCCTGATTTCATCCCCGCATGCCCAAGCAATACTCTTGTACTCCTCCCTAGTTGTTTGTCCAAGTTGCCACTTGAAAGTTTCCCTTTTGTGTTTTAGCTCACTAAAGAGTTCCGTGCTAAGCCAAGCTGGTCTTCTGCCGTATTTGTTAGTTTTCCTGTGCATCAGGATGGTTCGTTCCTGTGCCTTCAATAAGGTTTCTTTAAAATACAACCAGGCCTCCTTGACTCCTTTCCTTCTCAGACTGGCCTCCCAGAGGATCCTGCTCATCAGTTCCCTAAGCCAAAGTCTGCTTTTCTGAAGTCCAGGATCCTTACTCTGCTACTGCTCTTTTTCCTTCCTTTCCTTAGGATCCTAAACTCAGTCATCTTGTGGTCACTGCAGCCGAAGTTGCCATCTGCTTCTACATTCCCCACCAATCCTTTCTTGTTTGTGAGCAGCAAATCAAGAAGAGCGTGGCCCCATTGGCAACACTTGCACCAGGAAGTTGTCCCTAAAACTTCCTAGATTGCCTGTGTACTGCTGTATTGCCCTCCCAGCAGATTTTAGGGTGATTGAATTCCCACATGAGAACCAGGGCCTGCACACTCAGGAAACTTCCACTAGCTGTGTGAAGAAACATAGATATATTTATGTAATTATATTAATCATTTGTTAATAAGCAAATGTACCCTTTTACCTCCCCCGAGTCTCGTATTGCTTCTTAAAAAAAGAGTACAGTAAAAGCTCTGTTATCCGGCATCCCCCAGGAATGGGGGATGCCAGATAACAAAATATGCTGGTTAATTGAGTGGCCCTGGCTGCCACTTCTCCCACCGTGTCTGGGTCATCCCTCCGCCCCTCATGTGGCATTACCGTCCCTCCCACCACAATGCCGCCTGTCCTGTGGGCCCTGCAGGACAGGGAGGTGGGCCCGCACAGCCCCATGCAGCCTGTTATGCCTTTGGGCTGTGGGGGCTCAGCCCCCAGCCGTGGGGGCTCGGAGAAACCGGAAGTGCCCCAGTGGGCACTTCTGGTTTCACTTTATCTTACAAGTCGGCATGCTTGTTAGTTGAGCATCCTAGCTTGTAAGATGCCGGATAGCGCAGCTTTCACTGTATTATTATACTCTCTTAGAACTGTAGAATGCTGGAAATAGTCCTCTTAATAAGGATTTAACAATTATCTAGTAATAAGATCTTCAAAACTTGGTGTCCATGCTACTTATAAGAAAGTGAAGATAAAGGTGAGGAAGAGGAGTAGTTTTTTATTGGTAAGGGAAACCTTCATAAAGAAACAAGTACTTTGTACAAATTATTTGTAAAGGGAAAGTGAATATTTTTACAATTTGCCAAGGTGAGTCATTCCTTAGTGGAGGCTTTTTGCTATTATTTTCATAAGAGTTTTTAAATTAGAAAACAAGGCTGTCACATCAGATGTATAATCAGAATCCCAAAGTCTTATTGTAATGAAAGTATCTCCTGTCAGTTTCACTAGAACAGGAGTTGACTCGGATATTAAGGGCAGATTCCACCTTTACAGCTAACATTTTAACCATCCAAATTTCCCCTTACAGTTCCTGTACTGAATTAGTGTGAGATGTTGCTGTGCTCTGTTAAATACTTGACATAATTTCCCTCAGGAGGTGGCTGTCTTTTCCAGGCATATATTGAATGCCATCTATCTGTCCTGGAATCCAAAATATGACAGTTTTGATATTTTAAAATGTGTGAGTTAAGTGCCAATGGAAAGAGTTGAATTAATAGCCTGAAGACTCACATTCCCTGGAACAAGCTCAGTTCCAAAGTGGCTCCAGAGATAACTCCTACCATCAAATATCCTCAACCTGACCTGAATAGGTCAACTACCAGAGGTGCTTTTTGGGTCTGTAGGGCTTGCTCACTGCCACCTAGGAATTATTTGTATCTTTGAGAAAAGGAAAATAGGAGCATCAAAAGGAAATGTGTTATATATATATATATTTTTTTTTTCACATTAGTAATGATGTTTACTGTAGCAGTAACATACGTGCCCCACACAAAACAGTGGTATTGAGGGATGTGGTATTCATATTTGTCCCAGAAAAGACAGTCCATCAAATGAGTAATTTGATACTGATTCCAAGGATGCTGCCTGGTATATTAAAGAGAGAGAGAGAACTGGCCATTTATAACTGTACAGATTTCCTGGGACTTTTTGAGGCTCATTTTGTTTTTCCTGGATTTCTGATTTGGAGGTACAGCAGTTCGATCATGCATATTATGCTGAAGGATAGATAGATTGTGTGCTAACATAGGACATTTCAAATATTTTTCCAGGATGAAGACCTTTTAATATCTAGATTTTATAGGCATTACTTGCCCACCCATATGCAATAGTGCTGCCACTTCCTATATCATTTTCTATCACATAAACAACCCTGTTGCAAACATGTTTCTAGCCAAAGAATAACAAGTAAAGTAGAGAAACAAGAAAAAGGTGGCAGTATTATGCAGGTATAGCCCTAGGAAGAATCTTTATTTTTACAAGAAGAAAGAAACAACCTTGACTTTCAGTTCCAAGATGTATTTGCAGACAGTGAGAAAAAAACACCTTTATACTTTTAAACTAAATACAGTTGATGGGGAAGTCATTGAAAACTTAAATATAAATGTAGAAATTGCAGTCCTATAAATGGCAGTGTAAGAGTTACAGCTGTCATAGCTGTGTTGCTTCAGAAATTGTGTGAGAGGTGAGGATTTCTTAGGGCAATGTTTTTTATTAAACCAACTGTATAATTGGGATAGAGTTAGACAAGCTTTTGAATGTGAGACATTATTCTTCAGGCCTGACCAGAACAAACGAAGCACAACATAGTAATAAACAGTTTCAGGAGGAGGTGACAGATCTCCCTAAGATTTCTTTGCCAGTCCTATGGATGATCTTGCTATCTGACAGGATGGGGTGTGTGATTATGACCAGACACAAATGGAAGGAAACTTTTCTTCACATGCATGTGTTTGGTGTTATTTCTGAAGTATGGTTGGGAGAGAGAAGATATTGTAAGAGGTAAGGTGTATTTACAGCCTATTTTTCACATCTTTATTGGTTTTATTCTTTCTCAAAAAAGGATGTTGAGATCTTGGTCAGTCTGTTAAATCAGTAGTCCTGCTCAGACTATTGCATGAAAAGGCAGGTGACATCAGTAGAAGGGAAATCTACTCATGATCCTCTCTCACCCGTCATATACAAGGGTTACTGTACTAAAGTTAAAGTTTGGATAATAAAATAGCAAATCAGTTCCCTAATATATTTTATAGCAGTTGCACTGTATGATCTGTTTAATACATACTTGATTTTTGTCCCATCTTTGTAAAGTGGATGAGATAACTTTTGTTTTGTTTTGTGTTAATTGGGCCCAGTGCTTCAACATTAGTAATTTTTTTAGCCTTGGCATATCCAATATTGGAAAGTTATTTCTATACCATGCTTCATCCTAAAGGAACCTGGTAATACAGATATTTTTGTTTCATTTTGGTTAATTCTAATAATCAAATCTGCTGCCTTTTGACTGAAGAGGAATATAAGCATAAAAGTGCCGCAGACACCCATATTCAAAGTTTTAAATTGTAGTATAACTTTTTCTCTTTAATTTGTTCCTCATTCACTATAGGTGAATACTGATTGCCTGGACATCATTGAATTTATTGAATGAGTAAATAGAAGTCCAGGAACCTTCACTAGCAACTGTATGGTGATTCACTGTTTGAATAAAAGGACACAAAGTATATGGCTAAGCTTGTGTAGGGATTGTCAACTGGTAGCAGGATGTAAGATGTTAAACTAATGACATTTAAAACAACATTAGAAAAAGTCACTAGCAAATTTAAATTAGAATTCTGAAATGGCCATTGTGGCTTCAAAAAAATTAGTTGTCTTCAGTAGCCATGAATTATCTTGGCTACTCTGTGTATTGATACAGGGACAAAGGTCACTTTATCATTCAGAGAGAATCACTTCATAGATACCTGTGATATCTAGTTCTGATAAGATATAAAATCTAAGGTATAATTAGAATGATTCATCTGAAGTTCGTGGCCTATACTGAAATTTACATATGTAACTTCAGAATTTAAACTATGAATTCTTTTTGTATTGAGATGAAGAATTGGAAGTAATCAGTTAAAAGTACTTTGAAGTAGCTGTAATGGAAATTTAATAATGCTTTAACAATATTTACTCTGCATTCTCACTTCCTTTCCATTGTACAGTGCAGCAGTTCACATTGGTCATAATAATGTCAGACTTGATTTTAAAACTAATACTACTTCCTTACATAGCGGATTTTGGAAAAACAAAAACAGTCAAAACAAAGTAAAACAAAGCACCACTTTCTGTTTGGTCTCCTGCCCATGCTGTAGGTAATCAATCAGAATTCTGGTTTTTTTTAACTCATGTCCTCTGCTGGAGTGGGAGGAAGGAGTAGAAGAGCAGAAGTTGAATCTGCTTATATCAACCCTCTTCCTAGAAAAAGAGATTGGCTATGCTTGGTTCCCTTTTACCCTATAGCTGTTTCCTCCCCTTTTCCTAATGGTGCTTTAAAGCACTTCACTGGTAAAGTAAACAGGTGCAGGTGAGATCCATCCCACAAAGCCTGGTGTTCTGGTATCCAGTGATAAAAGTCCTGCTTGCGTTTGTCCTTTCCTTTGCTTCTTTTTTTTCATCTGATGCCAAAATTCCTTCCTGTAGAATATTTACTCCTACTCTTTTGGCAGCCTGGTACTTTTTCCTCTTAGTAACCTTCACAAGTTATAAAAAGATGTGTTTATCTGTAGTAATTGTAAGGTAAGATATGCTATGGATATTTTTTTTCTGTCACTGAGTCTCCTTTGGCTGACATGTCATTAGTAGTGCGTGGATATGTTTAAGCTCTGGTATGTATTCTACTTGAAACTGTTCCTTCTTCAGGAGAAATTCATTTTAATGCAATTCTGCAGTTGAAAAAATGATAGTTATTTGGGTGTGACTTCTGTGTGGTTGAGTACAGCTTTTAGCTTGTGTTTTTTCTCTATAAAAATATATGGGCGAGAAGATTTTGTAGAAACTAAATCCTTTCTTTCAAACAGCTCTTCATACACATTCTCATATGGGTATTCTCAGTCCCAGAGCCTCTGACCAGAGACAGTTTTATCTTGGAAATAGCTATACTTTGCGCTCTAGTATTTCTCCTCTGCCGCCTCCTGCACCAAAGGAACAAATGGTGGAGCACATACTCCTGCCTTCAGTTCATCTTAGTCTTCTAGTTAAGTCGGAGCATTTTCTTTGTCAGTTATTTTTTGCAGCCTGTGCTTGCCTAAGTCTCAGGTTGTCAGTTTATTCCTTATAGTTTTTCCTTCCATATTTCAAAATCAATTTCTTAATTTTGTTTTTGTTCTCTTCTCAATCATTTTTGAGGGCTTCAGCATAGATAACCCATATGTTCCCACCCTCACTCTCACTATTTTTGTTTTGTAGCTGTGCCATGCAGCACTCCCATTTTGTATCCTACTGCTTTGGACTTCCTCTAAGTGGCCATCCACAAGCACTTGTAGAGCTGAACACATTAAATCTTCACGTCTATCCACTCCTATGGATCAGGGACTCATAATCCCTGTTGAGACCTCTTGTAACAAGAAGTGAAAGAAGTCCTTTTTGTAAATTAATATCATCATCACGTTCTGTACATTGTAGCACTATGGCAGGCTGACTACCTTTTGACTCAAGTAGATCTCCATAACACTGATTTGATCCTGGCTGGGCTGTCCTCAGTACCAATGCCATCAGGCCATTTGACATGAAACTTACAGACTCCATCATGACTCTCTTTACTATCTGTGGCTCTGCCTTGCCCTTCATCCTCAGAATTGCTGGTACCATACTCATGAGTATCGTGTTTTCAGCATCAAGTGTGATCCTAATTTAGTCCCACCCATGCTAGCCTCCTAAGGCTCCTTTTTTACTGTCTTCAAGGAAACAACCTTATCTGGGTGTAAGGAGTTGCTCAGCCTTCTGGGTGCTGAAACCCAGCTGCACATTGTCACCAGTTAATTGTCTGGCTGGAAGGCTGATAAAGCTGCAGCTGATAACTAGTATATGAGGGTGCAGCTATGGAGAGGGTTGAGAGCCTCAGGAGCAGAGTGCAAGGGGCCTAGGTATTGCCTGTCAAGGTCTGAAGAAAGACAGGTTTGTTTTCTGTCTGCTCAGTTGCTTGTTTTATTTACTCTAGGGACAAAGTTGCCCTATGTAAAATAAACTGGCTGGAAACCATGACCACACAACTGACAGGTTTTGGTAAGGAAGCTGGGTGAGTGACCCGTTTTCACTGGGTCTGTCCAGTCTCATCCTGATCCAACCTTATTTCAACCAGTTTTCATCCTACTGATGTACTTCCTCCATCTATTAGGATTCTTCTCTGATATGGCCAAGATGGACCTGCCATCAGTGGCTTCAGCTTACTGCACCAGGGCACAAGCTATCTTTAACCTCCCCTTTGCTTTACAATGTAGGTACTGTGAGGATAAAAAAAAGTTTCTGGTCAAAAGTCTCAGAGGCTGAGCACTCCCAAATGCGAGAATATGTATGTAGGCAACATGTCTCAAAGAACTCTGATTACTGGAATAATTTCCTTTTCTCCCTCCCTCTGCCTGTCTTCTTTTTGTTTGTTTAGAGAATGGCTTTATGGCCCATCAGTGGGACATCACAAAATGCAAATAGTTTATTTCTGTATTTTTAAATAATATTAATGAATACAATATATGACCAGAAGGATCCTGTCAGTGCCACTGGCAGGTGTGGGTGCAGATGCGGGCAGGACGCAGGCTGCCCCAGGTAGATGCAAGTGAGGCTCTGCCTCATGCGGAGGACTATGGGGGCAGCCTCAGGCTAGATGCAATCAATTGGCAGGCTATATCTGACCCACGGGGTACATTTGTCCACCCAAGTTAACCAGTTTACCTTGGTGTCATTGCATGTGGCAGTGGTACAGCCACTAGTAAAGACCTTGCTGTTCCCAGTGGAGGCCACAGTCTATCTTCAGTCAAGACAGCTGGCGTTTACCACAGCCCATTGTTTGCTATGCAGCTGAAGTCAGGGTGCCCTCTAGTTGGCCAAGTTGGGGCCCTGTGCTTCGGAAGTAAACTATGAGGTGATGAAGGTACATTGGCATTTTAAACAGGTTTATCAACATCTCCTTTTTTCTGTGTTGCTACAAAATGGTTTGATTCACTTGTATGAGACTTCTTTCTTATCATTCATAAAATATGCGGTAAGATGTTTCAGTTCTGTAGCCTATTAAAATAACTGACATTTTTCTTTTCTCCTCCCCTCAACAGGAGTAACAACTGTGCTTACAATGACAACACTGAGCATCAGTGCTCGAAACTCGCTCCCAAAAGTAGCTTATGCAACAGCTATGGATTGGTTTATTGCTGTTTGTTATGCTTTTGTATTCTCTGCATTGATAGAATTTGCCACTGTAAATTACTTCACAAAAAGAGGATGGGCTTGGGATGGAAAAAGTGTAGTCAATGATAAGGTAAGTGATGATAAAACTTCTTTATACACCTACTTATTCTAATTAATCAATAAAAAAGATAAAATTGTTTCAGTGGAAAGAGATGAATAATTTGGAAACACCAGGAGAAGTTAAACAATATGCAAGGATTTTCTTACATGTCCCTTTGAGATACAAAAATATTATCTCAAATCTCTCTCCAGATTGCAAATAGACTTCTGTGTCTTTTAAAAAGTAGACAAAAAAATCTGAAAATCTGAGTTAATAACACATTATAGTCAGTTCTTCGTGTGAAACTAATACTATCTAGGTAATACTTCTGTGTAAAACAATCTTTAGGCGTAAGAAAAATGGGCATACAATATTTCCAACCATTGTGTTTCAAAACATTGGATATACTAGTCCATGCTCCTCTTTTGTTTTTCTTTGTTTTTAGTTAACCTTTTCTCTCTTGTTCTTTACTTTTATTGGTCTTTATATACATAATTGGAACATATGCAGTTTAAATGAATACTCTGCAAACTCCTGGTGGACCAGTGTGTCAGGTAGCACTTCAATCTGGGCTCAAGAACTATGTCTCTGAAAGCACTGCAAAATGCAAGTACTTATAAATCCTTAACAGTTTAATTTGATAAGATGAGGTTTGCTTGGTTTTGTGAAACTGCTATACTACCTGAAAATTCTTCTTGCATACTAATATCATTTTTGCAATTGTTCAAGCAAATACCTACTTATTGGTACGATTTCTCAGCAAACACAAGTTGGCCTGGTGGTTAGGAAGCTAGTAGGCCTGTGCAAAACAGCTAGTATTTGCTTTGGACTCAGATTTGGCTGATTCGGGGGACAGTGATTCGATTTGGTGATTTGAATCACTGTCCCAAATCAATTTGGCTGAATCTGATTCAGAGATTTGGCCACTGCCGATTCAGCCAAATCTCCGAATCAGCCCCATCCCCCACCCGCTGTCCCAGCTCCTGACTCTTCAAAAAAAAAAAAAAAAAAAAAAAGCCCCATTCACCAGCTGCTGCCAGGCAGGGGGGGCAATCCACACTGCCCACGCTGCATGGGCAGCTCTGCCATGAGCCCCCAGAAGCCCTGAGGCCACTGCAGCAGCTGGTGATCCTGGGCTTTTTTTTTTTTTTTTTTTTTTTTAAAGGGCCGGGAGCTGGAGTCAGGCGGGGCAGCCAAAGGCAGGGGGGCTGGGAGAGTAAGCATGGTTGGGGGGCTTGTGACAGCCCCTTACACAGCATGGAGCAGTGAGGGGAAGCAGGGATCACCCCCCATCCTGCCTGGCAGCAGCCGGTGAATGGGGCTTTTTTTTAGAGCCAGGAGCTGGGGCTGGGTTCATGGGGGGCACTGGGAGAGCAGATGAGGGTCAGGGGCACTCAGGTGAGCTGGGAAAACAGGCAGGGGATGGGGCCTGGTGGGGGTCCCCCCATGGTCCTGTCCCCCCTCCTTTAGCCTCCCCTCCCCTTGCCTCTACTTACCATCATGGAGTTTGGGTCCAGCTCACTGCTGCAGTGAGTGGGGACTTCCCAAATCACTGAAGCTCTCTGAATCTTTTCTGAATCAATTCAGACCTTTTAATTGGTCTCCTCATTTGATTCAGATTTGGGGATTCGGCCACTGAATCCGTCCGAATCCCCTCCGAATCGAATCGGCACCCAAAGCTTTGCACAGCCATAGAAGCTAGCCTTTTCTCAGAGATGCTCTTTTCTTAGAATGTAACGCCAGATTTACTTGCATAATACAGCTACCTTTATTGCAAAAATCAGCCCTCTAAAATTGGGGTCTCTCTCAAAGGAGAAAGCTGACTTCTTTGTAGGAATTGAACCATAGGGACTGCTGCAGTGGCTCCTAGGTCTGTCATTTCCTAGCCAAAGAGGAGCAAGAAGTGCAATCTGTAGCATTTAATTTTAACCCTTTCATGGATGCTGCCAAATTGGCAATAGCTTTTGCCTCAGCAGCAACAGTCATAATTCAACCATGTGGTCAGGATCTCAGGTGGTCAGGACTCAGCCATGACTGGAAAAATCTTTGTTTTCTTCATTCTGCCTTCCCCAAATAAGGCACATGTCTTATTTGTGGGTATATGTTATACAAGAAAATCCAGCCTATTTCTTTCAATATCTGGGCCTTAAGAACATACTGCTTCAGAGTTTCTTTCAAGTGCAGATCATGAACATGGCCCAAACTGGCAGTAGGAGTGAAGGTCATACAATGCCAGTTCTCGATTCAGTTTTTATATATTGGATTGCATTTAAGCACTTACATTCTCTTAGACATTCTCCAACCCCCTTCCCTCGCTGTCAGTCAGGACCACTTTCTTCCAACGCAGCAGTGCCATGCTTAGTACAGTTTGGCTTTTAACCTTTTGCACATTTGTCTGCACTGCATGTTTTGCACTTCTTTTGATCACTCTTATCAGCATGTGGGGAAAGTCACAAAAAGAGACAGCCACTTGCTAAGGAAATAGATATTGTACAATAACCTTGAATCTGCATTTAAATTGGTTAATATTTAACCAAATAATGTTTCTTAATAAATACTAGTGTTTCTACTTAAAGCATAGGTGTTACTATTTTGCTGTACTTTCTTTCAAACATCTATTAGTGCTGTACAAATCTTAATAATTTAATATCAGCCTATGATCACAGTTGTGAGATAGCTATACCTAACATGTTACTGTGCTGCAGTCTGCTGTTTCAGCATGCTGCTGAAGAAACATACCACTCCCACTGGCACTCGCACTAAGGGGCTTGCAAATGGTGTAAATGACTTGGCACAGTCCCTTGCCTTGACATCATACTCTAGCTTCTCAATACAGACTGTCTTGTGATATGAAGAGTGCCTTATCCCTGGACATGCTCTTCAGATGGCACCAGGCCACTTACACCACAAATCTGCAAGCTCAAAACGTGGGAGGGATGGAGGCAAAATGGGTATGGCTTCATTCTTTATGTGGGTGCCTGGTCTCAGTTAGAACCTGAGGTTGACTTACATATCTCAATTTTAAAGATCAGGGAAAAAAAGCCATTATGTTCATCCTAGACCCAGAATTTGTAGTTCCTGATTCCCAGTCTCCCTGTCTGTCTTCTTAATTATACTTTGTCCATTAAATTAACTGTAACCTCTCTTAGTGTTCGAATAGGTCAGTCTCAAATTCTTCTCCTATATAGTATTCAAAAACAGGGGTCTAAAAAGCAGTGGCAATGTATGGGCATATATAATTAATTGAATGCATAAAATAAACAAAGCAATCTGTCTTGCATGTATAATTACATATTTTGCAAATGTGCTAACATATTACAGGCAAAATGTTAGACCTTATTCTTGAAAATGTAGCCCTCTGTAATCACATAGTGCAGGCTTTTTGACGATCTGTAGCATTTAGGCCCCAGCCATTGAAGTCAGTGGAAAGATTCACTCTGACTTCAATGAAAAGTAAGTTGAATTATCTGTTTGTTTTATTTCTAGTGCTAAAAAGTGACTTTTGGTAAAATAAGTATACTGGAGTATCATGAATTATGTACAGAGCCTTAACAAGACCACATAGTGGCTGAAAGATCATGAAATGCAGGCAAAACAGGAATTTCACTTATGTGAAAATATCAGGATTTGGCTCTTATTTTAAATCTTGAATAAAAACAGACTAACATTGATGACAGTTTGGCTCGCTGAGCCTGCTTCCAAATCACCCAGAGTCCACTATTAAATATGTATTTTAAGTGAAATAAGTATTCAGTAAAGAACAACTGCATTACTTATTAGGAGTGTGCAAAACAGGCGCTATTCAATTTGGATTCAGATTTGGCCTGTGTCAGGAACAGTGCTTCAATTACTTGATTTCCATCACTGTCCCTGATTCAATTTGGCTGAATCCAAATCTGAAGATTTGATGCTGATTTGGAGAGTCAGTGATTTGGACATAGAAACAGCTGTAAATGTTTTTTCTACATATCTAGAGGTAGCAGGTGTGGCTGATGGAGCATCCCACAGGAGTGCAGGGGGCCCTCCACGTGCTCAGTGGTGAATCCTGGAAGTGTACCCGAAGTACTTCCAGTTCACTTCTGGGTTTGCTGGGGAGCTTGCTGCCCCCCCCCACATGCCTCCCCAGCTTGGTGATTGGCCACAGGGGGACCCCAGGTGCCCCCCCAGAACCAGGAGGCACCAGTCGCTGAGCTGGGGAGGTGCAAGGGGGGACCCCTGTGCAGTCTCCAGCAGACCCTGAAGTGGACCGGAAGTGCCTCTGGTCCGTTTCCGGGTCTGCTGCCAAGCACCCTGGGGTGCCCCCTGTGCTTCTGTGGGATGCTCCATGTGCCCCAGCATTGCAGCATTCACAAGCCCCTGCTACCTACAGGTGTATAGAAAAAACATTTAAAGCTGTCTCTGTCCGAATCTTTCCAAATTTCTCTGAATCGATTTGGAAAGATTAAAGGATCCTCTGATTTGATT
Source organism: Crocodylus siamensis (assembly GCF_052110815.1). Classification (NCBI taxonomy): domain Eukaryota; kingdom Metazoa; phylum Chordata; order Crocodylia; family Crocodylidae; genus Crocodylus; species Crocodylus siamensis. The sequence continues at coordinate 52,810,675 of NC_143396.1, read as the reverse complement.
CAGAGATTTGGGCACCGAATCAGGCCAAATCTCTGCTGAATCAAATCAGGGACTGAAGTTGCACACAGCCCTATTTCTTATCCCATCAGGCACACTTCAATTTACATTGTTTTTCAAAGAAATTTTGATCCAGTTAATGTTGACCAATGAGCTCACCTTAATTTAACTCAATTTAATTAGAGGTCCCAAAGAAATTACAAAATTTGAGAAATTATTTCTATGAAAATGACTGATGGTTGCGGATCAGAAATACAATTGGATGATACCCAGCACCTACTCCATTTAAAAACTATATTAGTAATTGACTTCAGTGTACAGGCATACCTCGTTTTATTGCGCTTTGCAGATATTGCGTTTTTTACAAATAAGGTTTGTGGCAACCCTGTGTCAAGCAAGTCTATTGGCGCCATTTTTCCAACAGCATTTGCTCACTTCGTGTCTCTGTGTCACATTTAGGTAATTCTCGCAATATTTCAAACTTTTTCGTTATTATTATATTTGTTATGGTGATCTGTGATCTTTGATGTTACTGTTGTAATTGTTTTGGGGTGCCACAAACCGCGCCCATATAAGACGGCGAATTTAATCGATAAATGTTGTGTGTGTTCTGACTGCTCCACCGACCGGCCATTCCCCCATCTGTCTCCCTCTCCTTGGGCCTCCCTATTCCCTGAGACACAACAATATTGAAATTAGGCCAATTAATAACCCTACAATGGCTTCTAAGTGTTCAAGTGAAAGGAAGAGTCACACATCTCTCACTTTAAATCAAAAGCTAGAAATGATTAAGCTTAGTGAGGAAGGCATGCCGAAAGCCGAGATAGGCCGAAAGCTAGGTCTCTTGCGCCAAACGGTTAGCCAAGTTGTGAATGCAAAGGAAGAGTTCTTGAAGGAAATTAAAAGTGCTACTCCAGTGAACACATGCATGATAAGAAAGCGAAACAGCCTTATTGCTGATATGGAGAAAGTTTTAGTGGGCTGGATAGAAGATCAAACCAGCCACAACATTCCCTTAAGCCAAAGCCTAATCCAAAGCAAGGCCCTAACTCTCTTCAATTCTGTGAAGGCTGAGAGAGGTGAAGAAGCTGCAGAAGAAAAGTTTGAAGCTAGCAGAGGTTGGTTCATGAGGTTTAAGGAAAGAAGCCGTCTCCATAGCATAAAAGTGCAAGGTGAAGCAGCAGGTGCTGATGTAGAAGCTGCAGCAAGTTATCCAGAAGATCTAGCTAAGATAATTGATGAAGGTGGCTACACTAAACAACAGATTTTCAAGAAGAGTCAGTGGATTCAGCAAATTTCTTTGTTGTCTTATTTTAAGAAATTGCCACAGCCACCCCAGCCTTCAGCAACCACCACTCTGATCAGTCAGCAGCCATCAACATTGAGGCAAGACCCTCCACTAGCAAAAAGATTACGACTCGCTGAAGGCTCAGATGATGGTTAGCATTTTTTAGCAATAAAATATTTTTTAATTAAGGTATGTACATTGTTTTTGTAGACATAATGCTATTACACACTTAATAGACTACAGTATAGTGTAAACATAACTTTTATATGCACTGGGAAACCAAAAAATTCGTGTGACTCATTTTATTGCGATATTCGCTTTATTACGGTGGTCTGGAACCAAACCCGCAATATCTCCGAGGTATACCTGTATTTGAAAATGGCTCAGAACACCAAAAGCTTATCCCTGCTTGCTTGTTGGCAGCAGACTTTAAAATTAAATGTAAACTGAGATCAGACAAAATATTGGAGTATGGATGCTTCTTCATATAAATAAGATATATTGATGTCTTAAGTGCACAGACACAAAGAGACTGCTGAGACTTTCCTGAAAAAAACATCATCCTGAAGTTTTAATTCATTGAATAGGTATAGTACACATAGCAGAACTGCAGAATCAGGAGTCTAGGAATAACTTCTGCATGTCAAACAAAATAAGCATTTCTGACTGGCACATTGGCACTATAATATAATGATGTAAGAAGACCTTAAGAAGTCTCCGATCATCCTTCAGCTGTTTGTCTAAATAAACGTAACAGTGTTGTGGCATGATTTTAAAAGTGGCAGCTGCTTAACAGCTTTAGCATGCCTTCCCTGGGAAGAGGACTATACAAGCCACATTCTAGTATTCTGGCATCAACAGCACATCTACTTTAGACTGTCATTCTTCATATGAAAACCCCTTTCCTTATCATGAATTGGTTGATATTTTCTTCATTTATTTCTTGCAAATCTAAAATATCCAGTTCTGTTTCCTGTTGTAGTAAGTACTACACAATGTGCTCCTTGTCTCAGTATTGGTACTTTACTGCTTTTGAACTATCCATTCTGAAAATAATCTGCTTTTATTTCAAAGTCAATTACATATGGTTAGTTGAAAACAATAAGTCTTTTAAGAAATCATATAAGTATGATCAATCCAATAACTCTCTTTTTGAATATTTGAAATTTAGTCATTGTAATTGGAACAAAATTAGCTTTTCCATACCAGAGTGTTTATAATATTGAGGTATTTATTTTCATATTCTGTTATCTTTTTATCTTCTGAGATTTCAAAGCTAAAGTTTCAATATTCCCAAGAGGACTACAATATTAAAATCACACTTATTGTCATAAAGGAAGGGATTTTGTAGGTTGGCTAGTATGCCCCTTTCCTCTTTATTTTATACTTTTTTTCCCCCTGACTTTTTATGTCCATCAATTAGCAGCTAAAGAGCAGTTCATCAGGGCAACAAGAAATGACTGTGTTCACATTCCACTGAAGTTCTTATTTAACCCTGAAGTAGGCATTGGAAATTTTGTATCTCCCAAGAAAGATATCCCTGTTGTTATTCTGATTCACAGCCCTGCATTACATGCTCTTCCCCTCAAACTCCAAGTTGTACAGATGGTCCTGATAACTAGGAAATCCCCGCAGATCCTCTCAGTAAAGGGAGTTGGGGGAACTAACTGTCTTTCAACCTGAAGTCAGGGGATCTAACCACCAAGGGTACAGACAGAAATGTAGCTCCCTGCTGTACCTGAGAATGCTTTGCAGGAAGCTTTCTGAGTTACAGTGATCCCTGGGACCAAACAGAAGTTCACTGTTGGTTCCAGGGGGAAAGAGAATATAGCTGCTGGCTGTGAGCCTGCAGCCAGTTTCCACGAGCAATCGCCCTGCGAGGCTGCAAAGTTTTCAAAATGGGAAATGCAATGAGGGTTCAGATATTTGGCTGATCAGCCATTTTTGAAGCTGTCTGCAATCTTGCACTTGTTTAGTCATGGCTATAGACTGCTTTCTGTGGCCAGTTTGGGTAAAAATTGTCACTTCTATCTGTGCCACAATTGAAATGAAACTCCTGCAAAGAGAATTTCACAAAATCTTCCCCACCCCCCCAAAAAAAACAACAAACAAACCAAAACAGTGGTCACTTATGAACCTCCTAGAATGAGACATCTCTCTGATCATAATGCTGTTTCATCCTATTCTTTGCAGAGATATGTGAATTAAAACTTTTAAGTTTTATCTATTCCCCTACAGTGTTTTCAAACTAAACAGTGCATTATTTTGTTAGCACATGTGAAATGGAGTTAACTGAAAAGAATGGAAATCAGGCTTTTTAAAATCATGAACCCAGCTGAGTGAATGCAAAGGTACACAAACAACAGAAACAGGGAAAACAGAAATGGTGATTACACATTTTAAAACATGCTTTCTTATATAATTCACAGGTAGATCCTCCAGGGAACAGGAGGAGTGGAAAAGTTTTGTGGACCATGCATGCATGTATAACTTCTAGTCCACATTTTGTGCATATAATAGTACAAGAGAGCTAATCTATACCTCAACTCCATGCAGCTTTGGAATAAACTGGGAAAAGAAAAAGGTTTGGGAGTGGGAATGGCTACTGGCAGTCCTTATTGCCTTCAGATGTGAAGCAGGGATAAGATAATGCATACTTGAGGCAGTGATTATAAAGGGCAGCAGTACTGACAATCCTCAGGTATGCACCTTCTTCTAGTGCCGGATCTTAATGTGTTCAAACAAATGCACAGACCTATATTTTGTTTTGCATTTTAATGTCCAATCTGTCATTAACGGTCCCATCAAATGGACTGTTTTAGAATGGTCCCCTCGATTTACTAAAACAAGGACTGTATAATGGGTCAGTCAGAGTAAGATTGTATTTGTCACTCCTACCTTTTATTCTGGGTTGCCATTTTGTGTTGCTGAGGCACTTCCAATTCCTGTTGGCCTTTTGCCATTTGTTACAGCCATACTTTTACCATTGAGTCAAAAGTAAAGATTGCAGTGCTTTTCAGAGGCCAGCTCTGTCAACCTGGATAGTAGCTGTTGTTCTAAGATTTCAGACCTGCAAAGATTTCCACAGTACACAAACCCTTATTTCCTGAAGAGTCTCTTTGACTTCAGTGGAACTTCAGATGATATAAGAGACTCTGTTTACAGACCCTTGCATAGGATTGGCATGTGAAACAATACCTTCTCTCAGAGAGTAAGGGTTCCTCCGCTACATACTGCTTTCTCATTATAGTACATGGTGATTCTTATTTTACCATCTTATTGTTTGTTTTATGTTTTGTTTTAATTTTTGGTGTGACTTACTGAAACTGGTATGCCAAGTGTATGATGCAATAAATATTTAATTTCATGCTGTCTTCTGATAGAAAAAAGAAAAAGCATCTGTCATTAAGAAAAATAATGCCTATGCAGTGGCCGTTGCCAATTATGCTCCAAATATTACCAAGGACTCGGTTCTACCAACAATCTCCAAGAGTGCTACAACTGCAGAACCCAACAAGGGAAAACCAGAAGCCAAGCCACAGGAAGCAAAGAAAACATTCAACAGTGTTAGCAAAATTGACAGAATGTCCAGAATAGTGTTTCCAGTCTTATTTGGTACTTTTAACCTAGTGTACTGGGCTACATATTTAAATAGAGAACCTGTCCTACTTGGCTTTGCCCCATCAACCTAAAAGCCAAATTGCACTGGGGGTGTATAGCATCATTATAATCAGATAGGTTGGTTTCCTATGTACAGTACGACTAATAACTGCTAATCTGTGAACCAATATGTACAGAGTGTATATAGATAGCTTATCTGTGTATCTCCAAAGGAGGCACACTGTTTATTCATGGGATTTGTAAACAGATAGCACCCATGGCAAATATAGCCAGCTCTTTAAAAGTTATACCCAGGGGAGTTCTCTTAACCCAGGTTTCAGATATACAGAAGTATAACCCCCCACCCCCACAAGGAAATGAAAATATGGTCCTGCAGAATTATTTAGGAACAATATTTTTTTAATTTAAAGTTTAAAATATTTTTCTATAAAATAACTGATAATTTAATGGAAGAACCTATCATTTAAAAAAGTGATTTTTTAAAAAAGATAATTATTTCATATAATAGCAGTGCCCATGTACATATATAGAGTGGTGAGCTCTTGCTGTTCTCTTGTTCACAACCATTCTGAATACTGTTTTTGCTTTAAAATTGAGTAAAGTTTAGTAGAATACTAAGGATACTAGTTCTTTAGTTATAGACCTTTGAAATTATTAAAGAATGATTTAAACTCATGTTAATGAGCATATGTTGTTTAGCATCAATCAGTGTCTACTAGAAAATATTTTGGTTTTCTTTTCAATATTTTTTCAAGTCGCTCAGCTCATTTTCCTGTTCATCATGGTCAGGAAAGTCTGTTTGCTTGTTTGTTAGTTTTAATTATGTTTATGTTACACTCATAAATATTGGTAATGAACACTCCAGAATGATTCAGGGTTAAGTATATCAGAAATAAAAGATACTCTTTTTTCTGCTTAGTAATAGAGTCAAATCTGCCTTAAATGGCTTCCTTATATCTGCCTACAGAAGCCATTATTTTCAGAGGAAACAACAGTTCATGATTTTAGTCCGAGAAGTTGTCCTAAGGGGCCAGATGTATTGCCGCTTTTGTAAATTGCAACTTTACATTTCACTGACATAACTTTACAATTTGTATACTAAAAATGGTTTTGCTAAGATTTGAATTTTTAATATGCATTTATGCATCATCAGTAATTGTCAGCAATTTCATATATGCAAAAATAGCAAAATCGGAGCTGCCATTTGCAATTTTATAGGACTATTTAATACCTATCAGTAAAATTACTTTTTTTCTGAATCTTTGCAGATGTTCTTTATGCCCCTAAAGGCCTGGTAAATCATAATATAAAATAATTGTGTACTGTATCTAGATTTTAATATACTTGGCCAATCAAAAATATTTTGATTCACATATACATTAGCAGTTATTAGTTGACCTTTTAAAAGCGATGCACCCTTATGATGGTGTGTTTATAGTAGAAACATATGTAGTCGTATAGTGTCATTTATTGCAGTTTTGTACAGTACTTGAGTATAGTGCATAAAATAGGTATGTTCAGAGTTTAACAAAGTTGTACAAATATTTCTAAAAATGAATAAAAGACTTATCTTAATACATGGAAACAATGAAAAAATCTGACATTGCTTTTATTTTCTGTTTTATTTTCTTTGGTTTTTTATGTGAATCTATTTTGTGCTTTGCATGATAGTATAGATGCCAAGGTCACAAATGCATTTTATTAGTAGAATTTAAAGTAAAGACAGACCTGAACAATAATTAAAATATATCTATATTCCCTAACACATAAAGGGGAGCAACACTAATGAAATGTGTATTCCCTTAATTCCTCCAATCAAATTATCCTTATTCATCAACATTATTTGAAAAATGAGCACTTTACTTGAAACATTCAAATAGAAATATTCTTATTTTCATATATATTTATATATAAATGTAGATCTTCCATGTATTGAAGAGATGTGTGCAATAGTCTGATAAAGTGTATGAGGTTTGAAGGCAAGCAATAAAAAGTTTTTTTTTTTCATGATATATACATTTTTAAAACGTTTTATTTGTAAAGTATAAATGATCCCTTTAATGTCATACTGTCCAGGTATAAATAAATATATAAATATGTATATATGTAAAATAATTGTAAATATTGGTCCTGTAGAAAAATCCCTTCACTTTTAGCTCTGTTTTTGGCAAAGGGCTCTGACTGTATACTTATAGGAGGCCCATGCTTATCTGTTCTTGGACTCTGACAAGGTTGATTACTGTTTTCCTGTATCTTATGGCTCTGTCATGCATCCTGATGAGAGCTCTTCATTGCTATTAATTTCAACAAGAGTTAAGGGCTCAGAACTTTCCAGGATTGGGCTGTTAAAGAGTAAGGTCTGTATGCTACCCATGACTACAATACCAGATAGCTTAGCTTTTCACACTTAAGCAAAGTTTAGGTGTGTTGTTAACTGTTTGAATACAGTGAAGTCAGAAAGCAGCCATCCCTTCAGCAATGTAACTGAAAGTGAATTTGTTCATGTCAAGGTGGAGAACTGCATCCTTTTAACAGAATAGAGACCATGCTAAAAGTGTCTGACTTGCGTACTCAAGCAAGTCACTTCTGTCCTCTGAAAAATAACATGCATACGTGATAGCTGTACATTAAATACACAAACCATTTACTTAAACTTGTGCAAAGGCTCTGATTCTTTTTTCACGTAAGTCCATGGGAGCTTGGAGAACGAGCTCAAGCTCAAACAGGAATTAATGTTACAGGAACAACAACCTAATTCACAGAAAAAAACCCCTCCTTCTAAACCCCGGGTAAATCCTATAAACAGCAGACATAAATCACTCACAAAAAATACAGGAAAATAAATTGCTTATAATCACATAAATATGCCTTCAGATATCTGTGTGTACTACGTACTCATGTCAGCCAGCGAGATCTTTAAAGGACATATATGACGGGCTCAAAGTTTCAACTTGTCTGTCTATAATCCATTTAGGCATTTAGAATCAAACTGGAATGCCTGAAAATTAGATTCCTAAATCCATATTTAAGTGCTTTCACAGGTGTTGCACAACTGGGAATTCTGGTCAATCAATGGGCTTCATGGATACTAATTGCTTTCAAACATCAAACTGCTTGTATTTTAACAAACTTTATTGTGGATTTAAGAACATAAAATTGAGTCTTACTCCCTAACTTCTGTTGTTTCCTAGTTACCTCTCCTCCCTATCCTAGGGTTATGCAACCAAGTTCCCTGGCAAAGCATTAATTACATAATCTTAAAAAAAAGACATTAATTTCACCTTAAAAAATAATGTAATGTAAGATTGTGGGAACACTGGACTGAAATCAACATGATTTCAAGCCAGGAGTTTGCTTTCTCATATAGGACTGTATCACGTACTCCTGAATTCATACCGCCAGAGAATAGCAGTCAACTATGGCTGCATCTACATCAGACCCTGACTGCACAGTAGCTTGTAATTACTGAGCAGTAGTGTCATGTGACAGGATGCATATAACAAGCTACTGCACAGTAGAAGTAGTAATGAGCTACTTCACAGTCAGCATCACCTAAAAGCTGTTTGGCAATACTATTGCACAGTAACTCCAGTTACTGTGCAGTCATTTAGGACTTGTTTATACTTATACAAGTACTAAATGGCTGGGTAGTAAGAACTGCACAGTCAGTATCTCGTGTAGACATGAAGAGCAATTTGGAAATAGGGGTAAGGAAACCTAAGGATTACTGGGTTTATCAGCAGTGACACCCTCTTTCATATGGATATGTTCTAAAATGTTGGCTTCCAAAATTCTTGATATTTTCAAAGTGTGAAAATAATATCTTTTTATGTATGACTTTAATTAAAAACCACTCCTGAGCCACTGTCTCATTTTCCTGTTCTCGTGACCTTCCACAGCTGTTTTCCCTTTTTGTTTTTTTCTCTTATTCAAATTGGCTACCATCACCTTCCATTATGTTTATGGTCAGAAATTACAGAATGCCTTTATGAAAATTGGTTTCTTTATGGACTCCATGTAGTTTGGAAAATGGGTCAAAACTATGAGGGATTGAGTTAGATCAGGGTGGCTAATATGTAGCATGCATGCCACAAGGGGCACTATCAGCCTCTATGTGTGGCACATGGCAGATTTGGCAGGGAATACAGGGAAGGAAGCATAAAGCAGAGCAGACCGGGAACACAGGGTAGGGAGCAGAAAGCAGATTAGGCCAGGGAAGGAGTCAGTGTCATTTGGGATTGGTCCAGGGTTAATTTGTGGCACACCTGCCAAAAGTTTGGCCTCCATTTGGAGTAAATAGTCTGGAAACTAAATTGCAGGCAGGAGCAACCGTAGGAGACTAAGGAATAATTAGAGGGGGGAGGACTATGGAAAAACAGAGGGAAAATGTGAGAGCAATTGAACATAGGGGTTAGTAGGAGACTGGGAGCATGAAAAGACTGAGAGGAAGAGCAAACTGAGTAAATTGGAGAAGAGTAATTGGAAATATGTGGGGAGGTAAGAATGGAACGACTGCTCCATTACTTCAGAACTAAGATGATAGTCAGTGGAGTATTCATGTAAACAGCCAGTGGGGGAAGGTACACACACATGTGTGTGTGGGTGTTTAAGTTTGAATTTAGAGCTTATAATTAGGACACATGAATTCTACAGAGATAGTATTCTGTTGACGGTTCAAATGCAAGCCAAAAAACCAATATTTTTAAAATCTCCCGAGTTTTTGTAATCCAGTTCATAAGTTTGAAATGCATAGGTTGGCCATGTCACTAACCAGTTCAGAAAAAAAAATCTACTTAATATTGGACTTTTTTCTGCCTCTGCAACTCCTGAAAAGAAAAGACCATTTCAAAAGTGAAATAGAATCCTCCTAATTTCCCCTGTATTTTCCTCAGCTTTTGACATTTTGCCCCTATGCAAAGGATCAGCACAGGTTTGTCAAACCACTTTAGGAGCCTTAAATGAATGGTCACTAGTGCATGGGTCTTTTATTGGCCCTTTGCAGAGTAGTGAGTTTCATTTCTTGAAGGGAAAAAAAATCTATTCATCTGCACTTTTAGATAATGCACTCCCACCTAAAATGCTCATGTAAAAATGAATTTCATGTCTAGAGATGACATTTGGATTAAAATGATATAATGGGTAAATATGCGGTGCACACTTCCATAGTTTAGATAAGCAGAGCACTGTGGTACAAGGCAAGATACAAGTAGGAAAAAATATCAAATGGGCATTAAAGGCAGAGCCAAGAAAGTTATTCAATTCTTCCTTCAAAAACTAGTAGGATAAATATGAAAACATATAAACAAGTCTAAATACAGTCCATCATTTTTGCAACAGTACAATTTGATGACGCGCACACACAACTCTACATTTTTGTTTACAAAAAGACTTTTTGTCAATGCAAACTAATTAGTCAGATAAAGTTTCAAAAAATATCAATAAATATGGTTCCTAATAATAGAACGTATGTGCTGAAAAGTGGTGTGCATTGTTTTCCCCACAAGCCAATGCATCTTCTCTTGGGACAGTATTCTCAATATAATTGTAAGCATCATTTTACATTACTTCTGATTATTATATAAATTTCCCTTGCAACTAAAAACCTTAACAATTGGAAAACATTATTTAATATTCTAAATTGGGATTTTTATTTAGGTTCATAAGGATTTGGAACAATCTATGAGACAGTTGGTGTATCATCCAGTTCACTGTTTCATAGCTAAAGTTGCAGAGGTCAAACAATAACAGGCTTTATTTTAGGAATGGCTAGTGTGTACCTTTCTAAGTATAATTACATATACAATTCATTTGTTTTAATTTTGTCTTTCACTTTCTTTTTAGATGCCCCCTTTAAAGCAGCTTAGATCCCATTTTTTGCCCTCAGGACTACTTGGATAGAGCTTTGTACTGAAGTGGTTCTCAGTGTGGGAATGGGCCTTTACTTGACACGTGCTTGGACTTTGAGGGCCTTATCTTGTTCACACTGAGAAAACTCCCATTGATCTTAGCTGAAAGTGAGTAGTCTCTCAAGAACCAGTCCCTGCAGCACTGGAATCCATGGGAGGCCAGGCAGGTCCTCTGTAGGAGAGAGCTACTCAATTCTTTAGTTTTTCATGCTGAGAAAATGAGCCCTTCAATAGAAAAAGGAAACACGTTTGAAATTGGGCCTTGATCACCTTTGGTTCCCCCAATACTACCTTGATGTAGATTTCAGAGTACTGTGAGTGTGTCATGCATTATAAGCAGGTAATAACACCTGCAGAATGGAATTTGAAATGCATTTTAAAATATGCAAGGTTATTTATGCCCTTTTCCTAGTGCTAATGTCTACATATGCAGACATATACATATGTTTTAATGTGTAATGATTTATCACTTAAGCTCTGCTTTGAAATGTTATCTGCTTATGTTACATAACTTTCTGAATTCTTCACACTACCAACTGACCTGGAGCTCATATCTATGCATTATAAGGACTCAGAGAATTCACTAACTGATTTTGGAACCTAATGATGAAGGGAGATGAGCTTCAATGGGCTTTCTGACCATATTTCTTTTCCGGTATCGCATATATATTTTAGGCTTTTCGAGAGTGATACATATATAGAATGGGCCAAGATTTTGTTTTAATCCACTGCTTTTGATAATTAATTATTAAATGTTCATTTTGGCTGCATTTTTCAGTTACAAGCCTATTGTATCTCAGCTTCAGCACCAAATGCAACTTAATACTTTACATCTATTTATTATAATAGATTTGTACAATACACACACACACACACAGAGACACACCCCCCCCCCCATCAGTCAAACAGCTGCTAAACAAAAACCCCAAATACGTCACTTTATTAAAAATGGTTTGAAGGCACTTTAACCAAAGCAATTACACTAAATATTGATGCACTTGCTTTTAACAAGTAAAATTAGAAAACAAACAAGAGCTGTGATTCAGAGAGAATTGATTACTAGCAATTTTTCAAACAAACTGGAATCAGCATACTTAGCAAGCTGACTTGAATGTGTCACCTGGGCTTGAAAATGTATGAGAGCTTGAAAATAGATGGTTAATGTATATTGCCAAGTAATAGGGAATAATAAGAATGGAGCTGATGCATTAAAAATAGTCACAAATTAATATAAACCACATGCACAATAAGAAATTGCATGATAAATGTTAGTATACTTAATCTTGAACATCAACATCATATAAAAACTTCTGGGTGACAATTCACTTATTTAGTAGGTTTCATAGATACAAAAAAATAAAGGGATGATAATATTCTGTAATTTGTGACCTTGTTTTAATTGGAAAGAGTAGTTACTTTTTTAAAAGTGTAAACAAAATAACTTGACCTATGTTTGAATGTGTCACTTTGCTTGCTGTAAAAGAATATTTATTAACCACATGCAAAATATTGCTTAACATTATCTTTTTGTACTTCTTATTAAAAGTTAATTTAAATATACTGTACCTTGTTCTGTTGTTTTTGTCTTTACAATTTAACAAAATAACTTTTGGATACTGTTCATGATTTTTTCCCCGATGTTGAAAGCATTGCAGCTCCTACAAAGGTCCTTGTTGGAGTTTATAGCAACACGTTTGTGTTTATATAATGTATATTATAATATATAGTGTAATAATATATAATATTACTATATATGAATATACAATATACTTATATAATCTATAAAACACATTTTATATATATAATGTGCATTTGTAAACTTTATAATTTAATTCAACTTTTAGAAAAAGGATATAAAACCTCATAAAACCAATCACCAACAGGGCAGTATCAGGAAGAAACCCCCAGGCAGTCATCTTATTTTATAAATTAAATGGGTGGTTTAGTGTACCCTCTTCAGGAGTGCATGTTTGGCTACTCTTAGATATCAAATGCCAGCCAAAGCAGTGCATTGTTGTGATTTGATATTGCAATGTCATTGTGTTCTCTGACCCCTGCTGTTTGCACATGTACTTCTTTCCCAACCCATTCTTTTCCCTTTATTGTATCTCCCTAGTGCAATACATCTAAGTGCGGTGGGCATGGGGAGACAGGCAGAACCTTTACTTCTGGCAGTTGATTGAGTTATGAGACCCTTCAAGCCCTAGTGTTATAGCCAAAATGCAGCTAGTGCACAAGATAACAAATATAACTAAAGTACCTTGAGCTTCAGAGTTTTCAGTAGGATGGACTCTAAATGTCAAAGAAGCTGTCCCTTTCTTTTGCCTCTCTGATTGCAATCTACTGAGTTAAACAGTACTTCTCAAGGACACTGAAGACAACTGTGCCTAAAATGAAACTTGCGATGCAAGGAACTAGACCTATCTATATAAAAAGAGAAATTGGCAACCTATGGGCCTCTATGCCAAATCTGGCCTGACAAGCAATTTTATACAGCACACAAAGCCGGGACATCAGTAGCAATTTGGCAGCAGGAGAAGCAGCAGAAATTTGGCTCTGAGGGAAATGGCTGGGTTGAGGGGGAAGGAAGGACAGCTGGGGAGAAGTCACAGCTCACCTTTGGACCAAGCTTTGTTAATTTCGCCTGCCATTCCAAAAAGGTTGCCATCTTCCAAGTGCTCTCAGAAGTCAGCTGCATCTTCATTAACTAGGAAATGTCTTTTCAAGCTAAAGAGCTCTTGAAACCCTTGTCAGCAGTTATAATACTCACTTGCAAAGAAATCAAATGATTTATTGGGTCACTGAATGCAATAATTTTAGCAAATGCAGGCAGAACTACTCTTCCCTGTGGCCCTTATTCTCCTGTCAGGCAACACAAGAGTATCTCCAGATATCTATATCAATATGAAGGGCATAAAAGCAGGTGTTGTGAACCTGGAATGTTATTTTAAGAAAACTGAGCTATTTATCTGATTATTTTTGTCAAAGTTATCACTTGTATCATGTGAAGGGGGTTGTGCTGTCACTGAATGCACAGGGTACACAACTTCTTGTATGGAAATTGGTATATGACATGGTGCATATTTTTATTAAAATTTTACTTTTCATTTTAAACCATTTTTTTGTGGAGGCTGGGAAGTCAAGGCTTTGTTTGGTAAGGTTGTGCTTTATCCACAGGTGTTAATTATCTGGAAGCCTACATGACATTTACAGAATCAAGAAATAATTATAGGAGAAAAAGGAAACAAACCATTTTTTTACTTGCCCCAAAGCATTTAAAACATTTTGAGCAGTTGTCCTTTTCATTTGTGGTGGATGTGAGTATAGCTAACATTGAATATGAATATTCATAACATCTGAAATATTAAAAACAATTCTGGCTTCAATTTCTTTGCAAATCTTTTGAGACCCTGGTGTAAAATATTAAAGAGGAAGGCATTCAATGTCTCTTTCATTTTTCAAAGGCTAACATCATCTCTTGCTAATGTTGTATAGCAGCAGTAAGTGAAAAGGATGCTTCTGAATATTACTGAGGACAGCTTTTGTTTAGTAAATTGCTACAAATTTTTTATTAGAGTTGATGAAAGAATTTAAATATCACTATTCCAAAATGTCCAGAATTAAAAAAAGCTTCCATTTTTCAGTGACACCTGCTTTTACAACACCTGCTATTATGTTCTAATTTTGATCACTTTGCCTGGCTAACATATTTAACAATTTCTTTGCCTCCATTTTTCTGAGTAGGGACCTGGTCATCCCCCACACTGGGACCCTCATAGACCCCGTGGGAGGCACACCCAAGCCTAGGGTCAGTGAGGGACTGGACATATTTAAATCAGCAGGTTCTGACAATCCCCACCCCAGAGTGCTAAGGGAACTAGCAGAAGTCATTGCAGGACCTCTGGCACAGCTTTACAAGCTCTTGTGGTGCTCTGGTGATGTGCTGGAGGACTGGAAAAGGGCCAATGTGGTTCCTAGTTTCAAAAAAGGGAGGAAGGAGGACCCAGGAAACTATAGGCCCATTAGTCTTACCTCAGTCCTGGGGAAGCTTTTTGAGAAAATTATCCTGGCACATGTCCACAAGGGGCCAGCAGGGGAGACTATGCTTAGGGGCAACCAATACGGGTTCCTTAGAGGCAGGTCCTGTCAGACCAACCTGTTGGCCTTCTATGACCAGGTCACCAAATCCCTGGATGCGGGTGTCGTGGTGCATATAGTCTTTCTAGACTTCAGGAAGGCCTTTGACATGGTCTTTCACCCCATTTTCATTAGAAACTAGGAGACTGTGGTGTCAATGCCTACACAGTCAGATGGGTCACTAACTGGCTGGAGGGCCACACCCAGAGAATGGTGGTGGGTGGGTCTTGTTCAGCCCAGAGGGATGTGGGCAGTGGGGTTCCCCAGGGCTTCGTCCTCAGGCCCGCACTGTTCAACATCATCAGTGACTTGGACAAAGGGGTAAAATGCACCCTGTTCAAATTTGTAGATGGTACTAAGATGTGGGGATAAGTGGGCACGCTAAAAGGGAGGAATAGGCTGCAATCGGACCTAGACAGGTTACAGGGGTGGGCAGATGAGAACAGGATGGGATTCAACACTGACAAGTGCAAGATACTGCACCTGGGCAGAAAGAACCCACAGCAGACCTACACGCAGGGGAACTCCCTTCTCATCAGTGCAGAGGCAGAGAAGGATCTTGGAGTCATGATTGAGGCCAAGATGAACATGGGCCAACAGTGTGGTGATGCAGTCATGAAAGCTAACCACACCTTGTCCACAGATGCATCTCAAACAGGTCCAAGGAGATGATTCTCTCCCACTATGAGACACTGGTTAGACCGCAGCTGGAGTACTGCATCCAGTTCTAGGCGCCGCACTTCAGGAGGGATGTGGACAGCATGGAGAGGGTCCAGAGGAGGGCCACTCGCACGATTAGGGGGCAGCAGGGCAGGCCTTATGAGGAGAGGATAAGGGACTTGAACCTGTTCAGCCTCCACAAGAGAAGGCTGAGGGGGGATCTAGTGGCCTGTTACAAACTAGTCAGAGGGGGCCAACAGGCATTGGGAGAGTTCTTGTTCCCCCGAGCACTCCCAGGAGTGACAAGACATAACGGTCACAAGCTGGCAGAGGGTAGATTCAGGCTAGACATCAGAAGGCACTACTTCACGGTCAGGGCAGCTAGGATCTGGAACCAACTTCCAAGAGAAATGGTGCTGGCTTCTACCCTGGGGGTCTTTAAAAGGAGGCTGGATGAACACCTGGCCAGGGTCATTTGACCCCAGTACTCTTTCCTGCCATGGCAGGGGGCCGAACTTGATGCTTAGGTCCCTTCCAACCCTACCAACTATGAAACTATGAAATTTCCACAACCAAACTTTTTGGGTGAATTGTCTTTTAATCGACTTTTCCTCTGTTCACTATGGCCATATCAGTGTTGAGTGCACTGACATAAGGATTTTGGGAAAGACTAATAAATGAGTTGTAGTTCACACTCAATCTCCAAGTGCAGGAAAACCAGAATTCATCTGCTTATATTGGACTCTACATAATAACCCACACACAACCAATTTAAAGAAATACATATCCTAATGACCAAGGGTTCTAGAGGTTGCTAGCCTACTAATTTCAGGAAGGTATTGTGAGCATTTTGCAATTATTAACAAAACACTAATTACTTAATCAGAAACCTGCCATGCATTATCTTTGTTTTTTGGATAGGTGAACAAAGGAAGAGCGTTTAATGACTAAAATCAGTCAAAGTTGGAATCAGAAGGAAGGGTTAGTGTGGCAGACCCTATTATCCTTGAATTCAAACTGTAAAGGTCTATAAGGCTTATCCTGGAGAACAAGAAAAGTCAGATCTGCAGATCAATCTAAAGGCCAAGTTGTCCAATGAACAGAAAAGGCAACTCAGCTGCAGGTACTTTGCTTGGAGGGATTTTGTGGTGGCTTGAAGACTAGCTGTGGTAACTATTGTAGCACCTGCTCTACATATATCTATAAATTGCACTTTCTTACTTACACAAAAACCCAACAACAAATGGCAAGTTCATGGACAGGTGTTTGTGGGACTAGAACTTGCTCAAACATATGCTGTTGTGTATGGTGAAAATTGATGCTAGGATGCTTACAGTTACTCACAGTGGGCATATTTTGAGTTTGTTGGATTGCTTCATTATACCCTGGGGATTTTTTTTAAGTATAATGAACTTTCTTTTCCTAGCCTATGAGATTGGTCTACTAAAAAAAACATCAGTTAGACTCTGAATGCTATGGCTCAGATCCAGCAAATGTGAATGTAAGTAACTTTATTCACATTAGTGCTTTCATTAAATTACTGCAAGAAATTATCTGTTTAAATATATTTCAGTAAGACTGTATAGCATTAGGGCTGCGCAAAATTTTGCCGGCTGTTTCAACTCATTTTGAGCTCAAAACAGTGAAATCTAAATGAAGGGCTTCAAAACAGTCTAAAAACAAAAAAAGGCTAGTGGAAATGTTTTGAAAGTTTTTAAATGTTTCAAAGCAGCAAGCAGCCAGGTGGTGGGAGACAGGGGAGAACCAGAGCTGCATGCCCAGTGGCTCCAGGCTCAGCCAGGCAGGGAGCACAGCCCTGGCTCTCTCTGCCTCCTATGGCTGAGGTGGGAAGCTGATCACAGTGCAGGGAAAGGAAACTGAGCCCCAGCTTAGTTCCCTTCCCCAGCATTGCAATTGGCTTGGAGAAGGGAACTGAGTTGGATTGCTCAGTTTCCCTCCCCAGCCCAGCTGGGCTGAGTTTTCCACCCCAGCCCGACCATCCCAACCCCAGGGCTGAGTTCCCAATCCCAGCTCAACCCCAGCCCGACTCAGCTGGACTGCATTCATTTCCACAGCCTAGAGACAGTTTGACTTAAATGGTTCATCTTTGGGAAACATTAGTGACTTCTATGTATATTACTGTGTTAATAATGAAGACTGAAGATGATGATGTACATGTCAGTATTGCTGTTTCAATGCCAATGGCCAGCATTAGAAAAGGGGTGGGGGGGAAGTATGATTAAGAAACCATACCTGAATGGAGTCTCACTCTTAGTATCTCAAATAGGTAATCATGGTTTGTGAGTAAAGCTTGGACAAATACCACTACTCTTTTTTTTTTCCATATTAAATTTTCATATTTAAAAATCACGCTTTCCATCTGATTTGTTTCTATTGATTTAATTTCTAAGGGAGCAAATTAAATCGTTCCCACAAACCTTGATATCTAGTTCTAGGGTTGTTGACACTTGGTTTCTTTTAAAACGTCTTAATTTTTTTACCTGGAGAAGTACCAGTTACTCAAATATTCTTATATTGAATTAAGTTTTTTCAGGTAATGGTTGTCATGATCTATAAACATGGTTTTTATTTTGTCTGCTCTATTCTGTAAAACAGCTATCAACACCTCCTTTCTCCACCCCAACTGCTGGGGATTGCTTTCTAGACTTTCACCAATCTTCTATATCTGAATTGGCACTTCTAGTTTTCAATAATTAAATTCTCCAATCCTGATTCAAGTTGAATTGCCCCTTTCTCTGCAAGTAATCCTATTGATTGATATATAGAGTGTCTCAAAATAAATATAGTTATTGCATATACAGAGACATATTGATGGAACCACAGTCAACTGTACCCATCCATCATACAGATAAGTGGGGGGAAAGTGCATCTGTTGTTAGTTGTTGAAAGCCAGTGTTGAAAAAGTATTCAAAATTAGGAATTGTTGATGTTTATGCTGCCATTCCACTGATACACACACATGTTCACAGCTATAATGAGTGCCAGGATGTCAATGGTGACACCTCTAGTAATGTAAATCCTATGTTATACTTCTTCCTTTCTAAGGAGGCAAGAATCAACACTATCAATCAATATGTCTCCATTTCTGACAAAAAGTAGGTGTCAGCTGTCTTGAGGGGTTGTTGGTTATAGCTGTGTTGGTCTAAGGACATAAGCACCAAACCTCTGTAACCTCATCACCAGAAGCAAACTCCCTGTAACCAAAACCACAGCAAATGGATCCAGACCATGCCAGGACAAAAAATGCACAACCTACCAACACATCACCACCACTCCCATAATAGCCACACACCACAACAGCACTATCACCATTCCTGGATCTTATATTACATTTCTGGAGGTGCAGGGGTATCTCATCCAGTGCACCAAATGCCCTGATGGAAAATATCTAGAAGAAATCAAACAAGAACTGTGCCAGAATGAACGCACACCAAAATCCATCAAAGACAAAAACATGTAATTACCTGTGGGTGCACACTTCTCACAAGACAATCACTCCCTCTCTGACCTCTCAGTCCCAATCCTTAAAGGGATCTGATGAAACATCTTTCATAGATAGACACGCCTACGAACTTCACTTCATAAATCTACTGGATACAAAAAAGCATGGACTTAATATAGACATTGGTTTTATGACATATTACAACCTGCCTGACATTTGAATCACCAGGTACCTGCCTGAACTTACCATTTATACATTTTTCCCCCATGTTCCTCTGCTCCCCTCCTTCTCTATCCATTGTCTTTCTAACTTCCACCTATTTCCTTTTTTACAGACTGCCTCTTTTCTACCTTTTGCATTCCTTCAACAATTATTTCCCCCCTCTTTCCTCCCTCCCCTTCTTTCTCTATCCATTGTTTTCCAAACTTCCACCTATTTACATTTTCACTGGCCTCCTGTCACACTTGTAGCTTCTTTTCTAGCTTGGAGATCTCAAAACAACAGCAGAGACTCCTAATGCCTGAGAAAGGGTGCTTGCACCTGAAAGCTTGCAAAGAACCTTTTTCCAATTACTCAGTTAGTCTAATAAAAGACATCACATCACCCAAAGAACCTTGCCTGAACTGGTTTTTGAGAGTCTTTTATTTAAAATCCAATTTAAAAAATAAATGGAGGGCTGAATTCACCTAAAGAGTGGACATGGATATCATTGTATATCAGAACTGCTTACAAAAATGATTAGTGTTTTGTTTTGCTTTCATTTTCTACCAGGCCTGCTTTGTACATTAACCCGGAGGAGGAGGAGGAGGAGGAGAAGGAAGAAGAGAAGTAGGCAAACATGAAGTTATATACTACATTGTAATGCACAGACACAGGACACTATAAATAGTTTGCATTTCTTAGCTCTTGTTTATGTTGCAGCTTCAAGCAATCAGTGTTCTTTTAATATAGTTTTTATATGCAATTTCCTAATTTGTATTTAAGAAAAAGTATGTGCAAGTGTAACAATTGTCACAACATCTGTCATCAGTTAGGCTTTTACCCTGATTTTTCTGTATGGACTTTTACTGCTTGAATTACAAAATGAGCAGCAGGAAAACACAAAGATGATCAGAGAAGTTATTTTATCCCTGTTGAATTTCA
This sequence comes from Crocodylus siamensis, assembly GCF_052110815.1. Lineage (NCBI taxonomy): Eukaryota > Metazoa > Chordata > Crocodylia > Crocodylidae > Crocodylus > Crocodylus siamensis. The sequence continues at coordinate 52,790,460 of NC_143396.1, read as the reverse complement.
AAGGCCTTCAAGCAATAGAGTTACTGGAGCTTCTCAGAAAAGAGATAGCAACAAACCTATATAGTGAAGTGTTAGTCTACAAGGGCAGTAGTGGTAACCTTAACTTCATATAAACTCTGAGATTATGTTCCAAAAATGTTTTTCATTACTAAGTTTAAATCAGACTTTCTTTCAAGAGCAAGGCACTGGCCAATGTAAGTAATAAGAGCAGGACTTAGTTAGTTGTAAATGTTTTATTTTATTTCTGTATAACTGCCGCACGGCACTCTCACATTTACGTAACCTTGAAGTTGTGGCTTCTAATCAAAATGAAAGCTTTGTACTTTTCCACGCTTGTATTAAGCTACACATGCACATTTTGTAAGTTTCGTTTCTTATCTGTAAGTGTCATTTCTGCAGAAATGAAACTTATGTAGAAAATCTGCCTAGTAACTATTATGTAAAAGAAACTATCCTATCCCTGTATGCTTAGCTTATATCATAGTTAGTGTCACAGAGACAGTCCAACCAACATCTATAAAAGAGGCAAAGAGGCAGGAAGTAGCAGAGACGACTGGACGACCCTTCAGGCCTGATCACCCTGTAGCCGGTCTTCAGCTCTCCGTCTGGGCGTATCCCAGCGAAAACCAAGGCCTCGAAAATCCAACAATCGACAGCAATTCACCATGTTACAGTTTTGTATCTACCATCCCGTTTATGAGCTGTTGACCAGCCCTAGGACTAACTAGTGGGCAGCCGCACCCATCATTAGACTAGTTCCAGTGGTAGAAAGCAAGGGCTTACTAGTGAACTCTGTGGGCCAACAGACCCCCTTTGTATCCAGCATACTGTAACTGAAGAAACATCGGAGACTCCACCTCTCGACTGCCTCTCTTCATAGCTTAGACAGCATATCTACGCTTTCTATACTTATATTTACTGCAACTTCGTTCCAGCCGGCCTCCTCTCTTATTCGTAAGAGGGTGAGGCCAGGTGAGTGAATAAAACAAATTTTTACTTTACCTTATATTTACTCTGTAATAACTTCTATTACTAATATCCCGTCTCAATGAGCTGTTGACCAGTTCTGGGACTTAAGGAGTCGGCAGCCGCACCCATCATTGAACTAGTTCCAGTGGTGGAAAGCAAGGGCTTGCTCCGGAACCCCGTGAACCAACAGACACCCTACAAACTTATTATAGAAAACTAACAACTTACTCTAAGTCGTCTACTTGCGTCAACTCAGCAAACCTCGAAAGCAGTCACAAAGCTACCTCCAATCCTGCCCCACAAACCGCATGCTCGTCCGCTCCGTAAAGCCCGTGGCTCCCCAAGCGGTGCCAGAATCGCTAGCCTGGCATTCCACCACATTAGTGATTTAATTTTTTGCAAGCATCTTTCTCACTGTTCTTGTTATGGTTCTTTTGAAATTATCACAGCTACTTAGTGTTAGGGCTTCTGCTATGCCAATAAGAAAGAACTGGCTTTTAGAGATGTAGTAGTAGATTTCAAGTCCTTTTACTCTACTTCACGTGTTCCAACAGGTTTGGAACATACTCTAAAATATTTTTCATGTGAGTAGTTAGTCACCTAGAATTAACAGAGCAGATTTTTCTGGAAAAAAATGTCCCGACTATTACAGTGGTATGCAGTGTAGAGGGAAAATGTATGGTGATTGCTTGTAGATGATAGGATCTACTTATTCCTAGTCAATATTGATTGCCACCCCAGGGGAACTAGAGAGACAAAGAGGAGGCAGGGCCAAGTCTTTATTCTCCCTTACCACCAACTCATGGTGCAGATTTGGAACATCACAGGTATTAAGTGGCACCTGATTTTAAAAAGTGTAGCAGGGTTTGCATTGCTTTGTGCCTATCCTTTTGCAGCTCTCAATGTGAGCTTCAACCCAAGAAGGTTTGTGCTAGGCACAGGAGTAAGCAGAGACAGACAGAGACTAGTTTGTAAATTACAAATCTACCCTGCCTTCTATTTCATTTACATGTCAAGGAAGAATATTGACATGTAAATATAACCTTTTACTGTGGCCTGTGACTTAATTATCTATTACAGGCTGCTTATAGCTGTAAGAAAAAAACCAAAACAGAAACTGGCACTTTAATTTAAACTCTGTGTTCTGAGCCCAGTGCCTGCCCAGAAGATGCATTGCATTAGTTGGACCCAGTTTGGCCAATAACTATATAGATCCGACACTTCAGTGGGGCTTCTTGGTTCTTTTATCTAAAAGCGGATTCAATCAGCTATTAGATAAAAGCACCATAAAAGCCTTGCTGAAGTGCCCAATCTATACAGATGCTGGAGAGCAAGGTTGAACAAACGTGCTGCTGCTTCTGGAAAAACATGTTTTTGCCCTCTCCCTCCCCCATGTCTGTCAGCACCCACAGACTACCATAGCTAGTTTTATTTGGCATATTGGAACAGGTTACCCAGAGAGGGGTGAAATCTCCATCCTTGGAGGTTTTCAAGACCCAGCTAGGCAAAGCTTTGATTGGAATGATTTGGCTGGGGATGGTTCTGCTTTGAGGAGAGGGTTAGAGTAGATGACCTCCTGAAGTCCCTTCCAACCCTAATTTTCTATGGTTGTTATGATTGTCTGATTAGAGTCCCTTCCATTTATTGTGAGATTTTAAGTCGTAAAAAGAAGTGGTTAGCACTGAAGTCAGCCTGAAGTCAGGGACAAGGCACAATGCTTAGAACCCATTGTGAATGTCAGAACTTTTAAAGCCGTGCTGGGTAGTCTGGCATTAGAGATGTAGTGACAGACTTCTCATGAGATGAGTAATTTAAATGGGCTTGTAGGCAGCCCAACAGTGAAGATCAGCTCCCAAGGTGCCCTTTAACAAGCCACAGGTTTAAATTAGTGTGATACAAGCTAGCCAGAAATATGCTCTACTTCAAATATGGAACATCTTTATGGCTAATATGCTATATTTATCACATAATAAATTGGCTGAACACATGGCACATTACATGCTAATTGCATAATGAATGTAACATCTGCCAGGGGGCTTAGACTGGTTCAGAGAGGCATGAGCTTTCTCAGGCAAAACCCTCAGATGCTGTGAAAGAACTTCCACATGCAGAAAGAAGGGGCTTTAAAAAAAGGGACAGGGGAGGGAGTTCTGCTGAAAGGCAAAAAGTGGGCTGATTAGATCAAAAAGGATGAATAAGGGAGTTAACAGATTTGAGGAACACTGTAGTTACCAGCTGGAGTAAGAAACTACCTAGTTTGAAAGGAGTTCTTAGCTCAGATGTCTGCTCAGCATAAGGCACAGGTGATGTGTTTGAGTGGCAGGGGGAGTGCAGGTGATGCACTAGGGGGCCAGGGGAGCACAGGCAACATGATAGAGAGGAGAGGGGCAGGGGGCCAGGGTGATGCAGTGGGGGGGGGTATGTGCCCCGCAAGTTTTTTTGTACCCACAGCAGGCCATGGGGCTCAGGGCTACACCAGCTCTGCACAGGACCTGCCTCTGTGGCCTAGCAGGTGGAACTATGGCCCACCAAGGTGAGGCGCGATACCAGTGGTGGTGCGAAGTTGTGCCCTCTGCTACTGTTGGGTGAGCAGAGGGTGCCTTATCTTGGTGGCCAGGGTAGCACAGCACTCCCTCCTGCATCAGGTCTCAGCTGCTAGGTGGTAGAAGATCCAGCCTGGCTGTAGCCCCATGTCCTGCTGTGGACACAGAAATTTCAGAAAGCATTGGCTCTTCCACCCTCACTGCATCATCTGTGTCCCTCCTGCTTCCCAACACAGCACCTGTGCCCACATCCCCCCCCTTCCTCACACAGACCCTGTTTCCCACACACTGGGGGTAGGGGCAGGCAGCTGGGAGCAGGGGGCATATGTCCCCTTCCCCTGCTCACTTAGACTTCCCTAGAGGGAGCTGTGGGAGCTTCTCTCCACTGTTGCTTGGCTGCTATATATATGTGCACCTGCACATGCAGGTGGTCCATCTCTCTTCCTGAGGTGGGACCAGGGCCCTTCTGCCCCATGTACTCAGTGACTATGATGCTTAGCATGCTGCTTGAAATATCATACCCCCAACATATTCCTTAAAAAAAATAATTCAGAAGTAATGGAAAGCATATGATCAAGGACATAATGGGGAAAGAAAAGAAGGGACTACAACACAAGAAAACTGGTGAAGATAACTACTTCAAAACATGAAGTAACATGAAAAAATTTTATTGGAAAAGAATTTGAAAACCACCCCATATTATTCTAATTGCTTGTTGTAAACAAGTTGTTTGGCAACCCTGTATATTAAGCCAGTATTGAAATATTTCAAGTAATTTTTCTGAAATAAAAACATTCAGAAACTTTCTTTTCCCCCAACCTTTATTCTTGTCTCTTACAACCTACTTTTGAAAGACCTAATATTTTGCATGTTTCTATGATTTTCAGAAATGTAGCCTAGATGAAAGAATCATAGTTTATTGATATCATTTTAGACTAACTCAGTGATAGACATTTCTCTTGCTGCTTAAAAGATGATTTGATTTTATGACCAATTCAGTGAACCTTTAAATTAAAGTTTAAATTTACTACTTGACCATAAAAAAAAAAAAGTTGCAGGGAACTGACAACTAATTAATTGCCAGCCCCCCCAACCCCCCTCCCCCAAAAAACCAAAAATCAAAACCAAAAGCAGTCCAAAAAACCCCAACAACACTTCAGTGTGGTGAACTAGTGAGCCTATGGACATTTTTCTATAATATCTAATTTATAGTACCTACATAAAAATAGCTTTACACGTCTTGATGATCTCACTGGGTCAAAAAAATCATTATAGCCTTAACAAACAACTGACCTTCAGTAAACTGAATGTAAATAACTTAAAGTGTTATGTCTCTGATGTAGAATAACATACTATTAGTATCTTATGTATTTGGAAATAATTTAAAATCATTCCTAATAATTTAATGTTTAAAATCCATATAGCTAAACACTTCACTTACATGATACTGGACATGTAGAGATTTGCTTTATCAGTCTAACAGTAACACACAATCTTGGTTTAGGATAAACTTTATCTTGTTTGTAGGCATGGCCCTGAGCCTTGGATACTATGATCGGCAACCTTTCAAATGGTGCTGTGATTCAGAGACATGCCTCAGAGTCATTGTTGCTGATAGGCAGGCAAGGGATCAGGAAGATATAACAACCTGGCACTTAGTTGTGCTAGACAACTTAGACTCCACTTCACTCCAGCTGGACAGACAGTGCCGTGACACCTGCTTATTACTCTCTGATATTACATTTGGTAAGCACAACAAGGTATAAATGTGACTAGGCCCTTGCCTCTTTGTGCTGACTAGTAGTCTAAGTAAAATACTAGCTCTCTTTAGTTTGGTCTTCCTGGGAAACAGCAAACTGGTAATTGTCAATGTAAGCCTTTTGTTTTCTTATAGCAATAAAGAGTACTGGGGTGGATGCAGGGTAGAGGAAGGTGAGAGGGGGTGTAGTGGTGTAGTTACACCCTCCTTTGTTTCTTGCTTCACCCAAACTTCAAAAACAAGTGCCTGGGTGGGGCATTTCTACTCAGGGAGTTCTGAGACAGTCAATTGACATCATGGGGCATTATAACCTCCATGATCCCTGGTAATCTTTCTTGACTCCACAGTTGTTAATGATCATCTATCCTTTTTATTGATCCATATTCCATTATGGAAACTATAATATAATGACTTCAAGATTAAGGACGCAATATATTTTGATTGTATTTTGCAGTGTGTGCACACACACATGCGCACATTTGAAATGAATATATAAAATGTAGCAAATCAGTGCACATTCCAATAGTTTATATTTGTTTTTGCTTTGACTTTTAACTGAATAATATAGTGGTAACTCCCTGACATATTAGTAAAGTATCTAGTTTCTCTTTAATTGGAGAAAAATATCTTATGTTGTGTGATGTGCCACACCATGTGCACCCCCTTTTCAAAACCCTAGGTCTACCCATGAAGTATATAGCATCAAAGTGACACCCAGATAGGAGGTTCAGTGACAGATATCTATTCTCCTCCCATGAGTGAATGAAATAGGAGTGGGTTTCAGATATGCATTATGTTCAGTGCCAAAATCATTAAGGCAGGCTTCTCTCATCTTAGGAATCACAAACAAGGTGCAAAATTAAGGCTTAGTACAGAAGTACAAAAAGGCCCTGCACTGCATCACACTTTAATTAAAGTGCTATAAAAGTAGGAATGAACTGAAAAGACATTTCCGTTTTGTGGGGATCAAGGCCAGCAGGCAAGGTGCACTCCCACACATCTCCCAGAAGGCTGCTGGAGCCAGCCCCACTGCTCCTCTGCCAGCTGGTGACTGTCATCAGCAGCTGTGGGGAGGAAGTCTTTGGTGAGCCCCTCCACCACAGCTTGAGTGGGTGGGTGGGCTGGGTCTGTGCTGTAGATTGAGCTCCCTTCCCCCACTACCTCAGCCTCTTGACATCTGCAGCCAGGAGCTGCAGCACCAGGCTGCCCAGCTAGCTTTTCACTGTACTGGGAACTGGAGCTACAGGGTAAGGGAGCCGTCCTCCTGTAAGGGCAAGCTGTGGGTAGGGGCACCGAATGTCACCCAATGTTGGGAACTGGGGTGGGGAGTGGCAGGGAAATGAAGCTCTTTGCTGCACAGACCCAGCCTGGCTCCCACCAAGACCTGAGCCCACAAGCTTAGGGAGGAGAGGGGAGAATCACATGGCAGAGAGACTCAGTTTCCCCACCCTCTTGCCCAACTGCATGGGGAGGAGACAGAGGGATGGAGCTGAGCTGGTGCTCACCCAGAACAGATGAGCACTGGCCAAGGCTAATAAGTCATTCAGCAAGAGACCCCTGGGATGGGGGCAGAATGCAGATTGCATTGAAGCATGATAGATGTGGTGCAGATGTTCCAAAAAGTGCTCTAACTTAAAGTGCATTAGTCTAATACTGTATTCATTGAGACCTAACTTGGGCTTGGATCTGCCATTATTAAATCACTAAGTGTTATGCACGTCTGTTCTGTTACGGTTTTTAAAGTGCTTTCTGCATGCTTAATGTGTTAAGAGTAACATCTTTACCTAGACTAAAGGAATAATGAGAACATAGAAAATTAGGGTTGAAAGGGTCCCCAGGTCATCTAGTCCAACCCCAGCTCAAAGCAGAACCATCCCCAACTAGATCATTTCAGCTAGGGCTTTGTCAAGACAGACCTTAAAAATCTTCCAGGATGGAGAATTCACCACCTATCTAACTAACTGTCGGGTAGTCACCGGGTACGGGCGTGTACCCCTACATCCCGCTCACATTGACTGGTCCCCTCAGGGTAGCTGCACCCCTTATGGTCAATCTGGGTGAGGTCTGGTGCCTAGCAATGGCAAAAAGGGCCCAGCAACAGCACAAGCCTCAGTCTGGTCCCGGCTCCAGTGTGAGACACGCGGGTGTAAACCCGCTGAGCCCCCATGAGCCCAGGGACCACCAAAAGAGCCCCCAGGACCCCTGACAAGCTGGGCCAGCCTGCAGGTAACCAGGGACCTGTAGAGGGAGGGACTTAGCCAACTAAGCCAGCTGGGAGCCGGCTGAGTTGGAGGTGGGAAGCATCATGCCCCCCTCCCAACTCCAACTTGGCCCAGCCCCCCCAGGGAGCCATGTGACTGGGCTGCCGGTGCGCAATCCAGGTTGGAGGGGAGTACTCACCAGTTCCTTCCCTCGGTGGGGGGGAGGGATCCCTTTAGCCCCCTTAGCTACCCAAGACCAGCGAGGTACCGGCCGGCCGGCCCCTCTGTGCATGCATGCAGTTTAAAAAGGGCCTGGCAAAGTCACAAACCTCAGTCTGGTCCCAGCTGCAGTGCGAGATGCATGGGTGTAAGCCCGCTGCACCCCTGTGAGCCTAGGGACCCCCAGAAGAGCCCCCAGGACCCCCAACAAGCCCGGTCTGCCTGCAGGTAAGAAGGGGCCCATGGAGGGAGGGACTTAGCCAACCTAGCCAGCTGGGAGCCAGCTGAGTTGGAACCAGGCAGGGTCATGCCCCCCCAGCTCCTACTTTGCCCAGCCCACCAGGGAGCTGTGCGACCAGAGCCTTGAGAACAAGCTGGGCAAATAGGCACATTCCTGGGCCTGGTGCATGAGTTAGACTGGGAGTTCATGCAGGAGGGTGAGTGGGAGGGCCCAAGACCCTTTCCATGATCCCCCTAAGATAGGCAGATCCAGACCCAGCCGGCCTACCTACCAGCGGCATGCAGCAGACACCATGGGCACACACCACACACCAAGGGTCCCCTTGGGGCCTATGCCCCCCCAGCATCTCAGAGGCCTCCACCAAATGGAGCCCATGGTTCCAGGCTCCATGCAGACGGAGCCCCTGGTTCTAGGCTGCAGGGGCTGCCTGTTGCTTTTTCAGGCTTCAGGGCCTGGGAGCATAGCCACCTCCCCTTGTGAGGTCTGCTCCCTAATGGGGTCTCTGGCATACCAGCTGGAGGACCTCCAGGCCACAGTCCAGAGACAGCATGTCATCAGGGACTGTGAGCAGGAGATTGACTCCTACTGCCAGGCCCTTCTCCCCCAGGAGGCAGAGGGTAGACCACAGTCTCCATCCAGGACAAGGGAGAACTCGGGTACCTCCCTTACTGTCCAGCCTAGGGGTTGGTCAAGGTGGTTAAGAGCCCCAAGGCCCGCCGCACCAAGGTCCCTGCCCCGCTGGAGCTTTGCAACAGGTATGAACCTCTTGCAGCCCCAGCAGAGCCTGCCAAGCTGCCAGCTCCCACAGGCTATACTGTAGCTACTGTCCCCACTCTCCCCAAGACAAAATGCAAAATGTTTGTTGTGGGAAACTCCATCCTAAGGGGGACTGAGGGGGTAATCTGCTGCCCTGACCCCTTAGTCCTGGAGGTTTGCTGCTTCCCATGAGCCCGTATCCGAGACATTGCGGAGAAGATCCCTAAGCTCCTCCAGACCACTGAAAACTGCCCCATGCTCCTTATCCATGTGGACACCAATGACACAGCTTGGAGCACTCCCAGCTGGGTCACGAAGCACTACAGGGATTTGAAAGTGGGGCTAAAGGGTCTGGGGGTGCAGATGCTGTTTTCTTCAATCCTCTGAGCCTTGGGCTATGGGTGAAGGAGGGAGAGGAGGATCCAGGTAGTGAATCAAAGACTGCGATGCTGGTGTCAATGGGAAGGCTTTGGCTTCCATGACCACAGTCCACTCTTTGCTGAGAGAGGCAGTGAGCTGCTGCAAAGGGATGGCCTCCTCCTCTCACTGCTGGGGAGAAGGCTCTTCTCAGCCAGACTGGCTGACCCGCTCCACTGGGCTTTAAACTAAGCCCACCAGAGGACAGGGGGACTTCTGCCACTGCTGGCCCACTGAGTAATCCTTGCAAAGCCAGCAAGCCAAGGCACTTAAGGGATTCCACCCTTGCCCCAGCCCTGGAATGAACTGTAGGCAAAGCTAGGGCCCCCAAGGGGACACTTGCCTGCCTTTACACAAATGCCAGGAGCCTGGGGAATAAACAGGAGGAACGTGTCCTCCTGCTAAACTCAACATAACTATGATGTCATAGGGATAATGGAGACCTGGTGGGACTCCACCCATGACTGGACAACAGAGATAGATGGCTATACCCTGTACAGGAAGGATCAAGTGGACAAAAGGGGTGGGGGTGTAGCTCTCTATGTCAAGGAAAGATACGCATCCCTGCAAGCCAACATTGGCACCCATAGTGGAAGACTTTAGACCCTCTGGGTTAAAATCCATGGGGAACACGGCACAGGGAATACTACGGTGGGAGTCTACTACAGACCCCTTACCCAGGGTCAAGACCTTGACTTGGAGTTTGCCAGGGAATTGGCTGAGCCCGTGTGCTCCCAGTGTATGGTTATCATGGGAGACTTTAACTACCCAGATATCTCATGGGAGGAGCACTCAGCCAAATCTGAGTTTCTGTCATGCATGGATGAGCTCTATCTGATGAAGGAAGTCTACAGACTGATGAGAGGTAAAGCACTGCTTGACTTGGTTCTAGCAACTGGGGATGACCTAATCAGCGACCTAATGATCGAAGGGAAGCTGGGTGACAATGACCATGAACTGATCACCTTCACCATCTGCCATAAAGCTCACAAGTCCGTCAGTAATACAGAAGTCCTCAACTTCAGGAAAGATGACTTCAACAAGCTCAGGAGGCTTGTCAGTGAGGCCCTAAAGGGCCACAACCCAAAGGGGAGTGGAGTTCAGGATGAGTGGTTGCTTCTCAAGGGAGCAGTCCTGCATGTGTAAGCAAAGTCTATCCTGTCTCAGACGAAAGGCAGCAAAAGAGCACAGCATCTCCCTTGGCTCTCCAGGGAACTAGCGGACCTCCTGCATCTAAAAAGGAAGATGTACAAAGGATGGAGGACTGGAACCACCACCAAGGAGGAATACTCTACTCTGGTCCGGATCTGCAGAAAGCAAACCAGGAAAGCCAAGGCTGCGATGCAACTCTAGCTAGCTACAAATATTAAGGACAATAAAAAGTCCTTTTTTAGATATGTGGGGAGCCGGAGGAAAAGCAAGGGCAACATTAGACCCCTGCTAAACTGTAACAAAGACTCCAGTTTTTCTTTTTTTTCTTTTCAAACGCATTCCCTCCCCTTCCCCAACCATTTCTGACATTTTCTTTCCCTCTCTGTTCCCTATAGATAAGTGAGCTAAGACATAGGATAAGCTTCAGCATTTTATTTTGGTAGCAATTTTATTTGTTTTGTTTTTTCTCCTTTGTATTGTATAATTATTGTTTATATTGATTTTTACTGTTCTATATTACTGTTTTACTGGTACTATATGATTTAGGCCTACATATGTAAGTTAGCATAAGTCATGCCAAGTTTCCATTTTGTTTGTCAAGTCTCCATTCTGTCCCCAGGCCCAGTTCTATCCCCAGGCCCATGACTACCCCTCCTATGTAACTTGGTTCCTGAATGAATGGGGATGAATGAGGGTGCTTGAGAGACAATGGCGGTAGGTCTAAAAATAGCTCCCTCTGAATGACCAAACCATCAACACCAATACCTGGGCCAATGACCCAGCCCTTGGAACCACCCTCAGCATTCAAAAAACAAAAGATGAGGCAACCCACCATTGTGCCAAGGCTGCACATGTTCAGTAAGAACACCTGGAGCCCTCTGGGACAGGACTGACATTGCCTGGACAGGCCCTTCCCATAGGAGATCAGAGGTAGTCTGCCCCATAAAAAGGGGCAGTGAAGACTGACTCTTTGGGATGCCCTCTCCATCTGGACCAGCACCATGCCACACCACCTATCCACCCAGAGGCCCTGCCAGCAGCCCTGCGCTGGACAACACCTACTGGATAGGTAGCTATCACTTCCCATCCCCTCTTCAACCAAGGACTTGGACTCTGCTTCTCTTTCCTACCTGGACTCCAAACCTTCCACTGAGTCTATTTCTCCTGCTGCCATTGTGAGTGCTTGTGCATGTTCATGCATATGTGAACCAATAACTTCACGGGGCTGTGTGGCATGTTGTCTGTTTAACAAACCTGTTATTTGGACCCCTAAGTTGGATTTTGCTTTACTATGGTTCAGCCCTGCTCCAATCTCTGCTCCTCGCCCCTCTATCTTCTGCCTCATTCCTCCCTCTCCTGCTTCTGGCTCACTGCCCCCAAAACCTGTCTTGAGTGCCTCTCTGCCTCCAAACCCACTGTTTGTTTGCCACTGTCTTATCCCCCCTTCCTTTCCCCCTGAACAACCAGGTTTCTGCCTCAGTTTCTTTCCTGGCTGTCTTCTCCTAGCCACCACTTATCTTCCCCCCCCCCCAATATCTCAGCTGCCTGTCTCAGTTTCCATCCCCAAGCTCTCAGGTTTCTGTCTCTCTCTCTTTCCTGGCTGTCTCCTCCTTGCCACCAGACTTCTTCTTTTTTTTCTTTCCCCCTTCCCATGCACCAGTGACCTTGAGTAACCCTGGGGAGCCACTTGATCTTAAGTAAACCCAAGCCTCAGTTCCTCAATCAGCTTCCCTCTAGTCCACTGGTTCTGGCAAATTTCACTTCCTACACTTTAACTCTCTCTCTCTCACCTTAACCTTCCCCCAAGTATCCCAGCTAACCCAACCACACACATACATATCGCAACATCCAAATTAGGAATTTACCTATGTGTAGGTGGGTTGTATGTGTGTGGACTGGTGAGTGTGTGTGTGTGTGTGTGTATATATATATCTCATTGTGTGCATGATATACCAATTAGTGATCTGTGTATGTGTACTGAGTGTGTGGTTATTGACAACTGATTTTTGTCTAATTTTTAGTGTGTAGTGTTTATGTGCTTGAATTGGTGATAGGTATGCATGTGCCTAGACTAGTTTGGATGTGTATGTGCCTGAGCTGGTAGTGTGTGTGTATATACACCTAATTGATTTGTGTGTTTGTATATGTGCAATTGTGTCACACCCGTCTGTCTAACAGCACAATATTGTGATCTTGAGAGTTGGCCTGACCCCACAGGGCAAAAAAACCAGATGGGACAACTCACAACTGATGCCCATGAAAAAGCAAACTTGCTAAATGGGTACTTTGCGTCAGTTTTTCACCAGTCCCAAGAAACACCCCTGCCCACTGTGGATCAGGGATGCCCGGGTGAGGGAGACTCCTTACCCTCCATTGAAGATAACTTTGTGAAGGAACACCTTGACAGGCTGGATACCTTCAAGTCAGCTGGCCCTGATGATTTATACCCAACAGTACTCATGGAGCTGGCTAGCATCATAGCTCAGCCCCTGACACAGATCTTTGAGAATTCCTGGTGCTCTGGTGAAGTTCCCAAAGATTGAAAGAAGGCCGATGTTGTGTCTATCTTCAAGAAAGGGAGGAAAGTGGATCTGGCAAACTACAGACCCATCAGCCTGACCTCTATCCAGGAGAAGGTCTTGGAAAAGATTATCAGAGAGGCCATCCTTAACATACTAGCTGACAGCAATATCCTGAGGGATACCTAGCATGGGTTTCTTGGGGGTAGGTCTTGCTTGACCTATCTCATTTCTTTTTATGACCAGGTGACCTATCACCTGGACAAGGGGGAAGAGATTGATGTTGTATATCTTGACTTTAAAAAAGCCTTCGATCTGGTATCCCATGATCACCTCTTGGCAAAACTGGCTAACTGTGGCCTTGACCTCACCACGATCTGCTGGCTGGGGAACTGGCTCTGCAGTAGGACCCAGAGGGTGATGCTTGACGGAAGTCAATCATGGTGGTGCGCAGTGACCAGTGGGGTCCCTCAGGGCTCTGTCCTAGGGCCATCTTTCATCAAGGATATAGATATTGGTGTCAGAAATGGGCTGGCCAAGTTTGCCAATGACACCAAACTCTGAGGTAAAACATCCACCCCTGAGTACAAGAGGGTGATCCAGGCAGATCTTGATAGGCTTGTGAAATGGGTGGATGAGAACCTGATGGTGTTTAACACCCAAAAATGCAAGGTTCTCCACCTTGGGAGGAAAAACCTGCAGCATCCTTATAGGCTTGGCAGTGCTATGCTTGTTAGCACTACAGAGGAAAGGGACTTGGAGGTCATAATTGACCACAAGTTGAACATGAGCCTTCAATGTGATGCTGTGGCTACTAAAGTGATCAAAACGCTGGCTTGCATGCTGTCGCAGAGCTTGCAGGTGCCCTGTGACTGAGAGCAGAAACAGGTCGCGGGAGACCCCTGGTGCTGGAAAGAGGGAAGCTCAGCTGCCAGTCACTAGGACTGCACAGGTGCTGGTTGCTAGGGCAACCAGGGTAAACACAGAGACAGGAAGGGGCGGAGCTTGGCCCTTCTTAAGCCCAGGCAGGAGGCCAGAAGGGCAGTTTTCCTCTGGCGACCGAGGGAGGAGGAACACAGCCAGCACAAAGAGGTGAACCTGGATGGCAGGAACATTCCCTAGGTCCTGCTGAGGGGATTGGTGTGCTCACTGTCTCTAGTAGGGAGGTACTGTTGTTTTCTTCTGACCAGGATGGTCTAACTTTTATGTTGTAGCACAGGGGCTTTGTGTTTTATGTTCACTATTTTACTGGAGGACCAGGTGAGGCTATTAGGGGTTGGAGGAGGCCTCATAGGGACTCCCCAGTAGTGTTGGGGTTCCTGAAGCTGGAGAAGGCACAGTATTTTGTGGGGTGCATTGGTCTAGCCCTGTGAGAGAGGAGGGGCAGCGAGGAGCCCCGTGAGAGAGTGAGGAGGGGGGTGAGGAGCCCTGAGAGCAAAAGGAGGGCCGACACATAACAGGGCCCAAGTCAGATCACACCAGCACTATCTGCAAGGCTTGGGCTGCAGTGTAGGGGAGGAAAAGGAGCCACAGGCCACGCCCCCTGTCATCGGGGCACGTAGAAATGGGCAGCCTCCCGCTGATTACAATCATTAATCAGAATACGATCAAGGCATGGCAGGAGAGTAAGCAGGCGGTTGGCCCACTGCAAGAGGGCGGAGCCACACTTCCAGAGAGGCTCTGAGAGTAAGACCCCTGTCACACATCCATAGATGCTTTTCAAGAAAATCCTGGGACATCATCCTCCTGTTGTTCTTAGCCTTGGTGAAGCTGCAGCTTGAGTACTGTGTCCAGTTTTGGGTGTGAAAAAGCTTGAGAGAGTTCAGAGAAGAGCCATGAGCATGATCAGAGGTCAGGAAAACAGGTCTTATGATGAGAGGCTGAGAGCCATGGGACTCTTCAGCCTGTAAAAGAACAGGCTCAGGGGTGATCTGGTGGCCACCTATAAATTTATCAGGGGTGCTCACCAGACTCTGGGGGAATATCTGTTCACCAGAGCGGCTCAAGGGAAGACAAGATCAAATGGTCACAAACTCCGCTGTGACCGATTCAAGCTGGACATAAGGAAGAACTTCTTTACTGTCTGAGCCCCCAAGGTTTGGAATAGACTGCTGTCAGAGGTGGTTCAAGCACCCACTATGAATGCCTTCAAGACATATTTGGATGCCTATCTTCCTGGGATCCTATGATCCCTGCTGACTTCCTGCCCCTGGGGCAGGGGGCTGGACTTGATGATCCTTTGGGGTCCCTTCCAACCCAAATGTCTATGAAGTCTGGTGCCCTTTTCTTCCCACCTGCCACAACTTTGATGATAAGAAGGTGTTTATGCTACCCATTCTACACTTGGCTCAATCCGTCAGAGTTCCCTCAGTGCCCAAAGCCTCAGGATAGAGTGACGAAGGGACCCATGTGAAACAAATTTCTTTGCCCTCTTCTTATTTTATTTTACTTTTTTTGTTTGGGGTTAACTAAAATGTTCTGGCTTGGTCTTTTCCTGCCTTTGGGACATCGCTGAAGTCCGGTCCCAGATGGCTGGGGCTTCGTTGCCACTTGAAATCTGCCGGCAGCTTGCTCTTTGCCCAAGGATTCCTCCTGGATAGTTTGTTGGTCATGTCTATGCTGGGCTTAATTGGCAGAAACTGCCACTTGATGAGGAGGGGAACTCCCTCTTCCCCGATCAGCCGGTATTGAGGGAGTGGCTGTCTCAGTTCCTCATCCGTCCATCTTCTGCCAACCCGGATGAGGGACCCCCTTCTGGGGCACAGGATCCCCCCTCTTTGCACACCCATGTGGAGAGATGCTGGGGCCCGATCTGGGCTCTCCAGCGGGCACCAGGAACACCAAAGGAGGGAACCGCCCCCACGCGACTGCCAGTTTGGGCAGATCTGCCACCTCTGCCATTTCCAGGGTTTCTCCCCACTTTGCCTTCTGCCACCTCTTCACCCCCACAGTGGGGGCATTACCCCTTCTTTTGAGTCCAACCAGGGGCTCACCCAGCTGCCACTACCCTCCTTCTCTGTCTCTGTCCCTCGGACTTCTCTCTTCTTCTCCACAGTCCATTTTCCGCCCCCGGATATTGCCTGCGCTGAGGATAAGCCCCAATCTGCTTCATCTGGCTTGGAGGTAAAGCCGGGCAGGTGCAGATGGGAAGCTCCCATTGCAGCATGGACATCCTGGTATGGTGAGATCTGTGCTCCCAGCCAGGGTTGAACTTCAGGTGAGTATATTATGGACTCTCACAGTAACTTGTTCCAGTGCTTCACAACCCTCCTAGTGAGAGAGTTTTTCCTAATATCCAACCTAAACTTCCCTTACTGGAACATAAGATGATTGCTCCTTGTTCTGTCATCTGCCACCACTGAAAACAATCTAGTACCATCCTCTTTTGAACCACTCTTGAGGTAGTTAAAGGCTGCCATTACATCTCCTCAGTCTTCTCTTCTCCAGACAAAATAAGCCCAGTTCCCTCAGCCTCTCCTCAGAAGTAATGTGGCACAACCCCCTAACCATTGTCATTGCCCTCTGCTGGACTCTCCAATTTGTCCACATCCTTTATGTAGTGGGGGGTCCCAAAACTGAACATAGTACTCCAGATGTGGCCTCATCAGTGCCAAATAGAGGGTAATAATCACTTCTCTTGATCTGCTGACAACACTCCTACTAATACAGTTCAATATGCTGCTAGCCTTCTTTGCATAAAGGGCACACTGTTGGCTCATACTCAGATTATAATCCACTGTAACCCCCAGGTCCTTTTCTACAGAGCTGCTTCTTAGCCAGTTGTTCCCCAGCCTGTACCAGTGCATGAGATTTGTTCTTTTCTAAGTGCATGACTGTACTTCTCCTCATTAAACTTCATTAAATTTTTTTTTGGTCTGATCTCCCAATTTTTCTAGGTCTCTCTGAATCCTAGTCCTACACTCCAAGGTATCTACTACTCTACCGACCATGCTGTTATCTACAAACTTGCAGAGGGTGAACTCCATCCCATCTTCTAGGTCACTGATGAAGATGCTGAACAAAACCATGACCAGGACTGGCCTCTGGGGCACTCCACTTGATACTGACTGCCAACTATTATGGCACGCCGTGACCACTGGCATCCCCAAAGACTCTATGCTTGGACCAGTTCTCTTTAACATCTTTATCAATGATGTGGACATTGGTGTCAGGAGCACACTGGCTAAGTTCACCAATGACACTAAACTTTGGGGCATAGCTTCCACACCTGAGGACAGGCTAGAGATCCAGGCTGACTTGGATAAACTTAGTAAGTGGGCAGATAGAAACCTGATGAAGTTCAATACCAATAAATGTAAGGTATTACACCTCAGGGGGATAAAAAACCTGCAGCATACTTATAGGCTTGACAGTGCTATGCTTGCTACACTACTGTTGAAAGAGACTTGGGGGTCATGACTGACCCCAAGATGAACATGAGCCACCAATGTGATGTCACAGCTAGTAAAGCAAACAAAATTCTGGCTTGTATCTATAGATGCTTCTCAAGTAAATCTCAGGATGTCATCCTTCTGCTGTACTCAGTCTTGGTGAGGCTGCAGCTGGAGTACTGCATCCAATTCTGGGCTCCGCAATTCAAGAAGGATGTCAAGAAGCTTGAGAGAGTCCAGAGGAGAGCCCCATGCATGATCAGAGGGCAAGAGAATAGGCCTTATGAAAAGAGGCTGAGAGCCATGGGACTCTTCAGTCTGGAAAAGTGCAGACTCAAGGGGAACCTGGTGGCTGCCTGTAAGGGGTGGACATCAGGATCTGGGAGAATGTCTGTTCACCAGGGTGCCCCAAGGAAAAACTAGAACCAGTGGTCATAACTCCATGACTGTTTTAGGCTGGACATAAGAAAATTTTTTTTTACCATCTGAGCCTCCAAGATCTGGAATAGACTCCCTCCAGAAGTGATACAGGCACCTACTCTGGACTCATTCAAGAAAGTTTGGATGTTTATCTTGCTGGGATCCTTTGACCCTAGCTGACTTCCTGCTCCAGAGCAGGGGGCTGGACCTGATGATCTTTGATGTCCCTTCCAGCCCTAACATCTATGAAATCTATGAACTAGACTCCAAACTAGATGCAGTACTGCAGATGTGGCTCCACCAGTGCTAAATAGAGGAGAATAATTACTTCTCTCAATACACTGGCTATTGGTACTGGATTAATGATCCAGATACCTTATTCTGCATGGACCAAACTGTGAGACTGACCCTGATGTCTTCATTCAATAATAGGCAAATTTTATTGATACTCAGAAGTAGCAGATAAAATAGTACAGGCAAGGCAAACAAAATAACCCCCTCGCCCCCAATTCTATATCTACTAGTCCTAGGGCTGTCACAGAAGGAAGGTACATCTGGCCAGTATGCAAGCTTCACCCTGTAGTTCTTTCTTGAATGTCAGCAGTCAGCAGCCTGGAGGTCAAGGGCTGAGGGCCTCCTACCATGGGGGTGGGTGAAATGGGCTGGTGGTGCCCTCTGTCCCTGGTGGCCTCAGGTTCCATCCTCAAGGACCCTTTTCTCCTCTGAAATCCCGTCTTTTGTATTCCTGGGTACCATTGATTGGTTTCCTTGTTGTCATACTGTCTGTGTTCTGTTCTGTCAGCATATTCCTTTGTTCCAAAAAACCCATCACATGCACACATCTTAATTTGCACATGCCCCGGGGTTAAATCCTCAGGGTTGTGCAGCTGGCCACTGTGACCTAGCCAACATGGCAGTCTCTTATCTCATGTTGTGGAACAGTGTGATACATATCTTCAGTTTCCAAGCCTGTGTATGCCTGCATCAGACACACTGGGCCATGAAGGCTGAGACTGTGATACTTTGTCACAAGCAAGCTTTTAGAAACTCTACATGCTGCTCTAAGTGGAGTCAGCTTAGCAAGCTGGTGATCTGCCTGTCATGTGGTCTCCAGAGATGGTCATGATACCCCTAGGGCTCTGTGACCGTGCCAGTCTTGCCCTGTGGGCACCTTCTAATTTCACCTGCCACATCTTGTTGATTAAGATAATGAATAGGGAGGCTGCTCATGAATTTCTGTATGGTCACAACCCTGTTGAACCCCACTAGACCCTGCATTTTCTTGGTTCCCTTGCCAAGTGCCACTCTAAGTTGGTGCCCTGTGGGACACCCTAAGCCTTATGGGCTAGATGTGTGGCTCCAAAACCTCTCTTTTACCATGCCCCATGCCTCGCAAGTGGTATATAAATATTATCTCCTTAATAAGGTCTTGGACTAACTTGGCCTCCTATGGTCACTGGGCTCTGTGGCCTCTCTCGCTGCACCCCTCTGGCACTGGGCTCTCTGCAGCCCTGACACTGCACCCTCTCTGGCACTGAGGCTCTACATAATAGCGTACCGCAGTGAGGCTTCCTCCTCTATTACCCTGATCCTCATCCACCAGTACAAATGACAACAGACATACAAGCCCCTGGGCTAAACATAACAATAACAATGGAGGCCACATTTTGCCCCTTTAAGAAGGTAAACTTCTCATTCAGTATTGTGTGCCTTATAGCTCCAGGTACCTTATGAGCTCCTGAAGCCCTATTAATCTTGCAGGCAGCAGATCAGGCAATTAAACATCCCCAGGCAGCTCTTTCACACAGGAGCTTCTTCCCCTGGTGGGTGCCACAGAACTAAGCCCTGGGACTTATATGTGGCCAGGGTCTGCCTCTTTCCCGTCAGATGGCCATGTGCAGGTGCCAGTTAATTTCCTGATTATCATGCTGTAAGGGCAACCTGCAGCAGTGGAGCTTCATGCCACTCAGAGCTTTTTAGGCAGCTTACTTCTGTCCTTAAAAGAGAAGGCTCACCTTTAGCACCCTGCAACACTGCCATTGCCCTGTCTAGATATACCTCCTGTAAAACTAGAATAACTGCTGTTACCTGCATTGGCCCTTACCTGCACTCTTGGTGATGAAGGTCAGAATATTCCTCACCTTGTATGACTACATTAAGTGGGAGAAGAGTGAAACCTCTCTGACATTCATGGGTTTGGAAAGGGGAAATAAGAAGATAATTCCTTTTTGCTAGTGACAGGGGTTTTGCTAGTGATACTTTTTCTGCTTTTCAAAGAAAGGTAAAGATCGAGCCCTAATTTAAATCTCTTATTGAGAAGGTACAAAGCTGAAATGCTGGAAAAGCAGTTCTGATTTTGAGCAGAAATTATACCTACTTGTTTTCTAAAGATAAGCTGATTAGAAGGTCATCTCGTCTCCTACACAAATTGTCTTACATTTAGGACTTAGAAGGGACAAATAATTTTACCAAGATCATAAAGGTTCCAGTATATGTAAGGTTACAGAACAATTTTCAACTTGAACAAAAATTGTATATTTCATCTTAATGCTGAAGTATTAGATACTCTTTTTTTAAATAGGCACTTGCTGGCTGAGGAAGTATGTCTTGGGTCACACAGATAAATTCATAGCTAGATTGAAACTTTCAAGGTGAAATGCATATGTAATGGAGTTATTGACTCTTGGTTCCTTTTATGTGCTTCTTTGTGCTATGTTATAAAGGAATAGAGGCTACTTTTCCATAAGAAAAATATTTTGTTTTTCTGCTTTGATTTTTTTTACATTAGAAATTCAGGTATTACCCTGATGGCTGAAGAACTAGTCAATGTCTTATAGATTAAAGAAATAAGTGAGCAATTGAGAAGGAAAGGGATTTAAAATGTGTATAAGCCCTATAGTTTTTGCTTTGTTAGGATCTATTTTATTTATGACTAAGAAATATTTTGGAGAAAGGAAATCTTTGTTAACTTCTAAAATCCAACCCCCTTCTCCTTCAATAAAAGTCTGAGAGCTCATAAAAACATTTCTAAAGTCCCTGAACACTATTCAAACAAATCCAAGATTATAACCAACAGTCATGATGTTTCTGTGGTGAAAGGTAGTCAGGGACAATAAGTTAGAAAAAGTGAAAAGCCTTTCAGGCCTTTTTTGTTCTTCATACAGAAGTAAAAAAAAAAAAAATAGACTTGTTAGGAGCTATTTCATTTATAAAAATACACTGCATTTATAAAAAATAAACTAAAAATAGACTACAATTAAAGAAAATACTTTCAAACTGACCTGAAAAAGAAAATCCCCCAGTATGGGGCAATGAAGTCTGTAGTATCTTAAGGATGTATGAACATGTCCTTAAGTCTCTAAAAGGCCTGGGGAACTTTTTCCTGTTTCTCCTGTAGTGCTGACCCATTTTGTACCCAGTAATGAGGGGATGAAGTAATGGTCCTACTCCTCTATGTGCTCTTCCAAAGGTGCATAAAATAGGAAATCCTATAAGTGCAAAGATTTCAATTGCTTTGTGTATAAAGCAAGCAAAGGTGAGGATACCTCTTGTCCTCTCTGACCCCATTCCTCATTGTCACGGAGCAGAGCACAGGGGCAGCCGTGATCCTGCTAGCGCCCCCTGCCGTGTCTAGTTAAGGTGGTCCAGCACCCTCTACTCGCCCACCACGTCTTTGATGTTGAGGTTCAGTATGGGAGGCTGCCTACTTACACCTACGACACCTTGCTGGTATCACCTCTGTTCCAAAGTGGGGTACTCTCACCCCAGCCTTATGGGCCAATACGTGCCTCCAAACCTCCCCTTTAGCACACCCCAAGCCTCGCAGCTGTTTGTGGACGATATCTGGTCCTTGTGTCCCTATGCCCTGTCTGGCGCCTCTGGGCCCGTCTCCCCACTAGCGCCCCTAGCCTGGTGCCCCTGGGCTTGCCTCGCCCAGGCACTCTTTCAACGCCTCGCCCCCTCAGGGCCTTTCGCCCACTTCTGGGCTTTCCCGCCCCTCTCGGGGTCTTTGGCCGCACTCACCGCCCCTCTCGGGGTCTTTGGCCGCACTCACCGCCCCTCTCGGGGTCTTTGGCCGCACTCACCGCCCCTGCCACCCACTCTGGGGCCTCGCCCACTCTGAGGCCTATACCGCGCTCCTCGCGCTTTGCCCACTCTGGGGCCTATACTGTGCCTCTCGCACCACACATTTTCCACACTTGGGGCTCAGGTGGCCGTAGCCGTGCCTGGCCCCTTGACCCTTTCTTGGGTCGTTTGCCCCACTGGGCAAACTGCCGCCCTCATGGGCTGGGGTCCAAACCCCGTACACTGTGCCACTCCGGCGCAAACAGTTGTGCCCCACTGGCACTGTGCCCCTGCTGGGCACCGGGAACCCCCAAGCTGCTGGGGAGCTCCCATGAGGCCTCCTCACACCCCTACAGCCTCACCCAGTCCTCCGGTATAACCATAACACAAGTCAAGCCCAAACGGCTGTAACAAAACCAACAAAGAGCCTTCCCGCTCGTAATGCAAACTCCAAGCCCCCTCTAGGGCTCCCAACCCTACCTCTCTTCAGGGTTCGCTTCTCCCTAGCATCATTGCAGCCAGTCAGCAAGGTAAAGCTGCAATCACCAACTCTGGCCACTCAGCTCAGCCACAGAACTCCTACTCCTGCAACTACCAGAAGGGAACTGCTAGCCAGGCTCTGGCCTATGCTGTTTACAAAGGCCCGGCCCAGCCCCCTTCTGGCCACATGACCTGCTTAGTTGTTATGGCAACTGGCACCTGGGGCTGCCCAGCTGATTGGCAGCAGCCCTTTTTAGCAGCGAGCACCCTAGTGCTCTGCTACACTCATAAATTTGCCAGTCACATTTTAGCTTTCAGTAAAGCACAGAGGTTGGTTGAAGCACAGAGGAAGAAAGGACAAGATGAGCTGCAGGTGTCCCAGGCTTGAGAGAGCACTCCAACTACAGGAATGCTGACAAAATGCACAACCAAAGAAATATTTGGATAATTTTCTTGAAACATGACTTCTCCTTTTGGTATTTTAGCAGTACCTGGTATATTTGAAGCCTCCCAGAGCAGCAGGAAGGAAACAGAGAAAGATTCTTGTAGGTAGAGAAGTAAGGCTGACTCTAAAAATGGTGGAGGTGAAGAAGAGTGGGTCACAGAGAAATGGATGGACTTAAAGCAATAAGGAAATTTGAAATGGGCAGAATTCAAGCCACAAGGAAAAGGAGCAAGTGTTGTGGTTCAAACAGCTGGAGGTAACTTTGCTGTGGCAGTCTACCAATTCTAGGCAAGTTCTCAGGAGCTGAGATAGTATTGTGTAGATCTGATGTATTGACAAACCTTCCTGATATTCTCTCACTTATCCTGGGCTTGGGCAGAGTCTAGCCAAACCATCCTCAGCAAACCCTGTGTGAGCATTCCTATAATAAAAATGACTGAGTAGTCCTCAGAAGAAAATATGGTAGGTGCCTGAGAAATGCTACGAGAGGGAACTTCCTTCAACTTATATCATTTTTTTCAATCACTTTATTCTATGCATTTAGAGGTTCAGTGGGTGCACCTACATGTTCATTAATGTGCCTTACATGCTGCACAAGTTTAGTATTTCCTTAATAAAGTAGTAACTAAATGCACAGTACCTAGAGTTACTGTGCAGCAGCACTCATACATGGCTATTTAGTGACCCTTACTGTGCATTAGCCTAATAACACTGCCCAGTAGACTATTAGCACAGTTTTTGCCATGACATGCTACTGGGCAGTGTTATTAAGCTAATGTGCAGTAAGCATCTTGTGTAAAAATGCCCAACTTGTTGCATTTTTCCCAATATAGAACTAAGTGTGATTTTTGAAATATGAAATTATGTGGGAGCCTAGCAGTGACTTGAAGTAAGCATTAAACAGCTCTTCATGAACTTTTTGGATCATAAACTTATAACATTCTGGCATCAAAATCTATCCTGGGATATTTAACTTAAGTTTATTTAAGGCATTTTCCACCTCTTCCAGACTGCCTGCTACTTCATTTTTTTTCAAATGTAGTGTAAGGGATAGAATTTTAATTCTTGCATTTCAATGCCTTAAATTGGTCTTCAGGGAATTTTTCTTTAAGAACATATTGTCGTTTCTGATAAAATATAGCTCATACATTTACAATGTCTTTTACACATATTTCCTATACTAATCTAAATGACTAGAACATAATTATATCCTTCTTGTCCTTTAACTTCTTTCAAGAAGACTACCTATTATATTTGCTCACACAAAATACCCATACTTTCCATTAGGCATGGCTGGAGAATGTTAAATGCACCCTTTGGGGAAATTAAAGCACAGTAAAGAGTCCTTTAAACTAATTTTCCCCTAATCCAGTTAACTTTTATCTTTTTGTATCAGAATTTTATTTATCTTTAGTTTAACCCATTTTACTTGAAAGTAAAAAGCCCATGAAAAATCCCTGCAAAATATCATTACATTTCTCCCTTAGAATACATGAGGTCACAGTATTGAACGTTGTCAATTTCAAAATGTTGTGGGCTCCTTGGTCAAATGATTCAACCCTTTTAAATAGTATGCTTTATAAAGTATGCTTTAAACTCTTCTAGTCTTAAGAGTACTAAAAGAATTCTAACCAGAAGTTTGAGACATTGAGCAAAGTTGCTCCAATGTGCTGTAATTATGGTGCGTCAGAGCAGGCTAAATCAACTCTGTTGGAGTGTGATCTTTAGCGCGGTCCCAGACTCCAACATCTTGTGTTGAACGAGCTTTAGTTAAAGTGCCCCCACTGCCATTTTTAAGCGCAGCGATGCTGATACACGAGACACTTCAGGCACTTTACTTAGAATTGCTGTAATTCAAGCACTCCCCTCCCACATACGCTCCCAGAGCATGTGCATAAATGCCCCATGAGCCCATGGTTTACAAGCTTCTTAATGCTTGGTGGACTGTTGTGGTGTCCAACAGTGTTGGTTGATTTGTTTTGTTTTGTTTTTTTGTTTTCCTAAGACGAATGCACACTACCAGACTTAGAAGCCATTTCAGCCTAAAAGAATGGTTTGACTGTCTACTTTAAATTGTCACATACTGTGATCCCCAAGGGATTTTAGGGCACCACTTACAGTTATCTCTTATTTCTTTCTCATGCCTTATGACTAATGTAGTTATTTTAAACTGTGCAGAATACCTAAAAAGTACTTTAAAGGGCAAGAAATGCTTTTGCACTGAGAATTCAAAACAGAGAAGGGAATAAAGCAAATACTATTACGTAGATCTAGGCAATCATCAATCCTCTGGATCATGGTGTATGTGTAATTGGTCTAGTCAGGTGCCCAGTGAAACTGTTTGTGACTGACAAGCCCAATTTAAGAGTGACACAGCTTGTTACAAGTTTCCAACATGTGAGCCACTCTATTTCATTTTGACCAGGATAGATTGGGTGGGAGCATGGCTTTTTTGGCACACCTTTTCTAGGACCTTCCTCAAGAGAGGAAAGCAGGTCACCTCTGAATAGGGCTGCTTTGACCTAAAGGTTCTTTATGCCCCTTAAGGAGTCCTGTGACCCTCATACCAAGACCTTTAATGCATACACCGAGGCAAAAGTATGGAGTGGAGGCTGCCCTAGACTTATCAACCCCCTTTAGACCACTGAGATAGAGGCCAGACAAGTCCACTTCCAGTGCCTCCATGGTAGTAGCTTCTGCCAGAGAGCAATGGATTAGAGTTGCTGCTGCCTAATGCCTTAGCAAGGATGTATTTTGGAATACTTCAGGTAAGTCTTTGCTATATTGAATCACAACCTACACTGTGTTCCTTTTAAAAAAGAATTCTGTGAATTCAGGTCATTGCCTTTCTCCAACTCTTAGCATGGGCCATAAGAGATGTGCGAAATTTTGCCGGCTGTTTCGTTTAGATGCTGTTTTGACTTGTTTTGAGCTTGACACAGTGAAATCAAAATGGAAAAAAAAAAAAAGGCTTCGAAACAGCCTCAAAATGAAAGGAAGGCACTCAAAACTTTTCAAAAGTTTTGAAAAATTTTGCATTTCGAAGCTGGGGCTTGCTTGCAGGAAAACAGAAACTAAGGAGAGGGAGGGGGAAGAGGGAGGAAGGACTGCTCTGATATTGACACGTGTAGCTGGCCAGTGCTGCAGCCACTTTTTTTGCATAATTATTACTTATTGTTTTCATATCAGTCTGTAATTGAGATGGCACAAGAAGAAACAGGAGAAGAAGGGGAGGGAGGAGAGGAAGAGAGTGAGAAAGAGAGGAAGAGCCCATATATGGCGATAGGGAAGAGAGAGAAAGAAGAAATCAACCAAGCAGAAGAAAAGGAGATGGAACAAATAAAAGACCCCAGGAATCTGGTAGCGGAAATGATGAAAATACAGGGGAAGAAAATCAAGAAAAAAGAAATGTGAAAATGGGGGGAATGATTTGGAATTAGACCTGGAGAGCAACTTTATGCCATTAGCTCCCCAGGGCTCCAGCCTGGAGTGGCAAGCTTGAGCAGGAAGGGGCAGGGAGATGGGAAAATGGAAGCCTTCCTGAAAGCAAAGGAAGTCAAGAAGTTTGTAAAAATGACAGGCATGACAGTAGGGGAGATGGAGTAGCTAACCACGGTGAACTCTGGCAAACTGTAAAGGGACAAGTGCATTAAAAAAACAATCACAACAGCACTGATTATAGCATGTATTAATGTCAGGAGTGTATTAGCAAGGGAAAGATGGAAACAGATTGAACCAATGTTAAAACAAGTAAGGGCAAATATAATCTGCCTACAAGAACAGAAGAAATGGCTTATAAGTGCTTTGAGAAAAGGTGGAAATGGGGACCAGTCTGTTGGTCAGGGACAAATGACAACAAAGCAGTTGGAGTGGCAATACTATTCAAGAATCTGGAGGTGAAAGCAAAGAAGGTAGAAGACATCATTAGTGGCAGACTGCAGCAAATGATATTATTAGTCAACAGAGCAGAAGTATAAGTTTTCAACATACATATACCATCAGAGACAGAAGGGAGAAAGACTCTGCTTGGAAAGCTAGCAGTTTGCATCACTGGAGGGAGAGTGTGGAAAGTAGCTAGGGACTTCAATTGCATAATAGAAGTGGGTGACAGAACAGGAGGAGGAGGTGGTGGGACTTTAGACAGTTCATCCAGATTGTTAGCAAATATAATGAAAGAAGAGTCACTACAAGGTATTTGGGCAAGGGAGAAAGCTTTCACTAGAACTGACCCCAGTGGAAACAAACAATCAAGAATTGCCATTGTTTGTATCAAAAGAAATAAAGATAAGAAAGAAACCATAGTTGTGGCATTTAGTGATCACTGGATGCTGAAGTGCAACAGAGTCTTGGTATAAGTCTTGCAAAAAGAGGGGGAGTATGGAAGTTAAATGTGTGATTGTTACAAAATGAGGAGGTATGTCAGTATAGACAAGATGGTATGAAGGGTGGAGAAGACTGAAGAAACATTTTAAGAGTATCAGAGAATGATGGCAATACTATATACCAATGCTCGCAGTATGGGGAATAAACAGGAGGAACTCACCCTCAGAATAGCTAGTTCAAACCCAGATGTCATAGGGCTAACAGAAACGTGGTGGGATTCATCCCATGACTGGGCAGTTAGCATTAGCGGTTATAGGCTTTACAGGCGGGATAGAAAAGAAAGAAAATGTGGGGGTGTGGCACTCTATGTCAAGGAGCACTACACATCTTCTGCCAGCAGAATGGGGTCAGAGGAAGGGCAGGCTGAGGTGCTCTGGGTCAAGATTCAAGGGGGCCGTGGGGAGAGCGATTTGATGGTGGAATCTACTACAGACCCCCCAACCAAGGGGAGGAGCTGGACCGGGAATTTTCAGGCCAACTTGCAGAGGCACTTAAGGCAAGGGATGTAGTTGTCACAGGTGATTTTAATTACCCAGACATCTGCTCGGAGGAAGAGTCAGCCAGGACGGACCGTTCCAGGAGGTTGCTAGCTGAGATACAGGGCCTCCACTTAATCCAGGAGGTACATGGTCCCACCAGAGGAAACACCCTGTTGGACCTGGTCCTGGCCACAGGCGATGACCTGGTAAGGGGCCTCCAGGTTCTTGACCACCTGGGCGATAGCAATCATCATTTGCTGGAATTCACCATCCAGCGCAGGGTGTCAAGGGCCTGCAGCAAGACGGTAGCCCTAGACTTTAGGAGGGCCAACTTCAACAAGTTGAGACTAGTGGGTGAGGCACTGGGGTTCTTGAGGGCAGGGGAACTCAGTGTCCAGGACGAGTGATCGTTTTTTAAGGAAACGATATTCAGGGCCCAAGGGGAGTACATCCCAACAAAAAGCAAGGGAGGCAAGAGTGCCCGAAAGCCCCCCTGACTCACCAAGAGCGTCCAGGAATGCCTGATTGCCAAAAAGGCGGTGTACACCCAGTGGAAGGGGGGTGCTCTCTCCAAAGAGGAGTATACCTCCTCTGCTCGGGCCTGTAGGGTGGCTGTCAGGAAAGCTAAGGTGGACATAGAGCTAAGACTAGCGTCCAAGATCAAGGATAATAAAAAGTCCTTTTTCAAATATATAGGGAGGATGAAGAAGGCACCAGATAATGTGAGGCCCCTGCAAAGTATGCTGGGCAATCTGACGGTTGTGCCAGAGGAGAAAGCAGAACTCTTTAACCAACTCTTCACCTCCGTTTTCTTGTGCAGGGACCGGGACTTCTCCACTGTGATGCCAGACGGACTCGAGGGGAACGCCTCCAGACCTCAGGTTGGGGAGGACTGGGTTAGAGAGCTTCTGGAGGGGCTGGACATGTTCAGTGGGTCCAGATGCTCTCCACCCCAGGGTGTTGAGGGAGCTAGCTGGGGTTATTGCAGGGCCCTTGGCACAGCTTTATGAGTGTTCGTGGTGCTTGGGACAGGTGCCTGATGACTGGAAGATAGCTAACATGGTCCCCATCTTCAAAAAAGGGAAGAAAGAGGACCCAGGCAAATATAGACCTGTCAGTCTTACCTCTATCCTTGGGAAACTCTTTGAGAAGATCCTCAAGGAGCACATCTGTGATGGGCCGGCTTCAGAGATGATGCTCAAGGGCAACCAGCACGGTTTCATTACGGGCAGGTCATGTCAGACAAGGCATGTCACAAAGGCAATGGATGCAGGTGTCGCCGTGGACGTAGTCTTTCTAGACTTCAGCAAGGCCTTTGACACCGTCTCCCACCCCATCCCCATTAAAAAACTAGGTGACTGTGGCATTGATGCCTACACAGTCAGATGGATTGCAGATTGGCTCAAGGGTCGTACTCAGAGGGTGGTGGTGGATGGGTCATATTCAACCTGGGGGGAAGTGGGCAGCGGAGTCCCCCAGGGCTCGGTCCTTGGGCCCGCACTGTTCAATTTCTTTCTCAGTGATTTGGACGATGGGGTGAAATGCAACCTGTTTAAATTTGCTGACGATACCAAAATTTGGGGTGAAGTGAGCACGCTAGTAGGGAGGGAAAGACTGCAGCAAGACCTGGACAGGTTACAGGAGTGGGCTGACACAAACAAGATGCGTTTCAATACTGACAAGTGCAGGGTGCTGCACTTAGGCAGTAGGAACCAGCAGCACACTTATAAAATGGGAAACTCCCTTCTAGAGATCACGGAGGCAGAAAGGGATCTTGGAGTAATTATTGACTCCAAGATGAACATGGGCCAACAATGCGAGGTCACGGTCGGCAGGGCTAACCAGACCTTGTCGTGCATCCACAGGTGCATCTCAAGTACAGCCAGGGAGGTGATCCTCCCCCTCTATGCGATGCTGGTCAGGCCACAGCTGGAGTACTGCGTCCAGTTCTGTCCGCCCCATTTCAGGAGGGATGTGGACAACATTGAAAGGGTCCAGAGGAGGGCCACCCGCATGATCCGGGGACAACAGGGCAGACCCTACATTGAAAAACTACGGGACCTAAACCTGTTCAGCCTTCAGAAGAGAAGGCTGAGGGGGGACCTGGTGACTGTCTATAAACTCACTAGGGGGGACCAGAACGGTTTGGGGGAGACACTGTTTCCCCTAGCGCCCTGTGGCATGACAAGGAACAACGGACACTAATTATTGGAGAGTAGATTTAGATTAGACATCCGCAAGAACTACTTCACAGTCCGGGCGGCTAGGAGCTGGAACCAACTTGCAAGGGAAGTGGTGCTGGCTCCTACCCTGGGGATCTTTAAAAAGAGGCTTAATGACTACCTGGCTGGACTCATTTGAGTCCAGTTTTTTTTTTTCTCCCGCCTAGGCAGGGGGTTGGACTTGAAGTTCTACAAGGTCCCTTCTGACCCGACTTCTATGATTCTGTGATTCTATGGAGGATGGTGACAAGGACAAGAATTCTTTAGGAAGGAAGGTCAAAGAACCATGGGCAAAAGAATGAAAGAGCTGAAAAAGCTGCAAAGAAAGATGCAGGAGCTGCTAAAGGAAGCTACAGAAGGACAACAGGTATGAGAAGAACTGGAAGAAACAAGGCAAGAGAATGAAAGCTGGTTTAAAAGAAAGATGAGAGAGAAAATGTTTTTTAGTGCAGTCACCCTGGGTGGGAAAAAACAAAGAGTTGTCCCAATACTTTCCAGCCAGAGTGAAGACAGTGAAAGGACAGCTAAAAGCAGTGTGGGAAGAAGTTGGTATCCAGGTAGAAAAGCAGGAGGAGATGTTGGAGGCAATGAGATTTTATGGAAAAATATAACAGAAAAAGGGAATAGACATGAAGAAGATGAAGGATTTGCTGGAAGAGACTGAAGAGAAAGTAGAAGAGAAGGAAGCAAAGAAGATGGAAGAAAAGATAAGCTTAAAAGAAGTGTAGGAGTGCTTAAAAACTTTTAAAGGAGGGAAATCACCAGAAGCAGATGGACTGCCTATGGTATTTTACAAGAAGTTTTAGCATGGGTAGGGAAGGATATAGTTGATTTTTTTGAGGAAATAACAAAAACAGGAGAAGCAGAGAAAAATTTTACAGGAGGCGTTGTGATCTTAGTTTAAGAAAGGGGAAGAAGGAACTCCTGAAAAACTGGGGACTAATTCACTCCTTAATATGGACTGTAAGTTAATGGCCAAGATGCTGAAGAATGAGGAAAAGGTCAAGAAGACTGAATTTTATTAGTAGATGTTAACAGTTATGAATCCAAAAAGATGACAAAGCCAGTGGGGAAATACAGATTGCCCGAGCGAGGGACTAACGTAGGAGGCATAATACTACATTAAGCCTAAGTATATGTAATACTAGGCAGAAGGATCTCCAGAGTGACCAGAGCTGTCCCACATCCAAGAGAGGAAACAAACACAGTAATAACAAACCCAGATTTAGAATAAGCATATGACACAGCAGATCATGATTACGTATTTGAAGTGCTAGGAAAAATGGGGTTCCCAGATAAATTTGTATGTTGGCTAAGGCTATTGTACAGAGAAGCAGAGAGAGTCAAGTTCAAATTAATGGGTATCTAAGCAGGGCCTTTAAAATCCATGCAGGGGTGAGATAAGGGTGCCCCCTGTCATCGCGGCTATTCGTGTCTGGCATGGAACTGTTATCACAAAGAATAACAAAAGACGTAAGTGGAGTAAAGTTAGTGGGAGGAGGAAAGGTAAAATTAGTATCATATATGGATGATTTAAGTGTAGTAGTTAGAGACATTGGAGAGAAAGGGTGGTAAAGCATAGATCAGAGTATGAGGAAGCAATGGGGGCTAAACTAAATAGATAGAAAATCACCATGTGGGGAACTAGAGGGACTTGGAGAAGTTGGGCCTTCAAATGAAAGGGAGAAATCTGAGTGCTAGAGATCCCGATAGCCGCTGAGGGGAGAGGTAATACAGCATGGGAAAAGGGGATGGCAAGGATATGGCAAATTCTTTGATTATGGTCCAGGAGAACACTGTCCTTTGCCTGGAAAAGTGGTGGCAGTTAAGGCTGTGCTACTGACGATTTATTTTATATGCAGGCATTATACTCCCATCAACATGGCAGCAGATAGCAAAAGTGCAGGGGGAAATATGTATGTTCTTTTGGATTGCCAAAAAAGAAAGGTTGGGTAGATCTGAAGTGTACAAAGCAAGAGAAATGAGGGCTGCCAGACTTGGGATTCTTCATCTGTGCAAATATAGAAGTGCGATATGCAAGGCAGTAATGAACGGAGAGGGGAAAGCAGCATGTATCACTCGATTTCATGCAGCTGCAATTTTGAGGAAATGGGGAATATGTTAGACCTCTTTAAAGAGTCCATGACTATGGCAACTGTTGATTTTTTACCTCAGGATGGAAGGTTTCATGCAGAGGTATAAAATGGGGAAGGTAGGGCAGGAGGTCCTAAAGGATCATAAGCAATTGATGAAAGTGTTATGGGAGAGAGACAGGATGGTGCCAGTGGGAAACTTCACAGAAGAATAAGTGAAGAAGGTGTGGGGAGTGGTGTTGAGTATACAGCTAAAGAGGGAACATCCTGACTATATGGATAGTTGTCAGAAATGTCTTGCTGGTGAGAGGTAGAACACAGAAGGAGCTGGACGAGTTCATCAAGGTGCCCCAGGGAGAGGTGCAGGGAAGCAGAAATGGTGGGACGTATTTTGAGAGGGTACGTATGCAAAGTGGTTATAGGAACAGGTCCGGTGCTTTCTGAGTGTCACCAAAATAAACCTGTTGTTCGTGCAGGAGATGGTACAATATGGACTCATTCCAAAGGGACCAGAGAAAATATTATTAAGGACTTTTTTAGCCTGTGTTTAAAACTAGTTTATGGAAAGTAAAAAAGCATTGGGTGTTTAAGGGGTTGGCTTTCACTGAAAGAGTGTGCCTGAAGCTGGGGCTGCATGAACTGAAATACTATTTCAATCAGGACAAGGAAGAAACCAGAGAAGAGGCAGAGAAGTGGAGGAAAAAGGACTGGACACAGTAGTTTTACTGAGCCAACAGAGAGGACTGATGGCCGGGGCAGAGCGTTTCAGGTGGTTACTGAGGGAATAGGTTTTCATGGGGTTCTGTCTGAAGAAAAAGAGTTCTGTAAAGGGTTTTTTTGTGAGAAGCTGATGTATGTTGTTTACGGGTTTAATATATGTAGTTGTATGTTTTTGGATATGTAATTTTTGTGATATAAAGTTTTGGTAAAACTAGGATGCTCAACATGTGAAGCTTTAAGTGTAGGGTGATAAGTGTGTTTAATAAAATTTGTAAATAATAAGAAGAAGAAAGGTTTCCACTGGCATACTTGCCCAATGCAGGCCATGTGTTTTAGTCATGCTCAATGTTGGCTACATTTAATCAGCTTCATGGTTGGTTTCCTTTGCTGAGCACATGCTGCTTTTGGCAGCAGTTTTAATGATAAATAGCGTATTTAGTGAGATTTCCTTGCATTCAGTTATAAGATGAAGGGCTATTTTCCCCACACAAACTGGGGGGGGGGGGTGCTGTCTTGTATTTGAGTAAGTACGGTACATTAAAAAAATTATGACTATCAGGAATTATTTTCTTGCTCCTCCGCACCTCAAACTGCTAAGCAATCACCCAATAATTGACTGCACCATAAGACATACAGGTGAGATCTATTTGTGGAGCACAGGACAGAGAGAGATTACATGAGGAGGCAGGTCTGACTGTGTGAAATTACCAGGAGTGTAGTGCAGCCTCTTTAATTTTTCACGAGCACAGAAACAGAAACAACAATAAGCAAGAGGACCGCCTGCAAAGAGAGAGATCCAACATTTCCTGCACAATCAGAAATAAATTACATGCTATGTTTAATTCCAGTTTGTCAAAAATGCACTCAAGCAGTTCAGTGCTCAAATGCTTTATCAGTAAAATGTCCATAGTATTTAAAATAGGTTTTCTTCTGAATAAAGATAATTTAAAATTATCATTAATTTTTACATCTGAAGGGCCAAAATTTAGAACAGGAAATTCAGAGCTTTTCCTCTCTGGGGCATTAATACAATGGCCACCCAATTGATAAAAACTGAGGTGTTTCAGCATTTTCTAGCATTACTTGCTAGCATCAGCTGGTGGCAGCTGCAGGGTAGAGGCAGCCTCTTGCTGTTAGTAGAGGTCACAGGACATGCTCTTCTCATCCCTGCAGACAAACAGGGGTGGTGTTAACCCATCAGAGCTCTTTTAACAGTTGAGTGGAGCTAGGCAAGCTGACAAGGGGCTGGCTGCTTTCTCTCTCTCTCCCCCCACCCAGGTGGTGATCAGAAAGAATGAAGGATGCGGATTAGGGGAAACATAGATTCCTGTAGTACTATATCCCAGCCCCTGGCACGGATCTTTGAAAACTCCTGGTGCTCTGGTGTAGTGCCCGAAGACTGGAAGAAGGCCAATGTGGTGCCGATCTTCAAGAAAGGGAGGAGAGTGGATCCGGCTAACTACAGGCCCATTAGCCTGACTTCTATCCTGGGGAAGATCTTAGAAAAGTTTATTAAGGAGGCCAGCCTTGATGGACTGGCCCAGGCTAGCATTCTAAGGGATAGCCAGCACGGGTTTGTTGCGGGTAGGTCTTGTTTGACCAATCTCATTTCCTTCTATGACCAGGTGACCTATCACCTGGACAAGGGAGAAGAGATTGATGTCATATATCTTGACTTCAAAAAAGCTTTTGATCTGGTATCCCATGATCGCCTCTTGGCCAAACTGCCCAGTTGTGGCCTTGGCTCCACCACGATCCGCTGGCTGGGAAACTGGCTCCAGAGGGTTGTATTTGATGGCAGTCACTCATCGTGGTGCCGTGACCAGTGGGGTCCCTCAAGGCTCTGTCCTTGGACCCATACTGTTCAACATCTTCATTAATGATGTGGACATTGGAGTCAGGAGTGGACTGGCCAAGTTCACCGATGACACCAAACTTTGGGGCAAAGCATCCACGCCAGAAGATAGGCGGGTGATCCAGGCTGACCTGGACAAGCTCAGCAAATGGGCAGACAAGAACCTGATGGTGTTTAACACCCAAAAATGCAAGGTTCTCCACCTTGGGAGGAAAAACCTGCAGCTTCCTTATAGGCTTGGCAGTGCTACGTTGGATAGCACTACAGAAGAAAGAGACTTGGGGGTCATCATTGACCACAAGATGAACATGAGCCTGCAATGCGATGCTGCGGCTAGTAAAGCGACCAAAATGCTGGCGTGCATCCATAGATGCTTCTCGAGCAAATCCCGGGACGTCATTCTCCCCTTGTACTCGGCCTTGGTGAGGCCGCAGCTGGAGTACTGCGTCCAGTTTTGGGCTCCGCAATTCAAAAAGGATGTGGAGAAGCTTGAGAGAGTCCAGAGGAGAGCCATGCGCATGATCAGAGGTCAGGAAAACAGATCTTACGATGACAGGCTGAGAGCCACGGGACTCTTTAGCCTGGAAAAGCGCAGGCTCAGGGGTGATCTGATGGCCACCTATAAGTTTATCAGGGGTGACCACCAGGATCTGGGGGAACGTTTGTTCACCAGAGCGCCCCAAGGGATGACTAGGTCGAACAGTCACAAACTCCTGCAAGACCATTTCAGGCTGGACAGAAGGAAGAATTTCTTTACTGTCCGAGCCCCCAAGGTCTGGAACAGTCTGCCAGCGGAGGTGGTTCAAGCACCTACATTGAACACTTTCAAGAGTAAATTGGATGCTTATCTTGCTGGGATCCTATGACCCCAGCTGACTTCCTGCCCTTTGGGCAGGGGGCTGGACTCGATGATCTCCCGAGGTCCCTTCCAGCCCTAATGTCTATGAAATCTATATGCAACCATACAGGCATTACACTCTGTGCTACAAAAGAAGCTTGTCTTTGAAAGTGTTAATATGTATGCCAAAGAGATGCTTCTCTTTGAAAGTGTTAATATATTTTAGCACTTTCAGCATCTTTGTAGTGCTATGAACAGCTTGAGCAGGTGTACGCTTCCTTTTTGTAGTACTACAAAGGTGTATGTAGTGCTACAAATGTTAGGCCTGTCTATAGCCTGAAAGTAACTTCTATTGTCATGAAATAAGAATGTGGTTCTCCAAGCACTTTGTACAGCAACAATCCTAGTTAGCATAATCAGTTTTAGAAAATGCAAAAAATGTTCACATCTGGAGACTGAATGACATGTTCACTGAGTAAGGCAGTCTCGTCATAACTGGCTTACAGCACACACATGACACAATATGTGTAATTATTATGCTTCATGGTGCAACTATTCTAGAGTTAAAAGATTTCATCAAGATCTATGGGACACTTTCACACCTGTTTTTCCTAGACTTTTTCTTTCTTTCTTAAATTAAAAGCCAATAGATTTAACTGCTACATCTTAGGAGAAGTGCATGAAGCTAAGCTACATGGTTCTCTGGAGTTTCACTACTAGAATCCATAGTTCCTTTTTTCTCCCTTGAATATAGGGACAAGCTATCATGTTTGCAAGAGTTGCTTGTTTGATTTGGATTTCCTTGAGGCATTATAAAATTGAAGCTGTAGTACCATAGTTATGGTTGAGAATGCATAATTGCAATATAGCCTTACTAAGGCACATGTGTTGAAGCAGAATAAAATAATTTAGCCTGATAAATCAGTTTGTTTTAGCTTAGCGCTGAATTACATGTATACATTTATCTATCTTCAGCACTATTTATCTTTTTTTTAAGCTACAGATGTTGATTATACTGAAATCAAATAGCCTTACTGGGTGCATCTACACGTGCAATTCATGTGACTGAATAAACTGGAGAGCAATGCACACCACAGTAAAGTACTCTCGGATGCAGGATCTGCATGTGCATCTGAGACAGCATCAAGCTAAGCCAAGGAGGACCAGTTTAGATCAGGGTTGCTCCTGCCCTGCTCTGCCCCCCTGCAACAGCCTGGAGCAAGAGCCCAGCCCAGGGGCAACCCTGGGCTGGCAGGGGGTATGGACCTCAGGCCTGGGCATCAGCTGATGGCAGCAGTGTAGCCTGGGCTCCGGGGGGACAGCCCCAGGCTGGCAGAAGGCACTAGAGCTCAGGCCTGGGCAGTTGGCAGCTGTGTTGGGTGGTGGAGGAGCTGGCTGGTCCACAGAGCTCGTGTAGCTGCCAAGCCATGTGGCAAGGCAGCTGGTAGGAGCATAACCCCCTGCTGGCTGGCTTGGCTGGCTGCAATTTACACCCGGGTCAGCATCTGCACATGCTTTGCTGTACAATAAATAACTGCAGAAGGATAGCACTCATATTTATAAGTACTGCCCTGCTGAGGAGTTAATTAATTTCCCATGGCCTAACAGGGCCCCATGTGTAGATGCGTGATATTTACTGTGGGGTTAATTAGTCTACTCCACAGGAAACATTTCATGTAGATGTGTCCACTATAACTTAGGACGGGGATGGCCAATTTGTGTCATGTGTGCTACAAGTGGTATGCGCAGCTGCTGTGAGTAGCTTGTAAGGGGTTAGGACAGGGCTACAAGTGCCTAGCAGAAGAGAGGGGAAGGGCAGAATCTGGGGTTGGAGGGTGGATTGTGGCTCGGGTGTATGTTGCCTGTGCTGGGAGGCCATCTTGTTCCTTGTGCCTTGCTCAGCAGCAAAGTCAGCCTGGCTGGAGGAGCTGATCCCTGCCACTCTCATTGCCTGGCCCCTCTGCAAGGAGGTAAGTACTAACCGCAGCACCCATTCCTGCCGGGGGCAGGGGGTCAGGCCTGATGATCTATTTAGGTCCCTTCTGACCCTAAGCACTACGCAACTATGAACCTATGGAACTATAATATAAAAACTAGTTTTTCAAACTCGATGCTACTCGATTCACAAAAGCTTTATGGAGAGGTGTCCTAAGTCCAATAAGGGATGCCTCAAGCTCAAAAGGGTTGAGAACCACTGCACTAACAATACACAGCCACTATTAGCAAACTTTTCACATCTTCCTAGGAAAAAATACTCTAGATAAGTTTATTGCAATTAAATATACCAACTTAATATACCAAGAAAGAAATAGTAACTTTAACATGCAACCAATAAAATAAGTAAAAGTGCACCAAGCTACTTTGAAAATCCTGTAAACAACCATAAAGCTCAATCATAGCAACAGCAATTAGGGAAGAATGTGATATGTCTAGTTAGTGCTGCCCTGTTTTATAGTCTCATAAATGTTTGCATGTTAGCCTTTTCAATATACAAATGCATTTTATGGGCTCCAGCAACTTTAGTGTGCTGGTGGCAACACAGCTCTCTGTCTCTTCAACAAATGCAGGCAGTGGTATTGCACATTTTGTCACAGCCCCTGAAAGTGATAAGCTATGTGTAGTTGCATATTACCATTAGCACATGCTAACATGAACACTGCCTAACATTCCTTAAAGTTAGCATGTGCTGTGAGCAGTTGCATGTTAAGGGTTAGTACCTTTTCTAATGTGCACCGCTCATACCCGCTGCTAAAGGATTGACATGTAGAGGGTATCTAAGAGCTGTCAAGTACAGAACCCTGCTTGCTGATTCTCTAGTGGCAATGTATGCTCAGGATCAGGTCTGTGGTGGCCCCCAGCCTAGATTAATCTTATGCTACCCCTGACAGCCTGTAATGGGCCCAAGTAAGCCCAGATCAGGCCTGCTGCTGCCGGCTTTAACTGGGTTCCCTCTTTCCCCTGACTCATCTGCTGGAAAGCTCCTTTCTCACTAAAGCAGGGGTGGGGAAAATGGTAGATTTAGCTCATAGGCGACTGGTAGGGGGTGCATGGAGGTGCACGTGCACCCCCAAAGTGTCCGGTGCCCCCCCGATGGCCGACACTGATTCTGTCAGTAGGGCTTGTGCCTCCCCTGACAAGGCTGCTGCCGTCAGTGGCTTCTGTAGGTGCCCCCACAGATTCAGGAGGCAGCAGTCACTCATGATTTGGCTGGTGGCCAGACTCCATTTCCCAGCAGCCCCTGTTCATGTCACCACAGCCAGTTTCCATGGAGACCCCAGTAGTGGTGGCACTGTGACAACACAGGGCCAGGGTTTCTATGGAGACAAGCGCCAGCAGTGCTGGTGGGTGCATGGCTGGGTGTGGGGTTCTTCCAGGGCTGGGGCTAGGATCCTGCAGCAGTGTCAGCATAGTTCAGAGCTGAGGCAGATCTGTGATCTGCTGTCCACATGCCCCAGGTACGCCTTTTACCCCTTCCAGATCTGGGGTGTTTGGGCAGTGGATCGCAGCTCTGCCCCAGCCCTGGACCATGCTGTCACTGCTGCAAAATCCTAGCCCTGGCCACAGAGCACCTCACCACCCAGCCACATGCCCTGCCAATGCTTCTGGGGCCAGTCTCCATGGAAATCCTTGCCAAACACTGTCACAGTGCCGCCACTACTGAAGTCTCCATGGAAAATGGCCACAGCGACATGGGTGGGGTCTGCTGGAAAATGGAGCCAGCCATGGGCCCAATCCAGCCTGTGGGCTGGACTTTGCCCATCCCTGCCCTAGAAGCAGTGTAGGGGCTGGGCTGGATTTAGCCGGAAGAGTGATGCAGTAGAAAAGGTATTAACGCTTACCATCAGGGCTGTCCCTGGGGGGTGAATCAGCGCAACTGCCCTGGGCTCCGTGCTTTGGGGGCCCTGCAGAGCTGGTTGGAAAGGCCATAGCTGCAGTTCAGCCCACCCACCTGCCCGGCAGGTTGGATGGTTCTTTGCTTGTTTTACCTGGAAGTTCCAGCCACCACCCGTCCAGCCACGGCTTTCACTTCCCAGCGTAAGTGTGCTGTGGGACGGGGAAGGGGGCCCCACGCAGGCTGATTTGCCCTGGGCCCTGAACCCTGCTGGGATCATCTCTGCTTACCATGCAACTGCTTACAGCACATGTTAACTTTTAACACTGCCTAACATTAGCAATTAGCATTGGGAGAGTAGCAGTGGTGGGTGGGTTCTTCCTTCCTGCCTGCTCCAGGGCTGAAGAGGAACATCTCAAGGAGCAGGCAGGGAGGGAGAATCCACCAGTTACTGCCACTGTCATAGCTTGAACCCAGACCTGGATTGGGCCTGGACTGCTTGCTAGCACCCTGTTCCCAACCTCTGTGCTCCCTTGCCTTTTCCCCCTTCACCCCTCCTCCTTCATCCCAATCGCACCACCTTCCTTTCTCTTTTTCACAAACCAATGCCTGTCCGGCCGCTCCTTGTGAACCCAGATCAAGCCTGCAGTGTCCCCACAGAGCCCTTCCAAATCAAGACTGTTAGCTGACATGGCTTGAAGCTGCTGAATTACAACTACCTCATGTGTGGACACACACAACATTGATCTTTCCAAGAATGTCACTGATTAAGCATGAGTTCACTTTTCAGAGGTGTCCACACATGCACTGCTAAGGGTTCTGAGCAGAATGGTCACGTTTCAGGCACTATCACGTTGTTGAACTGCCACTTAGGGATGGGAGTAAGTACCTAGCCAAGCATGCCTCCGTGGCAACTATCTGCAGTTTCTCCACAACTTCCATAGTAGGGGAAGGAAGATCCCAATTGGCCGTACATGGCAAAGTGCTGCCTGGGCCCATGCTTGTGCATATTCCAGGAATTCTGTGGCTGCCCAAAGTCTCTGCCTTAGGCTGCAGCTTTAAAAAGACTTCCCCTAGGTAGCTGCTTCACTAATTTCAATTCATCCCATCCTCTCTGTGAGGTTGGTAGGTTGGTGGGTGCACCCTTAATGGTAAACACCATTAAATGGTCAATTGCTAGGTAAAGGAAAACTAAGCCACTGCACAGTGAGCCCTTAATACCACCAAATGGTGACCAATTCCATGCTTGGTCAAAGTGAATGGCTCTATGTGGTAGGCTGTAGCAGGCTGCAGCCCAGCTGGGAGTGGTAAGTTAGTTAGAGGCTGCTCAGGAGGACTGGGCCAGCTGAGAGTGATAATTACCAGCCACAGGAAGTAAAAGGCTCTCAGGGTAGAGAAACTAGAGAGTCAGATAGGAAGTAAAAGTAGTTTGGCTGGTGGCTATAGTGGTGTACTAGGGGCTCTCAGGGTATAGGAAGAGACCCGGGGGTTGTAAGACTGGGAACAATAGCACCACAGCAGAGTCACAGTCAGCCTGAGGGGGAAGGTTGCAGCAAACAAAGAGCAACAGTAAGGTGGAGGCATCATCTCAGGGGCTCAAGAGACCTCAGACCTGTAAGTTAACCCTTTATAGACTTTGCTTGGGTTAAAGGTTGAGGGCTAACTGATATAGGAAGCACCTGTGTGGTAGGTATGCCTTGGGAATATGGGCTGTATCATGTTTGAAGACTGTATGAGTTAAGAAACACCCCCTGAACCTGCTATAGACCAAATACTCTCAATATACCATAGAGCAAATTGGTGGAAGAGCTCAGACTAGCACATTGCTACACTTGCCTTCCTAGAAAGAGGAGATTGAAGAAAGCATGTAGTGGTACCTCTCCATTTCTCACAGAAGCTTTCTAGGCACAAAGGCTGCACTAATTAATAGCAGCCTAGATAATGCAGAATTTTTTCCTGATGCTTTTATAGGGAGGTGGAGAAGTCTGATAAGTGAGAGAGAGCGGTTGGGAAATAAACTTATTGTGAAGTTGTGGTACCATTTATGCCAGGTAAACTTTTGAGAAGAAATGGAATAATACAGAAAGAGCTGCCTTGGAAATCAGCACTAGGACCTTGGTATATATCTGGATTAAGATGAGGTGTCAAAGGTAGAGGGTACACTGACATGAAATGTGTTCTTTCAGCCAGGAGACCTATAGCCATATTCTGCAGAAGCTGCAGCCTCTGTGGCAGTTATCATAAGCTAGTAATAAAACAATACAGCCAGACTAGATGATGTTAATATACCTTAGCTTTTGCACTGTTTTCTTTGGGAGAGTTTGTTTTCCTTGACTGTCTTTGTCATATTTTGCCAAGAGCTAATTAAGATTTATTAGTGCAAGAAACCACAGGAACAACAATTTAGAGCAAATTTAAAAAAAAGAAAAAAGAGACGCTATGAAGCATTACATATATCATTAATTCTTGCAAAATGTTTATTATCAGTCTGTAACAGATGTCCTTCAGCCATGGCAGTAAGGTTTGCCATGACTTGTACTTTCTTCACTTGATAGGATGTCTTTTTCACAAATCATAACAAGTTATGATGGGTTTCACTTCTGTCTTCTGTTAAATTTGGTATATAAATGCCCTGTTCACCACGTACCCAGCAGGATACTGGAAAATCAATTTTAGATCTTATTTCATTGAACAAGAGAAAGCAATACTGATATCTTCTGCATAGTAAAAAAATCTGTAAGTATGCATTGAGTAAGCCATGATACATCTTGTGTGCAAGGCTCTGAATTGTTCCCTACCACCTATTCCAACTAATGGAAATAAAAGTTGGGTCCTTCATCTGGCAAAAGATAGGGCTGAGTGAACTATTTATAAAGAATTTTTTTTTCTCCTCAATCATTGCCTTTTTCTGTTTAAAATGTATGTGTAAATATTTTTTACAATTCTCAAATTAAGTATTCCAAATTTCACTTTTCATGAGCAAATAATTATTGGACTGCAGGTTTACATACAGTTCATTAAAATATTCATGATTAGTGCTGTGAGGGTCAGTCTGGTAACTCATGCCATATGGTTTCTGTTCCTGAAATAGTTAAATAAATAGTTAAATAAATATGAATTTAATACACTTTGCTGTGCAGAGAAGAGTATGTTCTTCAAAGACATGAAATTAATACACAGTTATAGTGACTAGTTACAACTTAAGTAAACTTAACTGAAACTTTAGCATTTGTATTGTTAATTAATTTGTGTTCTGGCAACTGATCTGCAACTATCGGCTTGATTTTAAAAAGAAAGTGAGCGAGATTTGATATAAGATTCATGCTTAATTGGCTAGAAAGTCCTGTGGTTTTCTCAAAAAAACCTGTTAGAACAGCTGTCTTCAGACTTGACAGGAGCTAGCCTTGAAAAAAAAAATAGTGTTTTTACTGGATTCTACATCATACTTGAGAAGCATCTATGGATGCAAGCCAGAGTTTTATTTGCTTTACCAGCTGCGACATCACATTGGTGGCTCATGTTCATCTTGTGGTCAGTCATGACCCCCAAGTCTCTTTCAGCTGCGGTGCTAGCCAGTGTAGCACTGCTGAGCTTATGTGTGCTGTGGGTTTTTTTTGCTGAGGTGGAGTACCTTGCATTTTTTGGTATTAAACATCTTCAGGCTTATATCCGCCTACTTACTAAGCTTATCCAAGTCAGACTGGATTGCTAGCCTTCCCTCAGGTGTGGATGCTATGCCCTGAAGTTTAGTGTCATTGGTGAATTTGGCCAGTGCACTTCTGACACCAATGTCCACATCACTGATAAAGATGTTAAAGAGAACCAGTTCAAGGACAGAGCCTTGGGGGACACCACTGGTCATGGAGCACCATAATGATTCACTTCCATCGACTAAAAATACCAATTTTTACTATCTACAAATCAAGGGTTCAAGTAGGCC
The DNA here is from genome assembly GCF_052110815.1 of Crocodylus siamensis. Classification (NCBI taxonomy): domain Eukaryota; kingdom Metazoa; phylum Chordata; order Crocodylia; family Crocodylidae; genus Crocodylus; species Crocodylus siamensis. Next base: position 52,747,521 of record NC_143396.1, on the reverse strand, counting down.
AAAGTTGTCAAGGTGTAGCTTTCTGAAAATAAATAATGCTTTGGACTCTTCCTGCTCCTCCCCTATATAAAAATTGCTAAAGGTTAGAATATTCAGGGTAGCATTTACAATATTTCTAGCGCGTAAGCTAATGTGAATATCGCCAATCTTGACAAAGGGGTATTTGAAAAGATACTTTCAAATCTGAGAACAAGTTACTACTGCAGAAGAGTTGCATTTCAGAATGAAGTGGCCGTCAGTGATACAAAATGGAACAGCTGGTATGTTAACCTATGTAGCAGGGCACCAAGATGCCTGCTACTTGGAGCGCTGGGATAACCACCCAGGTGCAGGTTGCCAGGGCAACCAAAGGAAGCTAAGGACCCACACCTGCCTGGTCAGCTGGCTGGAAGGGGCAGGGCCTGGCTCCTATATAAATAATAGGCCAGAGGCCAGGAAGCAGTTCCCTCCTGGCAGCCAAAGAGGTAGGAACTCTGCTGGAGCAAGACAAGAGAAGAGGCCAAAATGCATGAGCAGTTGGCTTGAGTGATGTTGTACCCGTTTGGCAGAAGTTTATGTTATAGCCCAGGGGCTTGAGTTTTGTGTTTATTGTTTACAACTAGTGGCTTGGGAGAGGCTATAAGGGGAAGGAGGAGGCCTCATAAGGGGACCCATGGCAGAGTGGGAACCCCCAGCCCTAGACAAGGGGGCAGCGAGAAGCCCCAGACAAGGGGGCTATGATTCTACGAGCGCCCAGAGAGGCGCGGTTGTGAGATGCGGGCTGCGGAGAGCCCGAGCGCCGAGAGAGGCGTGGTTGCAAGACGCGGCTGCAGAGGGCCCGAGAGCCCAGAGAGGCGTGGTGCAACTGAACAATGTCCAGTACATCAGTGAGGCTTGCGGTGTGGTACAGGCGTGGTTGGAGCCATGCATAGCCCATAAGACTGGGGTGCGCAGGAACACCCATTAGTGGAACAGGGCTAATGTACAGGAGGAAAACAGTGTTCAGGGAGATGAAGAGGCAGCCTCCCTATTGTATACATTTAAGATCAAAGACATGGCAGGAGAGAATTAAGGGTGGTTTGTAGACAAACTGGACACAGTAAGGGGAGCTAGGGGAGAGCACAGCGACCCTAGATCGCCCCTCCTATTACAGCCTACAATAGAAGCAGTGATATTGATAATCAAATCTGGCCTGCTTGAAAACATAGTGTAAATAAGCAAACGGTTCTCCGAGATCTGTAAATGAACATATTTTGGAGTAAAGAAATGCTCTTCATTTAGTGCACCATTAGACACAAAAAGACTGGTGGGGTGTAGGGGGAAGTGAAGTCAATATTCAACCCTAACCCCACCATTTCAGCAACATGTCATTACACCCCAACATTTCACAAAGCCATATGCCACAATAAACTAACACACACACAAGGCTGCAGGTATTCATGGTGTCCCGTGGGCAGGGAAGGGGAGCGGGGAAAGCAGCCCCTGTTAGGGGTCCCCATGGAAAATGTTCCAAGCCCAGGCAGCTAGGGAATGCTGGGAAATGTACTCCTAAAACCTGGAAAGGTAACATCTGTCTGATTTGGCACCCCCCACCTCTCCACCCCCATACCCACCATACTATTACTACACCATTAATTTTGTAATAAGCATCCATGGCACACATCTGCTTTGGCAAAACAACAGCAACCACCTATCTACCAGCCCACCTCACTGCCACCACCAACAGCCACAATCACCAGTCACTTGGAGCAGCACTCGCTACTCTCACCCCACTATATTTCTGATATGATATATACAGTTAAAAAAATCATATATACATTTATATTACTTTCTATCATGGAGGGAGGGAGAGGGAGAGGATGATGCACATGGCTTGGTGTCGGGATCACCACGGGGTTGCCTACTGGAGATTGGCTTGGGGGGGTGCAAGTGGCTAGGGTTTTGGGGTGACTGTGGCTTGGCAGGGGGAGAAGGGGGCTTAATGTGAGGCTCCCAGTGGTGGGGATGGGACAGGACTGTGGAGGCTGGTTTACTGGTAAACAGGCACTTCCTGCTGTAATTCATTAGAAAAGACTCCTGAAGTGCAGTGCCCAGAACTGGATGCAGTACTCCAGCTGTGTCCAGACTAATGTTGCATAAAGGTGGAAGATCACTTCCTTGGACCTGCTCATGATGCATCTGTGGATGCATGACAAGGTACAGTTAGCCTTACTGACTTTGTCCTCACATTGGCCTCCCATGTTCATTTTGGACTCAATGATGACTCCAAGATCCTTTTCTGCCTCTGTACTGATGAAAAGGGAGTTCCCCAGTGTCGCAGAGCACCTGAGAGCATAAACAGCTTGGGAGAGACCCCTAGTGGCAAGAAGGTGGAGGCCCAGGTGCCAGTTACCAGGGCAGCCAGAGTAACAAGTGCTGGTTGCCAGGACAACCACTGGGGAGCCAGCTGACAGGAAGGGGCAGGGCCTGGCCCATATAAGCCCAGGCATGAGGCCAGGAGGGCAGTTCCCCTCTGGCGGCCAAGGGAGGAAGAGCTTGGCCAGTGCAGACAGAGGGGAGAACCCTGACTGCATGAGCATCTCCTGGTCGCTGCTGTGGATTGGAGTGTTTTCTCGGTAGGGATTGAATGTTGTTTGGACGACAGATTAGCTTTTTATGTTATAGCCCAGGGGCTTTGTGTTTTTGTGTTTGCTGTTTTGACCAGAGGACTGGGTGAGGCTATTAGGGGTTGGAGGAGGCCTCATAGGGGCTCCACGGTAGCATGGGGACCCTGGCGCTAGAGAGGGCATGGCATTTGTGGTGCATTGACCCCAGCCCCAGAGTGAGAGGGGGCAGTGAGAAGCCCCAGGGAGGTAAAGGAGAGGGCCAAATCACAGCAAAACCACATCAGTACCATCTGTGAGGCTTGGGCTGCAGTGTAGGGGAGGAAAGGAGCTGCAGATAGTGCCCCCTGGCACCAGGGCACATAAAGTGGGCAGCCTCCTGCTAATTACATCAATCAGTTAATTAAGACCAAGGCATGGCAGGCGAGTAAGCAGGCGGTTGCCCATAACAGGAGGGTGGAGTCACCAATAGGAAGGCTCCAGTAATAATACTCTTGTCACACCCAGCCTGTAGGTATGCTGCTGGTTCTTTGTCCCTAGGTGCAGTGCTTTGCACTTGTCAGTATTGAATCCCATCCTGTTCTCATCTGCTTACCCCTGTAACCTGTCCAAATCTAGTTGTAGCCTGTCCCTCCCTTCTGGCGTGCCCACTTCTCCCCACATCTTAGTGTCATCTGCAAATTTCAACAAGGTGCTTTTCACCCCCTCGTCCAAGTCGCTGATGAAGGTGTTAAGCAGCGTGGGCCTGAGGACCGAGCCCTGGAGGACCCCATTGCCCATGTCCCTCCAGGTCAAAAATGACCCGTCCACCAGCACTTTCTGGGTGCGGCTCTCCAGCCAATTGGTGACCCATCTGACTGTGTAGGCATTGACACCATGGTCACCTAATTTTTTAATGAGAATGGGGTGAGAGACAGTGTCAAAGGCCTTCCCAAAGTCCAGAAAGACTATGTCCACCACAACACCCATGTCCAAGGATTTTGTGACCTGGTCATAGAAGGCAACCAGGTTGGTCTGATAGGACCTGCCCCTAATGAGCCCACCTAATGAAATGACTCAATTTGTTCGAAAGCACAGTGTGTGAAAACACAAAACTGATGCACCAAAATAAACCAATTAAAAATTTTAAATGCTCGTTAAATTAATGAGGATTAAACACCATGGTGTGTACAAGCACCCTTGATTTCCAGCCATACAAAGCAGTTTGGAGATGCAAGTATTTTATAAAAGCATATTTTTCACAATGTAACTTTTTTCTAACGTGGTATGTCAATTCACACAGTCTTGTAAAAAGAGGAAAAACAGTTGCTTTTGTAGAAGGATGCTGTAAGGGAGAAAAATCTCTGCAAGAAGCTTCCCATGATCTTGATAATTCAGTTAGTTTAGGATGGCAGGTGATTTTCAGTTCCTGTTGAACAGGCCTTGAGGCCTCCCCAGAATCTGTATGGATCTGTAAAACTATTTACAGAAATTTGATGTGCATAAATATTTGAGCTCTAAGCACTCCCACTGCTGGCAATCCATCTCCAAGTCTTAATAGATACAAAGGCATTTAGGAATTCCCAAACAATGTTAACTTTTCCCCTCATAGTTTGCATGTGCCACTCAGTCACATACTTAAACATCACTGTAGAAGGCCTCGGGGTCTACCACCTGAGCACCTGGTGCTCCCTTGCGCTCTTGTCTGCCTGCCTTTCCCAGCCCCAATTCACCTGTAGTCTCTCACCTATCATGACTTCAGTATTATTGTTTAGGTTGCTGGGAAGGTAGTCCATTGGGCCTGGGGTAACCTTGCTGGTCCCCTGTGCACCCTATCTGGAGTCTGTGCTCCCCTTCCCCTTTAAGCAAATGCTCCCCCAGGCTTCTGAACATTTGTCACATCCTCAGCTGCCCTAGCCTTGACTTCTTTCTCTGGCTATACCCTCAGCCTTGGTCCGCTGTCTAAGGCTTGAGCTCCTCATCACTGAGTGATAGTTCTTATATTTTTTTTATGGCACAGAAAGTGGGTGCAGAGCGAGGAATGGGCTTGCCTGGCTCTTGACAGTCACATGTGCTCTTGCGGTGGTGTCCTGCCTCCTCCTTCTCAAAATCCTAGATCCACTGTTGTTGGTTTATATAACTTTTAAGTATTTTCTCTGGCTCTAAATACTTTTTAAGATTGTCAAGAGGAAATGCCTATTCAAGGATCTTGAGGCTTGTAATGTAGAATCATCTTACTGTACATAGTTTTATACAACAGCTTTGCTGGTGCCTGTGAAAGGGTCTGGTGGCTTGGCTGCAACTGTACTGCCACCTAGAAGTTCCTGCTGACTTCATCCAGAGTCTTGGAGGATATCACATTTCCTAACCATTCTGTGTCCAGTAGGACTTACTGCCACACCTGGGGCATTAGTGATACATAAATGACATCTTAATTTCAACTTGGTGTTTGTTCTCTGAGGGGGTTACTGTCCTCCAGGTTCCAGCAAACTACTGGAAGAAACTTGCTTTCCTTAAGGACTGTAAATTGCCCACTACAGCAGTGTTATACTTTAATGGGCATAATATATTGGGATATAAAGGTATAAGCAAAAGGACAAACAAACATTAGAAGAAGGCTGTTCTTTTATAAATGGAAGTATAAGAGGTCTAGCAGCCTCTATTGGGGGGAGGGGAAGGGGTGAGAGGAGGGAGGGCAATACAAAATGAAATCATGGCTGTCTCGTGGTAGCATGATAGTATTGGAAGGATGGGGAAGAAGGTTAAAGGGGGGAAATAAATATTAACTCATCAAAGTCAACTTAAATCCACCTTAGAAAAATGTATTCCCTGTGGAGTAAGGGAAGTAAAAATTTAATTAACTGAAAAGCCATCTTATGAATATAGTTTCATAGCTTCTAGGGTCGGAAAGGACTTGAGCAGATCATCTAGTTTGACCCCCTGCCATGGCAGGAAAGAATACTGGGGTCAAATGACCCCAGCAAGATGTTCATCTAACCTCCTCTTATAAACCCCCAGGGTAGGAGCCTGCACCACTTCTCTTGGAAGCTGGTTCCAGACCCTAGCTGCCCTGACTGTGAAGTAGCGCCTCCTGATATCTAACCTAAACCTACCCTCTGCCAGCTTGTGACCGTTATTCCTGGTCACTCCTGGTGGTGCTCTGGTGAGGTACCAGAGGACTGGAAGATGGCCAACATGGTCCCCATCTTCAAAAAAGGGAGGAAGGAGGACCCGGGAAACTATAGGCCGGTTAGTCTTACCTTGATCCTAGGCAAGCTATTCGAGAAAATTATGCTGGCACACATCCAGGAGGGGCCAGCAGGGGACTGCATGCTTAGTGGCAACCAACATGGGTTCATCAGTGGCAGGTCCTGTCAGACCAACCTGGTGGCCTTTTACGATCAGATCACCAGATCATTAGATGCAGGGGTAGCAGTGGATATAGTGCTCATAAAGTTGTGCCAGGGGACTTGCAATGACCTCGGTCAGTTCCTTTAGAACTCTAGGGTGGAGATCATCCAGGCTGGCTGACTTGAATACGTCCAACCCGTCCAAAAGCTCCCTAACTAAATCCTTGCTAACCTGTGGCCCAGGTGTGCCTCCCCCAGGGCCCAAGGGGGGCCCAGCAGGGAGGTGGCTGTTCTGGTCCCTACTTAGGAAGACGGAGGCAAAGAAATCATTAAACATATTAGGTTTGCCGTCTGGTGTGAAGACCAAGTTTCCCATGGTGTCCTGCGAGGGCCCCACATTACCCGGGACCTTCTTTTTACCCCCTACATATTTAAAAAAGGACTTCTTATTGTCCTTAATCTGGGAAGCTAGTCCCAGTTCCATCTCTGCCTTGGCCTTTCTAACTACCCCCCTACATCCCCGAGCAACTACAGAATAGTCCTCCCTAGTGATGACCCCTTCTTTCCATTTGGTGTAAGCTTCCTTTTTAGCAAGGAGACATTCCTGGATGCTTTTGGTGAGCCACGGAGAACTAGGAGTTGTATTAAAATGAAGAAGTGTGGCATGAGTAATATCTAGGACTTGTATTAAAATGAAGAAGTCTGGAATGAATAATAATGGTTGGAATGGTTTCAGACTACCATGTAGCTGAGTATATCATGTAGGCAGTGCTACTGTTATATATAGCAATAATATCATCCTCAATTTAGATTTGCTTAGTCCATTACACAACTGATACAGTAGTTTAATCAGAACACTTTATTTGACAGACTTGATGCTTATTCTGAGGGTTAACCTTTTGATGACTTATGTTAAGTGGGTTAAGAATACACACTCTATGCTAGAAGAAAGGGGTGAACAGGTTAAGCTAAAATATGAAGCAGTTTAAAATCTAAAAATTGTTCAATCCAAGTATGAGCTGAATGTATCTGAAGTTGGTAAAACTATAGATTATCTTCACCTGCTCCATTATTTTTCATTTTTGTATGTCTTTGTCCTTCTGGATTCTGGCTGAAACAGGTAACAGTGAGCTAGGTAGTTTGTTGGAGCTTCTAAGTTATATTGTCATAACACTAATAATAAATATCTATAGAAGTCCATTGTTATGAAGTATTCCACAACATTTTTCAGACTTTGGACATTTGAGTGCTCATCAAAATTGATGGAAGCTACCTGAATATTTATGTTTATCCATACAAATCTTTTTGAATCTTTGAAGGCTGCCAGGCTACCTTGGGCTGAAGATGGCCACTATTCTTTTCCCACTTTCCCCTCAATCCTCTTCCCTTCCAGAGGATGACTAGGGTCCAGCCCAGGCATAATCTCAGCCTCCCACAAGGAGGGAGAAGGACCTGGCCTGCCTGTAGGCTGCCTTGGGAAGGCAATGCCCTTGGGTTCTACCAGAGGGTGATTGTACAGTGATTCTAAAGGGTGCCCTTTGGTGATGACTGAGGATGGGGATGAGAGGGTCTGTCTCTTTCTTTTCTGTTGGGGTTCTTTGGAAGTTTAGCCATGTGTCTGTTGGGAAGGGAGGGGAAGGAAAGTTAGCTGTATGTGTGTTGGGGAGGGTAGGGATGGCCTTAACCATTCTACAGAGGGGCCGTGGGTTTAGGGTGATACTGGGGAAGGGTGGGAGGATCTTTCCTGAGGTTGAGGTGGGAGGGTGGGGAGTGAGGGCTGGGGGGAAAGTTGCCTTGTTTCTGGATGTGAGGTATTGTTTGGGAGATGTAGTCGGGATTGGCAGGAGGGTTTGCTTGTGTGAGGGCTTGGGCAAAGAAGCAATGATCGGGGGTTGGGGGGAGTTGGAGTTTGGGGGCTTCCAGGGCTGTTTGAGGACTTCTGTCCATGGATTGCTTGTTTATTGCAAGCTACTCCAAGCCTTTTGGACAAGGAAGGAGATAAGTCTAATACACTTTTCTGATTTGTCTGCTTTAGTTTACATTGTATCTTATTTAAATAGTTACTGCCTCTATTACAAGCAGAGCTACTAGTAATGTTCACTATTTAGGTTGTGCAACAGATTCAATTATAGGACTCTCTTCTCAGTTGCTTATAACTTTCATACTTTAACTATTTGCACTGAAAATTCCTACACCTGAACATCTGTTTCAGGATGAAATATTTTGGAAATGGTTCAGCTATTTTTCAGAATGATGTTAGAGAGAGCACTTGTTTACACACAAAATAAATACAATTTGTACAACTGCTTTATTTAACTAGCTCTAGGACTTCTTTTGTTTGAAGCATGGACTTGAAATTTGTGAGGGCATGTCAGCTACACATCAGGGATGTGCCTGTTGTGATTACTATGAAATTAGTCACCATACTGAGCAAAGTATGAACATTTTTGAAGATCCCAGTTTGTACATGCTCAGTAAGGAAGGCTATACACAGCTGGATTCCCCCGAAATTACATTTCCACTACTAGATTTGTTCTGCAACAGCTATAAAGGTGCTGTGGTTCCAGGCACAAGAACTGTAACCAAAGAAACTGTTTTATCCCTGTACTTTGGGGGCCACACCTAAATTGTTGCAAAAGTTGGAATGCATGCATTGAATAGGCAGGAAATTACAGGGAATGAAAGGTTGGAGACTATCCTGGAGAACAAGATTCTTCAGCTGTCTCTGCTACAGATTTCCTATGTGATACTGGGTAAATTACCTACAGCAAACTTCTTTTTTTTACAAGTCAGTATTCCTCACTTTCTGTGTACCCTGCGTGAAACTCTGGGACCTGACTAACGGAAGTGTTGAGCAAGCTAAAATACAATGGAGGCCAATGGGAGCTGGGCTTTGAATATGTGAAGTGTCCCAATGTTATATACTTGGAAAAATCATAAGCTAGACTTCAAAACTGGGCACTTGAAATTAATCAATGCCTTAACAAAGTTAGACTTATTTTGTGCATCAGTTACCCATGTGTTCAGAGTGGGATTGTGAAAATAAATATGTTCATGTTTATATTACTTGTACTTACTATATCTATCCAAGGGGTGGGCAAAATGCAGCTCATGAGCTGGATCTGGCCCACAAAAGGGATTTTTTTCCAGCCTGTGCCCAGCCCAGGTGTGTGGTTAGGGGCAGTGGGGTGGCTGGGCCATGGTGTATGCAGCCAATCCTGCTGTCTCTGGCCATGGCTGGGGTGGTACAGCAGCTGAACTTGCTTCCCAGCAGCCCCAGCAGGGGCAGCTACTTCCAGCTGCTGTGACTGCTGGACCCAGCCCCACTGCCTGGGCATCCCACTCATTTGCCCTGCACCCACTGCCTTGGGTAGGACCCACATGGGCAGGGCATACAGCTGGGCAGATGGGATGGGGCTGAAGGTGGTAGGGGAGTGGTGTCGGGGAGTGGGGTGGCTGGGGCTGGAATCACAGGGCAGGATCTTGGTGCAGTGACAGTGCACAGCTACAGCCCAGTCACTATTCACTGCCCACACAACCCTGCAACAGATGCCAGGTCCGCAGGCAGGGCATACTGGGAGCAGATCATAGCTGTGCCCCAGGTCCCAGAGCTGCACTGTCACTGCCCCAAGATCCTATACCCAGCCCTGTCTGCCAGCTCCATTCCCAGATGCAACTCCCTGCCCAACTTCATGCCCTGCCTGCCTGGATCCTGGATAGTCTCCATGGGGACCCTGGGATTGCAGGGCAGTGATAGTGAGAGGCCAGTGCTTGGGCTCAGGCCCAGACTAGAGCCACATTCCACTCCCTGGATGCTCCTGCCCACAGAGGCAGTTTAAGATTCACTGGGGCCCTGGGCAAAAAGAAAATTGGAGCTCCCCCACTCTCCTGGCAGGGCAGGGAGAGGACTCCCTGAAAAGGCAGCAGGAAACCAGACCTGAGCAAATGCTGTTGTTGCCGGCACAAGGTGCCCAGGGGAGGCAACAATTGGGTTCGTTGCCCGGTGTGCGTCGCGCCAAATAAACACACTGGGGGGGAGAAGTAGACAGAGTTTATTTGAGCTCAAGTAAAAGGCACAGGGAGACTGTATGTTCTCAAATCCTGCGCCCCTAGCCCTGCAACAGTGTATTTTTATACCCGGTCACTCCCGTAATTTTCCACTAGTTGGCTTCCACCCCTTTCCCTCCTCCCTTCTCTCTTGTCATGGAAATTTTTGAGTATGTGCTGCCAGTACAGAAGAGGTTAAACTGACATGCGCGGTTTGAAGCTGTGAGTGGAAATTTCCAAGGCTCACCCAGTCCTTGCCCCCTGGGTGACCTGCGGAGCTGTCAATCATTGTTGACCTACTTTCCCCACAGACGCATGTTCAGATTGTGTCAGCTCCTGACTGAGAGCATGCTCAGTCAGAACCTGACATGAGGTAATCGGACTAGAAATTTCTCTGCGGAGAGCACGCTGATTGGCTACTAAATTGATATAAAAGTTCTGTGAGCCCCTCCCTCGGGGGGAGATCGCGCGGACCAGAGACAGAGGCTGCTGCTGCAGGGACTGTTCTCTCAGTCAGGCTCTTAGGCCTATTGATCTCTTCCCTCACTCGGCTTTCGTGCTGCTTACGGCGATCGTATTGCGATTTTGTATTCTCGGCTTCTGATTTACCTCGGTATTGACTTTCGGCTTACGATTTTTGATCACCCTATGGACTTTGTTTAACCCGGTTCTGGATCATCGACCTCAGCTTTCCTCACCAACTACGACTCTGCTCATCCCTCCAACTGACGTCTCCACTGCTTCATCTTCTGGCTCCTGACCTTGGCTTTCTCATTCGACCACCCGATTTGTCCATTGCTGTGGACTGGCATCACGCGGTTCAGCATCAACGTGTTACAGTTCGTTTTGTTGTTTGTGATCCCCATTTATGAGCTGTTGACCAGCCCTGGGACTAGGTCTTCGGACTGAACCTCGTGGGCCAACAGACCCCTTTGTTGTTAATTGTTTGTTTGTGTTCCAACTGTAACTGAAGACCTTTCTGCCTACGCCTGAAGCGTAAGTCAAATAAATTCACCTGTTTTCCTCAATCCGCTCCGAGTCCCTAACTCCAGACTCTACGCCGCTAATCCCACCTGTCCGTATCTAATTGCCACCCCGGCCCACCGTGACCTTGGGGCCCGATCCTTCGGTTTTCCCCGACATGGCGTCACGAACAGGATCAATGGGAGGCGTATTGGAGTCGGAGATTATAAGGAGTTGCCCATGGAGCAACCGAGTCCGGCAGACCATCGGTGCCGAGGACTTATGGGACCACATAGCGTTCCATCAGGCCGCACTGGCTGAAGGAACCGTGAGCGGGTACCTGTCCCTCCGGGGAGAAAGTGGGGAAGAATGGGCTGTTCGGCTCACCCCAAGTGCGCTGGGTTGTATTCTCCAGGATCCTCGGGCCGTTTACCGCCCAAGGGGAGAGACCGGGACCGTAGCCCTGGCCCGTAACAAACCTTCGGGCATGGCAACCTCAGGCCCGGATCGAGAATTTGCCCGGTGCATAAAGTATGTGAAGGAGGGTGGTGAGGATACCCCTCCTGACGGGTTTAACTGCCCGACCCTTGCCATCGGGTCTAGGGGGCATGAGCTCTTGGTCCAGCTACGAGAGTGCCTGGAGAAGGACGGCAGAAAAATAAAATGGTCGGGACCCCGTTGGAAGAAAGGCCGTATAATAAATGTTCTTTTTCGGGAGTACGTTGTCTTACTGAGGGAGCTAACTGACACTAGGGCCCAGCTCATGGCAGCAACCAGAGCTGTGACACAAAAATTGGCCGAGCGGCCATTACAAGATGGCGCCGACCAAACTGTCAGCGCGCCAAAACCAATGCTGACGTCACGACTCCCAGCTCCACCCATCCCGAGCCCGCCTTCCGGGAAAACCCCGTCTATGATTCCGCCCACTGAGAGCCGGCCTCCCGCAACAGCGCCACCTGCTGTACGCAAGCCACCACCTCCGTACATCAGCCAGCACCACCAGGAGGACGTACGGGAGAATTACACCCAAACAGATAACGAAGACTGCAACAAAGTAATTAAGCACAGCACAGGAACGGAAACAACTGAAACAACAAGCGAAGATAAGACTAACAACGTAACCATAAGGAAATCAAGAGTAAGCACGAATACTATTGGAACCGACACGAATGATGTAACAAGAAGCTTAACGATTAAAACGAGTACCATCGGAACAAACACAAGCAACGGATTAATAGAAATGACTAAACCAGTAACCAAGATGAATTATACAAATGAAATCATAAGTGCTGATGAAACTGAGAACGACTTCATAAGAGTAACACGAAATAAACCAAGCCAACAACACAACGATTACACCGAAGAATTAGTATCTGCTTTTCCCATTGCAGTCCAAAAATGGGTAACTGATCCTCAGGGTCAGACAAGACAGACCATCACGACACGAACCAGAACGCGCTCTGAGATGAATGAATTGAAGAAGGAAACCGGCATAAGAAACGATGAAACACCGATTGCCTGGTTGGGACGTCTAGTAGCAGAAGCAGGGAGCGAGACCATCAACCAAGATGAAGCTCTGCAGCTCGTGCGCAATTCAGCTTGGAGCCGAGCTAAAGTAGTGGACCCATTCCAGCTCTGGTTACTGAGGCACTTCAGAGAAAGATTCACACGTGGCATGAGGGACATGCAGGCCATATGAGTGCTACCGCGTTGGTGTATACAGTTATCGGAGCCTCATACGCCATGTGGAACCCAGCCCACCAAGCTCTAAATCTGACACCTGCTCAGGTGCAGGGGGCATGGCCTCACAGATATGTATTATCATCCGGAGACGTACCCTGTCTGCAAGAAGCGGTTGATGCAGCCACGGAAATATACGGAGGAAGTCAAAGTATAACAGCAAGACTCTTGCTAAGTACATCGGTAAACGGACCCGTAATCCATACCCTGGGTCAACTCGATCAGCTGAGAGGGGCGATGGAAAGATCGAAGCCCCACAAGAGTGTACATTCTGTGGAGGAAAGGAAATGGGAGTCAAAATGTGCCTACTCAGTGGAAAACCCTGTCAACCACTCAAGAGGGGGTGACAGAAGGGAATATCCCCAAAAGCAACCTCGAGTTTCACCCACAACTCCGAAAAAATATTATACCCGAACCTCTTCACCTCCACAGCAAAGAGCCCGAGCAAGCTACTCACTGCCGCAGAGAACCCCTCTAGAAAGAGCCATGTTTGGGTTCCTTCTAGACAAGTCGGGCCTAAGTAAGGAACAACTGAGAGCCCTAAGAGATGAGGGACAGCGAGCTCTCGCCAGAGCTCTAGGGTTTGTTGAGAAGACCAAGCCAAAAAACGAGTGATCGCCATCGGCGTAAGTCCGGCGATCGATGGCTTGACCGGCTCAGAAAAGCGACAAACGGACTCAAAACTCGGAGTAACACAAAATGAACGTAAGCGAGACAAATCTAAACTGAACTCAAATGAGGAAACGATTAACGAATTGAAACGAAGCGAACTTAAATGTGATGAAGCAAAACTAAGCGGACAAACCGAACTGAAACGGCGTAACCCAGAACGAAACGAACCAAAGCGTAACGAATCTACACGAAGCGAAACTCAACGAAGCGAATCCAAACGACGAAATGAAAAAACCGAAGTAAAGCGAAGAACACAAACCGAACTTGAAGAAACCGTGATAACTGAACCAAAACGTACCAAAACGAAACAAGGTCTGAAGCGTAACGAAACCGCACGAAACGAATCGAAACAAAACCAAGAAAACCCAAGCGTATCGAACATGAAACTTACCGTAACAGAAACTGTTTTGACTGAAGGGGTGCAGGAGGAAGTCGGAGTTAGAAAAATGAATTACCCAGAACGGGATGTTACCGTAGCAGAAAACAATGCAAGGATATTCAGTAGCGACCAAAGACCATATGCTCGGATTGAGATTCAAGATCTTAACGACCAAACGAATACAACGTACGCAAAGTTCCTCCTGGACACGGGAGCCCAAGTAAATGTCATAAAGTCATCTATACCGCATGTAAAGACAAAGAAAATGATGATGGTACAGGGGCTAAATGCCGTAACAGCGACGTGCAGGGTAAAATTCCTAGTAAAAGGCTACGATAAACGTCTCGATGCAGTCTTAGGGAATGTCAACATCCTAGGGGTGCCAGGAATTCGGGCACTAAATTTGAAACAGAAAGTGATCGAGGCCTTACCGATCTCTACGATACCCAACGAAGAGAGACACAGACCGACCTTGCAGATCATGTCGACGTGGAGATACACCCCAATACCGACTAAGCCGCAACTTCTTGACGCTCTAAGTGGTTTGTTAGAAGGGCTAGAGAAGGAAGGATCAATAACCCCAATTTATGCAAGCACCCGTCTATCACCGGGATGGGGTATTCCAAAGCCAGGACGACCTAGTGAAGTAAGATTAGTAGTTGACTATAGAGAAGCAAACAGGAGATGCAAAACTCTAGCTCAAGCGACACCATGCACCTTAGTACAGATGATACAAGAGATGGCAGAGTACCAGTCTGAACCCTGGAAAGGCACTACGATCGACTTAAAAGATATGTTTTTCTCTATCCCTATAAATGATGAGGACGGAATACTGAACATGTGCATAAATGGAAGAATCTTTCGATGGAATGTCTGCCCACAGGGGTATTGCAATGCTCCGGCGTTGGCAACGGGCGCGATGAATGATAGCATAGAAAATTTCAAGAAGTCCAATCTCGAAAGCCGCGCCGTTCAAATTTGGAGCTACATAGATGATATAGCGATAATCGGTAGAGGAGAAACAATAGTTAAGAAAGTTACCGAAGACTTAATAGAACATCTATCTAAAGATGGCTGGAAAATAAACAAAAAGAAGTCGCATTTAGAACCATCAGAGAAAATTTCCTTTCTGGGTACCGTATTCTGCGGATCCAAGCGACACGGAGCAACTCATAACGATACTGAAGTAAACATCTGGGAGAACAAAGCTCCAGTGACAAGAGCCGATTTCCAGTCACTGCTGGGATGGTTAAACTGGTTCAGAAATTACATTGGACCAGGACACCTATCTATGTTAGCTCGGATCCAACGTCAGATACGCGAGAAAACTCGGAAGAAAACACCATGGAGTGAAAAAGATGCAAAAAATCTAAAAGAACTTCTAGATGCAGTGAAGAACACCTCGCTGAGCGCTATCGATATAACATCTGTTCTAATAATCACGATAGGATTTACAGACGAACATCTCTTTGCAACAGTAAAGAATGAAAAGGGAGAGTTAGTATACTTGATTCACCAAACTTTAAAAACAAACCAACACCGTTATGGCACGATAGCGAAAACATTATTGGCAGCTCAACTAGTTGAGTTCCTATCTATCGGAAAAGGGAGATTAAAAGCAACAGGAGCTACTTTACTGCCTAAGTTAATGCACGACCAACCAGATCCCACATTCCAGGGAGAACCGTCAACCTGGAGCGCGATGGTGCTGAACCACATTTACCACTGGCATGACTGGAGACATGAGGATCTACCACCTATCCCAGCTAGTGAGAGAAGCCCCAGGATCATCCTGTACGGAACCACCGAACCTGCATGGATGGCCTCCGATGGAACCACCCGAGGCGAAGGCAAATATGGATTCTATTGCGAACCATGCAGTGAGGCTATGATCTGTGAGGGAGACATTTCAGCACAGAAAAATGAGCTATTGGGATTTAAAAGGGTTGTAAAGCACTGTTTAGCTAACCATAATGGAACGCTATCGATTCCCGTAATAGCTATAGATTCCAAGTATATATATAAAATTATCACGGGTACCGCATCTCCCAATGAGCATATAGAAATATGGGATAAGATATACCATCTACTTTTGGAATTTACAACTCCACCACTGATAAAACATACTAGATCTCATTGTACTGACACTGATCCAGTACACGAATACATTGACTGACTGCTGCACGAATCAAGCAACATAGGACGTGTATATACAGCTCAAGATAAGAAAAGTGAAATACAAATCGATCCCTACCTCAAGTGGTTACATGAGAATTGGGGCCACCCAAGCTCCAAGAAGTGTTATCAGAAATGGAACCACGGAAGTAAAAAGGCTGGAAAACACCGGGAGTGGAAGAAAATCATTCAAGCATGTGAAGCCTGTGCGAGAGAGAAATGCCATCAAACGAAAAACACCAAAGGAGTTTTTGATAAAGAGAAATTTGAGCCAGGAAAAACGTGGCAAATAGATTTCTTGGGTCCACTACCCGGAGCAGCCGTTCCAAATAAAGGCTTAATCATTGTAGATTTAGGCACTACACAAGTTGCGGTAGTGCCATTGAGAAAAACACATGCCACTGCGGTAATAACAGCGCTAACTGGGGTATTCGCTATGTGGCAGACACCACAAACCATCCAATCAGATGGAGGACCTCCATTTACCTCCACAGCGATTGAAAGATTTGCAGCCCTAAACAACATCAGATGGCATCGCCATATCCCTTACCACCCGCAGTCAAACGGAGTAGTCGAAAGAGCAGTAGGTCTATTTAAAGAAACACTTCGCCTAAAAGGAAATGGAACCTACAAAGGATGGACGCGGATTTACAACGAAGTATTGATAAACCTAAACGAAGGAAAAGAATTGTGGACAAACAGAAAACCAGTCCCCATCGAACCATGGGAAAGAAAATTTAAAGAAAACGAGCTCATATGGATAACATTTCCAGATCCAAAGAATAAACACCCTAAGATCTTAAAAGGAATAGTACAAGAAGCCGAAGAGTATCCAAATACTTACCTAATAGAACTTGAAGACAGCGGAAAGAAAGTGTTGGCCCATCACAACTGGCTAACCAGAAGGGCAGTCACTAATAGCGCAGATTAGGCCCGTAGTATTGAGTGTATATAGTTCCTCTTGAAAGAACCTGTTCTGCCGATTTTGTTTATTATTGTTTCAGATTCGTGACCATTTGCGACCCGCATATTTCATCGGAGACGAGATCACCAGACACCATTAGAGCTGACGGACACCATGGCGACCAGACCCAAGGATTTTGGACTAATTATTGTATATTGTATATATTTCGGATTTGTCTTTGTAAAACTGTCAGCCTATGTATATACTACCGTTCCCACGCATGAAAAATTCGGGAACGATGGTTCCTTGGGGGAGGAGGTATAATTCGGCCTTCTAGCTTCTGTGCTGACAGCAAGGGGGCATGTCATGGAAATTTTTGAGTATGTGCTGCCAGTACAGAAGAGGTTAAACTGACATGCGCGGTTTGAAGCTGTGAGTGGAAATTTCCAAGGCTCACCCAGTCCTTGCCCCCTGGGTGACCTGCGGAGCTGTCAATCATTGTTGACCTACTTTCCCCACAGACGCATGTTCAGATTGTGTCAGCTCCTGACTGAGAGCATGCTCAGTCAGAACCTGACATGAGGTAATCGGACTAGAAATTTCTCTGCGGAGAGCACGCTGATTGGCTACTAAATTGATATAAAAGTTCTGTGAGCCCCTCCCTCGGGGGGAGATCGCGCGGACCAGAGACAGAGGCTGCTGCTGCAGGGACTGTCTCTCAGTCAGGCTCTTAGGCCTATTGATCTCTTCCCTCACTCGGCTTTCGTGCTGCTTACGGCGATCGTATTGCAATTTTGTATTCTCGGCTTCTGATTTACCTCGGTATTGACTTTCGGCTTACGATTTTTGATCACCCTATGGACTTTGTTTAACCCGGTTCTGGATCATCGACCTCGGCTTTCCTCACCAACTATGACTCTGCTCATCCCTCCAACTGACGTCTCCGCTGCTTCATCTTCTGGCTCCTGACCTTGGCTTTCTCATTCGACCACCCGATTTGTCCATTGCTGTGGACTGGCATCACGCGGTTCAGCATCAACGTGTTACAGTTCGTTTTGTTGTTTGTGATCCCCATTTATGAGCTGTTGACCAGCCCTGGGACTAGGTCTTCGGACTGAACCTCGTGGGCCAACAGACCCCTTTGTTGTTAATTGTTTGTTTGTGTTCCAACTGTAACTGAAGACCTTTCTGCCTACGCCTGAAGCGTAAGTCAAATAAATTCACCTGTTTTCCTCAATCCGCTCCGAGTCCCTAACTCCAGACTCTACGCTGCTAATCCCACCTGTCCGTATCTAATTGCCACCCCGGCCCACCGTGACCTTGGGGCCCGATCCTTCGGTTTTCCCCGACATCTCTCTGAGCGGTGCCCTTGCATTCCACAGATAACAGTTTTAGCTTGCCTGTTTTCCAGAAGGACAGGAGATTACAGGTGCCACAGAAAGGCTTACAAAGGTTGGGCAACGGGGGGTCCTGGCTCACCTGAGCCCAGAGCAGAAGGACTTCATCAACACTTATGGTCTTCCATCCCTCTGAGTTACCTAGGGTTATGCCCAGTGACACTGTTGCAAAAAATTGCGGTCCATTTCTTGGAGGCCACTAAAATCACAGACACACACTCATTTAGCAGCACAAAAGGTGTATTTGCAAATAGGGTCAGAGCAGAGTCAAAGACTCAGATTACGCTGAATCCACCAAGGAATTTTTGCAGGCTGTATTTATCTTTTTCCTCCTGGGCACGTGTGCAGAAACAGGAACTCTTACAGCTCATTTCCGTTTCATACAAACATATATGTGGTTACATCACTACATCCATCGCATGTACATTATAATTAACTACTTAAGTATGCAGGGCGGAGAAGTAAATATGCATCAGCTAATTGCGCATGCTCAGAAAGTTCTTTAGGTCACCAAGAGTTTAACCCCCCCCCCTTTCCAAGGACACAGTCAGTTGAATTCCAGCTTCTGTAATCTGCGTGAGAAAAGCTAGGGGGAGGCTGGGGGAGAGTCTGTGATTTAGTATAGGAAGAGCTGTGGCAAGGCTGGGCAAGGAGAAAAGTCCTTGGCAGTATTTCTTCCTTATCAGGCGCTGGGGGAGAGTCTGTGATTTCTAACAATACTCCATTTCTAACAACACCAACACTGTGCAGTCTTTCTCTGTCCTGTGCACAAATCTGGTGGCCACATGCCCCCCATGCTTCCCCTGGCTTGGGGTGCATGCAGCAGCAGCAGGAAGCTGCCCCTCCTCCTACTCCCAGCCTCCTGGATGACTTGCCCACGCATGCCTCATTTCTGCTTCCTGCCCCAGTCCCAGCCCCCTCCCTCACTGTTGGGGCTTCAGTTTGCACCCCCCCCCCCCGATTTACCACTGTGCACGGAGATTTCCTCTCTGCTGGACTGTGCAGCTGCTCCCTGCCAGGCTCCTGGCCACCAGCATGCCTGCAGCTGACCTGCATATGCATGTCGGGTTGCCTGCCTCTTGCTCCCAGGGAGCCCCCATTTCCTGAAGGGCCGTGGACGACTGCCCACCAGGCCTGGGCATTAATCCGTGTATGTCTGCCTGTGGAACAAGTATCCGTCATAGGGGCATGTGGGGAGCAGATTGTGGTTCTGCCCTGGGCCCAGGTCCTGCAATGTCACTGCCCTGTGATCCAAACCCCAGATGCCTGTCTTTCTCCTGCCTCTCATGGCCCCATCACAGCCGACTGCAGAGCAGAGCCACTTAAGGAGTTCTGTTGAGCTGTTAGCAGAGGAAGTTTGGATGCTGACACAGCCTGTGACAGTTCACCAAAACTCCCTAAGTTGCCTTTGGCGTCCAAATAATTGCCCACTCCCTCTATTTGCTATTGAATATATTAATAAACCTAGATTCAAGGATTGTGCCTTGAACTGTTATTTACACTTTAACATGCAGATGTAACATGCTAACACTCTGAATTGGCAGTGTTTTATACCCACTTTGTTTAAGAGTAAATGGCTTCACAGGATACCATAATCAGTCCCATAATATCTACAGAATATGCCTTTTCTACTGTAAATGAGCATTGCTAATAATTTAAATGTCTGACTGGTATCACACTATCTGCACAGTTGTGTTTGTTCTTGGATTAGACGGATTTCTCATTCTTAATCAAATATTTCTGAATAATGTAGCTTCTAGGAGAGCCCAGAGATTAGATAATCAGGAAGCAGCGTGTGACTGCCAGGCCATATAAAAAACAAACCTGTGGGTTAGTATAAGAAAAAATTCTCAGGAGGTAGAGTTTGGGGACAACTACAAAAGGAAAACATGAGGCCTGGAAAAACTATGTGAAGGAATAGAATGTATAAGGCCCCTCAAAGGAAAAAACTGGTTTTTTTTTAAAAGATGCCCTAGATGATGAATATAAGTGCATAGCCCATATAAACTAGAGACTAGTGACTTTTTTATAGCTGATTTTTTTTTTAAGTGTACCTTGTATACCTCTAATGCTATGAAAAGAGATGCTTACAACAGGTGACTGAGTGAATAATCTGACTGCTCATTGAGATGACTCCAAAGCAGGAAGAAATGGTGAAGGAAGCTGTAGAAAGATGTCAGGAGTAAGAATGGCAAGTGGACTGGTAAGCACCCAGCTGGCTCTGATTACCTGCGTGGGAATGGCTGCCACCTGCCTGAAATGCTTTGTGGATCCTTGATAAGACAGCTTTTCCCTCTGTCTAATCTGTATTCCTGATTCCATTTACCCTGTTTTCGAGATCAGTTCCTGGTTACTGACCCTTGCCTAGCTCCCACTGCAGGGATGAAGAAAATGGTGAATCTGCCTGGCAACTGGACTCCGTTTCCCAGCAGCCCCTGCCCACATAACTGGGGCCAGTTTCTGTGGAGACGTCAGCAGCACCTGTGCTGTGCCTTGCCTGCACTGCTGTAGCTGATTTCCACAAAAACTCTGGCCACGCGCGAGGGTGTGAAGCTGCTTTGGAGCTGGGCTGGGATTTTGTGGCAGTGACCATGTGGTCTGGAGCCAGGGCAAAGCCACAATCTGTAGCCTGCATGCTCTGGGTAGGGATGTGCAGGCAGA
Organism: Crocodylus siamensis; assembly: GCF_052110815.1. Taxonomy (NCBI): domain Eukaryota; kingdom Metazoa; phylum Chordata; order Crocodylia; family Crocodylidae; genus Crocodylus; species Crocodylus siamensis. The sequence goes on along the minus strand of NC_143396.1, from coordinate 52,726,672 downwards.
GATTGCAGCTTTGCCCTGGCTCCTCGAAGCAGTGACAGGGTGGTCTAAAGCTGGGGCAAACTCGTGATCCACTAAGTGCATGTCCCTGCCTGGGGTGTACAGGACGCAGGTGGCGGCTCTGCCCTGGCTTTGGAATACACTGTCACTGCCACAAGATCCCAGCCTGGCTCTGGAGAAACTCCCCACCCTGTCGTGTGCCCTGGCAGCAGGGGCAGCACTGGGGGAGAGGGGCAGGGCTATAGCCACCCTAAATTCCCCATAGCTCTCCTATAAACATCCCTTCCCTTCCATCAGTAGCAGCTTAGCTTGCCCCTCTCCCACCCGCAGCACAGCCCTCTCCCCTTCCCAGCCCTCTCATCAGGATGAGGCTGGAGCCACTGCTGCCTGCCAGTGCTGCTGGGGTTGCTCTCTACAGAAATCCTGCCCCACACTATCGTAGCCCAGCTGTGGAAATCAGCTTCAGCTATGCAGGCAGAGGCTGCTGGGAAATGGAGTGCACTGACAGCCAGATCCATCCCACAAGCTGCACTTGACCCACCGCTGTCCAACTGCCTTACCCTGCCTGAACTCTAGCCCAGCTCTTGGCTTGTGATTTTTTTTTTTTTTTACCCGTGGACCGTAAACTCCCATTTCTAGATCATGCCCACGACAAAGACTACTTGATGCACCTGAACTTATCCCAACAACAACTGATGATCCAAGTGTGGATCATCTCCTAGTACTGTAGGCATGATGTATATATTAAATCTGAGGCAAACTTCCCTCACTTCCCCTAAGCCACTGAGTTGGATGGAATCTGCACTCCTCATCCCAGGGAGCTGAGGCAGCATGTGCGGACATGCCCTAATGATTCACCCTTTCTCTTTCAATTTTAACTTGGTCATGTGACCTTAGGTTATGGGATAATGGATAAAGGAACTGGAAGTGGTAGGAATGTATCTGTCTGAGAGTTGAGGAGACAGTCAGTCTGCACATAAAGGCTCCTTGAAAGCCAGCAGTGATGCTCTCTGTGGGAGATCAATACGTCTCTGATATGGAAGAGGATCTTCACCCCCTGGAAAACATCTCTGAAATTATTTAAATTTATACTGGGTGCATGCCTATTGCAGCAAAAGAAAGAGATTTTATCTGCTTTAAGTGGAGAAGAGCATAGGAGGGGTCTTGTGTCTGAATTTACAAATTTGACTTGATCAATCCTGGAAAGATGTAAATATAATAGTTCAAATCTCTGATTCAGAATTAGCTACCTACAATGGTAGATACTCCTTGCAACTTTTGTCAGTGTCAAGTTGTTTATGCCAATGCAGTTTATCCTATACAACTGACCTAAAAGGTTCAATATTATCTAATTTCAGCTACTCTCCATTTGGCCTGGCATGCAAAAGGCAAAGGCAACATCCGAGTAAGGATGAGTAAGCAAAACTCTCCCCCATCCTCCTCCTCTGAGTTTGGTAAATGCTTGCCACCAGTCTAATTCTGAAGAAAGCCACAATATAATCAATTTTTTTGTATATAAACTTGGCCCTTACCTCACCACTCTTTTTCTAATGCTGACCAGTGCATGATGGGTAGAATGATGGATCCAGTTAAATGCTATTGAATAAATAAAGGGATAGAGAAGAGCGAGAGAGTGTGTAAATATAGATAGATTCAGCGAACATATTATTTATATTTGTATGCATGTACACATGATTACAAAGGGTTTTATGTGAGGCAAGAGAAAATGCTATAAGGAGCATGTGGCAGTGACCTGGTTGTGTCCCTTAACAGTGAAGAGTTGTGTCTGCTTAAAAGAAATGCTTGCTAAGTGTCCTGTGATGGTTGAATGAGGTTTCTGTTGCTTATCTATGTATCGCAAGATGTCTTACAGCTAAGAAGTTTAGTTAGAGTTTAGAGGAAACTGTTTGTGGTAAGTGCTTGCTAGGCTCTGTGATGTTCAGACCAAGCATTTCCTGTAATTTGTTGATGCATTATAAAATGTGTGCCATAGCTAAGAGTTTAATTAAAGTTTAAAACCTAGTTAAGGTCAGCTTTGTTAGCGATGGCACAGCTAAATTTATTCATATAAGGAAAACGCGAAGGCTTGTACTACTATTGGTTAGTCATTTAAGGAAAGTTTGCAGCGTGAAGATTTTGAGTGGCTGTAAGCTGACAGCATAGTTCAAAAGTTATAAATTTGCTAGCACATCCGGGAATCAACAGAAGGGACATAACTCTCAGACAGATATGTTCCTACCACTTCCAGTTCCAGTGTAGCCTGTGGGATGGATCTGGCTGTCAGTGGACTCCATTTCCCAGCAGCTCCTGCCTGCATAGCTGAAGCTGATTTCCACAGCTGGGCTATGATAGTGTGGGGCAGGATTTCTGTGGAGAGCAACCCCAGCAGCACTGGCAGGCAGCAGTGGCTCCAGCCTCATCCTGATGAGAGGGCTGGGAAGGGGGGAGGGCTGTGCTGCAGGTGGGAGAGGGGAAAGCTGAGCTGCTACTAATGGAAGGGAAGGGATGGCTATGGGAGGGCTGTGGGGAATTTAGGGTGGCTATAGCCCTGCCCCTCTCCCCCAGTGCTGCCCCTGCTGCCAGGGCACACGACAGGGTGGGGAGTTTCTCCAGCGTAGTAAAGGAAGCTAACTCTGTAAGGAGGAGCTGCTGACCTGGATTCTGTGGGCCGAGTGGATTTTAAGGAGCCCAAAGACTGAATACCAGGGTCCTTCCTAGTACCCCCTTTGACAGTGCAGATTGGGGGACATCTAACTTTGCTGGATCTTGAGAGGCTTGTCGTATACCAGGCATCAAAGGGAACTGCTGATAAGTTGCAGACTCGGAATTTTACTCTCTGTCATTGTTGCATTGTTATGTTTTGTGTAGTTGTGTGTTTGTTAGATCAATAAACCTTTCTTACCTTTTTACTCCCAACCACTCTCTCAATCCTGAACCCTCCCCCCATGGGCGGCTGGGACAGGGCAACAGCAAAGGAAAAGGGGCTATATAGAGGTCAGGGATAACACTGCTGCTTCTAACTCTAGATGGTCAGGCACTTCTCTGGTGGTTATACCACAATAGGAACAGGATGCAATAGTGGCAAATTTGTAAGCTGCTTCTCTAGAGCAGGGATTAGAAACTTTTTCAGAGCAGCTGGCTAAAATAATGCAGTATGGGCTGGCGCCACCATAGATGCATATGGGATCAGGCTGCTGCTGAATGCCATAGAATCTGCCTGCTACCAAATTCTGCTCAGTTGCCCCCCTGCAGAAATGCCATAAATATTTGGGCTTTTGCAGGCCAGATAAAATCCTTTGATCAATACGCTGCTGACCTCTGCTCTAGAGGATGCACCCTGCTGTGGATCATAATGATTCATGTAAATACCACAGTTCTACATGGCACAAACAGGAGATAAAAGTGATGGTTGCCCTCTTGATACAAACTGTGACTCATGTTTATTTTGGAGAAATAATAAAAGAGAGACCATGAAAGAGAGGCAATTACGTATGTATGAGGATGAATGGATAACTTCTGGGAAGTGGACAATAGGCCTGTATGAAGTGGCTAGTATTCACTTTGGATTCGGATTCAGCTGATCAGGGGACTGTGATTTGATATGGTGATTCGAATCACTGTCCCAATTCGATTCGGCCAAATCTCTCAATCAGCCAGGCCCATTCTCTGCCCACTCTTCCAGCCCAGCAGGGGCTGCCCCGCCCACCCCAGCTCCCTGCTTTTTTGGGGGAAAAAAGCCCCGACTCACCGGGTGCTGCCAGGTGGGGGGTGGTGATCCCTGCTGCCTCCCACTGCCCCCCACTGCCCCATGCTGTGTTGGTGGTTCTCTATGAGCCCCCCAACCTCTCTCCACTCCTCCAGTCCCCCCATGGGTGCCCTGCCTGGGCCAGCTCCGGCCCTTTAAGAAAAGAAAAAAACCTGAATCCCCGCCCCAATTCACTACTCCTGTCAGCAGGGGACAATCCCTGCTGCCCCCTTCTGCCCCGTGCTACATGGGGAGCTCTGCACGAGCCTCCTGAAGCCACGAGGCTGCTGCAGAAGCAATGAGTACAGGGCTTTTCTGCATTTTTTTTTTCTTAAAGGGCTGGACCTGGGGCAAGCGGGGCATCTGTGAGGAGGCTGGGGGAGCAGGGGGGAGGTCATGGGGTTCATGGCAGAGTCCCCCATGCAGCATAGGGCAGTGGGGGGCAGCAGGGACCAGCAGCACCCAGTGAGCACCGGGGCTCTTTTTTAAAGTACAGAGCGGGTGTGGTGGGGCACCCATGGGTGGAGGCTGGTGGAGTGGGGAGGCAGGGGGGGCTGTCAGGACTCCCCCCATGGTCCCACCCCCTGTCCCCTACCCCTAGTCCTTACCAGCTTGGAGTCAGCTGCAGCTCCCTGCTGCAGCCACAAGGGACTGCCCATATCACCAAAGCTATTTGAATCTTTTCCAAAGATTCAGAGAGCTTTGAATTAATTCAGACCTTTTTTATTGGTCCCATCATTTGATTCAGATTCAGAGATTTGGCCACCAAATCAGGCCAAATCTCCTCTGAATCGAATCACCACCTGAAGCTTTGCACAGCCATAGTGGCCAATACTAATTTGAAGAATTGATATGAAAAGAATTTAAATTTAAAATATCCATGGACCAACTAAGAGCTCTGTGATTTGTTCTGTAAAAATACCACCAGGTCTCCAAGCACCATAGCCTATGTTATGTAAAAACACTGCATAAACACTGTATATGCATGGGGAATAAAATGTTTGGATATGAACTTGGACATCTATGTGCTATTTCAGGTACATGGATAGAAAGATAATCTATCAGATCTATCCCTAGGAAAGCATAGCACTTGTGGCCTGTAGTCCCACTTTTGGAGTGTGGCTTCATGTGTTATGTTTCAGAGACACTGACAGTCACCATTCTCCCCATCCCAGTTCCTGAAGTATCTGCGTAGAGATGGTGAGAGCAAAACTATTTTTCTTAGAGAAGGAGTGCTACTATGGACAATTAGTTTAAAAAGGATTATGGGGTTATACCACCACCACAACATCCAAAAGGGCAAAATTAGAAAAAGTTTGACAAAAGCAAATTTGTGCTGTTAGGCCAGAGGGCTATACATTAGGGCTGTGAGAAGCTTCAGTCCCTGATTCAATTCAGCAGAGGTTTGGCCTTATTCAGTGGCTGAATCTCTGAATTCAAATTGAATCAGGAGATCCTTTAATCCCTCCAAATCAAATTGGGACCCTCCGAATCAATTCGGAGACATTCAGAAAGATTTGGTTGACTTGGACATAGACACAGCTTTAAATGTTTTTTCTCCATAGGTCTAGGTACCAGGCAACTCATCAATGCTGTGATGCTGGGGTGGTTGGAGTGTCCCACAGGAGTGTGGGGGGTCCCCAGCGTGCTCGGCAGCAGACCCAGAAGTGGACCAGAAGCACTTCCAGTCCACTTCCAGGTCGGCTGGGGACTGCATGGGGGGGAGGGGGCCTAGCTCAGCGACTGGTGCCTCTTGGGTCTGGGTGGACACCTGGGGTCCCCCCGTGGCCAATCACTGAATTGGAGGGGAGTGGGGGGGGGCCCTGTGTGCTCCCCAGTGGAACCTGGGTTTGCCACTGAGCATGCAGGGGGACCCTCCTGCACTCCTGTGGGACACTCCATCCACCCCAGAATCGCAGTGTCCATGAGCCACGCCTGGTATCTTGCGGTATGTAGAAAAAACAAGCAAAGCTGTGTCTATGGCCAAATTGCTGATTCTCTGAATCAGCGTCAAATCTGAAGATTCGGATTCTGCCAAATCAAATCGGGGACAATGATACAAATCAATGGACCAAATCACTGTCCTGGATTTGGGCCAAATCTGAATCTGAATAGAATAGGGCCCATTTCACACACCCCTACTTTATATCTGGTAGGAGGCTAAGATGTGACAATTCTTCTTTTTAGGTTTTTTGGATATGATTGGGGAGGGAAGTGGGGGAGGAGAGACTGGATTATTTCTCAAGCCAAGGAGGAAACAGGCGTGATCATGTATTTAAGTAAGAATGTGTTTGACAGATGTTATGGCTATATTTTCAAAAGTTAAGTATGTGCCATTCTACAGGTATATTTTGGTGAAGTTACATAAGCAGATTCCTAATCTGGAAAGATTAAAGCAAATGTATATAGCCAATTAGATGTCAAAATGTACATATGACAAGCTGATTTCCACATGCATATTGGGAACCTATGCTAATAAATTAGGTGTGCACAGAGGCACACACTAATTTGCAAAGGTCCCCCATAAATAGAACAAATAAACCATAAGTTCTATTGAATACAATCAGAAGTGGTATTAAATATAAAATAATATATTCAAATTTAGCACTACCTGAATATTAACTTCATAGCAAAGATTAAAAAAACTCATTGGAAGCAAAGTATTAGCCTTAATTGTTCTGCAGAACATCTAAAAATATAGACCTATTATATAAAATTTGGCACCAGTCTTGAAATTTACTTGCAGAGATGCAGAAGCTGATATCTTGGCAAAAACAGCACAGAAGATAGAATGCAAAACCATACAGTTCAGTGTAGTTTTCCTATTGTGATAAAAACATGAAATAATTGTGTTTAGTCAACATTACTAAGAGGAAGGAAATCATATAAAACTCTCACCTTCTACAGGAAAATACCATTTTAATTAAGATTTCATCCTTGATGCACTGATTAAATGCCTCACACACTTATGTTACTCATTAAAATGATTATTAACATTGACTTTATCAATGCTTAAAAATTAAATTAAAGAAGTAATCCTAAGCAGAGAGTAGAGATCTCAGGGCAAAGCCAAGCCAAATTTTAAAGTATTTTAAAAATCATTTGAGAGACTTTCCATTTAAGAATAAGAGACTGGATAAAGATAAGCACATCCCTCTCCTGTATGCTGCTATGAAAGTGGGTATGAGCAAGTGGATGGAAGGATGATATGGGATGCGGACAGGAACAGTTATTTCCTTGAGGAAAAGGGATGCCAGTGTACAAGAGCAACTCAAACAGAGTCATGCTGATCCTTAATGCATTTTTCTCATTATTAGTTGGGGAAACCAGTTTGCCCATAGCTTGTTATGGGCAGATCTGACATCGCATTTAGACATCTGAAAGTTGGGTAGTGCAGTGTTTCATCCAGTGACCGCTGAAGTAAAATCCAGAACCCTGTGTTCATCACCTAGCTTCTAAATACAGTATGCGGGGATTTAGATACCTCATAACAACCCACATTCTGAGCAGGGTGTTGCCTAGTAGGTTCATAAGAAAGTAGGACTGAAAGGGACTTCACAAGATCATCTAGTCCATCCCCAGGTTCAGCGCAGGATCATCAGTGACTAAGCCATCTCAGTCAAGTGTCTCTCCAAATGGCTCTTGAAAACTTCCAAGGAAGGAGATGCCAGGATTTCTATAGGTAGCCAGTTTGAATGCCTGACCACTGTTATAGTCAAAGTTTTTTCTTAATGTCCAACTTAAATTTCCCCTGCTGAAACTTGAGGTCATTGCTTCTAGTCTTGTCCCCCTTCAGTTACAGAGAAAAGCCCATCTCCACCCTCTATAATAACCTTCAGGTATTTGAGAACTTATCAAATACACCTCCCTCCCCCAAAGTCTTCTCTTCTTCAGGCTGAATAACGCTTTCCTTAAGTCTTGCTTCCCAGGGGCCTAATCACTCTTGTTACTCCGTTGGACTCTTTCCTTTTCACATCCTTCTTGAAGTGTGGGGCTACAGCAGTACTCTAGGTGAAGCCTTACCAGTGCTGAATAGAGCAGAAAAATCGCTTCCCTTGATTTGCAAATGATATTCTTGTTTAATATGACCCAGGACGGTGTTGGCTCTCTCTACAACACAAGCATATACTGATGGCTCATATTCAGCTTATGGTCCACTCTAACCCTTTAAAGCTCTTCTCTGTAGTACTGTAGCCTAGTCAGTCATTCCCCAGTCTATACTTGTGCATGTTATCTATATTCCATCCCAAGTGCAGGACTTTGCATTTGTCTTTGTTGAATCTCATCTGCTTGATTTTCAGAACACTTCTTCCAGGCAGCTCCTTTGTAGCTGGTCTCTATACCAGCTGTATCAAATTATTCCCAATACATTCCAGGAATTGGCAGGGAACAAACAGCCCTGCAGTGTTTCTTCAATCCTCCTCCCACCTCCCAGCTGGTCAGTCTATCCAGGTCATTCTGGATCCTAGTCCTGCCCTCCAGAATGTCTACAACTCTACCCAACTTAGTTTTGTCCACAGATTTGCAAAGCACATGTTTAATTCCATCATCCAAATCATTAAGATATTAAACACCTCTCTTGATACCTCCTCCCAACAGCACCCCACTTGATACCTCCTCCCAACTAGATATTGAAACACTGATGATTACTCGTTGGCCACAATGATTTAACCAATTATGTATTCACCTTGCAATACTTTCATTTAGGCTGTATTTCCTCAACTTGTTAGCAAGAATGTTACGAGACATGATGCCAAAAACCTTCCTAAAGTCAAGGTATATCACCCCCCCCGCTCTTCCAATCAACCACAGAGCCAGTCACTTTATCATAGAAGGAAATTAGGTTGGTCAGGCATGACTTGCTCTTTGTGAATCCTTGTTGACTGTTCTGACAACTTTGTTCTCCTCTAGATGCTTCATAGTAGATTCCTTGAGAACCTGCTCCATGATCTTTCTGGGTATCAAGTTCAAGCTGAATGGTCTGCAGTTCCATGGCTTCTCCTTCTCTTTCGTAAAGATGACCACTATGTTCTCCCTTTTCCAGTGCCCTGGGATCTCGCTTGACCTACATGGGCTATCAAAATGGATATCCAATGGCTCTGGAATTTACCTCAGCCAATTCATTCACGACCTTAGGGTGCATCCCGTTTGCCCTGCTGACTTGAACACATCTAGCTTCTCTAAGTAATCCTTAACCTGTTCTACTACTCTAAGCCATTTGTCTCCTTCCCCATCTTTGTTTCCAACTGCACTCATCTGGTAGCTACCCCAATTTACGAAGAATGAATTAAAGGCATTAAATGCTTTAGTGTTCTCTGCATCATCTATAACTAGATTGCCTTTTGCACTCTGTAAGAGGCCTATGATTTCTCTGGTCTTCCACTTATTTTTCATATATGTGTAGAATCCTTCCTATTACCTTTATATTTCTTGTCAGCGGCACCTCAGATCTTGCCTTGGTCCTCCTAATTTTCTCCCTGCATAGCCATCTTATACTTTCCCCTAGTACTATGACAAAGTCTCCACTTGTTTGTAGGATTTCTTTGTGAGCTTCAAGTCATTAAAGATATTGCTGTCTAGCCAGGCTGGCCTCCTGTTGCATTTCCTGTTCTTCCATCGCATGGGGATAGAGTGCTCCTGTACCTTTAAGAGGGTATCCTTAAAGTACAGCCAATTCTCCTGGACTCCTTTTCCCCTCAGACTTTCCTCTCAGGGGATCCTGCCTACCAAGTCACTGAATTTTTTTGTTAAAATCTGCTTTTCTGAAATCCAAAGTCCTTATTTTGGTGCTCTTCTTCCTTCATACCCTTAGGATCTTGAACTCTGTCATTTCATGGTCACTGTCACCCACATTACCTTCCTTCTTCACGTTCTCAAGCAATCCCTCCTGGTTTGTAAGTCATAAGTCAGGAAGAGCTTTCTCTCTAGTTGGCGTCTCTACCAACTGTATTAAAAAGCTATCCTCAACACACTCTAGCAATTTGCTGGGCTGCTTGTGCACTGCTGTTTCCCTCTGAGCAGATGTCTGAGTTAGTCCCTCCACCCACCTGCCCCATGAGAACCAGTAGACATCTTCTCAAAATACCTGGCAATGAGGATTATATGAGTGAAATGGGAACAGACACACAAATATGAATAGAATTAGAAATAGCCCTAGGTAGCAGAACTGGGACCCAGGATTCTGAACTTTGAAGTGAATACTCTAACTACTAAGCTACGCAGCCGTGTACCTCTTTCCTCAAGCCGAATGAATCTTGAAATTTTATCTGCAGAGTGGAACAATTTTAATGGGGAGGATTGACAGTACCCTGCTCCCCTGATTACCTGAGTGCCTAGGTCTCTGCAAAAGTGGGAGATGTGGGTGATAGCTGCCTCAGGCCAAACAAGGAATTGAATCCAAGTCTCCCACTTTCTGGGATAACCATTATCTAATGTATGGGAAAACTAGTCATCTACCATCAACTGTTTAGAAAAGCAGCCACAATTCACTTTGTGAGGAGCCTGCCATTGAGTGTTAGGTATGTTTTTGAGAGTGCCTCAGAAGAAAGGTTTCTCAGGAGATTATCATAGATTCCCCAGGGGACCATTTGCTCGGGACCCCCAACTCATACTGTTTTTTAGAGAGGACCTTTACTTATTTCAGGGGATGGAGTGTACTTGAAATCCCATTAGGTAAAGTAGGCAGCTCTTACTAAAAAACCCCGAACAAACAAAAACACCCTTTATTGGTTTTGTATTATAACAGCAGCCTCTGGGCCCAAAGCCAAGGCAAAATGTTTTTTTGCTTCCCTAAATGGTGGGTTTCTTTGTTTTTATTATTTTTTCTAAGCTTATTTGTTTTGTCTTTTCTCCACCCCCTCTTGTGTTGGGAGTTTCTTTTCTGGGACCTCTTCGTTATGCATTGTGGCTTTGAGTACCTCATTGGCACCAGAAATGGCATTCTGTTGTTTAAGGTAGAGGGGCTAGAGTTCAATGGTATTCTGGTGGGTTTTCATATGCAAATTAGTTATTGTACTCCTTGATGACCCATTTATCCCTTAATTGAGCACTCAGGATATTTTAAAAACAAAATTTAACTCATTGTCTTCCTTCTGCACCACTACCCCCATAGCAGGTAGTTAGGCAAACTAGGGTAACATTATTGCAATATGAATACACTGAACTTCTAAGTATTATAGACAGAATATTTTATTCAATATATCCTTCTTTTAAAAATAAGCTGGGTAGGATTATTGTGGCCAGCAATTTAGCAAGCGTAAAGCTTTTCCTTTTTGTGACAGTGTTAGCAATAACATTTTCATTGTCTTTAATATGAATGATTCTTCTATCACAATCCAGGCTCCACCTCAAGTTTGACAGTTGGTATTTTCAGTGGACATAACCAGGTAACCAGGTCTGTGGTGAGTTTCAATATTAAAAAAAGAATGCCCAGCCATTGTGGAGGCTCTTAACAGCTGCATAGTTTTTCTCTTTAGGCAGCAGTCTTCAACTTGCATATAATGAAGCATCTCCCCCCTGACTTGTCTCTGCCTGCATTACCATTGTCCCCAGGCTTGTCTCTGAGGCATTAGTGAAGGCCACAAATAGTTTGTCAAAGTTAAGGTTTGCTAACACTCAGATTAGGTTCTTTCAGGGAACAGAAAGTTCTTTTGCATTTCGTTGTCTATGCCAATTTTTGGTTGTTTTCTCCTTTTTATATAGCTTTGTGATGGGAGCTGCAAAGGTATAGAAATGGCTACAAATAAAGTACAAATTGATAGTAATAACCATCCCAATGAAGGTTTAGACCTTGTGACAGGCTTGGATGATCTTCTTCCATGGAGTCTGGCACCTCTAGTGGCCAGACTGGCCTGTTGGTGTTCTCTGACCTCTGCTTCCTATCTCTTGCTTGCCACAAATTTTGCTGTTGGACCTATAAAGGGGAGACTGCCTATACAAACTGTGGTGACCAAATCCTTGGTTCCTAATTGCCTTTTTTCCTCTCGGTCACAGGTCTACTCCCTCTTTAAAAGGGCTGTGGTCACCTTAGGGGCTAGAATCATGACCTCCATCTGCCTCAAAGTTATGTCCATGCCTTATGGAAATCACCAGTCCCTTTTGTAGCAGAGCTCTATGGCTTTAGCCCTCTTCATCTGGCTGAGATTTCTTTAGCCCAGGTGCACAGCCTCTGACCCTAGCTTCATGGGTCTCAGCCCTAATAGCCGAGAATGCCCTTCAGGACTGCAGCTAACAGGGCTGGGATTTTCTATTACAGATTTATTTTTTAGTTTAGGAGTAGACCAGTCTCTGATGGCTTTAAGTTTTAAAGTTTTGGGTTTGATATTTCTACTTCCTATCTAGTGTTTTAAAGAAATGTATAAGCAGGTTTCTGTGTCTGCAGGCTTTGTTGAGTGGGCTTTGGTCCCTAAGGAGCCCTCAGCCAATCCACCCAAATAAAACAGTCTTAAAACAAGCAAACAACTCTCTTGTCTTGTCCTGTCCTGAACACTGAGAGGGAGCACCTGTAGCTGTGGCCCCAGGACAGCACTCTGGGCTCTTTATCCAGCAAACAATTTATCCCACCACTAGCTTCTGGCTCTCAGCTATCCCCTCAATTTGTTGCCCTTCTTCTCTTATCTCTGGAGTTTTTAAGCTGCCTCCCAACACCTGCAGCCGCTTAACAAGGCCAGCTTCCCCCTCTTAAGGGGGGAAATGCTGTTCAGAGGTTTGCTTTTGGGATTTGGCTTGTAGGTAAAGTAGATATGCATTAAAACAATGGTCCATGGCAACAGCAAGGGTTAACTGATTTCTAAAACCTATGTGGCAGTTTCTTCAAGGCTCACTGTGTCTGCCACCGACAAGTGGACACACAGGCTGTGAAAATGAAGACATGTAGCACACTGTTTCAGAACATGAGATAAGGGACTCTGCAGTATTGCCACCAGGTCACAGTGCCCAAGTCCAGAGCCCTTTGAGATTTCTGGTTTTGGTAGATGGACCAAATTAGGAGAACTGGAAAAAGCCCAAATTAGGATGTGTGCATGTAATGGGGTTATGAAACAAAGGTATATGCTGACAAGACAGAACATGGACAGTATGACTACCACAGAGAGACCAATCAATGGTGCCCAAAGATGAAGAGTCATCAAAGGAGGAAAGGATACAAAATAAAGGTTTTCAGAGCAGCAAAGGGTTCCTGAGAGGAGTACCTGAGGCCACCATGGACTGAAGGCATTACCCCCAGCCCATTTTGCCCACTTCACTGGGGGATGGTGGCCTCAGCCTCCAACCTCCAGGCTGCTGACATCTGACATCCAAGAGAACCTGAAAGTGAAGCTCACATACTGGCCAGACATACCATATACCCGGGGACTGGTAGATATAGAATTGTTTGCAATACTCCTTATTTGCTATCATGGTGTATGAATAAAATTCACCTATTATCAAATGGAGAGGTTGTTGTGGTCAGTCTGAGAGTTTGGGTCCACCTGTAACAAGGTATCTGGGTCATAAATCCAGTGCCAACAGTGCTAATGGGACCTATTGAAAAAAGTGAGTGTGGGGAACTCACATCCACATTTACCAGCCAACCCGTAATTAGGGCTTTGGCCATTTCATTGTTTTGCTTAGCATTTGCTTTTTTTGTTGTTGAAGGTGTCTCATATAATAAATCACCACAATCTCCTTGAACCCTTCTTGTATCAAAAACAAAACAAAAATACATTTTTGCTACTGATATTATAATGGTAAGAATAACTATCCTTGAAGTGCTACATATTGACTGGGAATCAATTTATTTGGATTTACCACTCCCCAGCAGGTCAAAGTTATATTAGCCTTGTTGTTTGAGCGCATTAACTGGTTTCCCATTTATCTCAATAGGGGCAATTTATGCAGGTTATACTGTGTGGATCCTTTTAAATGAAAATTTTAGACTCAAAATTCTGAGGTCCTGGGGTTGAGCTCAAAGGCCTAACTATTTCTTTCCTTAGTTGGGTGAGCAAGGGAGCCTCCCCTGCATTTCCTTCCCTCTAGTAAAGTGCCAGCCTCAAGACATCAACAGTTTAGACTTTTCTCTTTTAAGCATGTTAACCTTTTGTGGGTCTTGAACATCTTCTATGGACTTGGGGCCAACTGTCATCCTATGCTCTAGATTATTCTTTTTTTTTAGTATAAGCCACATCTTACATTTTTGAGGTTCCTTTGGGGTTGCCCTCTCATGCTGTTCCCTTGGACTTGTCTTTTTCTCCCCTGTGGGGAGCTTCTTCTGTTTGATCCCATTTCTGTGACATTACTCTTCCTTTTTTTTTGCTTTTTAAAGACCCAGGTATTTGTTTACAAATACATTTGCTCAACAACATACAGAATTTAGTTCCAAACGATTTTAGTTTATTCATGTTTTAAGGTAAGGAGGTTATATTTTTAGAATTATATTATTTTATTGTGTGCTATGCATATCAGATTTATTCAATTTTTCCTTCTGGAGACACCCCCACCCTCTTCCTCAGCTTGGTTATAATGTGTACATAAACATTTCTTGAATCTTCTGTGCTCTCTGAAACTCTTTATATATATTAAAAAACCCCCTCAGGAGTCAGCTTAAAATGTTAAGTAATAGAGTCTGCTTGAGCTGTTTCTAACTTTGTTTTTTGGTTCACTTAATCTGGCTACAAACTGCAAGGTCTTTAGAAATCAGCAAGAGGTTTAGACAGTGCAGCTGACAAACCTGGTGCAGGGCACAGGCTTTTATAAAACCACAAAGGAAAGTATTGCTATTTTCCCCCTCCCCCACCGATTCACCTTACACATACATACATACTTCAGGACTGATGAACCCAAAAGGGCTGACTGCCTGTAGGGTTTCTGGGGTAACTGATTTTTTTTCTTATAGATACTCTGTGGGTCCTCAGTCTATCCATTTCTACTTTTTCTTTGCTTTTCCATCCACATTCTTCTGCTAGCATGCCCCATATTCCCTTTGCACTTTTCTTACTGGTTTTCTGCTTTTTCCACCTTTTATAGTGCAGTTCACATTTCAGCTTTGGTTGCTTTTAGGTTAGGGGTGTCAAAGATATGGCCCTTGGGCCAGACTTGTAGAGCCCTGTCTACTGTGATGCTTCCCGTGCATCTTGAAGTAGACCCACACCCCACATGTTATGTGTGCTGGATCGGCCCTGCACACTGCGTTTGTGTGTAGAACTGGTATGGGATGCACATTGTACATGGCAGCTATGCTGGGCCAGGATGCCTAGTGCACATGGTGCCTACATTGGCTGGTCCAGGATACATGCTGCCTGCTCCAGCTGGTCTGGGATGTGTGTTGCATGAGGGCTGATCTAGGATGCAGGCTTCGTGCAGAACCCATGCTTGGCCAGTCTGGGACACCTGCATGTGATACCTGTTCCAAGCCAGTCTGGAATGTTTGCATACTGAATCCATGTGGGGCTAGTATAGGATACTGCACCAGGCCAGCCTTGCATAATGGATCTGGCATGAAGGGTTGGTGTGTAGGCCTAATCCAACCCATGGACTGACCCCATGCCTTTCATCCAGCCCACAGGGCTGGATGAATATGATACATTTGTTTTAGCTCTGTTTGAAGCTCTTCCATCCAAAGCTGTCTTTTTTTTCTGACGATCAGCCTCTGCTGCTTTTGCTTGAGATCAGGAGATAGGCATTGTGATGAAGCCAGGTATCCCTCTGACTCTTATGGCCATCAACAACACAGTCCTTAGACTCTGTTCTCTCCCATGCTGGGGCTCCTGTTCTTGTATCTGATCAGGAAATGGTTTAAGGCTTTGGGTTTAATCACTTTGTACCAGCAGGCTGATCAGCTGTGCCTTTTTTGCCTTTGCAAAGGTTAAATAGCTCTCTGGGCAGAATGCTGTAAGCCTCTCCTTACAGAGCTGGCTGTATGCTGAAATCTCTGCTGTGTTTTTGGCTAAGTATTTTGGTTGTTTGTTTTTTGTTTCTTTTTTTGATGGTTGCAACAGCACTTTTTAAAAAAGCACTAGGGTTGTGCTTCAGAATCTCACTTTTATCGTCACCTATCACATTCCCCAAGGGAGCACTTGTTTGGAATCCCAGACCTACGTGGTGTTTTGGAGTACCCCCAGAAGCCAGCCTGGACTTAGGTTTTAAAATAGGTGAATACTTGGTCCTTGAACTTCAAGTCCTGGACTTTTAGTGCTGATTCCGTCCCCTGCCTGCTAGTTATCAGTGGCTGCCTCAGAAAGCTACGCTTTGGTCTAATTTCTCAAGAGGGTCTTTATCTCTCCCTTTAAATGCAAGGAAGTTTCATTTAAAGGGAAGGAATGCACTCAGGGTGCTGACAGAAGTGACATTTGTTACATGATTGGTCTGAAATCACTCTACAGCTGTGCCCTGACAGAAGTGCATGAGTGCAGGGGGCTTTAAAAGTGCTGGATCATGCAACAAATTTAACCCTCAGATGAAGGTATTCCAAAGCCAAGAGCCTCCATTAACATCTGCCAGTCCCTGCACATGACTGGGGCTGGGCTGCATCAGCTCAGCCCTGCCCCTGGTGCAGTCTGTAGGATGGGAGGGGGAAGGAGCTCCAGGTTGAGGTTTGCTTCAGCTCCAGCCTATTCTGCAGGCAGTATGAGCTGAAGGCATGAGGTGCAGGGTTAGCAGGGAGAGGCTGCAGGCAAGCAGCTCTTCTGCTAGATTGGCTCCAAATTGGAGCTGGACTTCCCCAACCCAACAGTGAACATCTGAAATGCCATGAGTTAGAGTGAGGAGCTGCACATTTGTCAGCACCCCAAAATCAAACAGACTGCTTTTTTAAAGAAACAACCAACCCCCCCTTACTGGTTAACAGTAATATAACCGAAAGAATCCTTTGGCCCAAAGCTCAGGAAGTGTAAATGCTTTGCTAAGCAGCCCCAAATGTTTTCTTTTAAGTATCCCCTCTCCCCTCACCACCCTTCTGCTAGTCTTTGGGAGTTTTCATTTGGAAGGCCACTTCATTGCATTGTGGTTTTGAAATGCCCCCTTGGCACAAGAAATGGCAATAAGTCTTTTTAGGTGCAGGGGCTGGAGTTCAACAGTGTTTCATATGCAAATTAGTCACTGTTCTCTTCCTGGCTCATTTCTGCTGAATAGAACAGTCAGGCAGACTTTATTTGAAAAAAATACAGTAAATTGAAGTATACACCATCAATACCTTAACCTCAGAATATTATGAGCAATGCCATAGTCTTACAGAAAGCAAAGCAGGGTGGCACCTTAGGAACTAAGTAGTTCACAGAGGCATTAGGTTTTGTAGGCAAGAGCATACTTCATGAAATGCTATGAATAGACTTGCGGAAAGCAGGGATTCTAAGCACAAGGATTTTAAGTGTGGAAGATGGAGGGAGAGGGTGAAAAGAAGCTGCGGAAAGAAGTGGAAGTGTGTTAAAAAGGTCACTGGGGATTAACAAGGCTCCACTGAGGGACATATCCGCTGAGGGACATAGGGGGTATAAATGCTAGTCCAGGTAATGGGATATTTGCAGACCAAGAAATAGTTTGCATATTGGATTGGGTTAAGTATGTTCTTAACAGAGAGACTGTGGATTCTTTTCCTGTTACCTGTTTTTTTTTGAAGTTCTGAAACTCACTGGCCTGAAACTCTAAGGATCATATCCCAGGTGATCACTTCTTCTAGTTCTCTGGTAGATAGGCATTTTTAATGAGAAAGTTAGGTCTGGTGCTTCAAAGCACCTAAACCTTGACTGAGCTGTGGTGGTTTGTTGCTCTTTTATTATTTGTATTCTTGTGTCTTTTTATTATATACCTGCCTTTATTAGCTCTGAAGTCTGAAGTTAGGTAGAAGGCAGGGTAGGGTGGCATTAATTGAACAAGTTACTCCCTAAAGTTTCCCTTATGCCTTTATTAGCTCTAGATTAGCTCTGGGGCTTTATTAGCTCTAGCATTTTATCTTTTTTTCATTATTTTCCTTTATCGCTACTTTTTGCTCATGTGTACTCCGGAAGGCTTTCCGATTCTCTCTCAGGGCTCCTGCTTCTGGTGAACTTCAAGAAACTTGTTTTATGTTTTTTCAGTTGTTTGGTCTTAGAATCCCTCTTTTGCCTGTTCTGTATTTTTATCGTATATTAAATAAGTGTGTACATTTTGTGTTTCATGTGGGCCAAGAACACATTTGTTGGCATTCTCATTGACTGACTAGTTTTGTCTTTTTAAACCTTTTTATTATTCTAATTTTCTTATCATTCTAAATATACAAACCATATGAACATGAAATATATTATTTTTCACCCTAATTGTATACAACAAACCACCACCACTAGCACTTTACTTGATTGTGGGAAGCCTGATGTATTGAAGTCAGGCAGCCTCCAGCTAAATACAGCAGTTTCTTTTTATGAAATAAGTTATAGGATACGTATGCATATGTTGTCATGGAAGAATTTTTACATTTAATTTATAATGCTTATTTTCCAAAAAATATATGTAAGGTAGCTCTAAAGAAAGGATTTTATGGGATAGCAGAAGTGTTGGTGGTCCTATTAAAATAAAATACATAAAATTATTTTCTTAGGCCTGTAGACAGTACTGTAGTTGTGCCTTTATATATATGCCTTATATACCAACAATGTCTAAAAACTATGGCTTCTACAATGAAAAGACTCTGCTTGCAGGGAGCTGGGGCTGGGCAGGGCTCTCTGAGTGGAGAAATGGAACAGATTTTTGGAGTGCACTTACCATTGGCAAGTGGCACTGTGGCATAGTGGATAAGCCATTTTGCACTAAATCTGGAGGCATAAGTCCCTTTCATTCAAAACTGACATGAAAGGTTGCCCCCAGTCAGTCAAACTGTAAATGGGTACCTACTCATTTGACTGCTCAAAGTAGTTAGATATGGCGTTAGATGCATCCCCTTCTGTGTGTCATCATGAGCTACAGAAACTGGTATGCCTCCAACCATGCTAATCAGGCAGGCTAATTTGGCCAGTCCTTTGCCGTTAGTGGCTTTTTTGTTTGAATACCAGTGGTGGACAGGGATCTGTCACTGCTCTTTCTTCTTGTAACATACACATTCTGTTCTCTGAGTTCGTGCCTGTTTCTTGCTTTCACTTGGATTGTATAGTAAAGAATTTTATATTACAATAGCTAGAATCTATCAAAATGCAATATATATTAAAATACAATAAAATCACAATATGTAAGGAGGCAAGTCCTCAGATTAGTCCATTAATGAAGTAGTTAATAAGTACTAGGCAGTAATTACACTTCAGAACAATTCCATTTTTGAGGCAAAAGAAATTTTTACTCTTGGAAAATCAGTGTGGAATATTACTGAGAAGCTAATGAAGTAGGTAAACCTATTCTAAATGCATCCCCTGCAGCTAGAGTCAGCAACCCCCTGGAGACACTGTATCCAGTCCATGGAGGTGGGTTGCTTTGGTGGCTGAGCAGTGTGAAGCAGGAGTTAGGAACTAGTACCCGTTTGGACCCATGCTGAATCATTTCTGCCTACTGCTGGAAAATGTTCCCAGCCACTGCCCTACAGACTTGTAAGTGGTGCAACTGGAATGTCTTCAAAATCTGAAACTATAGATTATTGGGTCAAGTTCGGATTTATCTGGTAGTGCTAAGAACACCAATGTTTAGCTGGGCTTGTTCTGGCTACCATAGCACAAAGACATAAGAGTGTAATAAAAGCAGACCACAGCCTGGGACACTGCACAACTTATTTCTATGTAGGCTTGAACCCTGAAAGGATTTAAGTGCACGTTTTTACTTTTCCTTTGTTATGGCTAGCCTCATTGAAGTGAATGCGACTAATGGCAGGAGACAACAGGAGGCTTGTCTGTGAATTTATTAAAAATTGGGACTTTGTCTTTCTCTTCTATTTAACATTCATTCCCAACCTCCCTCAGATGAAAGCACACATCTCCAACACTCATGTAGCTAGCTCAACTTTCATTTTGTTTTGTGAGAATCTACACACTGAGAAATCCAGCACCAAGTTCTTCTATACAGCATTTTTCAGGCAGCAACCTCCCAGAAGGCCTGAACATATTGCCTTTTTCCCAGTACCTGTGTTCATACCTGACGTGCATGCATCAAATCAGCCTCACAGCAGAGCAAGGGACCTATAAAATGGGGGTGCTAGATCAGCCCTCCCTTCCCTGCCAAAGTGCTGAGCTGGGGGAGGGGCATGGCCAGGACCCGGCAGGATGCTCTGATTAGTGAGGGGTTTCCCCCACCCCACCTCACTGTTGACAACAGAGCACTGAGTTACACAGCAGAGTGTTACACAGTGAGTTGTTAGCATTTGTCAGCCCATCAAACAAAACAAAAGACTCTTTCATTAGTGCAAGCTTTTCTTAAACAACTTTTTCCAGGGAAGGAATGGAAGTTACCAGTTGGTAAGCTCCAAAAAGCCCTAAGCTGACACTGTTCTGTCTGCCTTTGGCCTGTCTCCCACACCATGGACTGCAGGCAGCATGTGGTATGCTAGCTAATGCTGAGAGGTGTCTGTACAAGGCAGAGGGGAAGGGAGAATCACTGCATGAGAGGGAGCTGGGGAGCATGAGGAAGTGAGGCAGATGCTGCTGTGCCTGCCATCTCTGCTGGAGCAACAGCCAGGAACCAGAGTGGCGGGGCCAGCCCTGCTGGGCTAGAGCAGAGAGCCCTGCCCAGGGTTGCAAAGCATCTTTGATGCTGGGGGACTCTGGTTTAACTTAAACCAGGAAGGGTCTGGACTGACATTGTGTAAACCAGTTTAACCCATATCAGTTACATCTGATCCTACATGTAAGTAGGTTTATCTCAAACCAGTTTCAGTCATTTTCAAACTCATGTATGTGCACTGAACATCATAGTTTCATAGTTTGTAGGGTTGGAAGGGACCTGAGCAGATCATCTAGTCCGACCCCCCGCCATGGCAGGAAAGAATACTGGGGTCAAACGACCCCAGCAAGATGTGCATCTAGCCTCCTCTTAAACAACCCCAGGGTAGGAGCCTGCACCACTTCTCTTGGAAGTTGGTTCCAGATCCTAGCCGCCCTGACTGTGAAGTAGCGCCTCCTGATATCTAACCTAAACCTACCCTCTGCCAGCTTGTGACCGTTATTCCTAGTCACTCCTGGCGGTGCTTGGGGGAACAGTGACTCCTCCAATGCCTGCTGATCCCCCCTGACTAGTTTATAACAGGCCACAAGATCCCCCCTCAGCCTTCTCTTCTGGAGGCTGAACAGGTTCAGGTCCCGTAGCCTCTCCTCGTAGGGCCTGCCCTGCTGTCCCCTGATCATACGAGTGGCCCTCCTCTGGACCCTGTCCATGCTGTCGATATCCCTCTTGAAGTGTGGCGCCCAGAACTGGACGCAGTACTCCAGCTGCGGCCTGACCAGTGCCGCATAGAGGGGGAGGATCACCTCCTTGGCCCTGCTCGAGATGCATCTGTGGATGCATGACAAGGTGCGGTTGGCCTTCCCAACTGCCTCTCCACACTGCCGGCCCATGTTCATCTTGGAGTCAATGATGACCCCCAGATCCCTTTCCGCCTCCGTGCTGACAAGAGGGGAGTTCCCTAACCTGTAGGTATGGTGCCAGTTGTTCCTCCCGAGGTGCATCACCTTGCACTTGTCTGTGTTGAAACCCATCCTATTCTCGTCCACCCACCCTTGTAACCTGTCTAGGTCTGATTGTGGCCTGTTGCATCCTTCCAGTGTGCCCACATCCCCCCACATCTTAGTGTCATCAGCAAATTTGA
Source organism: Crocodylus siamensis (assembly GCF_052110815.1). NCBI lineage: Eukaryota > Metazoa > Chordata > Crocodylia > Crocodylidae > Crocodylus > Crocodylus siamensis. The sequence continues at coordinate 52,705,208 of NC_143396.1, read as the reverse complement.
ACAGGGTGCTTTTTACCCTCTCATCCAAATCGCTGATGAAGATGTTGAACAGTGCGGGCCCGAGGACCGAGCCCTGCGGAACCCCACTGCCCACGTCCTTCCAGGTTGAGAAGGACCCATCCACCACCACCCTCTGGGTGCGGCCCTCCAGCCAGTTGGCAACTCATTTGACTGTGTGGGTGTCTACACCACAGCCCCCCAGTTTCTTACTGAGAACGGGGTGAGCGACAGTGTCGAAAGCCTTCCGGAAGTCCAGGAAGACTATATCCACTGCTACTCCTGCATCTAATGATTTGGTCATCTGATCGTAAAAGGCCACCAGGTTGGTCTGACAGGACCTGCCACTGATGAACCCATGAATGGCACATGCCCCTGGCGGCTGGGGAGGCACAGCTGCACCAGCAGTGGTGGGTGCCCGGTGGTGGGGAGGTCCCGCAGACAGCGCTGGTGCTGTCGGCGGTCGCGGGGAGGGGTGGGTGCTGAGCGCCGACATGGTCGGTGACCACCTGCAGGGGCTGCCAGCAACAGCAGCAGTGGCCGGAGGCAATCAGGCACCTTTTTGCAGGGGTTGCACTGCCATGCGTAGGGGGTACACGTGCACCCCCTATCTGTCACTCCTGCTGAACATCTGCTCTGTTACGGATTTAAACCAGTTTCTGATCACTTAAGCTGGTTTATGTGTAATGTCTGTCCCTAGCCATAATAAGCACTTTAAACCACTTTAGGTTGCTGGTCGTAGCCGTGTTGGCTACAAGGTTCAGACAGACAAGGTGACAGACAAGGTTCTTTGGGTAGATGTGATATCTTTTGTTAGACCAACTAAATAGTTCGAGAAAAGCTTTCAGGCACAAACCCCTAGCGCTGAGGAAGGGTGTTTGGTGCCTGAAACTTGTAAAGAAGTTTTTTCCAAATCTGTAGTTGGTGTAATAAGAGAGATCACATCTACTCAATCATATCTACTCAAGGAACCTTGCCTTAAACTACTTTAAGGTGTTAGTGTGTGGACAACCCAGGCATTAAGAGCTCCAGGAACTGCCTAAAATTACCCTGTAATGAGGCCCAGAAATAACAGCGAAGAGCAATAAACTGAGAGGCACCAGGAAACATCTTCATAGACTGATAGAAAGTGTGGGAAGAGATCTCAGGAGGTCATCTAGTCTAGAGATACTCAGCCTTCTCCATCTTATATCCCAGCAACCATTGCTCCCCCAAACCCTGGTCCCACCATGATAAATGATGAGTGGCGGGATCCCCGGCAGCTGGTTGATGAGCAAACCCAGAAGTGCCGGCAGCAAACAGCAGCAAAAGTGCTGGCAACGAACCCAGAAGTGCCGGCGGCGAGCTGGCCGCTTCTCCGCGTCCCACCTAGACAGCCTTTGCATCCCACCAGTGGGACATGGCCCATTGGTTGAGAAGCACTCATCCAGCCCAAGCAGGACCGTCTCCAACAGGACCATCCCAGCAGTGGGGATTCAGGAGGGATTAAACACGTTTTAAGGAGATGCTCAGAGGGCTTCACCTTTGCAGTGGACTGACAGGGAGTGGGCAGGGGCAGGCTCAGCTTGGCCACACTCCCAGCACCAGTAGCGACGTGTAGTGGGTGCACACGCACCCTGAGAGCGCAAGCGCGGCCCCATCAGCCAGCGGTCCTGGGCAGGCCAGAGTGCTGGTGTCCCCCTGAGAGCGCTGGCTGGGGAGTGCGCCAGGAGAAGCTGATCCCGCCAACCCGCACACCGCTGCTAGTTGTGGGTTGGCGGGATCGGCTGCTGTGGGGGTACCCGCCCAGGTCGGCAGGATCAGCCACAGCGGACCCGCGGTGCCCCCGGTGGCTGTCTTGTTGCCCCCTCCCCGACTCAGGAGGCACCAGTCGCCCATGCCTAGTGTGTCTGGCCCCTCCAGCCACCCGCCCTGAACCACGGGCTCGGAGTCTGGGTCCTGGCAGCGGAAGCGGCAGCCGCTCGCGCCCTCCTCAGGGCAGCGCAGGGCGAAGCCCGCGGGGCGGCTCGGCGCGCGCCCGAGAGGCGGGTCCCGGGCTTCCCCCGTCCCCATGGCAACCGCCTCCCGCGCTCGGCAGACCAAGGAGCCTCTCAGCTCGGGGCGCGGCGCCCCGGGCCCGGCCCGGCCCGAGCTGCGATGCCCCCCCGCAGGGGGGAGCACGGGAGACTGGGGCTCGGCGCCTCCTGGGGCCCCCCGCGGTGCGGGCTCGTCTCTCGGTGCCCCCCAGCCGGCGGGCGCCGCGGGGAGCGGGCGGAAGCGGCGCTGGTCCCCGTCCGACGGCGCGCGTGGCCGCGTGAAAATGACCAGCCGCCCTTGCAAGCGTGTTTCCCTTCTAGTAAAGGAGGCTCCACCTCTAGGCGGGAGCGATTCGTCCGGCACGTTGGGAGATAATTTATGGAGCAACCTGAAGAGCCTATTGGCCGAGTTGGCCCGGCGCTACCTGTGCGGTGCCGGTCTCCCGCGCCCCGCCGAGGCGCTGGGGGCGCGGGCCGCAGCGCGGAGCCCCGGCGGAGGGGAGAGCGGGAGAGGCGCACCCAGCCCATGGATCCCTGGAGGCGGCCCTGCGGCCCTTCGCCCCCGTGGCACCCGGGCAGCGGGCTGCGGCTCCTGCTCCTGCTCCTGACGGTGCGTTTGGGCAGCTGGTGAGTACACGCGGGCGCCGAGGCGGTCGCTCCCCCGCCGGGGAGGCAGCGCTGTGGGTTTCCTGCTGGCCTGGCGGCTCCCGGCTCCGTTTGCTGTCACATCCCTTCCCAGTCGCACTCGCGCCGTGCCCCCCACGCCGTGAGCAGGTGCCCGCGGCTCTGCAGGCGCCTGCTGCCGGATCGGACAGGGGCCACGTCAAACTTTCCTGGGCACGCTTGTAATGGGCGGAGGAAGAGGGGCGGGAGCCCCTAATCCGCTCGACTTGCAAAAGTCTTCCATGCAGATTCCCTGTAAAACGGACACTTGTTTCTTCCCACTCGAGATTTGCCTCTGGGGGGGGCCCTGGAAGGCAGATGCCTAAGTGCACCGTCAGAGGCTGGATAGCTTGCAGAAAACCATCTTGTGGTTTTTTTATTTGCGATTTCTTAATTGGTCTAATAAGAGGCTTCCTCTGAACCCGGAGTTCTAGAGTTTTGCATTGCTGTCAGAGGCTGGGCATTTACCAGCACCAGCTCCCCAAGAGGAGCTTTCTGCTGAGCGATAGGAATTGATCTGGCCAGGACTGCCTGTTATTAGAGTTGCATCTCAGAAGCAATTAGCTTTATGCAAGGGAGGTTTCAGTTGGATATCAAGAAAAAACTTTCTTACTGTGGGGGTGGTGAAGCACTGGAACAGGTTAGGCAGAGAGGTGGTGCGATCTCCATTCCTGGAGGCTTTTAAAGCCTAGCTTGGCAAAGCCCTGGCTGGGATGATCTAGCTGGGGATGGTGGTGCTTTGAGCAGGGGGTTGGACTAGATGACCTCCTGAGGTCCCTTTCAACCCTAATTTTCTATCATTCTATGCATGTATCAACGTGATTTAATTTATCGAAGCTTGGTTTGTAGTGCCAGCCACATGCTTCCTGCACCTGTAGCTGAAAATTGCAAATTTAAATATGCCCAGCTTGGCAGAAGGCTTGGAGTCTGCTCACTTACCTGAAAAAGACATCCAGGTACTTGTTCTTATGGGAAAAAAGGCAACTTTTTATTCTGTTTTGACTTTCTCCCAAACTCTTGTACTGTGTGTATAAGTAGGGGTCCTGCTCCTGTATGAGGTCAATGGGAGTTTTGCCTTTTCTGTCTGTGGGAGCAGAATTAAACCCACTGTGCACATGTGGAGCAGCTGAATGGGTGTAAAGAAGTTGCTGAAGTTCATGAAACTAAAAACGTCCATTTTTTTAAGAAGGGTTTGCAAGGCTGGTCAGGAAAATTTCTGAAGAAACCACTCTGTTCTATGATGATGTTGCTTAAAAGTGTCCATAACAGATTTAGTAGAAAGAGAATGAAAGAAATTAGTACGTCTTTCAGCTTCCTTAATGATTCAGAGCTAATATACACCATTCTACAGGTTGTCCTCTGGTAAACAACATTAAGTAACAATGAAAGTGCAGTGGACTATTGCCTAGTGTGCCTTTTTTATAACATAAACCAAATTAGGATTCATAGAAGATCAGCCAGATATGCAATATCCAGGGTGGTAAAAATCCATTAAAATATGTTTTAAAAAATCCATTAAAATATAGGCCCCCTATATTGAATTGTCATTTATCAATCTGTGTGAAGTGTGCTGATCTAAGATAATCTGCTGTCTTCACAGGGCTGCTGAGTTATCCTGGTTAGAAACTCCACTGATTACCCTTTTCTTAATCTGTTTCTTTTTAAAACCTCGGCATATTATGGTAACATTTTTCAAAGGCATTGATGGAAATGATACCAGCACAGCTGTGCATATTCAGAATGTTTTTAATGAATATATTGTACCTCAGGTATGAAATAAATTATCAAGTGGTTTGAGAGAGAAAGAATACTCAGGCTAATTTATCAGTTCAAAGACTGAGTTTCAAAGAAGGAAGACTATCTTAAACAACTAGGAAACTAATTATTTCATTCTTCACTGATTAAAGAGAGAGTCTGGTTTTGATTAGTGGCATGATATTGGTATTAGTGGCATGGTATGATAATATGTTGTATGCCCATAATCAATGGTAAATTTATAAATAAGTTAATGAAATACCCTCCAATAAGAGGAAGAAAACACTTGGATTCATTATTTTATTCTGCACTGAAATATCTCTGAGATAAAATGGAGCCTTCAATATAAATATTTATGTAGCTGTATCAGTGCTTTCCAGGTTTGCCTTTCATTCAGACACTAATGGAAAAATGGTGGTTGTTGAGAGCTTTTCCAAGTGACCACAAATGGACATATTATCCAGACTCTGAGACTCAGGTGTGTTGTTTGTTACAAGTCAGTGATGTTTTTGGAGCAAGCTATCGGGGACTTTCTAGAACCCCCTTTTAAACATCCTGTCACATAATAGAAGAAAAGTTTAATTCTTTTGCTTATCTTCTGAGATTCTTTTTTTACAGTCCAGTGAGACCTTTCCTTGAAATGTGTGTAAGATACACTGCGTAAAACGTTTTGCTCCCAGAATAGAGGAAGCTGCATTAAATTGCAGACAACTTCCAGAAACAGCTCAGGAGAAGTGCTTTTATCAGTTTCTGATAGGAAATCATGCCTGCTTTCCACACAAGGCACTCTTCGAAAGGCACAAGTTGGAGTTCTTCTGTTATGTGGATGTGTTCCAAAACTCCTATTGTCCTGGGTGTGCTGTCTGTAGTATACTTAATAAAAATATAGTAGTAAAATAAATTATAACTTATGGATTCTAGTCCACCATTCAAAGCCACACTCTCCACTAATACAATAATCATACACAACAAAAAGTGCAGCACAGCCTTAACTCTGTCTCTCATACCCAATCTTTCAGTATCTTCTTCCTCAAACTCAGCCCACCTCCATCACAAAAAGACTAGATTTTTCTTCCCCATTTCCTGCATGCTGCTTTGAAACTGCACATGTTCAAATTTCAAGACAGGGGTGCTGAATGATTGGCAATTCCCCCTTTTTTCGCTCAAAACAATCCATACGTCAGTGTTAAGTCTACAGCAGCAAAATGTTCTTAGTTCTCTTGTGTTTTATCTGATCTATATAATATTTATACTGTTTAATTTATTCTTATATTCTTGGGTACTTTGTTTTTGATGGGTAAGGACCTTGTTGTCATGTGGCAGCTGTAAATTGGTTTTTTGTAAACAGATTTGTTTTTGTTAACATTTAGCCTTCTTAATCCTTTGATAAGTAGTTGAGGTGGACATAGCTACGTAGTGAGAAGAAGCACCACTCTAAAAATAACGTTGATCTTTTTTTAACATACATAAAAATAACTTTTTTGCAAAGTTCAGTAACCTAGAAGAAGCTGTTACAATAAATTATTTCACTTTGCCACTCATTATGCAATATTTTTTTGTTACGTTTACCTCTGAGTAAGAGCTTTTCCACCACCCATTTGCATCTTAGCCGGGCAAAGAGAAGCACACAGGCAGGCATCCACTGACTTTATTTAAACTCAACTTGGATATAAAGTCTGCTCATATACAGTGTAACTCTCAGAATTTAGACCTGTTCAGAAGTTGTTATGTTCTGTACATAGTAGAAGTTAAGTTTCAATGGACAATAGCTAATGTCACTCACTTCTAAAAAATGGGGTAGCTTGACCCAACACTGCTGTCTCAGTGGTGAGTTGCCATGATTCAACACTATTATGTAGAAATTCAGGTTCTCAGCATAGAAGTGGTAATACAAGATCAGTTAACTCAAAACCCCTGGTTTCTGTAGCATCACCTATGAAAACAGATTTTTGTCTTTTAGAACAGGGATATTCAAACTACCTGTGCAGCCCCCAGCCACATGCAGCCCTCAGATCATGTGGGCCATATGTTGGAAGAGAGGGTCCTTATCATTCCCACTGGACTAACAGTGCTGATGGTGACTTATAGGTCCCCCTAGGACCACCCTGCCCTTCACTGTGCCTCCACTGTGTGAGCTTCCCAGCTGCACGTTGCTGCCTGCAACCCACTATGGGAGCTGCATAGGCTGCCTCCTGACCATCCTCTGCTGTGCAGCTGTAGGAGAAACAGTTGCAGGGACCTGTAAGCTACATGCTGGCCCCTTGTGGACTGCAGTGTGGCCCATGGGTCACCAGTTGGACGATCCTCATTTAAAACTGCATTCTCACTGCCTCTGAGTGGAGTTCCGCATATACCTTAATAGTATTGTAACAGTAACCAATAACAGAGACAAGTGGTAATTTAAAATGTTGCTAATGTCATTGTTTCCAGTGCAGAATGAGTAGCAGAAACATCACAGCTGCTATTTCTTTATCAATTTTTTTTACAATTGAGAGCTCCAAGGTCTGCACTGTCAACCCCCTATTTGGAAGACTGCTTAAGACTACCTTTTAGAATAGGCTTAGCTCCAGAGATATTTCACAGCATGATGAGCCAGATGCTAGAAAGTTTAGCAGGTGGGAAAGTCTATATTGATAACATAATAATATGGGGCAGTAATGCCACTGGCCACCCAGAAGGATTGAGAAAAATACTAGATATTGCAAGAGCTAATAACCTTAAACTGAATAAAGACAAATGTCAGTTTCAGAAAACAGAAATAACATAGTTGGGCAAGCAACTGAAAGGCAGTCTTACCTAATGACTCAAAGGTTCAGGCAATACTGAACATTCTAAAACCTGAAGATAAAAAGGGAATTTGAAGATTGCTAGGAACATTGAATTTTGTCAACAAATTTATTCCTATCTACACAGCTTGTACAACTTAAGACACCTTCTCCACAAGATTCAGAAAGGGCCTGGATGCCACAGTATGAAAGCGAATTTAGTGATCTAAAACACATATTGACATTAACCCCTTTGACTCTTTAAAAAGCATCAAACCTCCATGGGTGCCAGATACACTGGGAGCAATACTATTACAGCATCATGAAACTGATTGATTGCTAGTCTCATATGTAACTAGGGTTATGACAGCTGCAGAAAAAATATATGCACAAATTGAAAACTTGACCTAACTTATGGATGTACAATATCCATGACTTGTTGTACGGTTGGAGATTCGGTGTGGAAACAGATCACAAACTGATTGAAATATTAAAAAAAGGACTTGGAGATGAATCACCAAGGATATAGTTCCTAATTTATGAATTGCAGAAGTATAATATGACCTTGGGCTGCTTGCAGACATAGGGGGGAGAGAGGGGAAACAAAAATGGTGCTTTACTTTAAACTCAGCATGCTCTTATACTAAGCCCAGCACATGCCCAGAAGACGCAGTGCCCTAGTTGCACCCAGCTTTCCCATCATCTGTTGAGATTGGGCACTTCAGTGTGGCTTTTTTGGTGCTTTTATCTAATAGCTAGTTGAATCAGCTTTAGCTAAAAGCACCAAAAAGCCCCACTGAAGCAGCTGATCTCTATACACTGCGGAGTGGGTCAAAGTAATGCACTGCTGCTTCTGGTGGAGAGCTCCCCCAACACATCTGTCACAGTCCTGGATTTCCAACCTAGATCTGACTCAGTGACGGCAAATATGCTTTCAAGAGCATACCCTTTGTCTAAGTCTACAACCTGATGTAACCATACATGTGGATGTGATTAAAGCATCATGCAGTGTATCTCCAGAAATTTGGGATGGACTTGTGATGGAAATGGTTAAAATGAAACACTGTAAGAGGTGAGATAAGCAACAAGTAAAGGAGAAAATCACCATTTCTCTACCTTCATATTCTCTATATAAAAAATAACTCTCAGTGCTCCCAGGTGTACTCATGAAAGCTATACCAGTTGTGATTCCTGCAGTGATGAGAAATACAATTTTGGGACAAATCCATGAAGGACATGTGAGAATGACCAAATCAAAAAGCAGACCCAGTATTGTCTTTTGGCCTCAGAAGAATAGTGATATTAAAGACATGATGTTGGGATGTGGAACATGCCAGAAATGCAGTGATGACCATCAAAAAGAACCAGTGATACCCCTGAGCAACTTACAGTTCCATGGGACAGAGCTGGGACTGATCTATTTAGGTTGAAAAGACATGACCACTTGATTACTATGGACTACTATACTAATTTCCTAGAAGTTGTGACATTTGAAGATCATTGGCGATGTGTAGGGGGTGCACACAGGTGCACGTGCACCCCCTGCGTTTGGCCATGTGCCCCCTGGAAGCACCAGCTGCAAAACTGGAAGTGCCAGTGCAAGTGCACTTCCATTTTTGCTGCTGGTGGTTCCGTGCTTGGCAATCTGTCGCTGGGGAACCTCCCCCGCCCCCAGTTGGTGATTGGCCATGGGGAACCCCCTTTCCCCGGTCGGCAATCTGGTCCCCCCCCAGACTCAGGAGGCACCAATCGCCCATGTTGACGACTCTACACTGACAATAGTTGGCAAGCATATTCAATGTAGAGTCGCATGCTGCTACATTTCAAGACTTTTGCTGAAATGTATACCTTTTGTTTTTGCCATTTTTTTTTGTTTTTGTCATGAAACATCCAGTCCCAAATACTTACAAGGTAACTGACTGCCAGAATGAGGAGCACACATCATAAAAAACCTGCTTCAAAAAAGAAAAGAGAAAGGAAAAGACTTCTACTTGGCACTGATCAACTACACAGCTACAACACTGCAGTGTGAAAAGTCGCCTGCAGGTCTTCTCTAAAACAGGTGTATAAAAGCTTGACTAACTGACCTGGGCCAAAAATGAATGGTGACAATGGAGTATGCAATAGCGTAGAAAAGACTGGGAAAGTACAAACAGATATATAATTACAACAAAGGAACAAAGATATTTCCATAGTTAATAAATGCACATTTGGTAAGATGGACATTACCCAGTTAAAGCTACAGAAATCAAAGAGGAATCAAAAAGGCCAAATTTTAAGGGGGAATCAAAGACATCTTCTTAAAATACCTGGCGATGAGCAGAATAAGAACAGAGGTACTGACTGAAACTAATTGACAAGGTAACCCAGAATGTGACCAGGAGGTTGAACATTTGAATGCAGACAAGAACTTAATCACATAGGGGCTCTAATATAGTAGAGCAGAAAGACTGCTGAAACAGCCAGGGATTGATTGAAACATGTTTGTTTGAGTTTGTAATAGTTTTTATTTTAGTGTTATAAGTGTAGTGAGGATTTTATAAAAAGGGGAATATATGACATAGAATAAGTCTTCCTGGGCAAGGAAATCTGGTATCCTGCAAGACAGTCTGAGTGAAATTGCAGGAACTTCTGGCCCAGACAACAGGAGCAGGCCAGGAAAAAAAATTGTTACCTCTGCACTGTAAATAGTTTATATACATTTCCGTAAATAATACAAAGTTATTTCCACATCACAAGCTTCCAGATACTATGAACTGCATTCTGGGCTCTATCAACAAAAGTGTCACATGCAAGTCAAAGGAAGTGATTCTTCTGTTTTGTTCAACCCTGATGAGGCCTCATCTGAAGTAATGTGTCCAGTTTTCATCCCCACACTTAAAGAAAGATGTGGAAACATTGGCAACAGTCCAGTGAAGAAGGACAGAAATGATTAGAGGCCTGGGAAGACTTACAAGGAAAAGTTTAAAGAACTAGGAGTATTTAGTCTGGAGTAAAAAAGAAAAGGGGGGATTTGATAATGGTCTTCAAATACCTGATGAGTGATTTATAAAGACAATGCAGATGACCTTTTTCTGTGGCTAAAAGGGATAGGACTTGGAGCAGTGGCTTCAATATGCAACAGAGGAAATTTAGGATGGAGATTACGAAGAACTTTCTGACTATGAGGATGGTAGAGCATTGGAATGCTACTCAGAAAAACCATGGAATCTCCATCCTTGGAAACTTTCAAGAGCAGGTTCCACAGACCCTTGACTAGGATGGTTTAGTCAGGGATGATCCTGCCCTGAGGAGGAGGCTGGAATGGATGACCTCATGATGTCCTTTTCAGCCCAATTTTCCTGTGATCTTATGTGGGACTCTGCAGTCAAGCAGCCTGAAATTCTGAAACCTCTGGCTCAGCCTTTTGAAGGCTCAGGTTTTTCATACACACTCTCAGTTCTGGATTGCTATGGTCACTCTGCCCCTTATAGGGATTAGTTGAGGGGCTTAGTGTAAAAGATAAGCAGGGAATGAAGGTTTAAGAAATTGCAAAGTATAGTTGCTTAGTTTCAATAATGAAATAAAATAATAATAATAAAAAAATGAGGCCCTCCCTTCCAATCTCTATTCCACCTCTTCCCTGTGAATCTGAGGCCTAGTCAGAGTTTTGAGCAGAGTCTTCCTGTTTTTTCCTGTTCTCCATCCTTGTCTTCTGAAGTGGTATAGAAGATTTCCTCCATTATCTCAATTCTGCATATAGTCTCTGAACTAAGTTGCCTTTGTGCTCCAAGTAGGAAATAAAAGATCATTCCCTCAATTTAGCTTCTCAAGAGAGACAGCATTATCTAATGTTGACTGGCTGGTAGATGAAAGGCAAAGTTGGTAGACCTAAGTTGCTCTATCATGTTTTCTCAGCTTTGTAACTCATCTAGGTACTGAGCCCCTAATGTAGAATAGGTTTTTAATTTAAAAGTAAATCTAAAATAAAGGTCAAAATAAAAGATAGAGGCTGAAATACAAAGTAGAATTCACAACTCAAATAGATTTATTCCACCCTTTCAGAATTTTTCTCCGTTTTAGGTAGTTATAAACTGTGATCAAGTCACCTCTTAACCTTCCCTTGGGTGGGTTAAACTGGGGTTCTTAAGTTGCTTGGTATAATGTTTCCCAGATTTTGAATTGTTCTGTTAGTTCCTTTCTAAAATTCTTTCTAATTCATCAGCTACTTCCTTAAATATAGACTCCAGAATTAGGGCACGCCTCACGTGACATATATATAAAGACAGTTCTACCTCACTACTACTACTTAATATTCCTCTGAAGGTCCAAACATTAATTATAGTTTTGCACTGGTATTTAATCCATTTAATTATCCACTAGGACCCTAGTTCTTTTAATGTCATTGCATTTCAGAATATTATCTTCTATTTTCTGTCTGGGGGTGAAGTTACACGTTACACTTAGACCATGCTAAGGGCACTTAAACCGTGAACATTTGTATGTTAAAGCTTGTCTCAAAGTTATGCCATTTCAGGTGAGGGTTAACTTTGGGCCATGCTATCTAGCTCATGTCAGAGTAATATGAGTTTGCTTCACGCAGATAGAATGAGCAATTTGCAGTCCTCCACTGTCTCAGGTTGCACTACTCACAGCCCCCCACCCTTTTCACTTCAACAGGATCGATACAGCCCAGATGTTCTGGCTTCTAGCCATGCTCCTGCTTGCCAGTCCTCTAATGGTAAGTAAAAGCTGTGCAGGCAGGCAGTGGTATTAACCCTTAATGTGTGACTGCACATAGCAGGTGCATCTAAACATGAAATTATTTTGATGCAATCAACTCTGGCATATATCGTGCCGGAGTCTATTGGTCCTGGATACTATGTTTACACGTAGGCCTGAGACTGCAACACATTGAGCTAAGTTGGAGTAGCTCCAGCTGACAGAGGGTCTGTCTGGGGAGGATCAGCCTGCCAGCCCAGGGCTGCTCTGCCCCAGCTCAATGTGCTGTGGAGGGGCTGGCTGGGACACAAGGGTGCAGCAGCGTGGGACTAGTTGGCAGGCAGACCTTGCCCTGAAGCACTCTCATACCCTAGCCAGCCCCTCCAGAATCTATGTGTCCTGCTGTGGCATTTTTTTTTTACCTCACAGAAAGATAGTACTTGTATTTACAGGTACTATCCTCCTTTAGAATAAATTAGTTTACTCCAGCCCAATAGGGGCGCATGTGTAGAAGTTGAAGGTGCCTATACATGAGCAGGGAGGCTGCTGGATTAATCAAGTATGCTGGAGTGTGGTAATTACCGTGTTCCAGCAGCCTCCAGTGTCTTGTGTATCAGCATCCCCGCACTTCAAAATGGGGGTGGGGAACTTTTATCTAAAGCACTCTCGAGCTTTAGATAAAGCACTCCCACCCCAACCATTTTGAAGCATAGGGATGTTGATACATAAGACACTCCAGACACTTTACTTAAAGAATTTCCTCACCAGAGCACATGTATAAATTCCCTAAGACTTTACTGTGGAGCTAATTAGGCAGTTCTGCAGTGAGCATCTCTTGTTGATGCACCCAGCATGTTCTAACTTTAACACCAGTTAACATTCCACAGATTTAATATTGTCTATGTGAAAGGTGTAACTTCACCCTCAGTGACTAACTGGTAAACCATTATTTATTTCCATATGCATAACTTTGGATTCGGATATAGTAAAATAAACGGTTATGAAAGGAGTCCACAGTACTAAGTAAATGAGGTTAATCTAAAACTGACCTGTCCCTGTTATGTTTTACCATTCTCATGATATTTGCCTTATTTTCAAATTTCACAATTATTTTCTGATAGTAAATTGACTAATGGCATTGAGCCAAGCACAGGCTTCTTTGGGGCCCTATTTAAACAGCTCCCTAGGATGAAGATTCTTCATTTAAAATGACTTTTTGAGATCTACCAGTTCACCAATATATTTAATATAGGCTATTTTCAACTTGTATAAGTTTTTTAACAGTGTAATGCTTGACTAAGTCTATTATTTATTTGTTATTGTCTAATTCTTTATTATCAGCCACTTCATTTTTTAAATTCATCAAACCTCACAGTAATTGAGACTTGCTGGTAAAGAATATTACAAATATTGGAGGACTTGTTCATAAATGACACGTAAAATAATTTTATGAATTTGCCAAGATGTCACTTACATTTTAAACCAGAAATCTAATGAACTGAGTTTGTCAATTTGAGTGTTTCCCAGCTAATTGTGGGATGGAGTTTAATTAAGGTAACTGCTTTTTATTGAATTTGGGTTCTAGTTTATTCTTTTTTTTTAACATTAGTTTTGCTTCAGGTCTGTTTCTACTTTGGACAGTGTTTCTCAGATCTGGACACTAGTATTTTTAACTCCTCAACAATATGTCAGTCCAGTCAAATAAAAAAAATGTATGCAATCTAAAGTTAATCAATCAAGTATAGATACAAATCTGGACTTGGAGTCTCCAGAGCAAGGTGAGATGACAAAGAGTTATGTCATGTGTGGACTTATGTACATAGGTGTGACAGAGCACAGATTGTGTTTGTCACTCAAAGGGGTTTGGGCAGGCAGCAGAACAGCCTGCAGGTGACTGCCCACTCAATCAGGAATCACATGGCCAGTGGGAGGCCATCTGATTGGGAAAAGGGCCCAGCTGCTAGAGATGAGAGCAGGCCCTGAACAGCTGGAGGGAAACCATCACCCAGCTGGAGCTGCTGCTCACACAACACTTGGAGATATAGGACAGTGTGACAGAACACCCTTTAGGGTGTCTGTCACTATAAGGGCTAGAGCAGGGAGCTGCCAGGTGGCTAATGAGAGAGGCCATTTAGGAAAGTGGCCATTTTGGGAGACCACTGCTATAAGAGTAGAGCATTTTGAGATCAGCGAGCTGGGAATAACATCATCTGTCAGAGCTCCTGCTCCAGGAATATCTTAGAGCTAAGGGTGAGGCTGCAGGGAAGGAGGAGCCTAAAACTGCACCCTGCTGGGATAGGAAAGGCCCAGTGAGACTGCCTGTGGCGGTGCAGCCCCACTTAAATACCAGGAACAATCACCTCCCTGGGTTGGGTCGCCTAAATCCCAGCCCGCACCTTTGGGTTGGTCATTAGGAGAGTTGTGGGGGGCGTGGGCAGGCATGCTTTGTGAAGCACCTGAGCCTGTAGCAGTGCAAGACCCTGGGCCCTGAGAATGGCAGGGCAGCATAGTGTGGCCAGTTAAGCTCAGAGCAGAGTATCTGAGTCCCAAGGTGGTGTTCAACTGTGGACCCCAGTAGGAGGGGTGGCGTGTTTTGCCCAGTGGGGCAGGAGTAAGGAATGACCCAGTGAGGGGCTAGGGCCGAGAGAGCCCAGAGTGGGGTGAATTATCAGTTACTGTCCAGATGAGGGTCACAGAGAACCCAAAAGGCTGAGCTAGGGCTGGCTGAATAGAGTAAGTGGATGAATTGGCAGTCACTGCCCAGATGAGGGTCACGGGAGAGGCCCAAAAGGCTGGGTCAGGACTGTCCAAAGTATGAGTGGACAAGCTCGAGGATCTCTTTGGAGAAGGGTGGTGGAGTCTGGCCAGGATAGGTAGAGTGTAAGAGGCCCTTGTGAGAGGGGGGTGGAGTGTGAGAGGCCCTTGTAACAGGGGGCAGTAAGAAAGAGGCCCAAGTAGGGTGGTATGTGAGCAGCCTTACAATCAACCCAGCTATAAGCTAGAGCTGTTTGTTTACACCATGACATCAGTGAGGCATGGGACATGTGTAGGGATGATAGGAACGTGTACTGATTGCCCATGATCATTTGGGCACATGAAGGGTAGCCTCCTGCCTATTTGACATCATAATCATTTACCAACAAGGCATGGCGGGCAAGCAAGGCAGACATTTTGCCGAGAGACATAATAGGGCGGAGCCATAATAGTATTAGGCCTGGAAGATGCCTGTCACAGGCAGGAATGGTGGGGATGGTGAAGGTTTCTGGTCCTGGGGCATGACTTAAAACTACACCCTACTAGGACTGGATGGTGTGGTGGGGCTGCTTGTGGCAGGGCAGTCTCCAGGAAATGCCGTGCCTGTGCCTCCCCAGTGAAGGGCAAGTATGGGGCACTAGAAAGCCTCAGCCCCTGCTGCCTTGTGAGTGACTCCATGCAGGGAAAGGCTAGGGGAGCCCACCCCAAGAAAAAGGGATGGGACCCACGCTCACTGACTGAGGCCTGAAGGGGGGTGGGATGAACGTGGGATTGAGAAGCTGCAGTATGGAGACATGGGGGATCAAGAGGGTTTAGAGTAGGGCAGGGAGCCCAAGAGAAAGTCAGGGGCTAGAAGCCTGGAGTGGCTGAATTGAGGCCCCAGTGTGGGTGTTATGATTGAGAGCCCCAGTGCCAGGGACACAAGGATTTCTAGGCCAGGTGAAGCTGAGTGACAGCCCAGCTAAGGGGCTGGAGTGTAATGAAGTATATGGATGTCAGGTGTGAGGCATGGGATATGGTATAAGTGGACGTTTGCAGCCATGTCTACACCCTTGGCAACAGGGCAATTAAATGGCCAGCCTCCCACCTGGGAACAGCATAAAGATGCATCAAAGGCTTGGCAAGCATGCGGGTCAGCATCTAGACCGGCCCCAAGATACCCACTTGTGACAATAAGACCTTGTATGATAATCATTTACCTTAAACCCCCACTAGATAAAGGTAGTGTAAATTTCAGATATAGAAAGTTGTTATTATACCTGCATTATTATGTTCTCAGAATTCTTGGACTATCTTGTCCTTTTCCTATATCTTTATTTTTCCCTTCACAATTCCATTTTGTTAGGCTGTGTAGTTAGCTAGGGTTAATCTTTTAACATGGGCTCCCTGATTCTCCACATTCTCATTTGTGTTCAGCCTATTTGGTTGCATTCAAACTACTTGGTTTGGATGAGTGAGTCAGTAGCTGAGTGTGACTGTTTACATTTTAATTACTGAGCTGCAGGGCCTGGCCAAAGAAATAAGAAATAAGACTTCAAAAAAGAGCCTGAATTATATATAGTTGATATCAGCAACTTCAGAAGAAAATTAAGCCATTAGAAGACTTGCCAATCCATACTGGTCAGCTTCACACACATCCATCCAAACTAAATGTCCCTAAGAGATTTGAGTGGGCATGATTCTCAGGTTCAGTCAGAGTCATATAAATTCTTGTAGTGGGTAAGTTATTCATCTTGATAGGATAGAAATTTTTTGTATGTTTCATGAAATAGGTAGAAAACAGCTCTTAAAAGATACTCAGTGGAAAAAAAAATGATATGGCTTTTACAAGAGGGTTTTGAAATTGAAAAATTCCAGTCACATTCACAGTATTAAGCTGTTCTTGGGTATAATCAACATCAGAATTCCACTCTTCTGCAGCTGCTAACTGCCTCTGTACAAGAAAAGGAGGGACCTACTTGCCAAAAATAATGAGCATTTTCAAATATCTTGCTAGACAAGGAATTGCTTTAAGGGACCATGGTAATGAGACAGACAACTTCAGTGAGTTAGCCACAACGAGAGCAAATGTGTTTGGGAACTGCAAATGTGGATGTCATGGTCAAAAGGCTTGACCAGTTCTGACATCCAAACTAAAATATATAAAAAATCATGTGCAAGATCACTGGAAATATGGAGTTAATTGACATGAATACAAAATAGGGATAGAGATGTTCCAACATATGAGCGTGGACAGGAGAAATGAGATGAGAAGTAGTTTTGGAAAGAAAACATCCGAGTAGCGTTTCCTGATGAGAACTTTTCCATGGTTTGAATTACACATCAATTTTGGGGGGGATCTGCAAAAAGAAAAATTGGATGGTGTTGGGGCTCTGTGCATGGGTCCCTGTCAGGACCATGGAGCTGGGGCCAGCTATGGTGGCCAGAAGGAGCCACTGCTGCCTGTGCTGCTCAGAACAGTGTGGGTCAGGCTGGGGGCTGTGCACAGTGATGCATGGACTCTGGGCTGTTGCAGAAAGGGGAAAGGGGTTCTGATCACCCCGTTGGGGGTTTCTTGTCTCTTATGCGGTGGTGGGGCTTTCTTCTCTTATGGGAGTGCTCAGCCCCCCCAAGCTCCCCTGTAATTCAAACCCTGAACTTTTCTACACTGGAAAATGTTCTTTTGCGCAGGCAGAAAAAACACATGAGAAATTGTAGTTCTTACAGTTTATTGATGTCTTGATGAAGCTGGCTCTTCTGTTGATGATGACAAAGATGGCCCAACAGTTTGGTATTCATTTTTGTAGGAGGAAGTCAGAGAAAAAGTAGCTATTGGGTCTTGTTTTTCACTTCTTAGCCTGGTATTCTGTCTTAGTCACAGAAAAATCCTATCCTTATTTGAAATGGTGAAATAATTGTGGGTATAATAAGGTACTTGCTAGCTAAAAATTGTTATCAATTGAATCTTAAGAGCTGCTTAAACCTATACTACAGATTGAAAGTTCCCCAAAAATGCTGAGACGTAGAAGTTTATGTAAGGGAGGAGAGTGCAATTTGTTACTGCCTCAGAGCAAATTTAGGTAGAATATCTTTCAGAGTCTGTTTTGCAGTTAGTGATTGATTACTATTTTAAACAAGATTTCAGGAAAGAACTGGTGAAGTTGGAACAGTGGGTATTTATTGGAAAGGAATTTGGATGATGTCTTTGTAAAGAACTCAATTAGGTTCACTTGTAGTGAAAGTTCAATAATCTATGTTCAGACAAGACTGTTACACAAGCTTCACAGAGATACTGAAGAGCATTTTACTAGAAATATGAGAACCATCTTTCAACTTAAGATATTTCTGTGACTAAAATTAATTGTGATGAACTTCTCATGTATAGGAAAAAAACATTCTGTCATCTGGAGATATACTTCAAAGCTATAATAACTCAGAAGAGTTCTGATCACCTTGACACCTGTGATATGTTTTAAGATGCTGCAAGCTTGATGACATGAACACTTAAAGTTAGCAATGGATTTTGTTATACAGGATCAAGGATGGAGAATTCTGTGGGATTCTCTTAAATAAATGACTGGTTGTTTGTTTAATTTTCTAAAATAATTAAAAATATTTTAATATAAAAGAATTTTTTCTCATTGTTATCCTAAAAACACGGTTATCCTAAAACAACATTTTCTGCTCAGTACAAGTCATTTTAGCTTATCTTTTGCAGTACATGTAAATTGTCTCCTCCTTTATAGGTTTTCCCACTATCCTTGGCCCAAAATCTCCCCTTGAATAAGGGACAATGAAGTCAGCAGGGGAAGATGAATTTTAGGAAACAAGGCAAAAAGCTATGAAGAGTCAGAGTAATGATGGCAGTAAAAGGCACAGTGAAGAAGGTTACAAGGAATAGAGTAAGTAGAAGACAAATGAGGAAATGTGGGGTATGAAGTGGACCAAGAAAGGAGTAAGTAATAGGTGACTGAAGTCGAATCACTGGGGAAGAGGTATCCTGAAGGGGATGCAGAAAAATGTAGTATTGCAGAAAGGGAGAAATGGATGGATAGGAGAGACTATCCTGAAAAGGCAGGCAATATGCTGACAGGTGGATTGGAGCAGGAAACAAAGGCAGGGACAAAATGGTAAACAATAAACTGTGCTAGAAGATGGAGGGATTATTTGTCTGCGGCTTCCTCAACTGGCTATGTAGGAAGAGGATAGAGAGGGAAAGAAAGGTGGCAAGTCTCTACCCAGGAGATGGGAGAGGGGAACTAGGGCTCACTCAGAGTGGTAAAAATGGATGTTTGTTTTCAATGTCTATATTTAAAGTTGAATTTTGTACCTGAAATGATCACACAAGAGCAGGCAACTAACTCATAAAATGAAAATACTAGGCAAAACCAACAGTTACCAATTTATTCTAAAAAAAGTCTGATTTTGAGAGAACCATGATTTTTTTTCTAACTCATTTTCTTTTGAATAAATGAAAAATGGCAGTACTGGTTTATATACACAAAAGCAACATAAAGTTACCTCATACATCTGTCCTTATATGAATAAATAGATTTTCTTTAATTGGTCAACTCTAATGTACTTCCTTAATAGCTTTCTTCAAGACTATCTATCTCTGTCTTCTTCAAATATTGATCCTCTTCTACTGGCTGTCACAGACCTAGAACATTTTCCAGATGAAGTACCACTGCAATGAAATTATATTTTTCCATACCATGGACTCCTGGCCCTTCTTTAACCTGTGGAAGGTATCATTTGTTTTGATTACTTAACATATTTACTCAAATCCAGGACAAGGTTTTTTTCCCCCGTTCAACATGGGGCAAGTGGTGGGTGGAACAGGTGGCAGAAAACAAGGTACAATAGGATGTGGGAGATAGGGAGTCAAGCTATTTGACACGCCACTTCTGGTTCCCCCACCACCTGCTTCCTTGCTGCTGCTGGCTGTTTACTTGCTGCTGCTTTCCCCATTACAGTGGGGGAGTGTGGGGCGAGGGTATATTTTAAGATGACCCTCCAGTAATTAGAATCTATACATGGAAAACTATAATGAATTTATTAATTTGACATGGGTAGAATCTATTCATTGGCAGGAAATCATCTTAAATTTGAATTCATTCAAGTAAATATGGTATTTTATCGTTTATGAAACTGAAGGTGTTTTTTAATTCTTTCTTTTTTAGAATATTGGGCAGATGTACTTTAACAGACCTATATTTCTATTCAGGGCTCCCATATTCTCAAATTTACTTTTGCTGCTTATAGTAGGGGCTATTTAACATCATGCAGACCACCTAAATTTATGATCATCTGTATAACTGATTATATTAGATGTACATTTATTTCAACTTCCCTAGCTTCTGACTCATTTCTTAGTGCCTGCTTGCTTTCTGCTACATTGGTTTGGAATTCTGACCAAATTCTGTAAAAAATGTCTGATCCTGGATCTTGAAACTTTAGTATCCAGATTCTGATCTCAAGTTCATCGTATTTCAGTGACCTTGATGGGCTTTGAATCAACCCTCACAAAGAGTCTGAAGGTTGGCCAGCTCATAAAACTTGTGAACTCCAGTTATCCAGCTCTAAAGGATACAAGTCGTACAATACTGAGAAACACTAATGCTCTGCCTAGTCCAATAGCCAGTTTCTGACAGTGGCAGGAATGGATGAAGTCAACAAGAAGAAGATCAGGGAAAGTGTGGGTCCCTTTAATGAGTGGGGGACACAACCTAGTGACAGATGATGTGGAAAAAGCTGAAGTACTTAATACTTTTTTTTTACCCCAGTCTTTACAGAGGTCAGCTCCCAGATTACTACACCTGGCAGCACAGTATGGGGAGAAGGTGAGCAGCCCTCAGTGGTGAAAGAACAGGTTAGAGACTATTTAGAAAAGCTGAACATGCACAAGTCCATGGTACTGGATGCAATTCCAACACTAATCTTGTCTTAAAGGGTGCCGATGGACATGCATTCCTGCTGTAACTCATGGCACTTCTCAGAAAAAGAGTTACAGTGACTCCCCCTCTCCCTCCCCCACATATGTGTGGGGGCTGGGGGGGGGGGCAGATCGAGATCCACTTTGGAACTGATCCAGTGGAGAGATGCCGTGTGTTTGCAGCCTCTCTCCCCTAGACCTACCCCGCCCTCCTTTTCCCCTCCCCCCCAACTCTGGTGCTGTCAGGATGGGAAGTGGAAAAGGCAGGGGAAAGAGCTCTGTTGTGGGGTTTGCCCAGCCTGCTCCTCCCATCCTAATGACCACATGAGGGCAGACCTGGGCTGTATCAGTGCAGCCCTGCTCCCAGGCAGGGACAAACAGAAGTTAACAATGGTGCTTTGTTTTAGAATGCCTTCATCTAAACCCTTATTAAATGAAGGTTAATTTGTTACATGATCGGGCACTTTTAAGGTACTATGCTGCTGTGCACTTCTGTGAAGGCATGGCTGTAGAGTGTTTTGAAGGGGCCAATCACACAACAAATATTACTTCTGTCAGTGCCCAAAGAATGATCACAAACTCAGTTTGGTGGCAAAAATTTGGCCAGGTTAATTGTCTACAAATGCAGCACTAACGTATTATGGCTTAACAAATGCATCAGACCGGGGGTTGAGCCATTTGTACTTGTGACAAGATAGTTGGCACAACACCACACAGGCTTTCCTAGGTTGTTACAAAGTCCTCCTGACTTCCAATTCTCCTTCTATACAATGATCAAAACAAATTATGCATTTCATTCCATCTGTATCTTGAATGTCTCAAACCACCCTGTACCAGAGGCTTGTTTCACACCCTGACCTGGGTGTTCCTATTCTAGCTTTATCATCCTGGTACTGGATTATCCTGTACCCTGTACAAACACATGAAATGCAGTGCTGAGCACGTCAGCTTGCTTACAGAGCAGAATAATGTATGTGTGTAAATGCCCTGTATATCTAGGTGTGATCCTGTGATGGTGGGGGAATAAGTCAATCATCATATCCCTTATGTTGTCAGAAGAAATGATAAGCTCGGTTACAGTGCTTACATTACTGGTTGGCAAGAGCGTTGTGAGTCCTGATTTGGATTGTACTTGTCATCCTTCCCAGTTTCCTGGACAGGCTTTTTCCTGCATTATAGAAGGAGAATAACCCATAGCATGTGTCATAGTGTGTGTGTTGTTCAGCCAGGATGCATTAGCTAATCCATTTGTGAGCAATGATTAAGATAAAAAATGTCATCTTCCAAGTTAGCATTGTTTTCTGTAAAAGCAAAATAAGAAATCACCTCTTTTTTTGGATTTAAATATGTGCACGCGCGCACACATGCACACACATGCATCCCCCAGCATTGTATAGATACATTTCAGTGGTTTGCTATTAGAGTATTATCTATAACAAGTACTAGAGATTGTACTTAAAATACACAGCTTAATTTCTGTGTTAAACTGCATGATATATTTCCAGTGTAACTGGTCATTTAGCTATGGGGATGTTTTTAACTTGTTTACAACAGGGTACGGGCCATGCCATTCATTTTAAAGAAATTTTCTTTTTCTTTTTTTTTTTTTTTTGGCTGAGGTACAATTCTAAGCATTGCTTTGTAAAATAACTGGGAAGAATCATTGATTTTATAGTTGTTGATTTAATCAAGTTTTTCTTTCCTCTAACAACACATTCTTTCTTAATTGTGTATAAGCAACTAAAGGGTTAATGATTTAACAACATAATTTTGTGTAACTTGTGATGTTTTCTGCTGTATTTCTACACTATTTTGTTTTTTACCAGATAAGCATTAAACACACATTTACAATAGGGGTACCTACCCCCATGTTTAATAACAAATTGATAAATCTGTCCCCAACTTAGATGTGAATATAGGGGTATCCCCAAACATCTAAGGTCACGGGGTGTTGAAATGTGCATTTTGAGGCTTTGGGAGGGTTTTCTTGTGCTAACTATTTAATTAAGGAGCCTGATCTACTGAGAGAGGCGGGTATCCGTGTTAAACTGGGCAGTGAAGGGTTGTTTTCTGAAATTAGGGGACTGCACCTTGCTGGGGTCGTTTGACCCCAGTACTCTTTCCTGCCAGGGCAGGGGGTTGGACTTGATGATCTGCTCAAGTCCCTTCCGACCCTACAAACTATGAAACTATTGCAATTTGTTCATTCAGTCCTGAGGTAAAGGCAGCAGCCACCGTTATAGATGCATTTTTCTTATCTTCTTGCTTGAATTCCTGCAATTTCATACACTAACAGCTGTGCGTGCAGTTCTTCAATCTCTCCCTTAAGTTTTATACTTTTTTTTATTAATGGTTCTGCTGGAATTTGTCTTGTCCATTTTTTTTTTTGGTATGTATTACATAGCAGAAAGGTACAGGTAAATAAGTCACTAGTGAAACAGTGACACAGAAGACTTTAATGTTTAACTTAAACACCCTATTTCTTTAACTGCATGCGTATAGCTTGGACGCTCAGTCTTCCACTGACCAGCTGTGTCTGTAGCTCACTAACAGGGTTCCCTTCAAGCTCTTTGATAGCTGTATCTATTTTCCCCAACCATTCCCTCACTGGTAACCTTTTTCCTCCAGCCTCACACCAAGCATTCATCTATTCTGATGCACCAGGTGGTAACACTTGTAACACAATGTCTCTCAGTCTGTCCTGATCAATTTCTTTATCTTCAGTTATTTCATAAACAAGCTTTTATTCTTCTGCTACATGTGTGGGGGTCTCCCTGGGCAATCTAAAGAATGCTTTCAGTTTATGTGGGTAACTTAAAATGTTTTGAGCTCCCCTTTAATTTGAGAAACACTGTCATCAAATGTCACAGTGTGAGTATAAAGGGAGCCTAGCAGTTTGAAACAGCAGATGCTCTTTCTCTAATGTGATACCTATTGCTTGCAGTAATTGAAAACATTTGTGTATCGCCATCAGAAACTCACTGAAATCTTCTGATGGTGTGGGCTATGCAGTGATCTCAAATGTTTAACGGTTTCTATACATCTGCTCTGGGGTAGGAAGAGGGGCTTTAATTAAAGCAGCTCTCAGAACCACTCTAATTAAAGCAACCACAGTGTTACGTGTATTTAGCATTCCACACTTTAAAATGGTGGCAGGGACACTTTAACTAAAACTCTTTCGAGCTTTAGTTAAAGCACCCCTGCTGCCATTTTGAAATGCAGGGACACTGAATACAGGTGACACAGAGGTTGCTGGTGTGTGCTAATTAGCATGCTTCAGCAGACTTGATTAATCAAGGCTGCTCCAATGCATGCACACATCAGAGCAGAGGTCTGTCATGTGTACAAGAACCCTAATGAATCAATTCTTAGTGCAAATCTGTTTGCCCTGTCCTTTTTTGTTTTATGCCTACTCATAGGTAACATGATTTAATGGGGGTAAACCCTGGGAAGCTTGTAGCTGCATTTGCTGCATCATTTTTGTTATTCAGAGACCTGCTTCATCTATTTCATTTATGATCTCATTAAAGCTAAGCTATCTGTTTCTCCTGTGAGGAGGGGTGGGCTCATAGTAATTTTCTTTTAACTCTAAAGGCACTTTTATATTTCCTGCTTTTACAGGTATTGTTCTAGGCTTCAGAACAGGATTTCTTGAAGCCTAGCCTTCATATGGTGGTGGGTGTAGTGTGGTAGCTCTTATCCAAGTGACATCTGTTAGTGGTTGGTCTGGGTCATTTCATATGCACCCCATCCTAATTGTCCCAGTTTCCTGTTTTTAAATTTTGCTACAGCCACATTCTTCCATTTTTGCCCCTACACTCCAGGTGTTAATACTTGGAATGTGTTGTTGTCTTTCAAGATTTGCACTGGTGAGCAGCACTTTAGCTTGTTTCAAATTTTCAACTGCTGTTTCCAATTTTTTTTCTGTTCCTGCACTTGTAACTTCTCATGCATCTGCACAGTTTGCTGCCCTGCCAGCAGGGCTTAAGATTTCCAATGCTTCACTGCCTGTATTGTTTCTTCTGATTCTTTTTCTTTTACTCGCACCTGCTCTACTAACTTTATAGAATGCTGTTTCAACTGTTGAAGAGCCATCCCCATTGCCTGCAGCATCCTACATTTTTTACTTCTACTTTTTTCAAAGCTACTATTTCTGTTATAACTTGTTGAATTCCTGGTCAAGTTTCCCTACTCTCTTTCGGTAAAGTCACATGGACTGCTTTTTTCTATTACCCAGTGTGTCCATAATTCATTAAACTCTGGGAGAAAAATTAGGGAGGAGAGGAGATTATTCCCCAGCTTGTAATTCTCTGCCATTATAAATTGTGACGCTATGAGAGGGCAGTTTGCTACTTAACAAATCAGCAGTTGGGGTCACCAGTTTTGTCAGGGGTTATCAGTGTCATTGTTGTTGCTGTTCTCATTGGGTGTTATTGATGTGTTAGCAGTACTGAAGCCTCAGGAACTGCAGCCAAGTTGCACCCAGGAGATTCCAACACTAATCTTGTTTTGAAGTATGACTATGGGCTCAGTTTGACGGTAAACAAGAGGCTGGGTTTATTGTCTACAAGCAAAGAACTAACATGTGTTGGCCAGACAAGTACACCAGACCAGGAGTTAAGGCATTTATGCTGACTACCTGTGACAAGGTAATCAGCATAACACCATACAGGCTCCTCCGGGCTGCTGCAAAGTTCCCCTGATTTCCAACATTACTTTTATATCAGTGGTTTTTAACTTTTTTCTATTTGTGGACCCTTAAAAAAAATTTCAGTGGAGGTGCAGAACACTTTGACTTGTAAGTGTGGGTATTCACATTGTTTTGATCCTCATAGTCATCTTTCACAGACCTCTTAGACATAGGTTTGAATTCCCACAAGGTGAAAAATGACTGTCTTATACAACAATCAAAAGAAATTACGTATTCCATTCTATCTGTATTTTAAATGTTTCAAATCATCCTGTACCATTCATTTCATATCCTGACCTGGGTGTTTCTGTTCTACTCTATAAATTACAATAACTCTTGAGGGCCGTGACTGAGGTCCATCCCTGTGCCTGTCTAATGTAGGCGTGACCCGCTGTTTCTGGGCTACCCAGCCATCTCTCTCGCCTGCCATGCCTTGATGGAACAATAATTATGATGTTATTCAGGTAGGAGGCTGCCCATTTAATACCCTAATGCTAGGGGGCTCTCTCCATCACTCCAAACCTTCCCTACATGGTGGCCCATGCCTCACATGGTATAAATGTTGACCTGCACCCTAGGGCATTAGATTGGCTCGCTCTCTCTTGCTGTGCTTCTTGGCACTGGGGTCTCCCCCTGTCTCTGCACCACCTGGTGCTGCACCCCCAGCACTAGGGCCTGATCACCACCTGATGCTGGGGCTTTGCACAGTGGTGTGTCCCACTGAGGCCTTCTCCCCAAATAGCATCAGCCTGGTCCACCAGACAAACAATAACATAAATATGAGCCCCTGGGCTATAACATAAGAGTTCTATAAGCCACACTCTAACTCCTTTTAGAAGGCAAGCTTCTCTCTCAATTTGCTGGGCCTCCCCCCTGCCACCAGTAGCTATGAGCTGCTATATCCCCTTAATCCTACCAGAAGCAGAACAGGCAGTCAAGCATCTCCAGTTAGCTTCCCTTATGAGAGCTCCTTCCTTCTTGGCTGCTGCCAGAGAACTAACTGTCTAGCCCCAGCCCTGGGGTTTGTATGTGCCCCAGAGCCCTTCCTCCTTCCAGTCAGCTGACTGGCCCAGGTGGTTGGGCTCTCAACCCCTACCCCCCGGCACTTGGTATTTCTGTATCCCCAGGTCTTAAAGGGGCAGCTCTGCCTCTTGGTAACAGGGCTAGGGTTCCCTGTTACCAGGGCATAGCACACAAACAGAAAGTCTTGATGTTACACTTTATTTCAGGTTCTCTTTTGTCATTTTCAATTTTGACCTTGGTTCATCCATATCTTAACCACTAGCAAATATCCCTGGTGTATGCAGGTAAAGTGGGGAGATGTGCTGACCAATGTCCTAAGTGCAATACCAATGTGGTAGTTACAGTAGATTATTAATAGGCAATAGATACGAAGAGATTAATTATGCAGTCTGGATAAGATTAGTGTAATGGTAAGAATTCTGTGTAAGTTTAAAAAAAAAAAAAAAATCTATCCATAAACTTTGGCCATTTGAGAAAAGCACCTGGAGTATTGACCTAATATTGATGATCCTACTCATGTCTCAGTGTAATTTTGTTATGATAAGCACTCTCTGTTAGGAAAGATTGTAATATCTGCAAGTATATAAAATTACAAAGAACACTGTACAGTTTTATCTTTGAATAGCTATGGGCATTGGTGCATTTCCCTATGGCTTGGGCATTTTTAGCTCTAGTTATCCAGAAATAAAGTGTCATATCAACCACAATTCATCATTGAATTCAGTTATTAAAGGTCCTAAAGTTACATTTTTATCTAAAACACTTAAAATTCAAGGTCACTGACTATGCATTCACATTTACACAGCTCATGTAATCCCCAGTATGGTACCTAAAATGGCAATAACTGCATACAACAGTATACCGAATCACTGTTCTTTTTTTTTTAAACAATTAATTGCATAACTTGACAGATGTTAATTACAACTTAACTCATCTGTTATCATTTTTTCCACATTAAAAGTAGAACATAAACCTATGATATTAATGTCTAAGGATGAACATGTTGCCTGATATTTGAAAGACTTATTCGGTCCTTAGTCACTTGTGCTTAGGGATTTATTAGTCATGGTAATATCTCCAATTAGTTGAAAAACAGAGAGTATAATTAGGGCACTTTTTGCCTAATTACCATTAACAATATACATGTAGTTGTGCATCAATTTATGAAGCTGGCTGAAGCCCTATCAAAACAACAAGCATATTTTAGAAAGCTATTTTTAACATTCACAAAGAAATCTTTAAATTTACCATCTGAAGAGCAACATATGTAAAATAATATAGCACCATGAAACTAACTTTTTAATGTGTGAGCGCCTTATCAAATTAACTCAGAATTTTAGTGCCTAAAATAATTCTTAAAAGTCTGCCCAGAGAATAGGTCTTGTTGAGGTGAATTATATTTACTTGATCTTATCAGGAAAACACGAGAACCAAGAATTTCAACTATGATTTGGTGAGCATACTAAAATAACCTGTTACAGAAAATGGGAGAGAAAAATATATATAGAATGATGTTTAAAGTAGCCTACTTGCTGTGTTTCTGTGAGGGAGTGGGGCCTAGGAGCGGCCATGAACTCCCTAGCGCTGCCTACTGTCACTCTAGGTGATTCAGCACCCTCGGTTTCTCGCCCGCCATGACTTTGATGACAATTGAGTTTATATGGGAGGCTGCCTTTATCTCCGGGTGAACGGTACGTATGTTCCTACCCCTACTCCTTATGGGTGCCTCTGCGCACCCCTGCTTTAAGGGCTATGCGTGCCTCCAACCTCCCCTTTAGCACGCCCCAAGCCTCGCAGCTGTTCCTTGGACATTGTTTGGGTCCCCCGCCCTTCGGCGCCCTCTCCGGCACCACTCGGGCTTGTCCTGCCTCGGGTGCCCCTCTCTGGCCCCCTGGGCTTGTCACCCACCTGGCGCCCCTCTCCAATCTTCCCGGGCCTGTGCCGCGCCTCGAGCGCCCGCTGCCCCACTCTGGGGCCTGTGCCGCACCTCAAGCGCCTTTCTGGCACTTCTCATGCAGTGCCCACAGTGGCACTAAGCACTGTGCCCCTGCTGGGCACCGGGAACCCCCAAAATACTGGGGAGCCCCCGTGAGGCCTCCTCACACCCCTACAGCCTCACCCAGTCCTCCAGTATAATCATAAGTAAGAGTCAGCCAGCCAGCCACAACACAAACAACACAGAGCCTCCCCGCTCATAATGTAAAGTCCAAGCTCCCTCTAGGGCTCCCACCCATACCTCCCTTTAGGGTGTTTTCATCCCCAGCATCATTGCGGCCGGTCTGCAAGATAAGGCTGCAACCACCAATTCAAGCTGCTCAGCTCTACCGCAGAGCTCCTGCAGCTGCCAGAGGGGAACTGCTAGTCAGGCTTTGGCCTGGGCTGTTTATAAAGGCCCGGCCCTGCCCCACTCTGGCCACCTGACCTGTCTGGTTGCTGCGGCAACCAGCACCTGAACTGTCCCTAGTGATTGGCAGCTCCTTAACTCCATTTAGTCACAGGACATCCCCTTGATCCTGTGACAGTTTCCCTGAGCAGGCAAATTCTGAGCATTAGGAGAAGTGGTTGAAGATGAGAATCAAAGCTGGTGGTAAACGTCCCTGGGTTCTCAGTGACTTATGTTGCTTACAGAGAAATACAAGGTGTTTAACCCAAGTTAATCGTCTTTGCCAAATATGTAAGTTACAGTTTTGAATTCTGCAGTTATATCTCCACCCCATGTAAAAATTTAACTATCCAAAAAAAAAATGAACAAAAACACTCATCCTCTGCCGGTCATCATTCTTTTGCTTCATGGGCCTAATAAGATGAAGTGATTTTGCAGTGTTATATTTGGACCCAGAGAGTAAGACTGAAAACCAGTTTCGTGCACCTTAATTCTAATATTATGTGTTGCTTATGGAGAATACGAGCCAACAAACCTTTTTTTCCAACTTGACTGTCTCCCATGACATACAGCTTCTGAACTGCACAGGGCCTGAATCTTTTTTGGAAGTAGTATTGTTCCTACCTATTTAGAATTGCACAGGTAACATCAGAACTTTATATTCCGAGAAACTAATGGACAGTTAATATAGATGCTGCAGCATATGCATATCCCGAATAGGACACATTATATTACATTGCAAGAGGCATGGTCATTCTGTAACACTTGGTTTCCAGATAAATTTATGATTTAGCTCCCATGCAGAGTCCACAGCAGTAGTCCATTTGAGAGTGATGAAGAAGAGAATGAGAGAGTCAGATCTACATTTGAAAGAAGCTCTTGGCCAAATGTTGATTTGTATATTTGGGGGAATAAAGTGGTAAGAAGCTTTGGGTTTTTATTGCTACCCAATCTTTTATCAGATACTAAATATCTACCCAGAACTTCAGCTTGTGAACTCAAGGAAAAAATGCATAAACGCTCAATTTCTTAGGATCATAGGAAAAAAGGGCTGGAAGGGATGTCACAAGGTCATCTAGTCAAGTTCCCTGCTCAAGACAGGTTCATTCCTGACTAAACCATCTCAGCTAAATGCCTGTCTAACCCAGGGGTGGGGAAATTAGGGGCTGGTGGGCCACATCTGACCCTCCAGGCTATTTTATCCGGCTGCAGAGCCCCTAAAAATTTTAGTCACTTAATATTTATTTGCCCCAGCTCCCTGTCAAAGCTGGCTGGAGCCAGGGGCAGTGGGACCCAGGGGGAGCCCTCATCAGGCTTTTAGGCTTGAGCAGCCCAGCCCTGACATGCCCACCCCCAGCCAGTTCCCTGCTTTTGTGCCCCTGCCGTGCTCCAGCACCATGTGGCTGTGGCTCCTGGCTGCATCTCCGGACCACATAGCATGGGACTTTGCTGGTAGGGGTGTGTGTGTGTGTGTGTGTGTGTGTGTGTGTGTGTGTGTGTGTGTGTGTGTGTGTGGACAGGCACAGGGCAGAGTGTGTGTGTGTGTGCGTGCAGGCACAGGGGCAGTGTGTGTGTGTTCATAGGGTGAGTCCCACATGCACATTCCTCCATACACATGCACCTACACTTCCCCTCACACTGCCATTCACAAACTCTAGTCAGCCTCCCCCACTATCCACCCACACCCACAACCCTCACAAACCTATACCTACCTCTCACAATATACAAGAATAAGACTTCATTTTAAGCTATTGTGCAGTCACCTCTACGTACACTACACAAACATGTAAATCAAGACAAAAATATTTTTCAAAATCAAATTAATGAATGTTGTAGATGATCATGTTTTAGAATATAATTTGGTATTTTTCTGGTTCTGAGATGGCAGAACCCCTTGCTGAAAGGAGTACTTCTGGGGACAAGGGGAGGGACTTCTGGTGGCAAAGGTCAGGGGTTAGAGGGTGGGACTTCTGGTCACAAGATGGCGACCAGGGGGTGAGGCATCCCCATGCGGCCCCTGACAGGTTGCTAGAATTCGGTAAGCAGCTCTTCACCTGAAATAATTGCCCACCTGTGGTATAACCTGATTTTGAATGTTTCCAAGGATGAAGGTTCTACAACTTCTCTAGGGCTGCTTGCAGACGTTACCCTCCCCTCCCCCTCAAAAGAACAATTTCTCCCGCGCCCCCCCCCCCCAGTGCTTTATTTTAATCTTGGCGTGTTCCTGCACTGAGCCCTGCAGATGCTCAGAAGAGGCAGTGCCTGAGTTGGACCCATCTTACCCAATGTCTGTATAGATCAGGCACTATAGTGCGGATTTTTTGGCACTTTTTATCTAATGGATGATTGAATCAGCTTTGGCTAAAAGTACCAAAAGCCCTCACTGAAGCCCCACAAAAAGCCTTGATTTATATATTGCAGAGCCAGGTTGAAGTAATATGCTGCTGCTTTTGGTAAAGTATGTTTTTTTTTGGGGGGGGGGGGGTTGTGTTTGCAAGCCACTTAGGTAGCCTGTTCCTATGCCTGGAAGTTCCTCTTAATCTCCAATATAAACTTCCCCTGCTGCAGCTTGAGGCTGTTGAAGGGGCTCATAAATTTTGTCATATTTTTTGGTTGCTTCTCTTAGCTAGTCAGCATCACTCCTGTCTTATCTAGATTCAGTCTCTGTCTTTGTGGCCTAGCACTGATCCATGCCATAATCTTTGCTAGACAGCAAGGAAGGCAGTGCTCCTCAAAGTCGAAAATGCATAGCTGGGTGATATTAGGCAATCAGTTTCCTTCTGATCAAGTTCACTAGAACAGGGATGGAACAAACAGAGATAGCATCCCTGCTTGTTTCTGCTGCAATCTATAGGCTACTCAACTACTCTATATGCACGATTACCTCAAATTTTGTAAGAGTTATTGAAATCTTTGCCCCAGCACCCTGTTCCTTACGAGGAAGTATGTTCATATCTAATGAGTCATTCAATTCAGACTTCTATAGACATAGTCCTGAAAGTACCTCAGGAAGATTTCCAAATCTCTTGGTTTCACTGAGTCTGATAGGTGCAGGACCGGTCTGCAAGGACTTGGTTATAAGATGGGGGTTTTAAAGCGCTGGTGCTTCCTCCTGCTATACACTTGTAAATTCAATTTAAATCCTTATTATCATAATCCCCTAAGGTAAAGACAATGAATTTGAGTGTCCCTGGCTCTGAGTGCTGTCAAAACAGGCAGGTGGAACAATAATTTCCCCATGCAATTTGAATGGTAATTAATTCTAATTAGTCCTGATTGTGTGTGGGAGGTGGGTGATGGCGAGTATTATCATGGTATTTCACAGGTACTTAAAGTGGGACAATGGATTTGTCCATCTGTACAGTACCTGAATAAAAGGCTGTATTCTGGGAGAAATCTAACAACTAGGGACCTACCAATTTGCAGGGGGCATGGGCAGCCACACCTGATAGCCGCCCATGCCTCTGATTGGCAGACAGGCCCTGGTGGCCATGCCCCTTGCTGCTAATTAGCTGTGGGAGCTGACCATCATGTGGCCATGCCCTACACCACTGGTTGGCTGCAAAGGCTGTCCATCATGCAGCCCTGCCCCTTGCCACAGATTGGAGGACAGGCAGCCCTCATAGCCAATTAGCAGCGATGAGCAGGGGTGTCAGTCATCTTGCAAGCAGCCCCATCTCATATCCCCTTCCCCCCTCCAGTGAGTTGCTACAGCACTTGGTAAGTCCTGCCCTCCCCCCCACCGCATGTTGTGATTTCTGCAAATTTTGTGGGCAATGCCAGATTTTATGGAATCTGCAAAATCGTGAATTTGGTAGGTCCCTACTAATATCTGTTTTTATTCTTATTGGGTGCATCCAGACAAGTGAGCATGTCCCTGTTTCAGCATCTCAAAGCAGTTTGAGATGCCACAAGAGGCATGCTGGGAATGAAAAGATATTTCCTACACTGCATATCTAATTTTGCTATTGGGAAATCCTTGTCTCAAAAAACCCCCCAAAAAAACCCACACTGAAAAAAAGTGGTCCAGAAGCATGCCCTGAAGCAACATGAGGCTGGGTCCTCAAAACAGATGCTCTGGCACCCTTCCCTTGCTGCTTGAGCATGCTACCTCAGCATGCTAGGGCAAATAGGAGCAGGGCAAGACTGCAACAATGGATTAACCCAGGCTCTGACCCTAGTAAATAAGGATGTGGGGGTGGAGGAGATTGTGTGTGTGTGTGTGTGGGGGGGGGGGGGGGGGGGGGGCTTTGGCAGTGGGAGGACTACTCAGGAGGGGTGGGTCACCTGCCCACCCCCACATGGTGCACAGCCCCCTCCACCCACTGCAGCAGCAATAGCTTCCATCAGGGTGCTCAGGGCCCACTACTGGCAGCGCCCACTCACAGTGCGGCATGGCCCTGGCCACCTGGGACCTGGTACCACCTGTGTCAAATGACTTCGGCCTGGCCTGGCCCACCCCAGCCTGGAAGTGTGCACCTTTGGGCAGGACTGGGCCATTCTTGTCCCCTGGGGCCCTTGGGACTGCATGCAAGAGCTGTGCACTCTCAGGCTGTGCCACGTCCTGCTTCCATGGAGCCAGATCAGCTCGATTGAATGCAGGGCACTGGGAGGCAGGGCCTGGCCTCACTTGAGGGTGCACAGCTCTTGAATGTGGTGTCAGGGGCCCTGGGTGACAGCAAGAACAGCAGGGTCCTTTCTGAAGGTGCATCTTTCCAGGCCGGGCCTGCACCATGTGGTCTATGAAACTATGTGGCACAGGCAGCACTGGGTCCCAGGCAGCCAGGGCTGCACCACACCATGGGGTTGCGAGGGGGGGCTCTGCCAGTAGTGGGCCCTGAGTGCCCCAACAGCTGTTGCTGCTGCTGGGGGGGAGGGGTAGGCTGTGCGGGGGGCCAGGCAGGGGACCCAGCCCTTCTAAGCAGTCCCCACATCCACACAGTCTCCCCCCCAATCTACCCACAAACCCTGCACCCACCTACAAACCCCCTAAATTCCCCCACATGCACCCCCTGCAATCCCACATCCCCTGCACAAATCTCACACCCTGGGTACCCAGCCACCAAATGGGATGGGTTGGGACCTACTGGCAGGAGCTGCAGCTTCAGGGGCAACTGCCACACTGCAGCCTTGCCCCATGCTCACACTGGTGCTGGGACATGTGGCCCCAGCCTGAGGGCGCTTCTGGTCCCAGGAACCACTTGGGTGTGTGATGGGCTGGGGGGAGGGTTGGAGGTGGAAGCAGGGGTGTGTGTGTGTGTCTGTGAGAGAAAGAGCAAGAGAGATGGGGGTTGGTGTGGGGGGAGCACTTCAGGTAGAAGAGAATGCCGGAACCAGGCTTAGAGCCCCTGTGCAGGTGAAGGCTGACCTGGAAGGGAAAGAGGTTGCTCAGTCCAGTTTCTAAACCCCACTCGAGGCCTTTCCAGGAACAGCTGGGGCCTGGACAGAGGTGCAGGGAGCAGATCAGTAAGGGCTGGCACTGCTCAGATTCACAAAGCAGCAGTTGGAACAGCTGCAGCTGGACTCATGTCCTGGTGCTGGGACAGACCTGCTGCTGGGAGAGAAGTAGTGGGGGTAGGCAAGGGCTGCATATCAGGAGTGAGGGGCGCTGGTGGGGCTGTGGGTTGAGAGTGAGGGGCAAGGTTAGGTCACTAGCATATCAGTGCTGGTCAGCACCCCACTCCTATGAGCAAATGGGGCAGAGACAGCTCTGATTTTTCTATGAATAAAAAAACCCAAAAGTAAACACCAAAGTGTGTAGATATTTAGAATTCATTTTATTACCATGATTTAGGCACTGGTAGGCTTCCAATTTGCTTTAAAATGGTAAATATATCAATAAAACATTGCTCAGCTGATATCTCTCCCTATATAGTGGTGTTTCACTTTATTTGCAGAAGAACACAGATTTAGGGTATTTTAATGAAAGAATTTGGGTTTTTTTTAGGGCTGTCAGTAAATCACAGTTAACTGATTAACACATTAATTTGTTTTTGCATTAATTTTTTTAATTACATTAATTGCACACATCAGAAAATTTGGTAGTTTCCTAATTTGGGAAAGTTTGGACCAGCTCCATACCAGCCAGACACCGCGCATGCAGCCCCATCCTCAGACCACCCCACGCCTGCTCCAGACGCACCTGCCTACACTAAGTAATGGCAGTGGCTGGGCAGAAGCTGCTACTCGACATGCGGGGGGGAAAGCAGCCTCTCTCCTTTACCACTGCTGGGCATTTCTTGTTGCAGCCACCCAGAGCCCACTCCTGGGCTGCTGTGTGGCTCCTCTCTGCTGCTGTTGCAGCCATCTATGGGCCACCCAGCAGGGCAGCAGTGGCAGTGCAGAGGAGCTACAGAGCATGGGCCCATGGGCATGGGCTCTGGGAGGCTGCAGCATGAAGGCCCAAAAGTGGTGATGGGAAGGGACCGCTTTTCCTTTGCACTGCAATAATTTTTTAAATCATTTGTCAGCTCTAGTTTCTTTTTTTTTAATCATAGAATTTGCTATTTTTAAACAGGGAACACCAGGATCTCTGCTGGTGAGGAAAGTGGTGAGACCCAGGCAGAGGATCCTGCCCAGGGCCAGCACCAGGGGCCTAGCTGGAGGTCAGACAAGGTGGCTGACCTGGCCATTTGGGGCCAAGAAGACATGCTTTGATAATTCAAAGTGGGCCATCACAATAAACACATCTTTTGGGTGATAGCCACCTAGATGGCAGAGCAGGGGCGGGAAGGCATGACAGCAGTGCTGCACAAAGGCCAACTGTACAGCCACTGGTATCTGGCCCAGAAGTGCAGGAGGCTCTGTTACAGTGTTCATACCACAGTCCAGGTGGCTGCGTGGTTCTTGTCCAGGTCTGGCAGGTATGCAGCCATGGGGCCATAGGTCCAAGGGGGTGGATGATGTCACAGGTGGTGGCAGGTCACAGCTAGGCAGCAGCCCCCACTACCAGACTGTTGCAGTGGGTAAAGGTGCAGGGGCTATGTGGCAGGGCATTGGGGGTGCCTGCCACTTTAAGGGCCTGGAGCTGGCAGCTGCCAGGTGCCTGATGAGGGCAGCCTTTTTGGATTTGGGGCTGCCCGTATAAACACAGCAGTTCTGCTGCTGGAGGCCAGGCAACAGCATTGCCTGACTGGAGGGCTGTTGATATCATCTGGAGGTAAGGGAGGAGCTGTAGGGGATGGTAAGGAGGCTCCTGGTCCTGGGTATGACCTAAAACTGCACCCTGCCGGGAGTGGGTGGCCTGATGGGGCTCTCAGTGGTGCAGGAGCCCCCAGGAAATGCCAGGCCAGTGACCACCCTGGTGAAAGGCAGGTTGGGGCACAACCCCTAACCCCCACAACTGGGTGGGTTACCCCTTTGCTGGAGGGTCAGGAAGGTAAGAAAGAGTAGGGGCCATAGACTGAGGCCTGTCTGAACTTCTCCTGACTGGCCCATGCTGGGGCCAGGACCGGAAGGGTCAAAGGGCCAGGGGCCCACCTCGAGAAACGCCCAAGAGCTGAGGACCTGGGGTTCCAACTGGCCCGGAGGTTGGCCAGGGCTAGTGAACCGAAGGATCCCGGTGGGGGGATCACACCTGAAGAGGAAGCAGTTCAGGGGGCTCTGTTGCCCGGTATGAAGGCGAAAGAGACCTCCTGAGGCCAGGAATCCAGGTGGGGTTCAACAGTACGATTCTGGGGTCCAGTGTGGGGGCTGGTGATTGTAAGAACTATAGATGCCATCTGCGAGGCTTGGGTTGCAGTGTAGGGGAGGAAAGGAGCTGCAGATAGCGTCCCCTGGCATCAGGGCAGGAAATGGGCAGCCTCCTGCTTATTAACATCTATTTAACTAACTAACAATAAGGCGTGGCGAGTGAGAATGTGAGCAGTTAGCCCAGGAACAGGTGGGCGGGCCACGGTTGGATCGGCCCCAAGCAGGCCACCTGTTACAGGCAACTCTATGTTAAGGTTGCTTTAGCAGTCCAGCTGGCACAGGGGGCTAGTGTCCCCAGATACCAGCTGGCTGGGCCTCAGAAGCTCCTGAGGGCAAGTAGCCCTGAGCGCCTCCTGTTATTACCTGTTTTTTAGTTCATTGTGGAATTATACTTAATGGTACACGTAATATTTGATATTTGAAGTGTGTATATGTCTATAATAAATATGCATCTAAAAGAAACAAAACACTTATCAGGCTATTGTAAGGTGTGATGGCAGCAGACCCAGTATTCAGGCTGTACAGTGCTGTTTGTTATAAAAGATTTCTGCAACATTCTCTTATAAACTATTAATACCTTTGTTTGCAGTAAGCTTTTGTCTTTTCCCCAAGGAAGACACTCTGAAATTAGAGAAATATCATTTGCTCACTTCATGAAAGTTCATTGAACTTTGGCTGAGTTCTAAATAACTGAAAATTGCCCATTCCATGTTTAATTGTGGTAAAATTTAAAAGAAAAACCAGGACATATTAAGGCTTGATTGTCATAATGTAGACACTTTTGGTTTTGTTTTGATGGAGTAGAATTAAGACGACTGGATACAGATGGGTATAGCACTTGTAAGTATGTGTTTGGATATGGAATCTCAAGAGTTTCTTTTTAAAAAATACAGAATATCTTATTATTAATCTTAAAGGTATTCATTTACTACAGAAAAGCAAAACTTCATTAGGACTAATAGCGGGATTTAAAAAAAAATATCTAAATGACTTTGAGTAAGACTCATATGCCTTACCAATAAGGCATTCTAGAAAATTCTGCTATAATGGCAAGCAATAATATTTCTATTCAATGCCTTGGTGTGCAACTTCTTTAGGGATAGCAATTTAATTCCTTTTCTCTGCCTGAATTTTTTTGCTTATTTTATCATTGAAACTGATTTTTCCATGTGCTCTGTAGTAATTCATCTTTGTTAAGATGTATTGTGTCATTGCCATAGTTAAAGCTAGCTATGCATTTGTTTGAGTTTAAGCCCACAGCAGTTCCCTGAAATATGTTGGATGAGTAACATAGATTGGGAATTTGAGCACTGGAGGAATAGTTAAGTCCACACACATTTGAATCAAATGGAGAGAAAATTACTTCCAGGCATTCTTTGACCTTTGGGTGATCATTTGAGTGAATCTGTGGACATGTCTAAGTCACTGTCATTTTTTCTTGTGACTCAGTGATAAATTATAAATTGTTGTTAATCTAATTGAAGTTAGGTAATAAATGAAAATGTAATTGTTTCCCTTGTGCATTTCTTCCAATGTGACAAAATATCCAGATAATAAATAATTGGAACTAAAATGAATAATGTGGCAAGCCAGCTGCAGTGTATATATAAAAAAACAAATAAATTATTGATGCATAATTTGGGTCATAAGTATGAAAATGAATGCATTAATATTTTTGTTCTAAATCCATATGCTTAAAATGTTGAGTAAATAAAATAAATCAGGAATACTTTAGAAAAATCACCGGGCAGAATAACATATATCCATGTGAAAAATCTTCACTTGGGATTAAGGTCATCTGAGACAGAAAGGTGATGCTCTTGATTTCCAGGTGCTGCATATTATGATGATTAAGCATCCCTTAGAAATTTTAGCAGATTGATTTGGAAAACAACAGGGGAATAGGGAAAAGCATAGGGTTTTTAGTTAGATAAAAACATTGCTCAAGATAAATTAATAGATAAAACTGCTGTTATGATTTCACTTTACTATATTTAATCTGTGTTAATGCTTCTGTATGTCAAATACCATTTTTTGGATTTCTCAAGTGGTACAATTGTTGCTGCTTTCTGCTACCATAAAAATAAGTGATAAAATAAACATATCAGGTATTTATTTATATTTCTGAATATGTTCAAATATTTTTCTATATATTGATGAGGGTGCACTGTTTATTCTTTTATCATTTCATGCTTCGTATGTTTTATTTCACTAGTTTTCTTCCCTAATATTTTTAAACACTACTAGTGCTGATAAAGCTGATGATGAGGATGATGAAGATCTAACTGTGAACAAAACATGGGTACTTGCACCAAAGATTCATGGTGGAGATGTCACTCATATACTGGACTCCTTACTTCAAGGTTATGACAGTAAACTTCGTCCAGATATTGGAGGTAAGTTAATTGAAAAATTCTGTAAATATAATGTTATAAAAAATAGATGCATTGAACAAATTGTAATTAATGTTTTTTGGTAAGTGCCAAATGTTTTTGGATTCATGTCTCAAACTAGATAAACATAAAGCAAGTAAAATGTAACAGTATTGGGTTTTTTTTACACATGAAAATAATTTCTACATAGTAGGGACAATTTCCGCTATTTTTATTATCTCTTTTCCGTTATATGAAAGATTTCATTTTGAGGCAGTGTGCCATAGATAAAACTACTGCAAAGCAATAATTTTTCATTTGGCTACTTTCAGTGTGACAGCAAACTATGCTGTGTACAGAACTGTCATTGCCTATCAAAGATTTTCCTGGAAGCTGCACAGACTTTTTAAAATATTTCTCCCCAGTGCCTTATCACTGGTGATGTGCAGGGAGTGAACATGGGTGCAGGTGCACCCCCTGAGAAGAGGTGACACCAAACCCCCCTGGTGCCTGAGGGCAGTCGCCACTTGCCACCACCCTCCTTGCCACTGACACCCCCGGCAGCATCTGTGGGTGGTCACTACCCTCCCCCCACCACCAACAGTGCTGCAGCTGCTTGCAGAAGCCCCTACTTGCCACTGCCACAGCCAGTGCTGCCAACACCTGAAGGACCTCACTGTGTCCCCCCAGCCTTGGGGGCACACGGTGTTTGTGTGCCTTATAATACACTGTAATGTAATTTATAAACTGGTTTAAGTCTACTCAGGTGGACTTCAGTCTACTCTAGCTTTCCTGTTTCTTACTCCATGTCCTGAAAAAAGAGAGAAAAAGAGGGGGTGCGAGAAGGGACAAAGAAACAGTGCAAGTAAAATCTAAAAAAACTGGAATGAATGGGACAGAGGTTAGAATTAACCCTGATATGTTAAAATGATAAATAAGAGGGTGACCTTTTCCTCTTAACTCAAAGCACTGATATTTTTTTTTCCTCAGCAGAAGCTAAATATAATTTAGCATAATCTCGTAGTGGAAGCACAGGACAAGGACACATGTGTAGCAGTCACAAGTTGAGCTCCTACCTCACCTGTGTGAAACTGGGAAAAAGTCACTTGCATTCTCCATACCTCATTTTCTTCTTGTGTAAAAGGAGAGATGATCTACTCTGCCTTGTAAGGATTGTTTGTTAGATATATTGATCTCATTGGATACAGGCTGCTGTAGAAATTTATAATATTTTTTTTCAGGGGAAGCATGGTATATATATATATGAATTTCCTAACTCTCCTCTTTTTATGCTGTTAATAATTAACCTGGGTGTGATATCAGTGCTCTTTCACACTGATACTCTGCCTGTGACACCAGACTCATGCATGAATCTCATGAAGCCTACATGTCTAATCCTGTGTTCTTTGCCCTTAGTCACACTGGCCAGAATTAGTGAAAACAATCAGACAAAAGCCAAAATGATTTCTTTAGCACAGCATTTTTCAACTGGGATGACTACAAGACCCTTTTAGCATGCCACAGTGTGGGCTCAGTGGCTGAATGAAACTGCTCATTGTAAGCAGAGCTAGATTGGGAAGTGGCTCAGATAAGCCTAATACAGGCAGAAGTGCCTATTTTTTAGCATATTGTTCCCCTTTTTGCAACTAGTGAATGCCATCCACACAGTATCAACACTTCTCAGACTGTGTAATATATAATACAGCACAGATAGTACTGAGAAATAGCGTATTTACTTGAATCCAAGTTTACTTGGATTTAAGATGACTCCCTCAGTAATTAAATTTGTTATGATTTTCAATGTATAGAATCTAATTAAAGGAAGGCCATCTTAAATCCATTCCCACATATTTCTGTGGCAGGGTGGCGGGGGGAGGGGCAGTGAGGGGAAAGACTCCAATCCCATTGTCCCCTGCCCTTTGCCCTTCCTAACTGCTCCCTGCCCCTTGTCCCTCTCTGCTTGCCCCTCAACCACTTGCCCTATCCTTTGTGTCTGCCTTGCCTGTTGCCATCTCCACGCCATGAGCCCCCCCCACCGTCACCTGCCCTTCCATAACTGTCTGACCCCCCTCACTTTCTGCCTCCCCCAACCCAATCCACCCTGTTGCCTGTTTCCCCCACCCCTTGACTGTGCCTGTCTCCCCATTCTCTGCTCCTTCTGCAGCCTGCCCCACATCTCCTACCCGTATGTGCTAGTGTCTGACCCCTGCTGCATGCCCCCGCTCTGCCTCAGCACCCCGCAACCTTACCTTTTGTTGCAACTCTGCTTTGGCTCTGGGACAGCAGCAGTAGTCCTGGCCTGGTCCTAGCCCAGATTAATTTTGTCACTGAGCCCTCATCTCTGAAGTTTGAATGCCAGTTCCTTATCTGTTACTGCTCTGTGTATTCTTTTTTGTCAGTGCTTCCTGGAGTGTTGAAAGATGGGAGACAATAAAAGGATGGAAGGCATGACCAAGCCTGAGAATGTAGCCCTTCCTATTCTGTTCCTCTATGGGAACCTCTAGAATTATTTAATTTATTTATGGGATTCTGAGAGAGAGTGATTAGATTAATGTTTGTTGTTCCTGTACATTTTCAGATCTGCTGTTAGTTAGTATTAAATAGTCAGTTATAGATGAAGGAGACATTGGTCAGCACATTTGTACAAGCCTAGTCAGAGGTGATACTTCCCTGAAGAACAGACACTTTAAGTAGATGTGACAAGCAAATGGTGATAAAGAGATTTATTAGAATGTAGGTTTATAGCCTTCATTTCCAGTGCCCTATTCACTAGCTCATAATGCTTCTCTGTTTTAGAGAATCTTCTTACAGACTTTTGTCCCTGAATAATGTATTGGTTATCACGCTCCCTATTTTGGAATTTTGTTGGGGATGGTGTGCCTTCATGTAACGCTCACATATTTATGGCCAGATTGTTCAATTCACCAGTGTGGTCAAATATGATGCCTTTTCAGGTATACCTTCTAGATGAAGGTTCCAGAAGTTCTTCCAGAATGAGAAGATTTTAGCTTTTTATGTTGTGTGGAAACTCAACCAAGTCTCTCAGTTAGATTAGTATGGTGAGCAAATGAGGCATCTCTGTAGAATTCCTGGTAGAAAAGATAGGAAGTAAATATAGTTCTGATGGTGGGAAGGTTGCCCTTTACCTTGTTAGATCTTGCCAAATGGCACTGGATAGGATGACATTTCCCAACTGGATTATTTTTCATAGTATCTAGGCAGACAACTTTGCAGGCATGTATGATAGATGATATCTATGAAAAAAAATAGAGATCCAAGTGCATACAGGGTCCCTAGCTACTGCAGATTACAAAGGAGCAGATTTTTCATGATGAACTTTGTTATTCATCCAGCGGCTGCCTGGTTTTAAAGTGGTGGCATCTGTTGCCAGTCACTGGCCAATTAAACTGGGAGAAAAGAATAAATAATATGTATCTGCATTTACCAGGCATCAGATTTACCTGAAATGCTTATGCCTGTAAATAAGTGCAGTAAGGCAGAAAGAGGTGTTTTTTTGGCTTTAGTTCAGCTATAGTGTCTTTATAGCTCCAAGAGAGGTATCAGACAATTTACAGAGTAAAGCCTCCACCTAGATTTTGTCTTACATGTTTGAATAAGCTTTGTCACTTTAATAAAAATATATATATTTTTTAAATGTTAACTGGGTTATAAAATAAAAACAAAGCAGACAATACACCATAGGTGCAGACAGAATTTTTGCTGGACCTGGCCGCAGAAAGCATAACTGTGACCAAACACACAGCTTCAGACCACTTAAAAAAATGGCCAATCAGGTAAAAATCTGACCCTTCATACAGTGCATGAAGAGTCAGATGAAGACATATCAGAACACAGTGTCTTCTGTAACTTCTGTCTGCACTGCCTCCCAGCCTCGAGCTGTTTTCAGAATGGGAGAGGGGAAAGGGAGGGGAGGGATTTTAGTTTGGGGTTTGGTCTGGCCCCCCACTGGAGGGTGCGGCAAGTGTATTAGAGTCCTCCTGAGATGGGGGAGGCTCCAGTTCACCCACCCCACCTTCCAGTGCTAGTTGAAGAACCCCTCTGCTCCCTTCCCCACCCTCATTCTGAAAACTTTGCAGCCTCACATGGAGGAGGCCCTGGCTAGGGGAAATCAGCTGCAGCGTGGCAGCCATCAGCTAGATTCCCCTACACCCTGAAACCAGCAATGAACTTCTGTTTGGTCCAGGGGATCACTGTAACTCAGAAAGCTTAATGCAAAGCATTCTCAGGTACAGCGGGGAGCTGCACTTCTGTCTGTACCCCATGTTATTAATGTTTATAAGAAACTGCAGGTGTTAAATAATGTATTATATTGTTTGTTGCTTTGTTTCTTAAAGATATAGCTGGCCATGCTGTTAAGTTCAAAATAATATTTTTCACATTCAAAAATATGATTTCTAAAATAAGGTGTTTTTAAAATAATGCATATAGAAAAAGAAAACCCTAAACATTTTTCTTGGTGCCAAGTCTGATTTTAAGGGATTGGTCAAGAAAGTGAAGCTGCTTCCTTTTGGCACAAAGGTTTCTGGTTGGAGAGCAGCAGCTCAATGAAATGGGTATCTCATCTGCTGTTATGGTTCTGTTGCCTTTCAGCTCTTGCTGGCCTTCTCATTCTTGTCCCAGCCTTCTTCCAAGCTGTTACAACTTGAGGGATGCAGGGGGCATTAAACAAGTAAGAGACATATTACCAAAAAAGCTAATGAATTGGCAAGATTTGGGGTACTCTTAAAGCTGTCACCAGAGGAACAAAAAGACAGGTCTGATGCCTCTCCAGAATCTGGGGCTTACAGCTTTGGGCTTCACAGCCCTCAACATTTGCCCCTAAGGAAGCATTAACTCCCCAAATCAAAACCAGGGCCTCACATCCTGTTGTCCTGCTTATTGAAATACAGTAGATATTTAAGACACTGAAACACAATCAATCTACAGTGCATTCATTTTAGTCTGTTTCAATCACGAGGATAAAATCTGGCGATGGCTTCAATATCTCTTAAGTTAACCTCAAGACTTGCACAACAGAAGTATTGAACAAGGATTATACTTAACTTTCAAGATAATAATAGCAAACATTCTTCTGTGGGACATTGAATTACAGTAGCTTGTATATAGTTGCAACGTTTTTATTTCTGAGCCTGAAGCTTATGGGTTCAAATGCCAGAGCAAAATTTTGTCTCTTCCTGTTGTTGGCATATCATTTCAGCATGTTGGAACAGGGGGATATATTTCCATCATTAGAAGAGCAAATCTTTGAGTGAGATGATAAAATTGGGTCCCTTCTCAGCCTATTTCTGGTCACTATTTAGCTGAAAGTTAAGTCTGTGAGAGATGAATATGAGTAGTTGAAAACTTCATTTATAGTCGGTCATTTTCTGTGAATCCTATTTTAATATCTGTGAGCTTTACCAATTGACTAATAGCCACTCTGTTTGATTATCTTCATTACACTTATTAGCTTTTATCTCTGTAATATATTTTGAGAGGATTGGAGCATAAAGATGCTATTATTAAAACATGTTCTACTCTAACCAAATAACCACTGGCCTCTGCTGGTTGCAGTTTTGTATAAATCCACATAAGAGCAGGGATATCCTTGTGAACAAATTAATTAAAGCAATGTAAATACAACTGTGATGGTTCCTTTTATTCTTTCTAATTCATTTAACCTCCTGGCATTGCAGTAGTTCACATTGTTTTAACCTTGATCCCAGAGAGTGGTGGTGGACAGGTCTTATTTGACCTGGAGGGATGTGGGCAGTGGGATTCCACGGGGCTCGGTTCTTGGGCCCGCACTGTTCAACATCTTCATCAGTGACTTGGACAAGGGGGTAAAAAGCACCCTGTTCAAATTTGCTGACAACACCAAGATGTGGGCATGCTAGACAGGAGGAATAGGCTGCAATCAGACCTAGACAAGTTACAGGGGTGGGTGGATGAGAACAGGATGGGTTTCAACACTGACAAGTGCAAGGTGATGCACCTGGGGAGGAAGAACCAGCAGCATACCTACAGGCTGGGGAACTCCCTTCTCATCAGTGCAGAGGCAAAAAAGGATCTTGGAGTCATTATTGGTGCCAAAATGAACATGGGTCAGCAG
This sequence comes from Crocodylus siamensis, assembly GCF_052110815.1. NCBI lineage: Eukaryota > Metazoa > Chordata > Crocodylia > Crocodylidae > Crocodylus > Crocodylus siamensis. Next base: position 52,660,372 of record NC_143396.1, on the reverse strand, counting down.
TGTGGGGACACAGTCAGGAAGGCCAAGTGTACCTTGTCATATATCCACAGATGCATCTCAAGCAGGTCCAAGGAGGTGATCCTCCCCCTCTATGTGACACTGGTTAGGCCACAGTTGGAGTACTGCATCCAGTTCTTGGCTCCGCACTTCAGAAGGGATGTGGACAACATGGAGAGGGTCCAGAGGAGGGCCACTCACATGATCAGGGGGCAGCAGGGCAGGCCCTACAAGGAGAGGCTAAGGGACCTGAACCTGCTCAGCCTCCACAAGAGAAGGCTGAGGGGGGATCTAGTGGCCATTTCCAAACTAGTCTGGGGGTATCAGCAGGCATTTGGGGGAGTCCCTGTTTCCCCTGAGCGCTACCAGGAGTGACTGGAAATAACGGTTACAAGCCGGCAGAGAGTAGATTCAGACTAGACATCAGGAGGCGCTACTTCACTGTAAGGGTGGCTAGGATCTGGAACCAACTTCCAAGAGAAGTGGTGCAGGCTCCTACCCTGGGGGTCTTTAAGACAAGGCTAGATGAACACCTTGCTGGGGTCATTTGACCCCAGTACTCTTTCCTGCCATGGCAGGCGGTCAGACTTGATGATCTGCTCAGGTCCCTTCCGACCCTACCAACTGTGAAACTATGTTTGTAAAGTTAGTTCTCAGAGTGACAAAAACATGGATTGAGCTGATTTTCTGATTTTTTTTCAAATAAAAAAGGGAATACATTAAACATGTTGAGGCTTTATCCTTCAGAAATAGTGCCCCACTTTTTCACCATCACTGAAGCTATAACAAGAGCTACATGGAAAAAAAAAAGTTATGCTTTTTTGCTGAGTCTAAAACAGACAATGGTTACAACCACTAACTGGATGTGGATGAGCAACTTAGGGTTACCAGGATCCTTAAACTCTAGTGTAGAAGGAGCCATACTCCTTCAATTGGATGCCTATTAAATACCCACTAAGCCTAGTAGATGTTCTCCCTAAGGGTGGGGAGAGATGTTGCCTTTGTACCTCCATCATTTTTTTTATGGTGGCATAAAAGTGACAGCAAATAGGCTTCTATACCTTTGGCATGCCACAATGTGGCTACAACAAAAGGTAGTAATAAATTGTGCCAGTTTATTTCAGTGGACATCTACTTGCTTTCAAACAGGGAACTGGGCAGCCCAGAGCCTCCCTCCCCCTCCTGTTGCTCTGGGAATGCTCTCCTGGGACTAGAGGGGCCTCGTTCCATGAGCGCCTGGAATTCCTGTGCAGGATCCACTCCCTTGGGAGTGCCTGCCTGGCTTTCTCCACTTTCAGAGACTCACCCCAGAGATTGCCAGGCGCATGTCTCTGCAAGTGTCCTGACATTTCCCACTTCCAGAAACATTCCTTGGAGATCCTGGGGCATGACTCTGACAGTGGGGAAATCTGGGACACTCCCACTCTGATGTGCTCCTGAGGCTGGGACTGCCAATTAGCTGATTGATGGTCTAAATCCAGGGACTCCACTGCAGCATGACTGACACTCTGGTGTGGTCTTGGGGATCAGACCACCAATCAAATGATTGGTAACCCCAACCCTGGAACTGCGGAGTGCACTGGAGTGTCCTGGCTTTCCCCACTTCCAGAGACATGTCCCTGGAATACATCTCTGGAAGCAGGGAAATTTGGAAGTCACCACTTGTAGAGACATACCCCAAACAATCTCTGGGAACTCTGGAAATTGGCAGGGGCACATCTCTGGAAGTGGGAAACATGTTTCCTATTGTCCTGCGGCATTAACAGGTGGGACAACAGGCATCATGTTTCACCCAGCTGAAGCAGATCAGCTGTGCTAGCACATAGGCTGGTACAGCTGATCTGCTTCAGTTGGTGACATTTATTCCTAGGCTAACCTACCGACATTATTTCTTTCTTGTCCAAGATGAATGCCATCTATTTCACTGTCATGTAATCCCCAATTTCAGACCAAAATGACCTCGTGGGGGGAAAAAGGGAAGGTTTATAGGAGTGTATTTCCTAGGTTCTAATTTACTTGACAAACGTGATCAAAGAAGCAAAAGAACACAAGGCAAACTGTGGCCTACAGAGTTAATAAAAAAAAAAAGGAATTAAAATAGACAATGAACAAGAGGAATCACAACAATAATACTGACTCAGTATGAGAGGGGATGGTGTGGAATTGTCCACAAAGAGGCAAGGAATTCATAACATATTTCTGTTGAGTATATAAGAAAAAAGCAAATGGTGAAGCATCTGCATTTGACAATGATGATATAATGCTCTCCATTCCAACAATAGCTAAGGATGATATTAAATAGTAACTTCTACATTTGGACATTTTAAAATGAGAAGGTGCCATTAACATGCATCCAAGAGTTTTAAAAGAACTAGTTTAGGAGTTCCTTGGACTGTTAATGCTATGTTTTCAACAATAAGGAAATTCTTAAGGGCTGAAAGACAGTTAACGTTGTGCCAATTTTTAAGAGTGCTTGTACACATAGTGGTTGTCATGATGTATACATGACAAAAATGGCCTTTGTGCGGCTTAATGGCATTACATATGCACTGGTTTTGGGGGGTTTACATAAGTTTGCATTGCTGCGATCTAAACTACATCCAGATGTTAGGGTTGTGTGAAGCTTCAGTTGCTGATTTGATTTGGAGGAGATTCAGCCCAATTCGGTGGCCAAACCTCTGAATCTGAATTGAATCAGGAGACCAATAAAAAGGTCCAAATTGATCCAAAGCCTCCGAATCGATTTGGAGATTTGGCAATTTGGGCAGTCCCTGCTCGCTGCGGCAGGGAGCTGGACCCAGACTCTGTGCTGGTAAATAGGGCCTGAGACAGGCTAGAGGAGAGGGGAGGAGACAATAGGGGGACCCCCGCCAGGCCCCAACCCCTGCCTGCCTTCCCAGTCTCATCAATGGCTACCCTGTCCAGTCCCAGCATCCCAGCACTTGACAAAAAAAAAAGCCTCACGGTCACTAGCTGCTGCAGTGGCCATTGGGTCCTCTGGGGGCTCATGGCAGAGTCTGCCCCCCTGCAGTGCAGGGCAGTGGGGTACAGCAGGGATTGCAGCCCTCCACCTTGCAGGAGCCAGCATGTGTGGGGCTTTTTTTTTAAAGTGTCAGGATGCTGCGGCCAGGCAGGGCAGCCATTGATGGGTCTCCGAGCAGGGGATGGGGCCTGTTTGATTTGGAGATTCGTCCGATTTGGCAGCAGCTGAATCAAATCACTGCCCCTTGAATCAGCTGAATTGCACAGGCCTACCAGATGTAGTTCGGTTTGCAAAGTTGCAAATTGCAACAATGCAGCTGTCAGCTCACCCCCTGGTAATGGGAGAGGTGGGCAGGCCCCGCAAATAAAAAGGATTGGGCTCCTCACTGCTGAAGGCAGAGGCAGCAAGAGCCCCGTCCTTTTTTATTTTTTCAGTAGAGCCTGGGTTTGGGGAACAGTTGAATTGGGCTGCACAATGCCTCTGAGCTGGGGCAGCACCCAGCCCACTAACAGCCTGCCCAGGTGGCCCCCCCCAAAATAAAAATTATAATAATAAAAAAAAGGGATCGGGCCCCTCACTGTAATGTGATAGAAAAATTAAAACTGGGTTCCAACTGAAAACCCACCATTTCAGTTTAGGGGGCATAAAATAAAACCCTGAGGACTAAAGCCCTGTCGCATATACAAAAGCCCTAATAGCAAACTGGATGACCTATAGCTGTGTCAGCCTGATATTGATACCAAGGAAGATGATGAAATAGCTCATATAGAAACTGAATAATAAAGAACTAAAGGAAAGTAATAATAATTCATGCCAATAAATCTGAGTTTATGGCAAAATGATCTTTTCAGACTGTCATAATAATTTTTGAGACCATAATTTTGGCTGCTACAATATTAATCTAATATACTTTGAGTCCCATGTGGCATTTGACTTGGTGCCACATGACATCTTAATAAACTTGAACAATACAAACACTACATGCAATCTATTAAATTGATTAAAATCAGGTTAAATAATAAATCTCAAAATGCACTTATAAATGAAGAATCATCAGCAAGTGTCTGTTTCTAGTGGGAAGCAGCAAGAGCCAATCGCTGGATTTCAACATTTTTTTCAATTACGTTGAAGAAAGCATAAAATAGGTACTGAAACATGTTTGCAAGTGATATGTAATCAAATAAGAAGAAGAATGGGTCACTGATGCAGAGTAATTTAAATTATATGCTAAAGGCAGATAAATAATATTCATTTCAATATGGCCAAAAATAATTCATCAAGGGTGTAGGCCACACTTACAGGTTGTTGGACTCATTTCTGAAAAACACTGACACTGAAAAACTGACCATCATAGAAGGATAAACAAAGGTTTGTCTGTGGCTGAGATTCTTCATTAAAATGGAAAAAATTTGCTAAAATAAAGGAACTAGTAAGTCAACTAACCTGAGGAACACAAGCACTGAATGTGATCCACCTGTATGCCCAGGTCTTTCTCTTCCTCAGTCAGTTCAAACCTATGATCTCTCAGTTTATAGCAGATATTTTTTGTTATTTCATAAGTTGAAAACTTTACATTCTGTTTTATTGAATGAGTACATTTTAACTTTATTCCTCAAGGTTCAGGCAAGTAGACTTAATGAGCTAGTAAGTCCCTTCCAGGTCCATGTTCAATGTTTCTAAGTTACATTTATTCTACCAGTAAAGGAAGACTAGGAGAATGTGTCCAGTTCTGGTATCAGCACTTCAACAATGCTTGAAAAATTGGAAGGCATTGAGAGACACTAGAATAGTTAGAGGATTTTAAAATATGCCTTTTAATGGAAGAGTTGGGCCTCAATTTGTTCAGCATATCTTGGAAAAGGTTAAAGAATGGTGTGACCACACTATTATCAGTACCTCCATGAGGAACAGAAATTAGATACTAAAAGGCCCTGTAGCCTGTCAGAAAAAGGTATAACATGAAACAACTACTGGAAGTTGAAGTTAAACAAATCTAGTATAGACATAAGATCCATATTTTTAACTTAGACAGAAATTAATTGTTGGAACATATATCAGTGTAACTTTAAAACAGAAATGGTTTTGTTTTCTAAAAGATGTGCTCTATTTTAAACATGGCTATTAAACCTGAACCACTGTTATTAAACCTTAAGTTGTGGCATGCCTTCCAAAAAGCCTGGCCACTGCTGCCTTGAGGAAACTAGTTAAGATATATCTGCCCATTTAATGTTAAAATTTAACAAGTATTGGAAAATAATAGGAAATTCCAGAGTGAAAGGTGAAAGGGATGACTTGGAGAAGTATAAACTGGGAGCCTCATTTGGACACCAGCTAAAATAATGGAGTGGTTCGTTTGAGATACTGTCAAAGATTCTATCAAACTGGCTAAGCAGCAGCTCTGCAGAAAAGGACCTGGAGGTTACAGTGTAAAATAAGCTGGATATGAGTCAACAGTGTACCTTTGTTGCCATGAAAGCTAACAGCATTCTGGACTGCATTAGTAGGAGCATTGCCAGTAGATCAAGGGAAGTAATTATTCTCTGCTATTCTGCACTGGTGAGGCTACATCCAGAGTACCATGTCCAGTGTGTCTGGTAAAGCACTGGAATGGGTTACCTAGAGAGGTGGTGGAATTTCCATCCTTGGAGGTTTTTAAGCCCTGGCTGGAATGATCTAGTTTGGGATGGTCTTGCCTTGAGCAGAGGGTTGGACTAGGTGACCTCCTGAGGTTCATTCCAACCTTAATTTTCTATGATTCTATAAAGAATGAGAGGTAAGAATAGGATCATCAATGTGATTTGATGGAAGATCTTGTCTAGCAAGCCTCTTTTTCATTATAGGTTCAGTTGGTAAAGACCACTATGTTGATATAGTATGGTAGGATTTTTCTAAGTAATTTGACTTAATGCCACATGAGATTTTGATTTAAAAGCTTCCAGTATGTGGAATCAACAAAACAAATATTATATGGATTAGAAAGTGGCCCACTGGCAGCTTGCAAAATACAGTGGTTTATGGTCAGGTGTTAGTGAATGGATCCATTTCTGCTGGGCTTGGACAGGCATTGATTCTTGAGTCAACACTATTTCATGCTTTTAGAAACATTCTTGATGATACTGAGTCTTTACTGCTTGGCAGATGACACAAAGATTCATTGAGTAGCGAATACCATATTTTCTTGCATGCAATACACAACTTTTTCCAAAGACTAGGTGCTGGAAATTGGAGTAAACATTGTATGTGAGGAAATACAATAACAATAGTTTCTGCTTCTTAAGCTTCATCTTGGCAAAACCCAAAGTAGCTACTATTCGTGATTCACAGAGAGCAAAACAATGTACAGACTTGGTTCCCTTATTGCTGCCATTCAGTTATTTACTATAGGGAAGGTTCTTTTTTTCCATTCTGCCTTTAACAAGGTGTGTATCTTATTCTGAGATGTGTTTGTATGCAAGAATAATTTGGTAACGAGGAGGATAAGTTGCTGATGGTTGAACCGTCTCAGTCCAACAGGATACACTGTAATTCAGCTAAATGCCAGATAATGCATTTAGGAACAGAGGGTATGGGTCACTCTTATATTACAGTACAGAGTGGCAGATTTTGTCTTGGAAAGTCATGGATAAAAGGTGGGATTTAGGATTTCAACATTGGCTTTCAGTGCTGAGGCCAAAAGGGGTAATGCAATTCTTGGTTATAAGAAAAGAAGCGTACTGTATGAGTTGTAAAATTATCTTACCTCTAAACAGGTACCTCTGTACATGGTACTGGTGTTCACACGTCAAGAAAGATGTGGAAATACTATAAGTTCAAGTTCAAAACAGGGCTAGTAGAAGTTGGAAAACAAGCCTTAGGTTGAGAAACTTAAGTAGTTTAACCTTTTTAATATACTAGAGAAGGCTAAGAAGTAGCATAAAATCTGTGCATTGTTACTTATGGGCTGCATCTAGACAAGCAGCAGACTGTGCAGTTATTTAGTACTTGCATAAGCAGGTACAAAGTGACTGTGCAGTAGCCGGAGTTATTGCACAGTACTGCTGCGTCACATTTTTTTTTCCGATGCTACTACATAGTAGCTTGTTACTACTGCATAGTATTGTCATTGTATGGTTTATGCCCAGCAATGCTACTACACAGTAGCAATGAGCTACTGCAAGGACCTTTGCTCCTGGTCATCTATCCCTCCACCACTTGCCCCCCACTTGCAGTGACTATACCTCCTGGTTCCTGCCCCCCTGCCACTTGCCAAAGATAGAACTGCCACCATAGCCATCATGGCTGGGTGGGAACCAGAGGCAGCATGTGCTCCATGCCTTGGGCTGGATTGGGGCCCCAGCCTGAGCTGGTGCTGTGACTGCAAGGTAAGCTGCCACAGCAGTGGTTGAGGGAGGGAACAGTGTGGGGGTGGCAGGGATCAGAGGCTACAGGGGGCAGGTGGTGGGAGGCAGTAGCTGAGGCTGTGCCTCCAACCCTGGGTTTGGAATCTATTTATGCACCCTTTTTGCCCCACCCCCTGCTGTCAGGTTCAGGGTTGGAGTCAGAGCCACAGCTGCTGAACCCCTCCCCTCCACACATACCCTCCTCCTCTTGTACTCAAAACTGAAATAAGGGAGGAGCATTTTTCCCCCATGTTGAATGGGAAAAAATCATCATCTTGGATTTGGATAAATATGGTAAATAATCCATTGGTCCTCCTTTAGTCTTAATTTCTGTGAAAATGTTGAAAATCTGTTTGGATCATTCAGGAAGTGGAATCATTTTAATTGGAACTGTTTTTGGAATCTCTTTCCCTTTCCATACACAGAGGCAGAGAGATTCTTAATTTTTAAAATCTTCCAACCTACTCCCACATCGTGGGAAAGACAACGAAAAGGTCATTCTTAATTCTCCCTGCTCCAATGGGTGATGAGATAATGGTAGTAAAAGTTCTTAGCAACCTGATTTGTGTCCAAAAGCTTGCAAAGAACAATTTTTCCAGCTATTTAGTCAGTCTAATAAAATATATCACATTTATCCAAAGAACCTTGTTAGCAACTTGATGGTTTTCAAATACAAATCTGTCTAATGTTGAGTTCTGGCCTATGCAAGTCTCAAATTTTCACCCTCTAAACTAGCAAAAAGAAAGTTATTACATTTTCACTGACACCTGTACAACAGTAACTTTCATAAGAGCTGTATGTTTTAAGTGACTTCTCCAACTGTATGGTGAACAGTTCTACGTAGCTTATGTTAGAAGATATCTTCAGTGCTATTAATTTTTGTCAAACACTTGAGTGTGGTTCCACTGAATTTTAAAAATTAGCTTTAGAAATGTCTGACTCGTTAAATTACTTTCACTTTATGAGTTTTTAATTTTGTGTCTGAGGTGGCGTATTGATCAAGCTGATGTAGAGGCATTAATAATACTTCAGTGTGCTTTTGTTAGAATATAATTACATGGGTAGAAGAAGCCTGTGGCTAAAAGTCTTATTTTATTTTCCCTACATCTCTTCAATAAGAGTTGACAGAAGAAGTTGAAAATTTACTCTGTGTGGAAGATAAATACACTCACTCTTCAACTCCATAATTTGTTATGTGCATATTTTTGTAAACATTTTTTCTTTCCATTTATGAATCAAGTAGGAGTTTGGATGATGGAGCGTTCAACTTTCTTCCACCTCCTTTATCATATATTCTCAAAGTGAACCAAATAGAAATAAGGTTTCCATTATGAAATATAAAATACATGTTGATTAACATTTATTTAATGTAAAGAAAATGAGAGCCATATTGCATGATACTCTGTACCAAGTGAAAAGCCTGTGTTATAAAATGACTACCCCTTTTGTATCGGATATAGAGAGTTTATTATTGTTTTAATATTATAAATAACAGTAAAAGTATGCAGCATTTAAGTTGATTACATTTGTATTTGTTATGATTACTGTTTTATTTAGTGAGAACCACAGTAATTGAAGCGGGTGTCTATGTTAACAGCATTGGCCCAGTTGACCCAATCAATATGGTAAGTTATGGCTATTGCCTGAAAATAGTGTCTGAAAAGTTTATTGCATAAATATCATGTGTTAATACTCTTATTCAAATGATTTTTAAGTTGTCTTGAACTTTCACCTGCTTACTAGGTAAATCTACACTGTTGAAAACTTAAGCTGTTTTAATTTAATGGCAGAAACTGGAGACTATGATCTATTTTTAAGTGTTTTGAAAACAGTAAAAATTACTACAAATATGTGATGAGATATGAAGATTGTTAGCTGCATTGAATTGATATAGTTCATTAAAGTCAATGAAGCCTTGTGAATTACACAAGCTTAGGATGTAGTGCAGTGGTTCCGTTAGAATGTGGTCCAAGATCTGTTTGCTTTTCAGCCCTATGGGCTAAGATCATGTGCTAATCAGTGCACCTCTGAAATAAAAATAGGAAGGATTGTGGTGGCATTTGGGGATGAAACTATTGCTAATGGAGTCACTTTCATTGGGACAGAAATGAAAAAAATTATGAAATGAGATCTTTTTTACTCTTGTTTCCAATTCTCAAGCTGCCTCAGTCAGCTTCTTCAAGTCAGATATATCGGTGGATCTTCACCTGCTCCATGGAAAAGTATATTGATATATACCAGCTGATGACTTAGTCGGTTATGTTTGAAAAAAGGTTATTCAGGGCAGAATGAATAACAGCCCTTGTTGAAACTGAAGTTGGTCTTGTGGCGTTTACTTAAAATATTGGCATTATGTGCATAGAGTTTCTCTGAAAGAATATTGCTGACAGTTTTAATGAGGATTCAGTGCATGCCATCCCTTGCAGGGTGTCATCTCTACTGGCTGTTGTCTCAACCAGCACTCATCATCTAGTAGTTGTCACACAGTGTGGGTATCAGGTATGAGGTCAGTTCCTTTCAGCCTTGTGCACGGTTGTACAAATCCATGGCAATCTTCCTTTTCATACAGCGAGTAAGTATATTTTTAAATAATGTAAAAGACTGGCACATTATAATTCAACATCTGAACTTTTATAAAGTGAAATTTACTTAAATGATTTTAAAGGGAATAAATGTATTTGCACATAATGTTTTATTGTAGCCTAGCACACACAAACTCTCAATAAAGCAAAATGAAGCAGGAAAAGTGTAGAGTGCTTACTTACCTTGACAATGAGCACATTAGAAAACTTAGTGTTTTATGACCTAGCATATCTCAGTAGGTTAATGACTCTAGAAAAAAGAGTTTGTATCTCTGGTTGAGCTGTGTAGGAACGTGTGAATATAAAGCAGCTTGGATTGCAAAGCACAGGAAAAAATGGAGAGGGGAAAAGTGGTCAGCTCTCCATTTTAGCTGCAGAAAGTTTCTGCTGTCCCATCTGTCTTCATATCACAACCTCCTTTCACTGCCTTTTTACTTTCCCACCTTCTCTGGCAGCCTCTGAAGCACTGTGCAGTAGAAAAAGCTGTATATGGGAAGGCAGTTATCTAGAGGGAGGTGCAGACTGACTCCTCTGCCAATTATCAACGTAAGTGAACAGTGATATCAAGAACTGCTAGGGTGTGGAGGAAAAGTGCACAGTCACCAGCAACTAGATGTCAGGTGGGGGGCAGTAGGACAAGAAGAAGGTGTGAGTTCAGGACATTTTGGAAAGTTTGAACTCTTATGGATACAGAGTAGAAAAGTGAGAAGACTGGGTTTGGGTGGCTGGGATTGTCCCACCCGATTATTGTTGTAATTTTCTATAATGAAATTGTGAGCAAATGTTGATTAGAGAGACTTTGGAAATAGCAAGTAATGCATTCAACCAATATTGATCTTGTTAGATATTTTCAGCAGTTAAAAATGTTGCTGAAAGAGCCCAAGACTGCTAGCAAATATTTTAGCAGTTGGTCTCTTTTCTGAATGTGCAATCTTTCTTTTTTTCTTTTCTCTGCATTTTTTGTTTAATATTTCAACATTCTTACTTGCAAAGATTTCTGACTGTAGCATATAGTATAAATGAAGGCCACTATGATGGATTGTTTCTATTAAAATGGGTATTTTTTTATCCCAGGTATAGTCCTATTTCTATCAGTAAATCTACTTAGTGGCACAGGGTACTACGTAATGCAATAGGGGTATGAAAATATGGCCTTGAAGGGACTGTCAGTATGTTTTTGCCTTTTATATTTCAAGGCCAGGTTCTGTTCTATTTACTCATTCTATTAAACAATTACTCACATAAGCAACATTCATCAATATAAAGGTCAGTAGTGTTCCACTCTGACCCATGTCAAATATTACTTCAGCTACAACTATGAAATTAAAATAACCATCCCATTTAATTTCTGAAAGGTACTAATAGGGTGCCCTGCTATCTGTAAAATAAATAGATCCTTTACTAGATAAAGGAAAATCTGATAAGATTAGTGACAGGCAAATCCTGATTCAAACAAACAGCACCAACAAAGCCACCTTTTCAGATACACCCTTTGTTCTTCAAATCTTTTCAAATTAGCAGAGAACTACATGGCAAATTAAAATATGGTCCAATTCCAACTTCTTACTCTGTCCTTTATAGAAAGCAACCACTTTCACTAGGCTTGGACAAAAGTAACCTGGATAAAAAGGGGGACTCATAACATGGGTAACTAATAGTTTTATAAAGTATATTAGTTAATTTATTAATGTATTTCTATGAATATGCAAATAAGTGTCTCCAGGGTTTTTAAAATATTTTTAAAAGTGACAAACTCAAATTGTTAAGAGGGAAACTGTGGGCTGGAAGCATAATGCCCTTTCCCATGCAGGTTGGTAATTTTCTTGGAACTGGTTGGTTCCAAAGGAGTTCTAGAGTCTGAACCAATATTTTTATGCAATTCCATCAGAAGGAGGACTTTGTTATGCCTTATTACTGGTGGTGACCAGTTATGTGTCACGGGAGCATAGGTGTGCTAGTTATAATCAGACAGTTTCTCATTAAGGATAGTATCTCACTTTGACACACATAGTTAACGGATATTTCAGGTGTAGATCAGCCAGGAAATGTAACACTTAAATCCCCTCTAATGTGTGTAGTTCTTGCACCAGGGAAACACAAATGATTTCACTATGTGAGTTTAGCTAGAAGTTTAAAAAAGACAAGTGTATTAAGGTGTCCAATTCCCAATTCCGTTTTAGATCCCAGGGTCTCATATTCTATTAGATCTCATAAGTAGGTATGGGATTGTTTTGAGTATCTGGTGTTACAGAAGTAGGAAAGGCAAGTTATCTAGTATTCAAGTGTTTGTGCCAAATAAATACTGAACTGTCTTTCTTCAAAAAAAATATGCTAATTACAAGGGAAAAGTTTTCATTTAAATATTCTGATTTCCTTCTATATCACTTAATCATAAGTGGAGCATGAGGCACTAAAGATATTTATCTTACTTAGAAGAGTGCATTAAGGTCTGTAAGCATGAGTAAATAACTGAAGTTTAGAAATCTAGTGTTGGTCCTTGTGGTTCATTTCATTGATCATCCATATTCCTCTACCTGTAGGGGTTTCTTGCACTCGTGACAAACTGCAAAGAGAAACATGACTGATTCTAATGAGAAAGTGTACACTGAAAAATACTGAGAGCTGTATTATCATCTTACTTGGAGTCTGGTGGTACTACTTCCACAATATGTAACCCAGATCCACATAACGTGCTGGTTTGTGTCTGTCTAGGTGTCCTGGTTTCTTAAGCCTGTAGCCACTTTTTTTTGTTTGTTAATAGATGTGTTTTTATATAAGGCAGTAGAGGCTCATGCTTTCAAATCTACTGGTTTGATACATTTTACTGACCACTCAGGGCTGTCAGATTGCAAATACATTTACACAACTTCATATAAATTTGTAATCCTATCATCGTGCTTCTTTTAGAATAAATCATATAAAACATAACTTAGTGCCCTGAAAACTGTGTGTGTGTGCGTGTGTGCGTTGGTAACTTTTGTCATCTTCTGCTACCCTCCTTCTCTCATGTTCTCTCTTTCTCTCTGTATTATGTTTCTCTCTTTCTTTCCTTATTGAAGCATCTTCCACACCTTTACTCCATGCCTCAGGGCATAGTTTGCTGAAGACACTATTTCTTCCCTCGAGGGAACTTTCCAGTTTTAGTTGCCAATATACTTTGGGAATTTAGTGCCTGGGTTACAACTGACCACAATAACCACTGTGTTGACTGCTATCACCTGCAGGTTGTGTCTTAATCATGTAAAATATATTAATTCAATTCAGTTAATTGATTCTGATTTGAAGGGACATGCTGACTTAGAAATAACAGAATTTTCCTGTCAGGAATTTTACTTATTATTACATGTGACACTGAATGTTGCTAAAGAAATGTTGTTGAAGAAGAAAATGGAGCAAAACTTTTGTCTGTCTTTTCTAGTTTGTTAGTTTGTACATATGATAGCAATGTTTGTATTGTCAGTTTAATTGTTTTCAATGCAGAAACAAAATTACTGCTCTACAAAAATGGTTATACAATCAATCTGGAAGACATAGCACTTGAATATTTTTATAATTAAAGTTTTTGAAAAGTTTATTAGGTTTTTCTGGATGTCTTTGTTACTGTTCAGTCTGCTTATGTGCCATGATGTAGTAAGCAGCTTCTTTCTGTAATAGAACATATTTCTAAAGTAACATTATACAAACCCCTCTCTGTTTTGAATTGCATAACACAAGGATACATATTTTAAAGGATATGTGATTTTTTTTCTTAATTTCTTTTCTCTTTTTGGCTGCTGTACACTTATCCTGGCATGAAGAAAGTCTGTGAAAGTATGCAAGACTAATGGATTTGGGCTCCAGGGGTGGCTTTGATATCTCCTAGTCACCATGTTGCTCCTGCCCTACTATCGCTCTGTAGGTACCCTCCCTTCTTTCTTTTGCCTGATATGGCTTTCTGGTATCCTTTTATTGGGAGAAAGGGAGACTTCTCCAGGGTCCCAGAGTGAGTCCTTGTCTACTCTCAATCTTTGGATTCCTCCTGAAGCCCACTGATTCCCAGCTTGCCCTTAGATACTAGGTAAGGCCTTCCCCACCTGTCCATGGTCTACTCTAGCACACTAATCCCCTTATGGTATAAATTTGTGGCCTCCAACCTCCCCTGTAGCCATGCCTATGCCTCGCAGGTGTTATCATTTAATCACTTTAACAGGCACTTTGTCCCCAAGACAATATCGGGCCTCAGCTGCCATAGCAGCATCTTGGTTGTTTCAGAAGAGCCCTGCCCTATCATCTTATTGCTGCTAGCCCTGCAAGATGTGTTCTTAGTCTATGGCTCCCTGGCTGCCTATTCCTCTGCAGCCAGCCCCTAATGGGTAGCTTCCCCCCAATCCTTCCCCACAACCTGGGGATCTCCCTGCTGCTGCTTGTCCCTTAAAGTAACAGGAGTCTCTGTCTACAAAGACATTCATAAGAATTTGTTGGTGCTGGATTCCAGTATTTAATTTAGGAAAGGTCTGCATAAAGTTTAAATTGTGTGGACATATTAATTGTTCCCCTTTGCACAGAAGGTGGTTTCAGACATCATTGGTCTGTGTGGCACCCACAGACTCTGAGTGCTTGCGTAAGAGTTTTCCACATAATGTGCAAGTATGGTTTTTGTGATGCAACAGTCTCAACAGATTACAGATAAGTACATTGTTTCATGATTTCTGTTATGTGTACTACAAAGGTGCAGGCTTCTGTTGGTATGGAATTTGGGCTCTGATATGCACTATGAGTCTAATTCTTGTACCCAAAGAAGGTCACTTATCAGGTCATTTGCATGAACCTACATAGAGCTGTGAAGGACATCTTTGCTCTCATACAAGAAGGAGGCTGGGATGCAAAGCCACTCTGGGGCTGATAGTAAAAATTCTGTGTATTACAATCTTGAATGCATCTCTGTGAAGGTGTTTTACCTAGTTGATCTGTATATATCTATGCATGTTACTAGCTATCTCTGCCCTAGGATGAGTTTTTGTGTCAATTGGCATCATTATTCTTTACAGAGTATAGTGTATGCACCAATGAGTGACAGTCCTGCCCACAGGTAGGACACACCTATGTACTAGCAATGCTCTGAATCTCAGTATATTTTTTCCTTCTCTGATGCCGATCATCACAAAACTTGATCTAATCTGTCTCTCAGTTCCTTGCTCCATCTGCAAGCTGACTTTGCCAACCAGAGCAGCATTCTGCACTTCTTTCCCAGTCACCCACAGAGCTTCCAAAGGCTGTTAAGTCATCTTTGCCTGCATCCTGAAATCTGCATAGCAGTCTTCGTCTCTTTATAGGCTCTTCTCTAGCTTCAGAGTACAGCACATTCTTCAGGAACCTGTGATCCAGCATTCACTTGACATTACCAAGCCACCCGGGTTTTTCATACTAATCAATGTTCCCATGAATGATATACCAGCATGATTTAACACTTCTATATTTGCCACCCTGTCTTGCCATCTTTGAAAAATTTTATGCAGGCATCTGATATGAAAGTGGTGTAGTCTTTTGGTATGTTTGGTGCAAGTCATCTCTATTTCTGAGCCTTATAGAAGAATGGAAAAAAACACATGCCTCATAAATATGGAATTTTACTTTAGTTAACTTGTTATTGTTCCAGACTCTGTCTTGTAGACGACCAAAGTTCCTGGCTGCTTTGTGATTCTACTAGTGAGTTAAGCATCAAGACCTACACTGCTGGTAGAGCCAAGGTAGAAGAATCAGTCAACAACATCCAGATGAGTACTATCTATCTAGGATGATATCTGGAACTGGTTCTGAAGAGCATTGGTGCATGATAACACTCTTCTTCAAGCTTATTGCTAGCCCAATGCATTTTTGTGTCATGGTGCAGAAAATGCAACCTTTTCCTGCCAGACTTTCCTTGGCCTCAGCTTCATGCAACAGAACCCTGGAAATTTGGTTAAGCTATGGAATTGGTGTGTTTTGGTGTTTGGAGGGAGATGTGACAGCTTTTTAATTAACATATATGTAAAATATGTTCTGGCCCCGCTATCTTTGTTCATCCAAAACTTCCATGGAAGTAATTACCCACTCCCTCTGAAGTAACAGAAGTTGGGGGAAAAGGAATTCAGGGGTAGTTACATGATTTAGAACAATTATATTAGTGTATTATTTCATAGCACAGCTAACTGTATATTTTACCTTGCCACATTACACAGTGGAAGGGCATACAAGTAATGTCAGGGAGCAGGGAAAATAAGATATGGTTTTAATAAGATTGGTCAATTATTTCACTAGGGCCCTGTTATGAACCAGACCATGAGTGGTCAGGGGAGGCCACCTAATACGTGGGCAAAGTCCAAGGGTCAGATTCCCAGAGAGCCAGTGTTTCAAAGCTAGAGTCAGGGGGAGCCAGTACCTGGTGATGAGGTCAGGATAAACTAGGAATCCAACCTCGAATCAAGAGTCAGGGCCAAGTCAGGCTACACCAGAATCAGAACTGTAGTTTGGGTATGCCAGAGTTTAGAGCTGGAGTCAGAATATACCAGGAGTCCAACCCAAAATCAGGAGCCAGAGCCAAGTCAGAGTAAACCACAGCCAGAGGCAGGTATACCAAAGTTAAGAGCTGGAGTTAGAGTATACCAAAAGTCAGAACTGAAATGAGAAACCAGAGCCAAGTCAGGGTGAGCCAAGGGTGAAGATTAGAGATCTCAGAAGTAATGCTAGGAAGCACGGGAGGGTCAGAAACAAGAACCTAAATCTTTGCCCAGATGGTACTTTCAACTGGGTCTAGCTTTCAAGGGCTAGAAGAGTGAGGTCTTTTACTTGTGGCTGCAGGGGACTGGATACCCTGTTGCCCCACTAGGATTAGGTGGACCGAGGGCACTGATCTGGACTCACTGCAGGTGGCACCTGTTTCTCTGCAGCCTCAGGTATCAACTGACCTAATCATCTTCCGCAAGAGGAGACTGAGGGGGGATCTGGTGGCTGCCTACAACCTTATCAGGGGCCAGCAGCAGGGACTCAGGGAAAGTCTGTTCACCAGGGCCCCCCTTGGAGTCATGAGGAACAATGGCCACAAGCTGAGGGAGGATAGGTTTAGGTTAGATATTAGGAAGAACTACTTCCCTGTAAGGGTGGCCAGAGCCTGGATTAGGCTTCCCGGAGTGGTAGTGCTCTCACCTTCCCTGGAAATCTTCAAGAGGAGACTGGATAGGCACCTGGCTGGGGTCTTATGACCTCTGCCATCCCTAGTGTTCCTTCCTGCCCATGGCGGGGGTTCGGACTAGATGATCTGTCTAGGTCCCTTCCAACTCATTGATTCTCTGATTCTGTGATCTGATTGTGAGTGGCTGGGCCAAGAACTCTGATCTGGTCTTATTACAGGCATGTATATATCATGACTGAACAAAACACATTTTTAATAGTCCAATTTATTAAAATGGATGCAGGGATCTTACCAAAAATTTATTGGTTGATTCTCACACTTTTGTGTCAGTTATGTAACCTGTAGTTTTGGATCTACTTTTATTTTAATGGTGGTTTATTTTACTTGCATGTAAATTAAGATGGCACTATTTTATTCCTCTTTTTATGTTTGTATAATGCAGTTATGTATATGCAGGAGCCGACTAGACTGGAATGAATTCCTGGAACTTACAGTTTATTTTTTTCATTATTTCTCAACATTTCTGAACCTTTTTTAGCTTTTGAAACCTTTGACGTGTGACTTCTGTAGGCTATCCATTGAAGACTAATGTGCAGCAAGCTAAAGGCTACACTTTGAAGGATAGCACCATTATTTTTAATAAGGTAGCAAAAAGTTTTGGTAATTCAAAGACTCAAAGGGTATCTAAAATGTTATTTCACTAGAAACATTGCGTGGCCTGGCCAGTACTGGTTTAGTTTTTTCTCATCTTATTTTATCACTTACAATTTTGAACTGCAGATGGTCACTTTTAAATATCTTTAACTCTTAAATTCCATTTTATTCCTAAAGTGTAATCATTGACAATAATTTATTTATAAACCATTGGTAAGGTTTGAACACATCAATATGAAGGAGTATTGTAAAAATGTCCAGATATAGATGATCAGATTTTGCCTTGCCTCCATATAATATTCTTTTAGTCTAGTGCTGAGGGAATGTGACTGTGGTAGAGAAAAGAAACCCCCCACTAGAAGATACTTACCAGAGGACACAGAGCAGTCTGGATGGTAGCTGGAGACAGAACTGACAACACTGAATACTGAGGGGGAAACCCAGGCCTCAGCATGTACATGCTTTATGAGCACATGCTGACACTGATTGACAGGGCAGAACTTGAGTGGGGAGATGAGAACAACCTGGAAGGAGGCCACAGGGGGACCAGAAGTGAGTTCCTGGTGAGGAAAGGAAAATCTTGCAGGCCTCAGCCTAAAAAGAAGCTGGAAGTGGCATGCCAAGTTGTCCTCCCAGAAGGACACTGAAATAGCCAGCCATGCCAAGAAGCATAAATGATCAGCCAAAGAACAGCATGATAAATTACAGTGACAACATATTTTTTAGCTTTTAGTGAAAATAAATGTTTGTTAAGATTATTTTAATTTACAGTCCCATAAATGTATGTTAAAACACCAGATATAGAAATAATCATGGTCAAAAGATACAATCGCTTCAAGTATTCAGTAATCCTGTACTGACATGGTAACACTCCATGCATTAATTGCATTTATAACTGAGATGTTGGATGGTTTACTGAATTAACTGCAATGGGTACAAAATAACCTATGCAATGGGTGCAAGTTAACCAGTTAGAATGAAAAGTGATACTTGGAAAGAAGGAGCAGTCTGCATCAGTTGTAGGGAGTAAAGGCTTAACTCTGCAATCACTCAAGTCCCTGGCACATATTCTTTAATAGTCCAATGACATATGATCCCTGATCCCAACAGTTGGGTCTCCTGCTATGCCACACGTGCATGTCAGGAGTTGGGTTTTGGAACTGGGGATCAGATTCCAATACAGCCATTACTACTTGCCACATTCAGAGCCAACAATCAACTGATTGTTAGCCCTGCCAGACTGTCCCAGGTCCCATTTGAGAACTAGAGCTGTCCAGGAACTGAGGCCAACAGTCAGTTAATTGTTGGCCCCAATCCCAGACAGTCCCATGTCCAGTTCATCTGGGGCTGTCAAAGTATACAGTCATCAGTCTTGGACAGTATTTTAGCCTTGGACAGTCCCAGGTTAGAGACCTGAGGTTGTCCAGGCTGGGGATAACAATTACCTGACTGTTGAAACCCCACACCAAGCAGCTAGGCACTGGGGGAGGAGAGGATTCCAGCAGGAGGTAGTCTTTTGCTTCTTCTACAGGGATATTAAGGACCATATCCAGCAGTTCCGGGTAGATTGACTGGCATGAGGGAACAGATACTGCCAGATCTGGCAGCCTGGTCAGATCTGCCTGGCATGGGGTTTAAAGTCCCTGACAAGCAGGAGTCTTTTCTCCCCTGCACTGGGTAGTCTAGCCAGAGGTGCCCAGTGAGGGGTTTGAGGAAGAGTTGAAATATAAAATGGGAAAAGTCAACACATTAAACAAAACCTGCATGCCATAGTGCCCCAAGTCTGCTCTTAAAAAAGTGAATGTTGTCTTATACAAGAGACACAAATAGAAATCAGAAGACAGTCCAAGCACAGCAACTCACCACTGGATATTAGGACCAAATGGAACCCTCAGGATTTGGCTCATGATCGTTTTTTGAGTTGAACTTTGTAGGCACTTGCAGTAGACCAGTCCTTGCAGCTTTACTTGGAAGTTGGAGTGCAATGTTCTCTCAGGGGATCATGCCATAGTAAAAAGGGTCTTTTAACCTGGCATAGTGAGATGTCAGAGAAATGGAGAATAAGCATGTGCCCATATTTGTGATTTTATCAGGAATAAGAATTAAAGTGTATAAACACTTAGTACACTGAACCTAAAACAGCTGTGTGGCTTCACTGAGCATATTTTATGCACATCTGTAATTGCTTTCAGAAAAGAGTTTCTCAAGATGCTCTTTTCTTATATCAGATCAAAAGTGCACACATTTGCTCAGTTCTGGAACACTCTCTTGGCTTTGAGTCCAAGCATTCTTTTCTTTTCTTTTTTAAAATTGAGCCCAATACTACATTTTTCCAGTTTGCTTTTTTTTGGTTAGGAAAGATTAACTTTATGTATTTTGATGCCTGTCAGCATTATATATGATTAATAGTTCTTTGACTTAGTTACATGTACATTTGGATTCACTGAAACAATATGTATGCCTTGCAGTGGTAGTAGTTTATTTACAGCTTTCACTAAACCAATAAAATTGACAATAGAATTAGATATAGTATAACAATAAATATAAATAATAGTATAAATAAATATATCTATTCTACCAATTTAAATAAAATTGAAACAAACATAATGTATGACACTAAATAGATAAAAATAGAACAATATGCTATAGTAAAATAATAAGAACAGGGAAATTTAAGTTG
The DNA here is from genome assembly GCF_052110815.1 of Crocodylus siamensis. Lineage (NCBI taxonomy): Eukaryota > Metazoa > Chordata > Crocodylia > Crocodylidae > Crocodylus > Crocodylus siamensis. The sequence goes on along the minus strand of NC_143396.1, from coordinate 52,639,950 downwards.
AGTTTGGTCCTTATTCTTTGTGCAAATCAAGAAAAATTGCTCAGGGAGTATAGGATACTCAATAAAGGCACATCTACACATGTATTAAAGCCCTTTAGTTCACATGTATTAAATGTAGTACCTCCAGGTGTTGATACACGTGCTCCAGTGGGTGAGGGGGCACTTCAATTAGAACAGCTCCATTCAGGTGTATTAATGTGCTTCAAAATGGCAGTGGGGGCACTTTATCTAAAGCTCATGAAATGATGGTGCCATTTTGAAGTGTAGGGATGCTGATGCACAAGACTTGGGAGGCTGCTGAAGAACAGTAATTGTTATGTACTAGCAGACTTGCTTAAGTGAGTCTGCTCTGATGCACTGGAAATCCAGCCCACTGGAACAGCTTCCCTTCTTGTGTATATCCATTGTGAGGTACTAGGAAAATGTACATTAGCCTGTTTTAATACGCATCAAAGAGCACATTTTAAAGTGATACTTAATGTGTGTTAGCTTATTTTAATGCACATTAACTAAATAGCATGCTTTGAAATGACACTTTAATGCACTTTAAAATAGGCTAATGGGGCTCATGTACACACCACAGTTTTTGCCCTTTCATGTGCTGCAACTATGCGTCTGTTTGCATAAGCAGGATTTTGTGATGCTTTAAAAGTCTTTTTTGTGCATTAAACTAAAACTCCTGGGATGTAGTTTAGTTTGGCTTGCTGGGAATTAAAGTGGTGCGTCCATGGATTTGTTGCATACAAAGGCACTCAAAGATGTGAAATGAGTCTCATTGTCCACCAGATGGTGCTATGATTTTTTTGTAGTTCGCCCACCTTGAGTTGCTATCACTTTTGAATTGCTTCCACATTGTTTTTCCTTGTTTGCCAGCTCTCTGCTTTCACAGCTGCATGGCAGGGCGTAAGCACAGGGTGTGTTGCGGGGGCCTGGTTTGGGAGGCAGCACTGGACCATCCCTCTTTCCTGTGGTGCCAGCCAGAGACCTGGCTTAATTCCTTTGAAAACCTAGTGCATGTAAATACAGATGCAATGCTCCAAAATAAACAAGTTTAAATTTTATAAACCTATTTTAATTAAATGACAATTAAAATGTGTGGTGTGTACGGGTGCCCATGCACATCAAAGTGCATGTGTAGTCTTTAAAAATGTCAACACGCAAAGTAGGGGTCCCTGACTAGCCACAGAGCTAGTTTCTCACCTGCCTCTGGGCATGCCATCCACCTGACTCTCCTGCCATGCCTTGTTGTAATTAATTATGTTGTTAATTAAGGCAGGAGGTTGCCCATTTTGCACTCCGATATTGGGGGGGGGGGTGCTATCTGTGGCTCTGTTCCACCCCTACACTGTGACCTAAACCTTGCAGATGGCATCTCAGGCAGTTAGCTCAACTCTCTGCTTCACCCATTAGCTGTGGCCCCAATTATGGGAGCTTCAGCTTCTGTATAAGCCCTGCCCCTGTCTTAGGCCAGTTGGGACCCCAAGCTTCTTTGCTTATCATGGGCATCCCTTGTGGTGGGCCCCTGGCTCTCTTGACCCTTCCAGTCCTGACTCCAGCATTGACCAGTTGAGTCCCTCAGTTGGGTTTACACCTCCTGCCTGCACTTAGGGATCAGGGTTCCCCATTCCCAGCTCAGATGCTTCTGGAAGCATGCCTGGCCTTGTGGGGTCACTTCCCCAGCAGACTTAGGTGCTTCCCAAAGCTTTCCTGGCCTACCCTGGTCTGATGATACATGACCCATCCAAAGGGGGTTAAGGCACCCCTACCCACCTTTCACCGGGGTGGTAACTGGCCTGGCATTTCCTGGGGGCTCCTGCACCACTGAGAGCCTCACCAGGCCACCCACTCCCAGCAGGGTGCAGTTTTAGGTCATGCCCAGGACCAGGAGCCTCCAAACCATCCCTTACAGCTCTTGCCCTTACCCACAGGATGTTGCATTCAGCCAGGCAATATTACTGCCTGCCCTGCCAGCACTGAACTGTCCTGTTTATATAGGCAGCCAGGGATCTAAAATGGCTGCCACAGTCAATCACCTGCTGGCTGCTTGGCTTGGCCCTTAAAGTGGCAGGTACCAACAATGCCCTGCCACAAGGAGATATCCATTTTTCTTTTATTTAATCAAACAATGAGCAAGACCATAAATAGTGATTTAAATAGTCTATCTTTCCGCTTCTCCCTGTAAGAACATACCCTGTCTATATATGGGGGTCTGATGTTGCTTGCCCATAATGACTGCATATCTTATTTGAATGAATCACAGTCTAGTAATGGCCTCTTGTTTTTAGTTGTCTAATTCAGTTAGGTAGTTTTCTTGATGAAAAGAATGCATTATTAATCTTAAGAAAGGAAAGTTCAAGCAGCTACCTGCATGTATGTCTGCATGCTGTCATCTTTAAACTTACATTTATGTGTTGTTTAAATAGAGGGAAAATATTGGATCAGTGACTGCCAGCACATTTCCTAGGGCATTTCTCTGAAGAAGAATTGAATGTTATTTAACTATTAGAATAAAGGTTATTTGAAAGAGGAAAGGCTTCTAAAATGCACTGTATTTTAAATGTAACTGATACAGGTACAGGTTTTCATTGTTATCCAATAATCAGAGTTCTTACCCAAGCTAAAGTGCTCACATTAAACATTCCCATTTCAAATCATGAGTCCCCCTATACTATAATTTGATAGAGTTAAAAGATTAGAAATAAAGAAATAATAGTTTTTTTTCTATTTTTGAATGACCCACAAGGTCAGCACCCCGTAGTTCCACTCTATGCGCCTTTAGTCCTGCCAGGACAGGTATTGCCTTTCTACCAGTCTTATTGTAAAAGGATAAAACATTATGTACAGAAGTTGAGTAGATATTACTATTTTGCCAGTAAGTCTGGCAGTTGATTTTTCTTTTGTTTTGAAATCTATTTCATTGTTATGTCCAGGGATCCTGGTTTTCTCTGATAAATAAAAAATCCCCAAATTTCCGGTTAAAAAAAGTAACCTGATAGATCTATATCTATCTATCTATCTATAGATTTATATATCTGTGTATTAGTAGTGTTTCATTTTAATCATGGGAAAATGTGGGTTTTGGGTTACTTTTTTTAACTCAAAAATTGGCAGTCGCTTTTTATCAGGGAAAACTAGGATCCCAGGTTTTGTCCCATCTGCTATTAGCGTATTTAAATTTAATATGCTTGACTTTATAACTACTCATAAATAGGCATAATATGGAACAAATATGAATCTAGGCACACTTTTATGTATAAGGTATTAGATAATACTTGAAACGTATTAGTCCAATTCTCACATTGTAGCTGCTTTGCACCTAATTGCTACCGTAAAGTGATTATAAGCTTGTATCCATTTATTTCTTCAGTGAGGTGGAGCCAGTATAGACATTCCCGACCCATTACTCTTATTTTACCTATGTGACTGGCTCAATGGGCATGACCAGGAATGGTGAAGGAGTGGGCTAAAACATCCTTTAGACAATTCACCCTTTACTGTTTTGTGTGTTTTGTGTGATCACGTTGTTCATGTAAATCATAGGATCATAGAACAGCAGGACTGAAGAAGATATCATTATTTCCAGGGTTTCCAAAACTCTGGCTGTTTCAGTAGTGCTGATGTACTTATTATTTATACCTTTTTATCCTTTCTCTGTGGGGATCTACCAGTTTCTGCCCATGGTCTCCTTTTTGCCTTCTGTAGTTCATCTCTGAACATCTCATCCATCTTATTTTTTGAAGACTGAATTAGAGCACAGATAATTTGGAATTGGTAAAGCGTCTTTGCATGCTTCTCCTAAGCAGCTCTATATAAATTTCAGCAATAGCTGACAATCGGGGCAATCATCTCTTAACATGCTTAAGGGTCTACTCATGGTTTTACAGTAGTTGTGCTAAACAAAATATTGTATACTGTCTGGTATGAAATGGTTGCAATTCATATGTGCCATCTATCAACACTCTGACATTGGGTTGATGATTGGGTTGGTTGATTCTATATCCTGCTTATTGCCAGACAACTTCAAGGTAAAAAGACTTTTCCAACTTTTCTCTGAGCCTAATCTGTACAAAATGAACTGTTCCAAATAGGAGACTTTACTGCACCTGCTGCTCCTGTGAAATTATGAATTTTCATTTCTACTTAGGAGAACTCTTACAGTCTTTGCAATCTTCTATATGAAGGGTGCCTGTGTCCAAAAACTTGCAAATAAAGATTTGTTTTTTGCAAATACCTTAGTTGTCTAATAAAAGATATCACCTCTGCCCTGAGTTTTGATTCCTTTTGCCTATAGACCAATATGGCTACAACCTGGATATCTGATGTTGGGTTGTAGATTTCCAATACTTTGGCTATCTCAATAGTGCTGATATGCACATTATTTATATCTTTTTAACCTTTTTCTGCAGGGGCCTTGCAGGTACAGATTTTTAGTACTCTGTACCAAGACAACTTCATGTTCTGGCACCATACTAAATCTCGTATAGTTTACCAACTCATGGTTGATTTTATTTAGAATAGCTTAAAGCATAGATTGCATAGGTTTTTATGTCTAAAACCACTTTTGGATAATTGGTGCAAAAAAATGGGTCTAAACCCTCAGTTAATGTAAACTGACATACATGTTTCTGCCATGCATTGATGTCAGTATGGTTATCAGCTGAAGACCTGGCTCATAGTGTCCACTGCTGAAGCAACAACATTCATGGGCCAGAGTATTGCCAAAGTATCAGAGGTTGAAGATATCAAGGCATTCCTGTTCTCTAGACAAATTTTCCTGAAGAAGTTTCAGAGCATGTGGGATATGGAGTTGTATGATATAGGGGACCCAGCTGAAAACTTTTTTGTAGGTTTTTTTGTGTGATCATGATATACATGTAAATCATAGGATCATAGAACAGCAGGACAGAGAAGACATCGGTATTTCTATCATTTTCAATATTTTGTCGGTTTCAAAAGTGCTGATATACGTATTATTTATACCTTTTTATCCTCTTTCTTTAGAAAACTTACTGATCTCTGCCCATGGTCTCCTTTTTGCCTTTTGCAGTTCATCTCTGGGCATCTCATCCACAGACATGTTTAGGTGCCAACAGAACCATACCTAGACTCCCAGTGGCCACAGGCCAACTTTTAGTATCGGGCCCCCTTTGCCAGAGATGATGATGATAATAATCAGACAATGGAAAAAAATACCATTTTTCAGGCCCACTTTCTGTCCAGGTCCCAGGTGGCTGCCCAGTTCGCTCATGCCTGTATCCAGCCCTGGCTGCCAACCCTGGGCATGTGACTTGGATCTGCTTCTCTGATCCATACCTGTTACTTTCTATCCAAAGTAAAATCTTGGCCTATCTTTCTGGCAGTTCCTTATAGCTGTTTCACTGTCAGCTAAAGCTCAGCAGGCTGAAATAAAGCTCTTAATGTTTTGCTACGAGCTTGCCCTTTTACAGTCACTGTGTGTAACATAACTGTCTTAAAGACAGCCTGGATCTGAAGACCAAGAGAAAATTTAAATATTGTCAATTCTTATTGTATAAAATCTCAATAGCTTCTCTTATCTGTTCATCCAAGTGAAACTTTTATATAGATTCTTATAATCTCAAATCATAATTAGTTCAATGACCTTTTCTCTGAACTTAACAAATACAACCTTTCCCTACTCCTGAGCATTCAGTGGCATGGCAAAGATATGTTTTGTAGCCCAGTTCTGTGACTGTCACCCTTTCTTTGCATTGTTCCATAGGGTCTCCCTTCTCTGTTGCATCAGATATAAGCTATTTGTCTTCACTTCCAGGGCCCTTCCGAGGAAATTCCACCTCCCCTACCTATCATCCCTCATTCAGCATCAAGAGGTTGACTTTTGCCTTTCATTAGACCATGGTTTTGGATTCCATTCTTCCCATGTGTTCATTTTTCAGACACCTTTTATGCTTTTTCCCATGTTCCTGCTTGCACTTGAGAGAAATCTCAGTTTTTCTTTCTTATCAAATCCTTTTTTAAAACTTCCTGTGGCTCAAAAAAAGCTTGTCCACAATTAAAATGATGTCCCACTGCTGCTCATCATGATGTCTCCATTGTCTCCATTGTTGCCTAATATTGTCTCCATTGTTGCCTTTTTATCATTCTTATCACAGCATTGGGACCAGAAGTCATATTCACCAGTCATCACTACCTGGACCTTGTTTCCCTGTTCTTATACATGCAGGTGTATGAATGTTCTACTCAATGTGGTGTCGTGTTGGCCACTGCATTGCCTGGGGTCCACCAAAACTGTTTTTTTACATATCTTATTATTGAACATTCTTTAAAATGTCCCAAATATGTCTATCTCTTTTCCCCTAGTGATGGAAGTGAGATTTACTGATCCATAGCTTCCCAGATCACTGCTGAAGATGGGTGTTATGTTGGTAATCCACCAGTCCTGTGGCACGGAGGCCATTTGTAATGATAGATTGCATACTATTGCCAGCAGGTCTGCAATTTCACATCTGAGTTCCCTCAGAACTCTTGCATGGATGCCATCCAGTCCCAGCAACTTATTAATGTTTAATTTATTGATTTGTTCTAAAACGTCTTCTATTGTCATGTCAATGTGATCCAACTCTTCAGACTTTAAAAATAACCTGGCAAAGAGAGCAGCCACATTTTAGAAATTTTGTTAGTGCATTGATACATCAAAGATTGCTAAATATTTTAATATTTAAAAGCTCTTGCTTGACATCCAGAGGTAGAGGGAGAGGAGGGGAGATTACTGAACACTTACTGGAAGCACTTTGGCAAGATGATGGTAAATCAGCAAAAGGTCGGTTGCTTTATTCTGTTAATTCTTGCCTGTTAAAATAGCATGCTGTCATCATTTTTGATCTTCTAGACTTCGTATCCTCATACTAAGCTGAGTCTCTGAAATTGAAATGGGCAGAACATTCAGGGTTTTCTTTAATTTCTCTGAGAAGAGAGGGAAAACTCTTCTAATTTTCTTGCAGTCTTTTTCTGAAAACTCTTTTTTCCAGTCGAAGGATTAGAACAGATATGTAGGAAGAACTGGTCAACAATTACAGGAAACAAAAAAAATTAAAAATGCTGAAGCAAATATACTGAGTTTTATTATACTTGAGACATACATGTTCATGTCTAAAGTGAAAGCAAGAAGTAAAACAGGAGTCAAAGACCTTTATTGTATCCATTGTTGCAAAAATCTTATGTTTTTTTGAACTATTATAAATTAACATCAAAGAATAACCCACAATACGAGAATGGTGATACAAGGTGCTATTTTAGAAAAACCTGAGGGGAAAAGAGTAATTTTAATTGCAATTTCATATTTTGATGGAAGCTATAGAATTTGGTAGGAAGTCTGGAAGAAGAGACTCATCAGCAAAGCTAACTGCACTTTATCATGCATCAGCAGATACATGACAAACAGAATCAAAGAGGTGATACTTTCCCTCTATTGGGCTCTGGTCAGACCGCAGTTGGAATACTGCATCCAGTTTTGGGTGCCACACTTCAAGAGGGACGTGGATAACCTGGAGAGGGTCCAGAGAAGGGCCACTCATATGGTTAAGGGCTTGCAGGCCAAGCCCTGCAAGGAGAGACTAGGGCACCTGGACATCTTCAGCTTCCACAAGAGAAGGTTGAGAGGTGACCTTGTGGCTGCCTATAAATTCATCTTGGGGGTGCAGAAGGGAATTGGTGAGGCTCTACTCACCAAAGCGCCCCTGGGGGTTACAAGAAATAATGGCCATAAGCTAGCAGAGAGCAGATTTAGACTGGACATTAGGAGGAACATCTTCAGTTAGAGTGGCTGAAATCTGGAATGGGCTCCCAAGGGAGGTGGTGCTGTCCCCTACCCTGAAGGTCTTCAAGAGGAGGTTAGATAGGCATCTGGCTGGGTTCATCTGAACCCAGCACTCTTTCCTGCCTATGCAGGGGGTTGGACTCGATGATCTATTTAGGTCCCTTCTGACCCTAACATCTATGGAAGAGATGGGATAAAAAGATTCTGAATCTGTTCAGAAAGTGTGAACTTTACCTTGCTGCAGTGGGGTTTTGAGACCTTTTGTGAAAGTAGGCTGGGAGGGAGTTACTCCTTTGGATACTTGTTCATCATCAGCAGGAATCCTGGTTTTCTCTGATAAAAAAAATTCAAATTCTCTGAAAATCTGCGATAAAAAAATTAAAGCTCCCCCCACCCCTGGTGCTGCTTGTGCCCCGCACTCCCCCCCACAGTCTCAGCAGCCCTCCTGATGCCCCTTGCAAGAGCCCCTCAGACTCACAGACATGCAGACACAGACACTGGCACCCACCCCATCAGGTAAGTGTGTGTGGGGGGGAAAGGGCAGGAAAGGGAAGGTGCTGGGGGGTAGATCATGAAGGGGGGGAGTGTGACCCTGTGCCCACTCCGAGGCAGGGCCCAAGGGGTGAGGGCAGGGGTGCCACTCTGTGGGCCACACACATGCCAGCCAGCCTGACAGGAGGTTCGCACACAGAGGCCACCACCGCAACTCTGCCACTGAACCCTGCGCTACCATTCCATGGCTACCTGCATGGCTTTATGGGCAAGTGGTGCAGGGTGGGGCAGCAGCAGTGCAGTGGCAGCCACTGTGTGTGGGCCACATATGTGCCATCTAGATGGGGGTGAAATGGGGGGCTTGCATGCAGTGTCATGCCATGCAACTGGCTGCACAGCTCCGCAGCGGTGTGGGGTGGTGGCAGCCACATGCAGGGTGCGGGGGCTTTGAGGGCAAGTGCTGCCATCACGGAGCCATGCCCTTCACCCCTGGAACCTAGGGGTAAGTGGGGCTTGGGGGATGTGGGGTAGGGCTGGTGAAGAAGGTTAGGGGCTGAGGGAATGAGGGATGCTTACAGCCCCAGGCAGCACACCACAGCTGGAAGCAGGGTCATGGGGTGAGGGCAGGGGTGTCCCTCTTCGGGGGCTTTGTGGGCAAGTGATGTGGGGTGTGGTGGGGTGGTGCCTGCCATGTGCGGGCAGCAGAGGGGTAGAGGGAGGCATGTGGCTGGAGCACACGGTGCTGCTGCTTACCTGGAGGCCTGTGAATGCAGTGATGGCTGCTGCCTACAAAGCCCCCCCACTGCCACCACAGAGCTGTGTGGCCGGCCACCAGGTGGCAGCAGTAGCATGGTGGTGGTTGGGCAGCACTCAGCCATCCCCACCAGCACCCTGTGCTGTGCTGCTGCTGCCAGCCATACAGCTCTGAGCATGGATCTGCGGCGGCAGCAGGAGATTTTGTACACAGCGGCAGTCACCACTGGCATGGGCGGCTGCTGCCACTTACCTGTGGGGCCGCCTGTGCCAGCAGTGACTGCTGCTGCATACAAAACCTCCTTCTGCTGCTGTGGAGCCATGCCTGGAGCTCTGTGGCCGGTGGCAGTGGTGCGGCATGGGGTAGTGGTGGGGATAGGAGTGGCTGCGTACTGCCCAGCCACCACCGTGCTGTGCCGTGCCACTGCCAGTGGCTGCACAGCTCCAGGCACAGCTCCACAGCAGAATCAGGAGGTTTTGTATGCAGCAGTTATCACAGCCATCACAGGCCTCCAGATAAGTGGCAGTGCCATGTGTGAGCCCAAGCCCCCGCTCCCCCTACACCCCTATTCCTCACTATACCTGCAGAACTGGCCATGAAATTGTGCCACCGTTCCATGCCGGTGTTGCCAGCACAAGGTGCCCGAGGGAGGCAACAATTGGGTTCGTTGCCCGGTGTGCGTCGTGCCAAATAAACACACTGGGGGAGAAGCAGACAAAGTTTATTTGACCTCAAGTAAAAGGCACAGGGAGACTGTATAGTCTCAAATCCTGCCCACCTAACCCTGCAACAGCGAGATCTTTATACCCCGGTCAGTTTCACTGTCAGTGATTCTCCACCAGCTGGCCCCCCTCTTTCTCCCTTTCCCTCCTCCCCTCTCTCTCTGAGCGGTGCCCTTGCATTCCACAGATAACAGTTTTAGCTCGCCTGCTTTCCAGAAGGACAGGAGATTGCAGGCGCCAAAGAAAGGGTTACAAAGGTTGGGCAAAGGGGGGGCTTTGGCTCGTCTGAGCCTGGAGCAGAAGGACTTCCTCGACACTCGTGGTCTTCCATCCCTCTGAGTTACCCAGGGTTATGCCCAGTGACACCAACACCGGCCTCCCTCTCCCCCTCCCCTGGGCAGGCAGCTGGGCAGCATGCATGTGGCCCACACATGGCAGGCACCACCACACTGCGCCCTGCATTTCTTGCCCGCAAAGGCCCCCACAGAGGGGCACCCCTGCCCTCACCCCTGGCCCTGCTCCCAGCTGTGGTGTGCTGCCTGGGGCTGGCAGCACCTGCCACTCCCTCAGCCCCCAACCATCTTCCCCAGCCCTGCCCCAAGCCCCACTTATCTCCCTGCTCCAGGGGCAAAGGGCAAGTGTGAGCCTGAGCCCAGCCTTGGCTGCCTCAGAGGCTCAGGCCCCGCCCTCCCTTTCCCCCTCCGGCCAGGGCTGGGAGTTTCCTGCTCTTTTTGCAGTCAGCTCTAGCAGGCTGGAACAGTGCCAGCCTGAAAGAGCTCTTTCTAAAAGCGGAGAATCTGTGGATTTCTCTGCTAAAAAGGAAATCTGCGTTTTCTCCGCTTAAAAACAGGGAATCCGTGGTTTTCTCCATTTTCCCGTGGGAAACAGAAAATCCGGATCTCCAATCATCAGTACCCACATGGATCAATTCTTTGGCTACAAGAAAATCATTTAGATACATTTAGTTTTTGTTTGTTTGATTTTACTTGCCCATTGGTGTCATTGTTCCCTCTCAGCATGCTAAAAGGCAACTTGATTTCAATCATGATGGCTGTTCTTACCTCTGAATCTATTTTGTTCTATAGGCAATTGTTGGTTTACAGTCTCTGCAGTGACCTTTGTAGGACTACATTTATGTTCAGTATTAACTTCACAGAGTAAGGTCTGCTTCCTTTTGTTATAGCTTTTGACAAAAAATCATGTTGGAAAAATGCATCGTGTCTGACTGAGTTTGAATGCTGACTGTATGTATTCTTCTTCACTTACCAGATGGACATGCAATGAATTCTGGGAATTCTGATCAAGTAGCATATAGTGACTGGCTTTGTATTTATTGAAACAAGCTCCCCTTATAATTTACTGACTTTCATTCAGATTACTCCTCTAAGTGCAAAGAGCCTGGAGTTTGGCTCCCTTTTGTTGTTGTTCATCATTATTTTCCATATTTTCACCATTTTGAATTTCTTATGGTATTTAGTAACTGAAAAGAAATGGAGAAAAATAAAATGCACTGAAAATAGTTAGGCAGGCTCTTTGTACAAACAGTGGAAAAGCAGGGTTCTAAAAAGGTCAGTAATTCTAATCAAATGCCAAATATGCACTAACATGTTTCATGGTCATTGAACCTAGGGTATAATTTGAAGCTAAATATGAATGAGCATGAATTTTGTTATAGCTGTGACTAATGTGTCAATAGATTAAAGTCCTTTTTAGTCTGCATGTTTATTTTATCATTTTGTTTCATTTGAAAGGGAAAGCAGTAAACCAATTTGTATATTAACTCAGTAGCACTGCAAGACAAGAAGTTATATAAAAGAGCAATTAAAGAAGTAATAGAATTGTTAAGTGCAACATTTTGTACCAAAATGAGAGAAATAAAATGATCATCGAGAGAGATGCATTGTGGTAAAAGAACATTTTGTAAATCAAATTATTGTTATACTGGCTAAATACTTGTCTACACAAAGTCTGGCTTTCATTCCCTTAAGTGGGAGACAAGATACTGGAGAACTCTTATTCAGGTGTGATGATTCCTATACTCAGAAAAGCTTAGGAATCCAGGATTCTTTTGCTTGTAGTTAAATGCCAGTCCCTTGAGAATATGGGCATTCTAACAAGCCAGAGAGTTTCTCCTTGTGGAATTCATGAATGCATTAGTATTTGTGCAGATTACAGGCCAGTGCCATGGATCAGTTATTTTGTGGTGTCCTTTCTTTCAACCCTTTCTAAGCTTACGCCTCCCTTTCACAGTTCTGCACCCAAGAACTTCTGGAAAGTCTGTTTCCATTTGAACCAAAAGAGTCCCATGAGACGATAATGTATCTTGAGGATGTATGCATTGTTCTCAACAATAAAAAGGCTCACCATGACCTTAAGGAAAAATAAGAATCCTGTGGAAGTGGCAAGGGAAGGAGAAGAGCCACAGATAGAAGACCTTCTTTCTACATGACTTTGTGGGAAGAAGGTTGTGATTTGCCCTTTTTGTGTATTCAGTCACAACTAACTGTTGGCTTCATGAACTGACTACTTTTTACTTTTGTAAGTGTTGCAATAGCAATACAGTTTTAGAAAGGAAAACTGCGTTCCATCTCTTTGTTCAGCTTCAGGTAATCTTTTGCGACCCATTGAACCCACTGTGCCTTATGTAGTTATTCAAAGTACTGCAAAGAGGGTGTCAAATGCTACCATTCTTATTTTGAAGCACTGAGGAGAATGGGAGAAAGTACATGGTAATGGATAATCAAACCCTGGGTTTCCACAGGTGTCTTGAAGGCAGTATTAAAGATGATGACGTTCCTCAGTATAACTGAAGATCTGATTTGGCATGCAGAACTTCCATTGTTGGGGATAATGGCCGCAGAGAAAAGAAACTAGATTCTTAGAGCCTGTCTACGCTGCTTCAGGCCTGCACTAGAAAAAGCCAAAGTGAAGCATGCCCATTCTATGCTTTCTACCTACCCAAACTGATTTAACATGGCTGTCTTTGACCCATACCCAATGAAGCACTATAAACTGTGGTAAGAAAGTGAGCTTAGTGGTGCTAAGATGACATGCCAACAAAGTAGCTTATATTAGTTCTGAGAGGTGCACTCAAACAGCAAGGGAGGCATGTAGTGTGTCCCATAACGATCCTGGGACAGTATAGGCATGCTTCTGTTATATCTTAATTGCAGACTGCATGGTACAGTGAAGATCCTACCAAAATACCATAAAGCAAGTTAAACTGGGTCCAATGAGTAGCTTAGTTACAGCAGCACAAGGTAAATAAGCTCTGCTGAGTTCAATGGTATGGCAGTTGAGTTGCTTCCTATATAGAAGCTAGTCTGTTTTAAGCTCACTCAGTATCTCCATACTAGTCTGCAGTCTCCAGGACAGATGGGCCTTAGAGTCATATACATCAGGTGAGTTTGTAGAGTGGACAATATGTAGAAGCCCACAATGCATATTGGCAGAGTCACTTTTCAGAGCTGGAATACTTTTCAAATTGTAATGGTATTTAAAGTGTTTCCAGCTGTTGACAAAACTGTGGAAATGACTGGCTTATCTCATGTCAGATGCTATACAAAGCTACACCTCACCAGGAGCAGATGGCAAAAAGGAAGAGTGATACAAAGTAATAAATCCTTCCCTTGCTTCAGAGATGAAGTGATATGCTACTAGGGCTATGTGAAGCTTTGGTCACTGATTTGATTTAGCCTGATTTTAGTGGCCAAAACTCCAAACCCAAATTGAATCAGGAGCCCCTTTAATATCTCCAAATTGAATCAGAACCCTGTGAATCGATTTGGAGAGATTCAGAAAGATCCAACGATTCGGACATAGACACAGTTTTAAATGTTTTTTCTACATAGCTCAAGGTACCAGGTGGCTCGTGAATGCTGAGATGGCGGGGTGGATGAAGTGTCCCACAGGAGCATGGGGCAAGGGGGTCCCCAGCGTACTCGGCAGCAGACCCGGAAGTGGACAAGAAGCACTTCCAATCCACTTCTGGGTCTGCCAGGGAGTGCGCTGGGCCCCCTCCCATGCCTCCTGGGTCTGGGGGGGCACCCAGTGTCACCCTGCAGGCAATTGTCCAGCTGGGCAGGGGGTGGTGGGGCCCCTCGGCATGCTTGGTAGTGGACCTGGAAGTAGACTGGAAGTACTTCCAGTCCATTTCTGGGTTCACCGCCAAACACGTGGGGGGCCCCCCATGCTCATGCAGGATGCTTCATCTGCCCCAGTATTGCAGTATTCATGAGCCACACCTGGTTCCCCAAGGTATGTAGAAAAAAACATTTAAAGCTGTGTCTGTGGCTGAATTGCTGATTCTCTGAATCCGCATTGAATCTTCAGACTCGGATTCGGCTGAATTGAATAGGGACAGTGATCTGAATCAACGAATCAAATCACTGTCCCCAGTTCAGGCCAAATCTGAATCCAAATCAAATACGTCCCATTTTGCCCACTGCTAAAGCTACCTCTATACCACCTCAACTCTACAAGCATGCAGGTGAGGGAAAATGGATAGGGAATTCTCTACTTGCACAGATTTCTTCACCTGCATGTGAGAGTGATATGAGCAGGCCACTCAGGGAATTAAGGTAGTCCCGTATCTCCTTATTTTTTTGTATCTGAGTGCTTCAGAAATGGTGAGAATTGCTTTCCTGGTAGGTGAGTAGTCACACTGAATATGCTGCTAATTTGTATTTCTCAGACAAACTCACAGCATTTTCTTTAATATTTGGTGCATTAACAATTAGCTGCAAATTTACAATTTATAGATTGAAGATTGATGCCATGTATGACAGTGTGCCTCGGCTGTGAAGTCAAAAATCAACTATGTCTATGTTGTGAGTCTTCAGAGTGCTTTCTTATGTCTAGAAGCCTCTGGCCTCAGGAGCTTTCTCAGCCAGTTGGGTTTTTAGAGATGCAGGGATGCTTTATTCGTATCTCCTGTTCCTCATCTTCTCCAGTTATGTCCAAGGCAGAGAAGGGTGGTGCAGGAGCTGTTGTAAGGCTCATGATCACTGCAAGCTTCCTCCACAGAGTTAAGCCAACTGTTTGGCTGTGGTGTCCCACTCAGGAGTATGTAGCAAAATGGAGGAGCTGATTAAGCTGTTACTGAAAAATACTTGGAATATAGGCTTGGGCAATCTCTATAGATATGATTGTTTCTTTCTTTTTAGGAATACACTATAGATATAATTTTTGCCCAAACTTGGTATGACAGTCGTCTAAAATTTAACAGTTCAATGAAAGTACTTATGCTTAATAGCAATATGGTTGGAAAAATATGGATTCCAGATACATTCTTCCGGAACTCAAGAAAATCTGATGCTCATTGGATCACAACTCCAAACCGTTTGCTTCGAATCTGGAATGATGGGCGAATATTATATACTCTGAGGTATGTGCATGGATATAAAAAATATAGCTCTTTCCTAATATTTTCACTATTATATTCTTCAATCTATTAAACTAGTAATTTTACTTCTTTAAAAATACAAGTGTCAGGCATAAATGAAAGACTACTACAAAGTAAAATGTTGTGCCCAGGCAGGGATAGTTTTATAGTCCACAATAATTTCCAGGTCTTTTTGTTTCTGAGTTACAAAAGTTAGAAACAAAGGTGTAGAAGAAAAACATTGCAACTTAGTGAAGTAGAACATTAAATAAATACTGCTGTAATGTACTACCAAATAGAAAAGCAGAGAAACTAAATCTGAACAAGTGGCAAATACGTTTTTAAGGTACAGGAAGTAAGTAAAGATAAATAAGGTTATTTAATGTAATTTATGAAGCAGGTAGGATAGCTGTGTTCCGCTTTTGAAGTGTCACGAATCCAACTGTATGCTACACAGCAGACTTACTGAACAAAACTGAACTCTTACATTTGTCTTGTAGCTATTTTCCACAAAATTAAGTACACTGAAACAAAGCACTCAGATAAAACATTAGAAGTCGTAAGTACTTTGATTAAACAAGCAGGGACCAGAAGAGGAGGGAAGGGGCACTCCCAGAGCTCTGGGAACATGGGGAGGTGGTGAGGGCCAGCTCCCACACAAATTAGTGGACCCAGGGAGGACCTTCATGCCACCAAACTGGATTGTCAAGTCAAGTCAAGTCCTCTCCTCTGCTGTGAGCTTTGGGTGGGGGTTTGTTTAAGTAAGTAGCCTGTTATCTCCATCCAGCCCACTTCTGCACCTGCGAACCAATAGTTAATTGCTTACTTGATGAGTCATTAAGCCACCCATTTTTTTTCTCTTTAACCTCTCTGCCCTCTGTCCCTCCATCTCTCTTTCTTCACTGCCCAGTAATGGGGTAAGGGTTCCCTGTTATAAAAAGATTTCCATTGGTCTGTGAGTGTGAGGTGAAATTGGTGTTTATTGATGTTTATCAATGAAAATCAAATCCTGCCAAGTCTATAAATACCGTACTGAACAGTAAATTCTCACAGTTCAGATCCCTTCCAAGTTCACAGTATTATCCCATACAGCTTGTTAGGAAAAAAATATACAGCTTGGGTACTTTTGATAAAATCGCTGGATTTAAAAACAATAAAAATCATGTTTTACAACTGACTCTGTTTTTGCCGTGTTTGGGCTCGGCATGCCTTGGGACTAATATTTATTTGCAAATGTAGGAAATCTTATGCAATAATACTTTGGAAAAATAAGGAACTAAAATTATTAAGAAGAACATAGTTCAGTGTACTTTTCTTAAGAAGTCTTTAAAGCACGCTTATAGAACTCTCAGTAGTTGTTTTTAATTAAATTTACAATACAGAGTTTTCTTCTCAATTGCTAATGTTTAAAATGGTGTTTATTCAGTGATAACATAATACTTTGCCCATCTCTGTTAATGGCTCAAAGCCCCCTGTTCAATTAAGTCTCAGGGTGTCTGTTGCCATTTCTTGTCAATTTGGTTTTACATGAACTAGGGGAGACCACTCATATGAGCTCTCCCAGACTGTTAGGTAGTGTTAATGTATAGCATGAAAAGTGTAATGAACCAGCAGTAAAACAGGAAAATATTGACTGTATACCCAGCACTGTCAATACAATTCATATTTATGGGGGAAAGAGTTTAGCCCAAGGTGGAAGCACATGGAAAAAAGCAGAATTTATGCAACAGTGACTGAAGGAGCAAAACCAGAATATAACAATGTTCCAAGCTGTTAGGCTTCCCAGCACCCCCAGATGGCCTTTCCCATTGGCTCTTAACAGATAGGATTAGCCATTCTTCACACTGACTTTGTTTACAGGCTGATGTTTCTTATTTTACCTGCTCTCATGTTTCTTATTCTTTGTTTAATTTGGATTCTTTTTCATTAAAGTAATTTTTTGTAAGCTAATTATCCAAAGAAAGAAAGTCACAGTATAGAGGGCAGGGAAAATACATTTTATTATTTTTAACTACAACAAAAAAATCAAGTTTTTGGATGCAAAATTTTCCATTTGAAATACAGGGCATTTTACCCCTACAGCATTTCCCGCTGGCATCTAATGCCTGTCTGTTTCTTTCAGTTGTTCAGAACAGATCTCCAGAAAAGTCCCAAAAAAGAGTGTACAGAAAGTAATTGCTTACTTCATAGACCTTTTCTGCACATTACCATGTGCAAAGTAATCTCTTTCATGGGGATATTTAAGCACTGCATTACTCTCAGACATTGGTTTTAGTTGGTTTTTTACTTGTTTTCACCATGCTACCATGGTGGGGAAATTTCTAAATGTGCACATAACACTTCACTAGTTTCTATTGAAAGTTAGTTTGAGCTGGATAGTTCCTGTGTGTCTTTGAAAAGGTTCTCAATGAGGGTGGCATAACATTTTATAAAGGATCTAAGTGATCCAGCAGCCTAAGTTGTATTAAGACCTGAATCTCTCATGAAAATGATTTTTAGGCTGCTGAATCAGTTGCATGTTTTTAACAATTTTACTCATATCTGTTCTTTCTTTAAAAATCCAATCCTACCACTTACATTAGTACTCCTAGTTCATTATGTGGCACTAGTGTTCAAGCTCAGGCCTGTGAAGCTGTGTTATTTGGAGAGTGAGTCTCCCTATAGGTCCAGAAATTTGGTGGCAGGAGGGCGGTGGTAATGTTAATTGCAGGTCCCCTGTTGCCAAATTTCTGGTCCTCTGGAGAGTCACATGGGCCAGATGATTTGGTCTTGCATGCTGGACTGCAGCGGCTGGATCTACCTCCATGGGTGGGTCTAGTACGCAGGGATCAATTACACCAAACTGCACCCACGGACTGACCTCATGCTGGATCAGATCCTCAGACTGACCCTGTGACACTCATCCCAACCACTATTGATCTGTGGGAGTCAGGTCTGCTGAATTCACTCCTGAGTATCCATTTCCTCCAAAGCATACCTTGCTAAAGCAATACTTGCTAATAAAAGCTTTGTGTTGCATTGGTATTTGGAATTGTTGTGTCTCATTCAAATGTAAGGCAAGCCATTTATTAGCAAGTTATCAGGCAGTCTCTTGTACACAAATAGTAAACATTTAAATTCTTGCACACCCTCATTAATAAAGCTGCTGACAGTTAATAGCTGCCTCAAGTTTTCAGGAGCTAATACGTGAGGGTGCAGTGAAGGAAGAAAAGTTCCTCCTCCACCTCTGCTAATGGAGAGTGAGAGCACTTCTTGGCTGGGCTAAGCCATGCTCCTTGGTAATACTTTCCTCCCCTTGCTTGCTGTAGTGATATCTCTTCATAGGGGTGATGCATAGGGAATGCATGGGTGTGCACATGCACCCCCTGAGAGAGCTGGTGCACTCCCTGACAGCCAGTGTTCCCTGCTTGCTTAGGTGATGGGCAGCAAGGGGCATGTGATAGTGCTGGTGTCCCCTCAAAAGTGCTGGCCGGGGAGCGAGGACACCAGGAGAGACAATCCCTGCGGTCCCCCCACAGCCAATCGCACCAACCCAGAAGTGCCAGCAGCGTGCTCAGAAGTGCACTTCTGGGTCAGCATGATTGGCCATAGGGGGAACCCCCCCTCCCAGTCAGTGCAATTGGCTGTGGGGGACCCCCCCAGTCACTCACTGGCTGCTGTGGGGGCAAGTTCTCCCCCGACTCAGGAGGTACCAGTCACCTATGTCTCCTCATTCTGTTTTAATCTGCTTTTACCAGAGAAGACATGAAAGGACTCAAGAGTCAAAACAGTATGCTTCAAATGCTTGCAGGTAGCATTATACATATTAAGATAACTGGATACACACGTCTTCCAACAGTATTTGGTAACAGTTGCCTTTTTTTGGGAAAGGAAAGTATACTGAATGCTTTTGTATACCAGCACATAAATGCCTATTTCTAACATACATTAGTTGGCCAACATTAACTCTTTAGTATCTGCCCCTAAGTGTTAGGATGCTTGAGACAAAATTAACCTGACTCATAAAACTTTTTTTTCTAATTAGGTTGACTATTAATGCTGAATGTTATCTTCAGCTTCATAACTTTCCTATGGATGAACATTCCTGCCCACTGGAGTTTTCAAGCTGTAGGTGGTAAAATATTTTGTTACTTTCTTCCATTTGATTTTAAATGCAGGCACGATAAGTAGACTGCAAAATAGAAAACAATTGCAATTTAAATTTTTATATAGAATTTAAAAAATGAATTGTTTATAGTTTGTCTACTCTTATTTTGACTGAAATAAAATGAAAGATACATGAATGATGCTACATGCAATGTGTTTTGCTGTAACTTTAAAAGGTTAGAGGTAATCGTATTGATTAGAAGCCTGCTGCATACTTCACTGAAGTTAATGCAAGTCTGTCCATAGATTAAGAGGCTCTAGATCAGAGGACAGAATGGGTGACAGAATAGATGTGTATATATATTCACACAGGTACATATGTGTGAATATGAATTTATATTTCTACAAGATGTATCAACTTTTAACTGATTGCATATAGTATATTTAACATTATAAAACAATATTATTCTGCTCATAGCCTTAACATTTATGATTTAAATATTTACTTGTCACAGCTAGTCTCTCTGCCTTTAAAACTAGTTGTATGAATAAGAATTAGTTACTTGCAAAATTAGTCTCTTTAATATACACTATAATAAGCATACAAAATTAATTTGTTCCCAAAGAGAGAAAACATCTAAGCAATTTATTCCCAAATGTACAACTTAATAGGGGGTGAAATCAAACACTAGTGAATCTTCTTAAATTAGTACTGCCACTTTTGATTCTTGCATACCTCTAAGCATGTTTTCAAACCAGCCTTTTAAAAATGGAGTTGTCTTTGTGCAGCTGTGCAAGTTTCAGTGCTGCATTCATCCCACTATGAAATGGGAGGAGCTTCATTGAAATTAAAAGGATTACACAAGCCTAAAGCTGAAGGATCACAGAGTGAATCTGGCCATAAATGCTCTGTCTAAGAATGGAAAGGAAAAGTACATGTCTTGTTAGACAAATTAAGAAATAAAGTGTCTACCACTTTGAAGTTAAATTATTCCTTTTCAATTGTGCCAATGTATTATATTGCATTAACCTTCACATCTCTGACAAGTCATTCCAAATAAAAGGTGGTTTGGTTTGGTTTGGTTTATGTTCAAGAATAGGTATTACAGTTTTTCCTTAAGTCGTATGTTTGCCTTCAAAGTTCTGTATCTGTATAGTTTTGCCTGGTAATACATTTAGTCATGCTTAAAATTGTCAACAGACATTTTGAAGTTAACCTATATGAGGAATCCTTAAGTCTTATGTAACAATTCTTGTCTGACCCAGTTATTCAGTTTATACATATACTGCAGATATCACAAGTAACAAGACTTTTTTGCTGCATACTGTAACTGAATGCCTGATTTGCTATATTTTATTCTAGATGGGTATCCCAGAAATGAAATTGAATACAAATGGAAAAAAACCTCTGTTGAAGTAGCAGATCCCAAATACTGGAGACTGTACCAGTTTGCATTTGTAGGGCTAAGAAATACAACTGAAATTTCCCATACTCTGTCTGGTAAGGTATCAGTTTAAAACAACAACATCAAATACAGATGCAACTGAAAAGAACTTGCAATATCCAATTAGGATTACAATGGGCTTTTATTTTCCCTCATAGGAGAATATATTATCATGAGAATCTTCTTTGATTTGAGCCGACGTATGGGATATTTTACTATTCAAACATACATTCCTTGCATACTCACAGTAGTTCTTTCTTGGGTGTCATTTTGGATTAATAAAGATGCAGTACCTGCAAGGACATCATTGGGTATGTATTTATTTCCAGCCTGATAGGTTCCTTTATTCCCCATGTACAGAAATCTTAAAAGAAAAAGTTAATTGATAAACATTACTGGTTAAAAGCATGTTTATTGGTTAATCCTGTTCCCTTGTACATTTGGACATCTGGCAGCACAGGAGGAACTGGGAAGTCCTGAGACCATCCTAATCCAAACTCTGCACATCTGAAGTTAAGCAAATAAAAGAGTTTTCCCTAGGTATTTTATAGAGGGGTTATTGCAGAAATGACAGCATGACTATGTTTAGGCTCCAATGAGTGTCTTGGAACACAAGGACAAATTAATGAAGGAAGATTCAATCCCAGTTTTGACAGGACGTCTGTCTGAGTCTGTCTTGAATGAAGGCCACTGGGTGATTTGTTCTCTGATTTATTTCTTGGTATTATGGTCTCATTTTCTTTTCTCAGTATACTATAGGTGCAGAAAGGAAAGACCCATTCACATTGTAGTAATTTCTGTCCTCATTCTTCTTTGGAAAATCACCCCAATTTTCGTTATTGAGAAAATTAAGCCCATGTAACGTGAGTGTAAGTAAGAGCAGAATTAAGCTGCATCTCTATGACAGCCATAACGTTATGCTCCTTTCCGTGCCAGGGAGTAGGTAGGAGCCTATGGGCATGTCTATATTGCCTCTGTTTCACCCCAGGAGCAGCTCTAGTAAGTAAATCTTATCCATTAATTCACACACCACTGCATGCCAGCTCAGGAGTGTTAATCAGCATTGCCTCAGCATTGCCTCTGTTCTGTCATTTGGCCATGTGGAGTGGGAGTGAATGGATAGAGATTGCTTCATGCCAGTGCTACAGATTGTGCCTTGAGGTGGTGTAGACATGTCTTATGAATCTAAAAGTGAATACCTTCTTTCACCTTCTAAAAGTGAATAGAAGTTCTGTTTTCAAAGATAGCCTGTCAACATGTTGAAGTTATTTTTATTCTCTTCCAGGGAACTGGCTTATAGAAATTAACATTTTATGTCAGTAGCATAGCACTTGTACATTTTATATACGTTGTTATACGTACTGTAATTCACAAGCTGAAAGGGGGAGGGGCACAAATAAATTGACAGCATTTACTATACCAAAGAAAAACACATTGAGATTATTTGAATGTTTTTTATTAATGAAAGTGATTAATTTGTTCTCTTGTTATACAATTTTGACAAAATTTATATAAAAATAGCCTATATGCCTAATAAATAATTTGAAATGCCTCTTGATATTTAGACTTTCTAAATTACCTTTATCTATTTTTTCTACCTCATGTGGATACAAACTAGAATGCAGCTGTAAATATGGCAGAAGAGGTTTCTACATTGTCAGATGTCTTTTTCCTTGCCCCTTTTCAACTTGTAAAGCCATAGGACAGCTATGCACAAAAACAATCCCTGTCTTCTTGTGACAAAAACAAAGGAGATATTCATTATGACTCTCTTGTCCTCAGTAGAACAGGACTTTGTAAAAGAGAGTGGTGAGGATGCTTTCTCCTTCCCTGTTAGCTGATACAGAGTGGCTGGTGTACTGAGAAAGGCCATTTGTTAATGGATGGAGTTGACTTCTCACCTGTTCTACTTCCCATCTGTATGGAAGAACACTTGTGGAGTCTGTGCCTCTCCAAAGCCCCTTGTTCAGATTCTTAAAGGTAATTGGGCACCTAAAGATGCAGATAGGTGCTTAGTGAGATATTGCACATAACTGAATATGCATATGTAAGAAAATCCAACCAGGTACCTTTTTCAAAAATCTGCCCTAGTCTCGCTAGTGTTACATATGAAAAGGGTGAATGCACATCAGCCTTACTCAGGGCTGTGGCTTAAAAGCCACAGTTCAGCCTTATGTTGTCACAACATGCTTTATGCCATAAAATAACATATATAAATAATAGAAACCCTTAAAGTCTATAAGAATTTAATGTCCAGAGATGTTCAGATCTGAATTTGGAGTGGTATAAACATAGTATTTGAAGCCCAGAATTAATCCTTATAAAGAAGCAAGTATAATAAGAAGTTGTACTCTATTACTGAAGCATGATTTGTTACATAGTATAAATTTGTAGCTACAGAAGTCAGCTCTTTTGAGTGATTAGCTTGTACATCAAAGGCGATGCACTGAGTCCTAGATTGAATGCCTTCTCTATTAATTAGAACATGGTCTGAAAAGTTTAATAATTTTTTAGAGTATGAGATCCAGTAGATCATTGAGAATGATTTCCTGTATATCATAAGCAAGTAAATACCCGTCAGTTACTCTTTGCTGTGTTTTTGAAAACATCTTGCTTTAAAAATTCATTAAGTAATGAAATTTTCCCTAAGTATTTACTTTTGAATATCTGTGTAGGTCCAAGTAATAAACAAGTCAGTTTTATAAAGGTATTATGGTGTATAAAGTAGGAAAAATGTACAGGTCTCTTTGCATTTATTTCTGTAATGTGTATGGAAAACAGGGGATATTTTAATGGAAATGTAGAGTTAGTTGATATTTGCTGACATCAGAGTGAATTAGTTTTAGCTGACTCTACAGGCCACCAACCCAACAATTAAATCTATGAGGAAAGACTTTTATGCTGGCATAAGTCTGTGTTGTCATGTGAACACATACAGAAATGGATGGCTTTGTGTGAGTGGAAGGGTCAGTTTGCCCAGGCCAGATTTTAAGACTGAGGCATATTATGGTGAATACTGATTAAGTTTGGTATTTAAGAGAAGTTTAAATCCTCAGCAAATAAATCAATCTATACAATCACTTGTTGAAACATAACTTCTCTTTCTTTTTGAACAGGCATTACCACAGTATTAACTATGACTACGCTAAGTACTATTGCTAGGAAGTCACTCCCCAAGGTTTCATATGTGACAGCAATGGACCTCTTTGTTTCAGTTTGCTTCATTTTTGTGTTTGCTGCTTTGATGGAGTATGGTACCTTGCATTATTTCACAAACAACAAAAAAGGGAGCAGAGAGAAAGAGAAGTCAAAGCGCAAACCACCAGTAAGTTTAAATAAGCAGTTTTTAAAAATAAAGTGTCATTGTAATGAAATGTTTTTATGAACATGAATTTGAATTTAGGCACATCTAATACCTAGTGGAGTCGAGTTTACATCTTTAAGTCAAAAAGCAGATCAATGTATTTCCCATATTGGCTGCAAAAAAGGCAGCCCAAGGCTCCACAATTGCATTAGGTTGCACCTGTGCAGGGCTAGTAACATTGTGAAGTCCTGCCGCTGATACTGTCTGGGCTCAAGGTCTGTAATAACAAATCCTGACAGGAAATGAGGAGAGTGGAATTGTTGTCAATGGACTGAGGTTATGGAGATTCATTGAACTGGTATTGTCTGAGAACACCTGCAAAGAAAACATTATATCTAACATTTGTTTTAAATCTTAGTATTTGTGAGGAGCATATTCTATGGCCTCATTTCAGGTTGTGTTGTTGTTTCCTCTTCAGTAAGATTAATCTACTGGCATTAAAATGAGGAATTTCTCAGGTGTGAAGGCCCATGCAGATTAGGGGAAGGAAAAATATTTAACTTTTAAAATATTTGTGTTCTAATATATAAAACATAAAGACAACCTGCACCCCAGGGTACTCAAGGAGCTGGCGAGTGTCATAGCCCAGTCCCTGGCACGGGTCTTCGAGAGCTCCTGGTGCTCTGGTGTAGTGCCCGAAGACTGGAAGAAGGCCAATGTGGTGCCGATCTTCAAGAAAGGGAGGAGAGTGGATCCGGCTAACTACAGGCCCATTAGCCTGACTTCTATCCTGGGGAAGATCTTAGAAAAGTTTATTAAGAAGGCCATCCTTGAGGGACTGGCCCAGGCTAACATCCTAAGGGATAGCCAGCACGGGTTTGTTGCAGGTAGGTCTTGTTTGACCAATCTCATTTCCTTCTATGACCAGGTGACCTATCACCTGGACAAGGGAGAAGAGATTGATGTCATATATCTTGACTTCAAAAAAGCTTTTGATCTGGTATCCCGTGATCACCTCTTAGCCAAACTGGCCGGTTGTGGCCTTGGCTCCACCACTATCCGCTGGCTGGGAAATTGGCTTCGTGGTCAGACCCAGAGGGTTGTGATTGATGGCAGTCACTCATCATGGTGCCCTGTAACCAGTGGGGTCCCTCAAGGCTCTGTCCTGGGACCCATACTGTTCAACATCTTCATTAACGATGTGGACATTGGAGTTAGGAGTGGACTGGCCAAGTTCGCCAATGACACCAAACTTTGGGGCAAAACATCCATGCCAGAAGATAGGCGGGTGATCCAGGCTGACCTGGACAAGCTCAGCAAATGGGCAGACGAGAACCTCATGGTGTTTAACACCGAAAAATGCAAGGTTCTCCACCTTGGGAGGAAAAACCTGCAGCACCCGTATAGGCTCGGCAGTGCTACGTTGGTTAGCACTACAGAAGAAAAAGACTTGGGGGTCATCATTGACCACAAGATGAACATGAGCCTGCAATGCGATGCTGCAGCTAGTAAAGCGACCAAAATGCTGGCGTGCATCCATAGATGCTTCTCGAGCAAATCCCGGGACGTCATTCTCCCCTTGTACTCGGCCTTGGTGAGGCTGCAGCTGGAGTACTGCGTTGAGTTTTGGTCTCCACAATTCAAAAAGGATGTGGAGAAGCTTGAGAGAGTCCAGAGGAGAGCCACACGCATGATCAGAGGTCAGGAAAACAGATCTTACGATGACAGGCTGAGAGCCATGGGACTCTTTAGCCTGGAAAAGCGCAGGCTCAGGGGTGATCTGATGGCCACCTATAAGTTTATCAGGGGTGACCACCAGGATCTGGGGGAACGTCTGTTCACCAGAGCGCCCCAAGGGATGACAAGGTCGAACGGTCACAAACTCCTGCAAGACCGTTTCAGGCTGGACATAAGGAAGAATTTCTTTACTGTCCGAGCCCCCAAGGTCTGGAACAGTCTGCCATCGGAGGTGGTTCAAGCACCTACATTGAACACCTTCAAGAGTAAATTGGATGCTTATCTTGCTGGGATCCTATGACCCCAGCTGACTTCCTGCCCTTTGGGCAGGGGGCTGGACTCGATGATCTCCCGAGGTCCCTTCCAGCCCTAATGTCTATGAAATCTATGAAAGACACAGAATACCTTGTGCACTGAAACAGAAACTGAAATAGTCGTATTTTATTTGATACTCATCAGATTCCGGTGAAAGATTGTATATGCAGGAAAATGCTGCATAGCTCACTCTGAAATAATGTAATTAAAAGAAAATGTTGTAGTATGGCATGGCCTAACCACCAGCTACCCCAGTGATGATTAACATTCTCCTGCCACCTCCTCTTTTTTAAATGAAAAGCTTAATAGCAAAAGGCCCTCTTCATGGACAAGTCAAAAAGAAATGATTGAGATCTCATATTAAGTGTAAGTGTATAGGTAGCAGCAGTGGATTTTACTATTGGGAGTCCAGATCTTTGACTCAGCTGAACTGTGTTTGTATGGGGCAGGGTTGGAAATGGGGTAGAACTGAAATAGCCTTAAGTCATATTGGGAGACCAGTGCTTCTTAACTTATTCCAGACTCAGCAAGTAAAGTGGTAGCTATAGGGGAAACAGTCTTGGAGCCTCTTCTCTCCAAATGCCTTGAACACAAATAGTCCCAGGTGGATGGGGAATATTAATAATGCCTGTGCTTCAGAGAGACCACAGCTGTATTTTCCCCTCTAATAACTGCCCAGTGGTCAAACTGAAAGAGATTTCTGGGGGTGGGGAAGAAGGGTTTAGCACACTAGATAAGGATGGTGAGTTGTGAAGGAATATTACTCATCTAAGATGGGGACAGTTTAAAGTAAGGGTGAATGTTCCCCCCTCTTCATCTAATCCAGGGACAATTATTTCAGGTGGAGAGCTGCTTACAGAGTTTTGGCAAGCTGTTGAGGGCTGCATGGGTAACCCCACCCCTTGACATGTGCCCTGCCCCCTGGTTGACATCGTGGGACCAGAAGTCCTGACCCTAACCTCTGACCTTTGCCACCAGAAGTCCCTCCCCTTGCTCCTAGAACTATTCCTTTGGGGAAGCGGGTCTGCCATCTTAGAACTAAAAAATCCCCAAATTATGTACTAAAAATTAAACACCCATAATAATATATTTTAATTTAATTAAAAATATATTTTTTTATTCCAATGTATGTATGTGTGTGTGTGTGTGTGTGCTGTATATGTAGATTGCACAATGGTTCAAAATGTAGTCTTACTCTTGTAAAGCATGTGGGGTATGCAGGAGTGTCGGGGGTATGGGTGGGTGTAGGGTTTGTGGAAAGTTGTGGGTGGGTGGGTATGAAGGTTTGTGGGGATGTGTCTGTATAGTATTTGTGGGGTGTGTGATTACATGTGGAGGGGTGTGTGATTGTGGGACTTGTGGGAAGGGTTTGAGGGTATATGGGATGTGCATGGGAGCCCCCTGCACACACCCCCCTAAGCTGGTCAGCACCTGCCCCCACCCTGCAACAGCCCAGAGCCTGAGTACCCTGCGGAGCCTCCCCACCACTGCCAACAGCATGTAGCCCCAGCGTGCCCCACATCCACTCTGCACCACCCTGCCATGGCATGTCCTGCCACCCCTGGGTATGCAGTGGTAGAGGTGGGGACCAGCATGTGCAGCCATAAGCCTGCGCACCCCATGCACACTCTAGGCTCATTCATTGGGGCTGAGTAGTAGCAGCAACAGCCAGGCAGAAACTGCTGTTCAGTGCAGTGGAAGTGGCCCCTCCCCCTTGTCACTGCTGGGCAGATTTTTCTGAAGCTGCCTGGAGCCCACGCTGCACTAGTCTGCAGAGCAGCTCCTTCACTGATGCCTGTAAGCTGCCCAGTGGCTGCTCCATACTGTCGCTGCTCACAGGTGACGGTGAAGGAGCCTCACTGTAGACTGGCAGAGCACGGGCATAGCATGGGGCACATTGGGTCAGGGCTGCATGCTCTGGTCCCTGTCTATACCGTGGGCCTGGAGTGGGGGGGACTGGGAGTGAGTGGGTGCATGGAAGGCAGCGACAGCCAGACAGGAGCTCAGGGCCCATGCCAGCAGGGCCCAGAGCCAGGCAGCAGAAGCCTGGGGTCCTGGCTGGCAGTGGCTCTGTGGAGCTGGGCCAGCTCTCCTCTCTCCCTGCTGCTGCAGCCCAGCCCAGCTCTGTAGATGCCTGCCAGCCCACACTCCTGCCACCCCACTCTTGGCCCTGTTGGTGCTGGCCCAAGGACACCGGTGTGGGACCCACACTCCATCATGCCCATTTGTATCCACTCCCCCCACTGCTGCTTTCCCCACTTCCCTGCCCTTCTACTGCCTACTCCAGTACCATGTGGCTCCTGGCTGCATGGCCAGACCATGGGACTCAGCAGGAGTCAATTAGCCCCAAAGACTAGCACAATTGCCCACGGTCCTCCCCTGCCTTTCTCCACTCTTACCTGAATTTCCTGGCACAGGGAGGCACAAAGCCTCGCAGTCCCAGGCCAGAAGCCAGCGCTAGGCAGGGGCTTCCGGCTAGGGTGTGGGAGGGCAGGGCCAGGTGGGCCTTGCTGTTGCAGGCTCCTGCTGTGGCTTTCCCTGGGTCTTACTACCTCTGGCTCCTGTCATCTTTGACAGGCAACTAGGGGCAGATAAATATTAATTTTCTAAAGGGGCCCCACAAGTTGAATAGAATAGCCTGCAGACCCATGGACCATATTTTGTCCACCTGTCATCTAATTTATTGCCAGCAGCTTAGATCTCAGCACATTCCACATTTGAAATAATTCGATGCCTCTCTTCCTTCATATGCTGTATGAAAAAGATCATGATTAGTTTATACTTGTTAGTATAATAGCTTTTTGTTAGTAGTAAATATCTTCTGAGATGAGTCAAAATCAAAATAGTTATTTAAATATCTCTTTTGAAGTAACACTAAATCAGTTAGTAGCCAACCAGCAAATATTAAAGTAATATTAGAGGTATACTGGAGATTCCAGACTTGAATAAATTTGTTTTTGTGAACTCACCATTTGTACAATGTTGTGCCAAATGGTTCAATAGTTGTAATATATAAAACAGTATAAAATATACAGTACTGGTGAGATGCAAGTTTTCCCATTTATTGAATGTGTATCTGGAGACTTAAAAAAGACTAGAACTCATGATGATAATACTGAAAACGCTATTTAATTACATGTTTTCATTAGGCATGTGCTTTGTTTCTTAAGGTATGAAATATACAACTATCTGTTTATCCAAAGTTCTCTAAAACATGGTAATAGCAAAGCAAAAATGTCCTGGAGAATATTTTAGCTAAGGGACTAATATGAAAATCTGAAAATATTTATTTCTTTTTTTGTGTGTTTAATATATTTAGCTGTAGAAGATGCACCCTTTAATGAAAAATAGCTTTTGCTCATTTTCTTCATTGTTTAAATGAGGCAGTTAGATTTTTTGTTCCGAAAGGAACAATTAAATTGGCAGTCTAATTAAGTAAAGACATATAGATACAAATCCAGCTTTTTAAAACTGACTTTTGTGCAAGTCCTCTATTCATTTTTTCCCTGCCGGCTAAGGATGTGCATCTTTAAAATCAACTTCATTTTTTTTAAATCAGTTTAATTCTTTCTGAGAAGGCTTATTCACAGGTGTTTTGGAAAGATGGCTTACAGTAGTCTTCTTTCCAAATGAGCATAAAATAAAAGCTTATTACTCCTGTAGGTTACTCCAAAAAGGTTCAGGTCGCTTAGATTTTGAGAAAATGGCAAAAATTGCAGTTGTTAGAATTGTGTTTATTTTATTTTACAAAAATTTTTCATGAGCCAGTTAGGTAGGTTCAGGGGTTACATTCATCAAGAGCACTTTACTTCACTTATCATATTCCCCTAGTACTTTCAGGGATGGCTGTAGGGCCACATTAGTTTTCATGACCAGAGAAAAGTTATCTGAGCTCTTATACATAGGGCTTACTGTTTCCCTTCAGTGATTTTTTGGACTACAAAGAGAGAATAGTATACCTCAATGTAACAAATATTTTATAATACTCAAAGTGTAAACAGCATGAATATTCATATAGAACATATCCGTACCCATTATTTGAATATATAGACAAATGCCATAAATAATCAAAAGGGTAAATCTTTTCTGCTTAATTTCAGACCTGTGCAATTGCAAAAATATATGGAAATTATATTTTAAAAAGCCATTTTAAGGGGACTTTTGAACAAAGTAGTATTTTTTCAAAAGTATTGGATGTTATAAAAGCTTTTTGAAGTGGAATAATCACTAAATTACATATTTCTTATGATGTTGGAAACATAATAAGGTTCCATGTATTCAAACCCTTGTTGTATATCTGCTGGAGTGCAGTACTGAAAAGACACAGTTAGCAGTAGGATACCTATATATTGCCTCTAGTTATCAGATGCATTTTTTAAAGTTGCATCTTTGGTCACATTGACAGATTTGTTTTCATATAGTTGTGGGTGTGTGAAAATGGGTTCAAAATGTTTTATTCCTTTTAAAGAACAGAACCATGCATCTATCCATAATGATCCACTTTTATCAGCTGAAAAATACAGTCACTTTCCTATTTGTTAATGAGCAGTAACCTTCTTGTATGTGAGCCTTGCAACTTGGTAGTTGCATCTGAGGGATTCAGATGTTTGGAAAAAGATCTTTTTTCTTTATCAGAGAACTAAGGAAAAAACCTGTGTATTTCACTTTCCTATGTGTGATGGTGCAAGTATGGCCTTTCAGTCATTCTGTGGTTAAAAACCATAATCATGACTTTGAGATGTGTTATCTTTTTTCACAATGGGAGGTGACAGGGAAATGTAGTCAGCAGCACCTATATCGCCCAAATTAACAGCCAAATCCATACCATAATTGACATTAAACAAAGGAACGGTTTGTGAAAGTCAAATGCTTTTGTGACAGTCAACATCAGCAAAAGGTCACTGTCATATAGAAGAATAAAGACTTAACTAATCTAAATACTGGATGCAAAAATGTACACTACTATAGTTTGGACTTGGTTGAAATAGTTAAAAGTAATTAGCTTGGTTGAAATAGTTAAAGGTAATTAGCTGTGGATCTTCTGCTGACTGACACTTATGTTTTACCTATACATATATCAGAACACTTATGCTTTGCCTATGTATGTAAGTGTTCTGATATATTTGTGCTCCCTGTGATTGATAAAGACCTTTACTTGAACCAGGTTCCATAGTCATTTGTTTTCATCTTCATACTGTTGGCATTATTTGAACTGAAGATCTCAGTTCTTGTTATAACTGGCAAATCACCATTTTTGAGATTTTTTTTCTTTGAGCCAGATCCACGTTGGTACCAATGGGTGCATCCAGATGAGCGCACACATGCCTCTTGCCCCGTCTCAAACCCCTTTGAGGTGGGGCAACAGGCACGTGTGGGAACAAAAACTTGCAGCGCTGGGAGAAAATTAGATCCATGGATATCCAGGGGTCTAAAAAAATCCAAGTTTAAAAGAGCGGAGCAGGGCATGGTCCGAGACTGTGCCCTAAGGCAACTGGAGGCTGGGTCCTCCACTGAGACATTCTGGCTGCCAGAGCATCTCTGTGGTTGGCCCCTCCCCCTAGTGCTGAAATACACAGCCTGCCAGGCCGTGTTCAGCACCAGGGCTCCAGTGCCAGTGAGTAAGGGGTCAGGGGGGCTGGAGGAGGGGAGAAGGGACCATGGTGAGGACCCCCCCCACTAGCCCGACCCACTCCCCTAGCCCTCCCAACCTCTGCAGTGCCTGACCCCACCCTCCACCAGCCCTCCTGAGGCCCCCAACCCCTGCCCTGCCTGACCCTTCTCCCCACCAGCATGCCCAAGGCTTTTGATCACTTTTCTGCCCTGACCCAAACCCTGCCCTGCCCGACCCCACCCCCCAATCCCTGCACCCCCAGCCCCATAGTTAAAAAAAGAAAAAAAAGAAAAAAACCTGGCACTTGCCGGCAGTTGGAGCTACCGTCTCGCTGACTGGGGCCCAGCTACACACTTCTGGGAAAAGGGACAGCCCCAGTGGCCCCAGCCCAGTCCTCCTGCCCCACCACTGTTCTGCCAGGAGGCCCTGGAGCCCCCCCCCCCCCCCCCACACCTGCTTCTAAGGGAAGCAGAGGCTTTTTTTCCGGGTTTTTCTGGGGGGCTTTCTGTGTGTGTGTGTTTTTTTTTTTGTTTTGTTTTGTTTTTTTAAGTGGCAGTGCCTGGGGTTGGGGGGGCAACCATGGGGACCTGGGGGTGCAAGTTGGGGGGTGAGGCTGGGTGGGCCAGCCATTTGGGGGTTGTGGGGGGTGGGGCTAGGGGAGCAGCCATCAGGGGGACTTCAGCAGCTGGCAGGGGATGCGGCCAGGTGGGGCAGCAGTTGGGGGCCTTGAGTGGGGCATGTGGGCCCTGTGGGGGCCATTTGGCCCCTTTTGGGGGGCCATAGCTCTTGTGTGGGAGCCAAATCCCCTGTTCGGGTGGACCAAACCCCTTGTGTGGGGGCTGAACCCCCTGTTAGGGGGCCATAACCCCTGTGTGGGGCCATTATCCCTGTGGGAGGGCAGCAAAATATATATTCATGAATTCACAAAACCTGTATTTAGAGTTCACTTTATTATTATCATAAGAGACCTGCTTTAACACTGTAGATATATTAATAAAACATAATCCAACTGATCGCTGTCTCTGTCTGTCTCTCTTTATAGTGGTCTTTTGTTTTACTTGTGGAGGAACATGGATTTGGGGGTATTTTACAGAGTGACTTTGGGATTTTTTTATCAGGGGTTTTTCAGTTTTCCAATAGGGAACACCAGAATTCCTGCTAGGGAGGCCAGTGGCAGGACCCTGCCTGCTCAGAGCTGGCACCTTGGGCCCAGCTGGCTGTGGCTGACCTCCTGGCCAAGTGGGGCCAGGAGGACATGCTTTGACAGTTCAAAGCAGGCCACCACACCCAGAACATCTTCCAGGTGATAGCTGCCCAGATGGCTGGGGAGGAGGCACAAGTGGCAGTAGTGCCACACAGAGACCAACCCTGCAACCACAGTCCACTGGCAGCTGGCCCAGAGGGGAAGATGCCTCTACTGGCTGTGCAGTCCCCATCTGGGTCTGGTAGGTGTACAGCAGGTCACAGCCAGGCAGCAGCCCTTACTGCCAGACTGCTGCAGTGGGTAGAGGGTGCAGGGAACTCTCAGGGCTGCTTCAGCAGTCCAGCTGGCACAAGGGGTATGTCACAGGCCAGCTTGGCACTGTGAGTATATCAATTTAGCCACTCAGCTGTTTGGTTCAGGACCGAGGAGGCAGAGTTTGGAGTAAAACAATGGCAAATTTATTATAGCTTACACACACACCACAGTTAACAGAAAGATAAATGCAATAAGCCGATAATGCAATATTAAAGAGCTAATAGTAAATAATAACAGATAATAACAACAGATAAATAGATCAATCTGTTGCAGGCCAGCTAGGCACTGCGAGAGTATCAGCCCCTGGGCTGTTTAAAACAACAAATAGACAGACATGGGTTGGCAACTTATCGGCAGTCCCTCAATGCCAGGTGCATGCCAGGTGATTCCAGTGAAGCCAGGCATCCCTGATCAATGCTGTCCAAAGGATTACCAAGGGAGGTCCCTTGATCAGGATCCGATCCTCACTCACACCAGGAGTCTGGGCTTGGAACAGCAATTTCCATCCTGTTCCCTCTTTTTTTTCCCCCCCGTTGGTCACCTGATGCACGTGCTTTTTATATCTAGTCTTATGCTAATTGTGAATGGCCCTAAAGCCAGCAAATCTTGTTTTATAGCTATTACCCTATGGGATTAAAAGGTGTTAAAATTATTATAAAAGGTTACTACCCAGACTTCGGTTTATCCAATAAGCAAATTGCAACACAGCATCTTCAGGTTTGAAATTAACATTACCCCGCCTAAATCCAGCCCCTTTAGAACTCTCTGACTATGTTTTTTTGACATGTCCTTTCTTGAAATGTGCTAGATAAGCTAGGAAGTTGAATCCAGTTTTTATCATCATCAAGGCTTGGGTTAAGATTCAAGGGGACGGTGGGGAGAGTGATTTGATGGTGGGGGTCTACTACAGACCCCCCAACCAAGGGGAGGAGCTGGACTGGGAATTTTTGGGCCAACTTGCAGAGGCACTTAGGGCAAGGGATGTAGTTGTCATGGGTGATTTTAATTACCCAGACATCTGCTGGGAGGAACAGTCAGCCAGGATGGACCATTCCAGGAGGTTGCTAGCTGAGATACAGGACCTCCACTTAATCCAGGAGGAGCACGGTCCCACCAGAGGAAACGCTCTGTTGGACCTGATCCTGGCTACAGGCAATGACCTGGTAAGGGGCCGCCAGGTTCTTGACCACCTGGGCGATAGCGATCATCGCTTGCTGGATTTCACCATCCAGTGCAGGGTGTCAAGGGCCTGCAGCAAGACAGTAGCCCTAGACTTTAGGAGGGACAACTTCAACAAGTTGAGACTAGTGGGTGACGCACTGGGGTCCATGGGGGCAGGGGAACTCGGTGTCCAGGACGAGTGTTCGTTCCTTAAGGAAATGATACTCAGGGCCCAGGGGGAGTCCATCCCAACAAGAAGCAAGGGAGGCAAGAGTGCCCGGAAGCCCCCCTGGCTCACCAAGGACGTCCAGGAATGCCTGCTTGCCAAAAAGACGGTGTACACCCAGTGAAAGGGGGGTGCTACCTCCAAAGAGGAGTATACCTCCTCTACTCGGGCCTGTAGGGCAGCTGTCAGGAAAGCTAAGGTGGACATAGAGCTAGGACTAGTGTCCAAGATCAAGGATAATAAAAAGTCCTTTTTCAAATACATAGGGAGGATGAAGAAGGCACCAGGTAACGTGGGGCCCCTGCAAGGTACACTGGACAATCTGGTGGTTGCACCAGAGGAGAAAGCAGAACTCTTTAACCAATTCTTCATGTCCATTTTCTTGTGCAGGGACCGGGACTTCCCCGCTGGGATGCCAGATGGACTCGAGGGGAATGCCTCCAGACCTCAGGTTGGGGAGGACTGGGTTAGAGAGCTTCTGGAGGGGCTGGAAGTGTTCAAGTCAGCGGGTCCAGATGCTCCCCACCCCAGAGTGTTGAGGGAGCTAGCAGGGGTTATTGCAGGGTCCTTGGCACGGCTCTACGAGCACTGGTGATGCTCGGGCCAGGTGCCAGATGACTGGAAGATAACTAACGTGGTCCCCATCTTCAAAAAAGGGAAGAGGGAGGACCTGGGCAACTATAGGCCCGTCAGTCTTACCTCTATCCTTGGGAAACTCTTTGAGAAGTTTCTCAAGAAGCACATCTGTAATGGGCTGGCTTCAGGGATGATGCTCAAGGGCAACCAGCACAGTTTCATTAGGGGCAGGTCATGTCAGACCAACCTGATTGCCTTTTATGATCAGGTCACAAAGGTAATGGATGCAGGTGTCGCCGTGGTCGTAGTCTTTCTAGACTTCAGCAAGGCCTTTGACACCGTCTCCCACCCCATCCTCATTAAAAACCTAGGCGACTGTGGCATTGATGCCTACACAGTCAGATGGATTGCAGATTGGCTCAAGGGTCGTACTCAGAGGGTGGTGGTGGATGGGTGATATTCGACCTGGGGGGAAGTGGGCAGCAGAGTCCCCCAGGGCTCGGTCCTGGGGCCTGCACTGTTCAATTTCTTCATCAGTGATTTGGACGACGGGGTGAAATGCAACCGGTTTAAATTCACTGATGATACCAAAATTTGGGGTGAGGTGAGCACGCTGGTAGGGAGGGAAAGACTGCAATAAGACCTGGATAGGTTACAGGAGTGGGCTGACAGAAACAAGACGCGTTTCAATACTGACAAGTGCAGGGTGCTGCACTTAGGCAGTAGAAACCAGCAGCATATTTATAGAATGGGAAACTCCCTTCTTGAGAGCACGGAGGCAGAAAGGGATCTTGGAGTCATTATTGACTCCAAGATGAACATGGGCTGACAATGCGAGGTCACAGTTGGCAGGGCTAACCGCACCTTGTCGTGCATCCACAGGTGCATCTCAAGTAGAGCCAGGGAGGTGATCCTCCCCCTCTATGCGACGCTGGTCAGGCCACAGCTAGAGTATTGTGTCCAGTTCTGTCCGCCCCATTTCAGGAGGGATGTGGACAACATTGAAAGGGTCCAGAGGAGGGCCACCCGCATGATCCGGGGACTACAGGGCAGACCCTACATTGAAAGACTGCGGGACCTAAACCTGTTCAGCCTTCACAAAAGAAGGCTATGGGGGGGCCTGGTGACTGTCTATAAACTCACTAGGGGGGACCAGAAGGGTTTAGGGGAGACGCTGTTTCCCCTAGCGACCCCTGGCATGACAAGGAACAATGGACACAAATTATTAGAGAGTAGATTTAGATTAGATGTCCGCAAGAACTACTTCACAGTTTGGGCGGCTAGGAGCTGGAACCAACTTCCTAGGGAAGTGGTGCTAGCTCCTACCCTGGGGATCTTTAAGAAGAGGCTTGATGACTACCTGGCTGGACTCATTTGAGTCCAGTCTTTTTCTTTTTCTCCCGCCCAGGCAGGGGGTCGGGCTTGAAGATCTACAAGGTCCCTTCCAACCCTACTTCTGTGATTCTATGAAGGCTAAATTCTAAGCAAGAAAGAACTATTAAGTCAGCTAATTTTACACCTATAACTATGTCTTTGAGGCCTAGTCAGTTTCACAAACAGTTACAAGTTACATTTGCAGGTTACAAAAATACAAGCTTTATATTAGACAGAAGTTCCAAATGCCTCTAAGAAGCACATATTTATTGCTTATTAATTTTTTTGGTTTTGGCCATCACAGGGGTAGTGTCCCCAGGTACCAAGTAGCCGGCTCCAGAAGCTCCTTAAGCCCTGAGCTACTTTCCTGGGTGGCTTTTTATACTGCTGGGGACAGCACAGGTGCTGTCCCCAGGCTCTAACTCCCCCTGGCTGCAGATGCTGGAGGAGCCAGGTTAGGGGTTTTTTGCCCCAAGTGTCAGAATTTGCTCCACAGCAAAGTACATGTCTGAGCACGTGCACTGAGGCAAAAAGCTCCAGCTCAAATTTGTATTGTTTCTATTTGAGCTGCTGCAAGTGCAGGTGCTTGCATTTATGGACACGCCTAATGAGGCTTTTCTGATTTACATCAACTGGTGGTCTGCCCCTGTGTGTGTGTGTATACTCTTTCCTGACACAGGTTGTCTTTAAAGTTTTCTGTTCTCATTTTTGTTGTTGTTGTTTGTCTCTCTTCTCTGCTTTTCTCTTCTCTTTCCTCAAACTCCCTCTTGTCTTCTTTTTTGTCATTATATCTTACTCTTTATGACTATAGGGTCATAAAAAAATAGGGCTAAAATGGACTTCCCTTGTTATAATGTAAGCTTATTTCTTCTTGTCCCATCCTATGGGGACACAGAAAACAATTAGTCAGCATTGTTTTTATAATAATGCTTTCCATATTTGAACATTTACCTTCTGTGGCAGCTCTGGCTTTTGCTTTGGGGCAGTCAGTGACACTGGCCCTAGTCCTAGCTTCTAGGGCTGGCACTGACCCCATGCCTGAGTTGAAGCTGAAGGTAAGTGGCAGAGGAAGGGGGGGCAAGTGGCCAGGGGAGCTGGTGTTGGGGGGTGTGCTCACATATCCCTCTCTATTGCACAGTTTCCTGCTGTCTCCCATGGGATGCAGGTGGCAGGGGAGCCAGAGGGTGGGAAGAGAATGTGGCAGGGGGGAAGGCACAGGAATGAGGGGCAAGGGTGGAGGAAGACACATGGCAGGGGGACCGATGACAGGGGTTCAGGCATAGGCATGCGGGGCAAAAGGTAGGGGGAGCTGGGATCAAGGACAGGCAACAGGGGGGTAGGCATAGTCATTTGCAGGGGCAAAGGGTGTCCGGGCAGGGAGAATATTCAGGATAGTGGAGAAAATTGGCCGGGAGACAGACAGCAGGGCAACAAGTACGGGAGGGGGAGGAGGCTAACTGGCAGGGGAACAGATAGCTGGATGGCAGGGACAAGCATGGAGGGGAAAAAGGGAGGAGGTCTGGCCCCTCACCATCTGCCACTGCTTTCCCTGCTATAGTGGTTAGGGTGGGTTGTTTTAAGACAACCTTCTAATAATTATGTTCTATATATGTAAAATTATAAAAAATGTACACTTTTCCTTGTATAGACTCTATTGGGGGAGGGGGTCATCTTAAATTCAAAGTCATCTTGTATCTACAAAGTCATTGTGCATCTACAGATGCATCGCAAGCAGGTCCAGGGAGGTGATCTTTCCCCTCTATGTGGCATTGGTCAGGCCGCAGTTGGAGTACTGCATCCAGTTCTGGGCACTGCCCTTCAAGAGTGAGGTGGCTAGCATTATGAGGATCCAGAGGAGGGCCACTTGCATGGTCCAGGGATGGCAGGGCAAGACCTGTGAGGCAAGGCTAAAGGCCCTGAACATATTCAGCCTCCACAAGTGAAGGCTGAGAAGAGATCTGGTGGCCATTTACAAACTCACCAAGGGGGACCATCGAGAATTGGGGGAGGCTCTATTCCCGCAAACACCACTTGGGGTTACTAGGAATAATGGCCACAAATTGTTAGAGAGAAGGTTCAGGCTGGACATCAGAAGACATTACTTTACAGGTAGGGTTGCCAGGCTCTGGAATGGGCTCCCAAGTGAGGTGGTGCTCTTTCTTATCTCTTCAAGAGGAGTCTGGACAGATATTTGGCTGGGGTGATATGACCCCATCACCTGTTCCTGCCTGGGGCGGGGGGTTGGACCTGATAATCTATTTAGGTCCCTTCTGACCCTAAGCACTATGATACTATGATTGTATTTGGGTAAATAAGATAAGTTTCCTGGTCTTAGTAAACAGGTGACATCTGCCACAAATTCCCTGCCCTACTTCTGGTAAGTAACTTAAACTGCTGTGTCAAGTTTTCATTTCTCTTTTCTTTTTTTGTATGAGAGTATAATAATTAGTTGTTCTAACAAGATCCTTGGATAAAGTTAGTTAAGGTATAATGTTTTCTTTATAAAATCCACTGAACAATTGAACTTCTGTTCCTAAACATTTAATACATTTTCAATTTTTTTTTCTGAGCAGGTGGTTGGTTAAAAAAATGTTACTAGAAAAGGACCTAGGCATTTTTACACCATGTGTAAGTTTATATTGGTATAAATGTGAAGTAAAATGAAGTGAATGCACAATATCCACCCTATACTAGCATAAGCCACATCACTATGGGGCTAAAGTTACACCTTGGAAAATCAGAGGTTATCTGTATACCTGTATAAATTACATCAGTACATGTTATGTTTCCACAGTTACAGTGAATTGCATCCTGTGATAATCATTTGCTATTACTGGCTCCTTCTCATAGTAGATGCTGTAATTAATGACACAAAATGTTTCATAGTTAGGGAAATTTCCCAAATATCTTTAAAATGTCAAATTCTGCATACTGTATTGTAAATATATATACAAGTGGAATTTTTCCTGGGGAAATATATGAATTGATTATAGTTAATGAGAAAATCTAATCTATAATTTTCTTTAGAAATCACCCTCAATTGCTGTCCGTCCTGGGTCAACGTTAATTCCAATTAACAACCTCAGTCATCTCCCAGAACGTGATGATGATTATGGATATGAGTGTCTGGAGGGGAAAGATTGCACCAGCTTCTTTTGCTGTTTTGAAGACTGCCGCACGGGATCTTGGAGAGAAGGAAGAATACACATCCGTGTTGCCAAAATTGACTCCTATTCTCGAATCTTCTTTCCAACCGCCTTTGCCTTGTTCAACCTTGTTTATTGGATTAGCTACCTTTATCTATGAATTGGAACATTTGACAAACTCAGAAAGCGATAATTTAATGCATCTTAAAGAAAGCTTAAAAAATTAGAGCTGGTGAAAAAAATCTCTCAAATTTTGGTGAATTTTGAAAATGTTAAAACATTGGAAGGAATTTGGTGACAGTTTCATAATATTTTCCCCCTCTTTTGATCAACTCTATGGGCATTTTAAAGTTTTGAAATTAGTAGGAAACTTCCTTTTTTTGGTAAAAGTTTCCCTCACTTTTCTATTTAAAATGCAGTCAGGGATTAAATGGTTAAATTGGATGACTATAACTTCCAAATTTCTTTCTTAAATGTTATAACAGCTAAACTTTATAGCATTCTTACACCAAAGTTATCAATGATTTAATAAAATGGGAATACCATCATTGTTATATAATTCTCATGTCAACCTTTTCTATTATAGGTAACTTGAAAAATCCTGGATTTTTATAAATTCCTATTTTAAAAAGGTTGGAATAGAATGTTCCTTTAGTGATTTTAGCCATTTATCTTCTGCAATATGTTAAGTGTGTTCAAGTGTGAATGCACATAATCAGAGTGAGAAAATGGGAACAACAGATTACATATATATTATATAAAGGCAATAATAGTTCTAGGCTTGTCTGATGCTGATCATTACATAGTTTTGTGCTTTCAACCTCAGCTAAGTTTTACACTTGCACGTTATCCATATTTGCTTAGCTGTTGTGATATTCTTGGACTTCTCAAGATAGGACAAAATCCTTCCATGCCTAAGTGGTGTATGTTGCTCTATTGACTTCATCAGAACTCTGCCTATGTATAGTATCAGAAAATCTGGCCACGTAGACAAGCATGTACTCATGTCTTCTCCACTCCCCTGTCTATTTTGATTAATTTAACTGGAACTGAATGGAACCTTAACGCACATCATAGTGGGTGTATCTATGCAGCATGCTTTACTGCACAGTAGACTAATCTACTGTGCAGTAAAGTGTCACTATGTACCTGTGCAGAAGCTACTGCAAAATAAAATAAGGTAATGCACAGTTTTCTACTACCTGTAAAAACAGGTAGTAGATTTACCGTGCAATAGCTATTGCACAGTAGTGCATCTGTAGACAGCTGACCAGGAGCAAATTCTACCTGTCAGCCCAGGCAGCAGGGGGCAGGAGAACAGGTGATTGAAACTGGGGCTGGGACACCATTCCCTGCCCTAGCAGCTACCTGCTGCTGGACCCCCACTCCATTCTTGGAGCTGGGGTGATGATATTGTCCCCTATCCCAGGAGCTGCCTGCTGCCAGGCCCCTCCTCTCATCAGGGACCCTGAAGCAGGCAGATGCCAGGGGAGGGGACAATCTCTGCCTGAGCTCTGAAACTGGAGCAGGGGCTTG
Source organism: Crocodylus siamensis (assembly GCF_052110815.1). Lineage (NCBI taxonomy): Eukaryota > Metazoa > Chordata > Crocodylia > Crocodylidae > Crocodylus > Crocodylus siamensis. The sequence goes on along the minus strand of NC_143396.1, from coordinate 52,598,768 downwards.
AGCAGGTATCTGCTCAAGGAAGGCGTGTAGGGCTTGAAGGCAGCTGCCTCAGAAGCAAGACAGCTCCCCCCACCCTCTGGAACCCAGATTTGACCCCAGTTCCCCCTGCCAGCCTAGGGCTGGCACCTGGGGGAGCCTAGAGCTCCCCCACCTGCTGTAGGGGAGCATGGTAGGGCAGGAGTAGCCCTGCATGGAACTGCTCCCATTGGGAGAACATTTGCTCCCAACAGGTGCACATGTAGATGAGCTTCCAAGGAAAGCTTACCGTGTAGTATTTTACTGCACAGTAAGCTTTCAGCACATTAATAATACCTGTAGACATGCCCAATAGGATTTGTTGCTATAAATTTGGACCCATCTGTCCTCTCACACTCTGACCCACCATTGCCACATCTTTGAAAGGCATTCTATTCAGACTTCAGTGATCAGAACAAAGTGTGTGGCTGTCTCCACTTCACTTACAGGGAAATTCAAAGTGGCATTGCTTCTGTTGATTTGGTCTGCTTCTTTGCATCTCATTTACTAAGCCAGCTCCAAACTTCATGAATACATTAAATCTGGATATGAACTTATTTTTAATAACTGCTTTAATACTTGTGTATTTTATTAGAAGTTCTTGTTGTGCAGAAAGCAGAAAGTAATGATTATTTATTTCAAACAATTCTCCATGGTGAGACACATACCTGAATGTTTCAGGACCCAGTCCCGCAACCTCTACACAGATAAAATGTCCATGAACTTTGGTAGGATTTCTCTAAGTGATCGGCTGTCCAGGTTGCTCTTTAAAAGTTAAATTGTTGGCTGGCAAAATGAAAATGAACTTTTAAATCAGGGTTCTTTACTATGAAAATATATAATCTTTTCTGTTTTCTCTCTTCTGTAGACAGTGAAACTTGCCTTAAGTGAACCCATGAAAGTCAGCTCCATAACTGAGGTATTCTTTAATTAAAAGTCAGAATTACATAGAAAGCCTCAAGGTATGTTGAAAAGGATTTGTGGGACAAGGAGATGTATGTGAGAGATGGTGCCTTGTGCAGATTTTATGGTATTAGAAGCTATCTCCAGTAGATACAAAAAAAGAAAATCATAGTGAATAATAGAGAATGATATATTATATTAAAAGGGAGCACCCTAATATCTATTGAATATCATCTCTTCTCTAGATTATCACAGAAAATGTAACCTATTTCTATGCTACCCAGTTCCAGGAGCAATTGGATTTGATATACAGAACACATTTCCCATGTGAAACATGAGAATAACATCTGACCCCAGAACTTTATAAAATATGCAAACAGAAGTTCACTGATTCTGAGAGAAAGCAAATTAATGGTGAGCATTCTTTAAAACAAACTTTATTTCAATATCATTTGACTGAATAATTGCCTCTCTTTTGAGGAGAATTCAAAAGATGCCACTGATTTTATCAGACTTCAGTTTTTGGGTGACCTTTTAGAGTTCACCCTCTATATTAGATTTAGGGTAAAAGTGAGGCAGCATTTAACATTTCCTGAGCTACTGTAATATTGTTATCGTTTAGCAGTCCAGTTTCCAGGAAACATTCAATAACATGGAAACTTGCCGTTTCACTAGAAGTGTAGTTGTGACATTTTAACTGTACTTGGCACAGCATTATTTGTCTTAGAAAAGAAGATGTGTGGATGCAGGTGAAGGTGGTTTCAGTAGCAGAAGGTCAGATGTACCCTGAAGTACAGTGCTTATTGTAAAACAAAGGCCAGATCCTTTCAGGTGCCAAGCTCCATCAATTCCCCTTTAAACAAATGGAGCTTGAAGAACTGAGCACTTCATGAGAGGGAATCAGTTCCTCACAGCCCTAATGAGGCTGCTCTCTTTTGACACATGTAGTTAGTTATTTCTATTTCATGTAGTTGTCACTTGCCAATCAGCCTTCAATGACTGAATTAGAAAATAAAAAACATCCTGAATTGGCAGGGGGTGAACAAGAAGTCTTTCATCTCTAATTTCTATGAAACAATATAATAGAGTATTAAAGCTATTGAATGTTATGGCTGTTTGGCTTATAGATACATTTGCTTCTGTCTGTTGACAAACTTTTCTGTGTATCTCATTTGTTACTGGTGAAATCATTCTAGCTTTTCATAGTTGTGTGCAAACAGAAATGGGAATGCACTGAACTGTAACTTGGCATGTAATAAATGTATTACTTTAGCCCTAAGTGTTTCCTTTCTAATCTTCACATAAACACTTTCCCATGATACCAAAATGTCTAAATGACTTTTATGGAAAAATGGCAAGAAGCAAAGATTGTTCTTACTTGAAGATAGATGTGGGGATTGGTTTTCAAAGTATAACTATAAAATGGAGAGTGGTTCATTTGCTGTGGTATGTCACTGTGGGATTTGGAGTCATAGTTTTGCACTATAGCCCTGTATTCTTTACACCATTTAAGTAAATGCCTTAATCCAAGGTAGCCAACCTGCAGCACATACAAGTAGCACAATTCCTCTTGATGTGCGGGCAGATTGGAAAGCGGGCAGGGAGCATAAAGCAGAGCAGCACATAAGGCAAGGGGAGGGGAGTGTTACTCAGGAGAATGTGGGCTTAATTTGTGGCCCACCTACCAAGAAGGTTGGCCCCACTGCCTTAATCCATCCCTTTTCAGCAATGCCCCTCCCCCCCACCCATCCCTCCCCCAGAATCCAGCCTGGATTCAGGAAAGCGCTTAAGCATGTGCCTAAGTACTGCCCTAAAATAGTGATGCTTTCCTGAATGGGGATTTTAGCATGCTTAAATTATGGTGATATCAATAAGCAGTACTTGGAAGTTGAAATGATTGAGATACAAGGATATTATTTTATACGCCAGTAATTTCAATGGAAGGTTTTCTCACTGACTGCAATGATTTGTATATCAGACTCTATATAAAAAAAGAAGGGTGAGAAAATGTGGGGAAAATTTTGTGAAACTGTACCTAATATTGGAGAGTTCCTGAAATATATTTTGCAACAGAAAAACTGTCTTCAGTGATATTTTTGCAGTCCTGTTGGTCATCTCTCTGTAATAGTCAATGCTGTTAACTGTGTTATTCTGAAGCAAGATTTTGTGCATTTGACTATGCCTCACTGGATTTCACCCCTCTGTGTTTGCATGCTTCTGTTTTATGCAGTAGTGGGACCAATGAAAGTATGAACTCTGACTAAATATGATTCTCACAATTTTTGTCAACATGCTTCAAAAGCTTGAGACTTATCCAGTCTTATAACATTCAGTGACAGGTATTGCAGTCACATTCTAAGAATCACCTCAGACCATGTACTTTGCCTCTGTAATTATATATGTTAATTCAGGCTTTGTCTTAAATGATGTGTGAAGTATGCTTTGTAACTTGATCACAAGAAGGTGAACTTGTGGCCTTTCACTTGAAAAGTCAAAAGAAAAAGGTCAGAATGGCTAAAATTATTTGCATAAAATTAGGTATATTCAGTTTAGCAATGTCAATCATCTCAATTGACACTTAAAACGAGTTGAGAGTAAAGAAGATAACCCTAATTTATATTCTTAAATTGCCATTAATATTTAAAGTTAAATTGCATATTTCATTGTCATTCTTCTCTGTATAATCAGGCTTTCAAAATGATTTTTTATCTGTTTTTGAAGATTTTCACTAGTATGATATGTGTCCAACAAATAGAAATCAAAGTCTTTGTCCATCAAGTGGAGTATAATATTTTACTAACATACATTAACAAAACTAGACAGAGCTGCTTGGAGGTAATGTCTTAGAAGCTTGTAAGAACTTTAGTCCACCCATATATATTCCAAGGATTAAATTCATACATATATAGAAGGTCCGCTTCATTGGTTCTACACAAATAGAGTATTCACGTGACAACAACTTCATGCCATGTATGTTACAGAAGAGTTTTCTGTGTTAATTGTATAAGTAGTTAAGAAGGGGACAAGAAACAGGTCAAGGTGTGGAGCTACAGAATCCAAGTTATGGTGAGTCAGGTGGCTCTCAATCACTTGCGGAGGGCCAAGATTTAGACATTTATGTTAAAATGTATGCTTCCATTGAGTTCATTGTGCATTGAAACTCAGTTAGAAGTTTTAACTGCAATTACAGCTATAAAGGAGGAGTCCAAGAATTTCTAGGGATGTGGGCTGAGTGAATGTAATTTCTCTTATTCTATCTTCTGCAAAAAAACCAACAAACCTGTTTATAAAATGGAAAACGGTGTCCTTCATCCTGTATTTTTCTCTGTCACAAGCCACTGAATCATGATAATAAGACGGAGACTAATTCCTAATTCAGGAATGTTATGAATTAGCAAGTGCATTAACAAATAAAATCAAGGGTTATTGCTTCCCAATATGTACTCTCATTTATTTTGTAAATTGTAACTTTAATTATTCATAGAATCATTTCATATATTCCAGAAAATGTTTAGTGGTCTAAGTAGCAAAACCTTGGGAACATGAAATCTCACTCATGGTCATGGGGGTTGGAAGCTGAGCTGGTCAAACCATAGGGTGGGCCAGGATCAGAGAAATCACAGATAAATGGTCATGTCTTCCAGCTCCCATCCTTCTTTTTTAATAGAAAACAAAATTCCAACCTCTGCTTTAAGTGGCCAAAAAATAGGGTTTGCATTTTAAGAAGCATTTTTCAATATTGCCTTCATTTTGCTCCCATTGAAGTCAATGGGAATTTTACCACTAACTTCAATGGGATATTGTTATACAATTTTTGGAAAGTTTCATCTGAAAGTCCTGGCCAATCTGGCATCTTTTATTGCCCTTTTTAGGGTACCCTTCAAAGCTGTTCAAGATAATTCTGTTTGTTTCTCTGCTGTTGGTTTGACTGTTTGTTTGGTTTTTTTTTAAATAGAACCTCCCCCCACAAAAAAAAAAATCTTGAACCATCAAACAAGATTTAAAATAAGAAATAATTATACAAGACACAGGGCATTTCCTGTAGATTAATGACTGGCTGTAAGGAGCTATGGGCCATTAACCCCACTGGTTATTAATTCCTGTGAAATGTCTTGCTCTGAAGGTATTACCACTATTAGGAGCTTAAAACAGGGTGGAAAACATTTTTGTCTTAAGATTGATGAAGTTTCAATTGATATTTACCAAGCATGTCTTGAGAATTAATGACCTGCATGTCAAGTCAATTAGATTGCTTGTATCTCATCTCTATATCCCATTCTACTGATATAAAAAATAACCTATTTGTAGAGGAACAATAGACAAAAGACCAAATTAAAAAAAATAAAAAGTTAGGGATGTGTCTACATGTGTGCTTTAATACACGTTAGCCTATTTTAATATACATTTAAACATAACAGAAAAATGTGCTCTTTAGCTTATGCACATTAAAATAGGCTAATATACCTTTTTCTAGTGCGTCACAATGGAGAGCACTTCTGCCCATGCTCTAGAGGTTGCGGGGTGGCACTTTATTTAGAGTGGCTCTGAAAGCCTCTTTAATTAAAGCACCACAGCATCTCCTGTATCAGCATCCCTGTGCTTGAAAATAGAGGTGGGGGCATATGAACTAAATCTCATCAAATGAGCTTTAGTTCAAGTGCCTCTGCCACCTTGTTTAAAGAAGATGGATGCTGATACACAAGACACATGAGACTGCTGGAGTGTGGCAACTGCTATGCTCCAGCAGACTCAATCAATTGACTCTGCTCTGATGCGCTAGAATTCCAGTCTGTTGGACCAGCCTCCATGCTCATGTGTAGGTGCCTGGAGGTACTAGATTTAATGTGTATTACCTAAAGCACATTAATAAACATGTAGACATGCCTTAGGTGCCTAATCTTTTAGTTCGGTTTGAGAACCTATGTCCAAAAATTATTAATTCTCAAAATCTCTTCAGCTGCCACCATGGGTGGATCCAAGAGGAGGGAGTAAGGGTGGGGTATGTTTACCTCTTCAACCACTTCCCCTCCAGTAAATTTGGTGGCAGGGGAAAAGGGAGAGATGATGGCAGCAGCATTTACCCTCTAAGTTCCAGAGCCCCGCCAAAGCAGCAGCCCTTTCAGAAGCTTCTTTAATGTTCTGGCAAGCTCAAAGAATTTGCTGTGCATGCTAAACAGCCAAAGGTGGGTGCAGCCAAAGCCCTATACTCCCCTGGTTTTGTCCCTGACTGATGACTAACCCTGATGCACTGAAACTCCATAAGCATCTCTACTTTTGATCTTCAAGTCTGAAGTTTGTTTAAAATTCTGCTTCTTCACATGCCCAGAAACACCTCAGTCTTGACAGGGCTGATCAGGCTGAGCAGTTCAGGATCTATCCGACACCTAAGACCAACTGGAATCCAGAAATCAACTATTCCTGTGCCTGCCTCCTGAAAAGGCTCCATCTGATACTAGTAGGTATTCTCAGAGCACAATCAGTGTCAGGCTCCTCACAATATGCACTGGTGTCTCTTGCTTCTTTTAAAATGTGGCCAGTGGGGTGGAAGACATGGTGTCGCCATGTTCATATACAATACCTCAATAGTTATAACTTACATCCAGGATGTGGGAAACTATGGCTCAACGCCTTTGTATATGAATTTGTCCTACACCTTCCATCTACCTAAAGAATGGCCTAAAGGGCAGCCCCTGAGCTATTTTGCATGAGGCTTCTTCATCTCTTCTGTTACAGTATAGAATATAACTATAGAATTTGTGATATTTCCCTTAAACTTGGAATTGTGTTTTAACTTTAGAAGTTAAGTAGGAATGCCTTGGCTTGTGAGACTGTCTCCTGTAGAAATCAGGTCACAACTGATTTAAACCCAAATGGGTAAAAATGAGCTAGTTGTCTATTTTTGTCAATCATATACTGGCAAGAGAAGCATAATAGTTATTAATTTTCCTGCTTCCAGATGGACCAACAACTGTATTGACTAAAATTAAAAGACAAAAAATTAGGCCTAGACTTACAGATTGTAGAGTCAGAAGGGACCATGGAGGATCATCGTGTCCAACCCCTGCCCCAGGCAGGAAAGAGGGCTGAGGTCATATGACTGCAGCCAGGTGTCTATCTAGCCTCCTTCTGAAGACCTCCAAGTTACGTCAGAGTACCACCACCCTTGGCAGCCTGTTCCAGATTCTGGCCACCCTTACGGTGAAAAATTTCTTCCTAATGTCTAACTTGAATCTACTCTCCACTAGTTTGTACCCATTATTTCTAGTTACTCCTAGGGGTGCCCTGGTAAATAGCACATCTCTATTGTCTTCCCTTGATAAACTTATAGGCAGCTACAAGCTCTCTCTCAGACATCTCTTGTGCAGGCTGAAGAGACCCAGATCCCTCAACCTCCCCTCATAGGGTCTTGAATGGAGGCCACTAATTATACAAGTGACCCTCCTCTGAACCCTCTCCAGATTCTCGGCATCTCTCTTGAAGTGCGGCACCCAAAACTGTACACAGTACTCCAACTGTGGCCTGACCAATGCCGCATAGAGGGGGAGCATCACCTCCCTCAATCTGTTGGTCATGCATCTGCTAATGCATGACAAGGTGTGATTGGCTTTGTTGTTGGCTTCGTCACACTGCCAGCTCATATTCATCTTGGAGTCAATTATGACTTGCATTTGTCTTTGTTAAATTGCATCCTGTTGCATTCTGCCCATTGATTCAACCTGTCCAGATCGGCCTGTATCTCCTCCCTGCCCTCTGGTGTGTTAACTTTGCCCCATAACTTGGTGTCATCTGTGAACCTGGACAGGGTGTTTTTCACACTCTCATCCAAATTGCTGATGAAGATATTAAATAGCACCAGTCCAAGGACCAAACCCTGAGAGACACCACTGCTCACCTCCTTCCAGGCTGAAAATGACTGATCCACCACCACTCTCTGAGTGCCAGTTAGCCACCCACCTGACTGTATAAGCATCAACTTCACATCAACTTCCTTATGAGAATAGGATGTAAAACTGTGTCAAAGCCTTCTTAAAGTCCCAGTAGATGATATCTGCCTCAACTCCTGTATCTAGGCAGTGTGTGACCTGGTCATAAAAGGCTATAAGGTTTGTCAGGCAGGATCTACCTGTGACAAGCCCATGCTGGTTTCCCTTCAGCATCATTTCCCCTGCTGGGCCTTCACAAATGCGCTCTTAAATGATTTTTTCTAATGTTTTCCCGAGGATAGAGGTAAGACTGATTGGCCTAAAGTTACCCGGCTCATCCCTCCTCCCCTTCTTAAACATGGGCACAACGCTGGCCCTTTTCCAGTCCTCGAGGATCTGGCTGGAGCACCACGAGTGCTCAAACAGCCATGCCAATGGCTCAGCTATGACACTGGCCAATTCCTTCAGCACCCATGGATGGAGGTTATCTGGGCTTGCTGACTTTTACCCATCCAGCCCCTCCAAGTGCTCCTTCACTAAGTCAGCACTAACTGTTGGTGGTCTAGTGCCTCCCAAACATCTATCTATGTTCAAGTTGGGCAAATTGTCTTGGCCAGTACTTAGGAATACTGAAGCAAAGAACTCACTGAAGAGGTCTGCTTTTTTCCCTTTGTCACCAACTGCCCTGATTTGCCCTGCAGGGGCTGTATGCTACTGTATGCCTTCCTTTTGCTTGCTATGTATCTGTAGAAGGACTTTTTATTGTTCTTGATTGTTGTAGCCAGCCTAAGCTCCAGCCCTGCTTTGGCCTGCCTAACTTATTCCCTGCAATAACTCGCCAGGGAGGTATATTCCTCCTTGCTGGCTGCCCCCTGCTTCTGTTGTCTGTAAATCTCTCTCTCTGCCCCCAGTCTTTTATGGAATTCCCTGTTCAGCCAAGGGGGCTTTTTTGTCCCCTTGCCCCCTGTTCTGCAAAATGGGATAGTCTCCTTTTGTGCCCTAAGGATTACTCCCTTGAGAAACTGCCAACTGTCCTGGACCCTCATTTCCTCAGTGCTCTTGAGTTCAGCCACCTCACTAAGTAGCCTTCTAAGCTTACTAACATTGGCCCTTCTGAACTCTAACACTTTAGCCTCACTCGTTATTTTTCCCACCCTTCACTGGATTGTAAGTTTGACCAAATGATGGTCACTATCTTCCAGGTTACTGTGTACTTGCAGGTTACCCATGAGATTGTCCCCAGTTGCTAAGACCAGGTCTAGCAAGGCATTACCTCTGGTGGGACTGGACACCTCCTGGGTTAGGTGGAGGTCCTGCATGCAGTTTAAGAACCTATGTGAACAGTTTGATTTGGCCATCTGCTCCTCCCAGATGTTTGGGTAATTTAGGTCCCCCATGACCACAGCCTCTCTCACCTGAATGGCCTCTGAGAGCTGCCTGGAGAATACCAGGTCTAGCTCATCATCCTGATGAGGAGGTCTATAGTACACCCCCACTACCAAGTCCTTTCCCCCGGGTACCCTTGTATCCTAACCCACAGTACCTCAGTAGTCCCCTCCTCTACCCCCACCTTGATGATGGAAGATGTGTATTGCTCCATAACAAAGAGAGCTACACCCCCACCTTTCTTCCCCACTCTGTCTTGTCTATACAACCTGTACCTCTCAATGCCTATTGCCCAATCAGGAATAGAATCCCACCATGTTTCCATTAAGCCAACCAGGTTGTACTGGGTGCCAGTAAGTAAGAGTGTGAGCTCCTCCTGTTTATCCCCCATACTCCTGGCATTTGTGTAAAGGCACATTAATCCCGCAATGGATGCCCTTGGTGTCCCTTTGCCTCAATGTCCAGTGTGCCCCTTAGAACTTATCTGGTTTGATCTGGTGCCTTGGTTGTGGCTCACCAACCTTAGGTTCTCCTAGACCACTGGTTCCCTGTCCCCTGTCGAACCTAGTTCAAAGCTCTTTGGAGGAGATCAGCCAACCTGTTGGAGAACAGACACTTACCTCTAGGAGAGAGATGAAGATTGTCCCATCCCAAGAAGCTTCCTCCCTGGAAGTGCTGATCTTAGCTGTAGAATCCAAATGAGTTTGATAAATATTGGGAACTTCTCAACATGTGTTGTCCGAAAGGACTCTATTGGAGGATAAGGGAGCTCTGTATGTTTATACCTGATGAGAATCTGTCCTTATAATATAAGGTGCTATATAAATAATATATAAAGTAAATACAATTTTGTTGTGTATTTTGTACTTTCATTCCAATTTCCCTTATAAGAGCCTCACTGCCTTCCTCTGTTTTTCTAGTGTAATTATGGGTGTATTGATATATTTATTCCTGTTCAGTTGTTTAATATATTTCCAGTAATAACCCTGGGATTTCTTCAGCCATTATTATTATTTAATTTCATGGAAATTTCAGGGTATCCTATCAAGCTTTTAATGATTTAACCATAATTTCTTCCATTTGTTTGAAAATCATCTCTCTCATATACAACCAAAGCTGAAGAATTTACAAGTATTATCTTGGATATAACTGGATTCTCCATTTTGATAAAGTATCTTTGTCAACTTAGAGCATAGCTTAGATATGATCCTTTTTCAATATTTGACCATGTTATTAAGGGGACTGAGTGAAGTAGAAGAATTCAGAGCTAGAAAACTAGTGAAGTTGTTGGTCAAACCCCGTGGTATTTGAACCACAGTGAGTTTGGTATAAAGGAAATAAGATATACAAAGATGCTATTTTTTCATTAGCTATCTTGGACACAAGAATCTCAACACTATTACATATAGTTAAGCTCAAAAATAGCATTCTGCTAGTATGCTTTAGTATATATTTTCATACTCTGCCATGAAATAGATAGCTTTTCCTATAAAGAAAATTATTCTAAATGGCAGTAAGAAGAAAAGTCTACTAAATACTGCAGAATATGTTAACAGTACATTAAGATTAGGGCCATACAAAGCTTCAGTAGATGATTTGATTCAGAGGAGATTCAGCCCGATTTGGTGGGCAAATCTCCAAATCCAAATTGAATCAGCAGACCCATTAAAAGGTCTGAATAGAATCAAAAGCCTCCAAATCAATTTGGAATATGTTCGGCACAGCTTCGGGGATTCTGCTATAGACTAAATAGGCAGTAGTCCTTGATGCTGGACACAGCTGCATCCAGCTGGTAAGTCTCTTGTGATGGGCAGAGGGAGGAGAGAAAGCGGGGTTGGGTGCAGATCAATGCTTCCACACCAAGGGAAGGATTGGGGTTGGGGCTGGACTCAGGCTGGGACAAGTGCTGCCCAGGGATGGGGTGGGGTGGCTCACGCTGCTGCACACCGCCAGTCTGGGAGCTGCTTGTGTGGTAACTTGTCCAATGGCTCTCACTGCTGCTCCTGCCACTGGTCTGGGAGGGTAGAGGGCAGAGGAATGTGCCCCAGGGTCTCAGTGGGGCAGGCAGGGCTGGGCCTCCTCTAGGCAAAAGGCAGAAGGTGCTGGGAGCAGGGGGCTATGCCCCCCTCACCACTCACCCAGCCAGTGTGGGGCTGGCACAAGACTGAGCCACTGTGTTGCCTCCAGGCAAGTGGCACACAGCAGCAGGAACCAGCCCAGCCTCCCCACACCTCATGGACAAGCAGCAGTTTTGTTCCGGCTAGACAAGTGGCAGCAGGGCATGGGGAGGCTATGTGCCACCCAAAAACTCACTGCAGCCCCCATAACCCCTGCTCCACCACCTCCCCCTGCCAATCCAGAGGCACACACCTGTCCCCCCTCCTCCCAACCATATGCCCTGCTGCTACTTGTCTGGAGGCAGCACAGGGGCTCAGTCTTGTGCTGGCCTCACACTAGCTCGGCAAGCAGCAGTATGGCATGAGGGGCTTTGCCACCTGAAAATTCACTACAGCCTCCCCATAGCCCATGTTCCACCAAATGCCCCACCCTGATCTGGAGGCACATGCACCCCCAACACCCACATGCCTTGCCATCAACTCACCCAGCTGAGGTGAAGCCACTGCTCATCTAGAGGCAGCAAAGGGGCTCAGTCTCATGCCAGCAGTGGAAGCAGTGGTGAGAGCCAGAACCAGAGGGATTAATAAGCAATAACCTGTGCTTCTTGGAGGCATTTGGTATTTTGCCTAAACAGGTAATATTAGTTAATATAAAGCTTGCAAGTTTGTAAACTGCAACTATAACTTGTCTGTCATAAGTTTAACTAAAATGATAAATTAACTGTTCATGGAAATGACTGGGCCCCATAGGCAAAGCTGTAGCTGTGAGATTAGCTGACCTAGTGGTTTCTGCTCAGGGTTCAGCTCTAACTATAAGAACTGGATCTAACTACTTGGCAGACCCAACACATTCCAGGAAAAAACATCCCAAGAATGTATATTCAAATGATACCTAAAAGGGGTTGGGGCGTAGGCGGGGCAATGTCAATTTCAAACCTAAAGGTTCTTCATCATAATTTGCTTATTGGAGTTATAATTTGCTTATTGCTGAGTTTGGGTAGTAACCTTTTATGATAAGTTTTAACACCTTTCAATCCCATAGGGTAACAGCTATAGGGCAACATTATAAGTGGTTCTGAGGCCAACAGATTAACATAAGACTAGGTATAAAAAGCACTTGCATCAGGTAATCAGCAGGAAGGAGGAAACAGAACGGTCATTTTTGTTCCGCGCCGGGACCCCAGAGTCCTGGTGTAAATGAGGATCGGATCCTGATCAAGGAACCTTCCCTGGTAACCCTCTGACAGCGTTGATCAAGGATGTCTGACTTCGCTGGAATCATTTGATGCATACTTGGCATTGAGGGACCATCGGTAAGTTGCTAACCCATGTCTGTCTATCTGTTGTTTTGAACAGCCCAGTGGCTAATACCCTCACAGTGCCCAGTTGGCCTGTAACAGATTGATCTATCTGTTGTTATTACCTGTTGTTATTATTTACTATTAGCTCTTTAATTCTGCATTATATGCTTATCACATTTATCCTTCTGTTAACTGGTGTGTGTGTGTGTAAGCTATAATAAATTTGCCTTTATTGCTCTCCCAACTTTGCCTCCTCGATCCAAAACTGAATCAAACAACTCAGCTGGCCTGTGATAAAATTGATAGAATCACAGTGCCCAGCTGGCCTGTGACATGACAGCCACTGGACAAGCCATGACATGAGCAGCTCAGAGACCAGTAGCACACTGAGGCGTGAGCCACCCCACCCCTCCCTGGCCTGTGTTGTGCTCCAGGTGGCAAGTGCCCACTGCCAGGCTGTGCTCTGTGAGCTAGGTGGAACCAGGGCTCTTTTCTATGTAGCCAGCCCCATTGCTGGGTTGTGTTCTGTGGGGCAGGTAGAGCCAGGCCTGTGCTTTGGGTAGCAAGCCCCTTCTGCTGGGCTGCGCTCCATGGGGTGGGCAGATCCAGAGCTGCACTCAGTGCAGCAAGCCCCAGCCACAGCCTAGAGTGCAGCCCTGGTTCCACCTGCCCTGCAGAGTACAGCCTAGCAGCGGGCGACTGGGACTAGCCTCTCAGAGTACAGCCCTGGCTCCACCCACCCCATGAAATGCAGCCTAGCAGTGGGGGCTTGCCACCCTGAGCACAGCCCTAGCCAGGGAATGGGTGGGGCAGCTCAGGCACTGTGTGTCACCATTCCAGGAGCTGCTTGTGTGGTGTCTTGTATGGCGACTCTCACTGCTGCTTCCACTGTTGGTCCAGGAGGGTATGGAGTGGGGGCATGTGCCCCAGGATCTGAGGCTGCACTGGGCAAAAGGCAGAAGGTATTGGGAGTGGGGGCTATGCCCCCCTGCTGGTCACCCAGCCATTAAGGGGACAGCACAAGACTTAGCCACTGCACTGCCTCCGGACAAGTGGTGTGCAGTGGCAGGAGCCAGCCTGGCCTCCCCACACCTCATGGATGAGCAGAGTCCTTGCCCTGGCAAGGCGAGTGGCAGCAGGGCTTGGGGGGGCACATGCCACCTGAAAACTCACTGCATCCCCCCTCTCACCCCTACTCCACCACCTGCCCCACCCTTATCCAGAGGCACATGCCCCCCCCCACATGCCCTGCTGCTACTTGTCCAGAGACAGCACAGGGGCTCAGTTTCACACTGGCCCCACACCAGCTGGGTGATCAGCAGCAGGGCATGGTGGGGGCATGTGCCACCCAAAAAATCACTTTAGCCCCCCTATAGTCCCTGCTCCATGCCTGCCTCACCCTGAGACAGGGGCACATGCCCCCCCAACCCCTGCATGCCTGCCACTGCTCACCCAGCTGGGGTGCAGCTGCTGCTCATCTGGAGGCAGCAAAGGTGCTCAGTCTCATGCCAGCCCTGCACTGGTTGGGCGAGCAATGGAGGGCATAGCCCCTCTTCCCAGTGCCTTCAGCCTTTCTCCCAGCACAGCCCCAGCCCTGCTGGCCCACACAGATCCTGGGGCACACACCCCTGCACCTCCCCAGGTCCAGTCCCCCTGAACAAACTGCCACACAAGTAGCTCCCACACCAGTGGTGCACAGTGGTACAAGCTACCCTACCTGCTCCCTGGACAGCACTTGCCCCTCCCCACTTCCCAGCCCCAGCCCCAATCCCTCCCTCACTGTGGGGCCATTGATCTGTCCTCCATGCCCCTTTCCTCCTCACCTCCACCCACCACAGCAGACTTACCAACTGGAGGCAGCTGTGTCCAGTGTTGAGGACTGCTGCCTGTCTAGTCTTTGGCTGAATGTCTGAAGTGGCATCAAATCTTTGGATCCAATTCAGCTGAATTGAATCAGGACAGTGATTCGAGTCACTGAATCAAATCACTGTCCCTCCAAATCAGGAAAATCTAAATACAAAGTGAATATTTGCCACTTTGCACAGGCCTAATTAAGACTATGTATAGACTATTGAGACTATGTATTTTAAAAAGCAAAGGCAAAATTCTCAAATTTGGCTACTGATTTTGGTGTCTGGTTTTGGGTAGGCTAGATCAAGTTAAAAATTAACACCTGATTTAAGGTAAATTAGGAAAGGGGGACTAGTGGGGGGGGCTTGGAGGGATCGGGGGGCAAGCAGGCTCTAGGGGGGGATTGGGTGGTACCTGGGTGATTGAAGGGAGCAGGCAAGGTCCGTGTAGGGATTGAGGGGATCAGGAGGGCAAGCAGAGTCCGTGGGAAGGATCAGGGGGCCAGGAAATGTCCATGGGGGTATTGGAGAGAATGGGATCTCTCCAAGCAGATTCTTCAGGAGGGACTGAGGGGAGGGGGGTCTGTGGGGGAATCTGGGGTGTTGGTAGGGTCTTGGAGGCTTTGGTGGGGTCAGGGGGCTCCCAGATGAACATGGGCCACCAATGTGAGGACATGGTCAGGAAGACTAACTGCACCTTGTCATGCATCCACAGATGCATCACAAGCAGGTCCGAGGAGGTGATCCTCTTCCTCTATGCAACATTAATCAGGCCACAGTTGGAGTACTGTGTCCAGTTCTGGGCACCGCACTTCAGGAGGGATGTGGATAACATCATGAGGGTCTGGAGGAGGGCCACTTGCATGATCAGGGGGCAGCAGGGTAGGCCCTATGAGGACAGACTACAGGACCTGAACCTGTTCAGCCTCCACAAGAGAAGGCTTAGAGGGGATCTGGTGGCCATCTATAAACTTGCCAAGGGGGACCAACAGGCAATGGGAGAATCCTTGTCCCCCCAAGCACTACTGAGAGTAACAAAGAATAACGGCCATAAGTTGACTGAGAGTAGATTCAGGCTAGACATCAGGAGGCACTACTTAACGGTCAGAATGGCTAGGATCTAGAACCAACTTCCAAGAGAAGTGGTACTTGCTCCTACCCTGGGGGTCTTCAAAAATAGGCTAGATGATCACCTACCCAGGGTCTTTTGATGCCAGCATTCTTTCCTGCCCATGGCAGGGGGTCGGACATGATGATCTGCTCAGGTCCCTTCCAACCTGACCAACTTTAAAACTAGGGTTGACTGGGGTGGGAGGGGGTGGAGGTAGGGAAGGGCTCTTTTCCCTCCCATGAAATGGACTATTTTTATCCCTCAGATCCCTCCCACTCCCAAATGAACAACAGCCCCTTAGTGAATCAACCCCTCCCACCGCTTCCCCCAACCTGACTCATTTCTTCAGCTCCCAGGATTGGAGAACACCAGGAGTAGTTTGTGGGATGGGGACGTTTGGTAGGCTCAGGTGGAGGGGAGCTGGCTGGTTTATGTGGGGAGGCATTGTCCATCTGGCAGTGGGAGAGAGTGACAGGGGCTAAAAATATTCTAGTGTGAGGAGAGAAGGTAGGAAAAGCTTGTCCCCAGGGCTGGGGCCAGTGGCCGGGTTTTTCCAGCTCTGGGGCTGCACTGGGAACTGTGCAGAAATTCAGTTAGGTCAGTTTCTCTGAACCCAATATAATTTAGACTCCTTGGACATATACTTAACTTAGATTAAGTCAGCAATTTTTAGATTGATCTAATTGCCCTGAACTTCTGTACCATTGTTACTTAGATTGACCTAACCTGGAATCTAAACGTAGGGTCTGTACTTGGGAGAACTAAGTTAGATCGGGTGGCCATTTTTAACATGGTTTAACCTTTCCCTAACCTTCCAGGCGGTCTGTATGTACCTTAAAGATATCACAGTTAAAATACAGGCAGGATTTAGTGGCACATATAGTAAGTTGAGGTTTTATTTGGGTTTTTTTGTTTGTTTTTGTGTGGGGGGGGGTTGGGGGAAACACAGAATTTCCCATTGTCTTTGAAACAAGTAAAATGTTATCTAAGAGTTTAGTTGCAGGTTAGCATTTAAATAGTTATAAGTAATTTCTGAAAGTGAGATACTTGGGTAGGCCAAGAATAAATTCAAAATCTTAGTGCTGCTCTTATTTTAATGGTGGTTTTGTTTTCTTTTTCTATTTTTTCATCCAGTTGTGTTTACAGACTAGTTCTACTCTGCTTTATTTTGTTATGGCTCTGTCTCCATAATGGATAAATACTGACACTTTAACAATAAATTTTCCAGCTTGACCATTGATTTTGTGTGCCTCTGTTCTTTGGCTATATAGGTTTTGGGGAGAACATAGGGCTACAAAGATGCCATCTTCCTTGGGATGCAGCAACTTAGATGGTCATAGTTCTTTTAGAGGATGGCTACTAGGCACTTCCTGACACCTGGGTCATTAAGCTTTCTCAGTCTGAACACCTGAAAAAACAGACACCAAAATCACCAGCCAATTTTGATAATTTTGCCTTTGCTTTTTAAAATAAATGGAAAACTCAGACTAATATAGCATATAGCAGAAAATACCAAGGAAATAAAAAATCTAGAGATCCATATTTTTAAAAATGCAATTATTTTATACTTGTTTTTTGTTTCTTTCATGCTTATAATAGTTTTATATCTGAGGAACAGAGGGAGAAGCTGGTGGGGGGGAAGGGGTGTTGCATTTTCTTTTTAATGGCAAGTCTTCATGAATCCACTAATTAAGTGAAAGAACATTGTTTCTGCCTGAAGTCTTATGTTAGGAGAATTATGGCTTCTTAATAGCAGGAATATGTGTTAAGAGAGAAACATAAGTCTCTACTAGAATCTTAACAGAGTTCCAGTGACCATGCTTAGATGTTTTTTCAAACAAGAGACAAAGGCACTATTCATCTGTGAAGATTGGTTGATTTTAATAGATTTTGTTGCATTCCTGTTCAAACCATAGGTAATTATAGGGGGATATTTCCTTTCCACTTAAAATACATGATTCTTCCCCATTTAAAAAAAATACTTTTAGGAAAAAGCTGAGTCTGGCATTTTTTAAATAGAAAATGTAATTAAAAGTTAAAATTCAGGAAACCTTGTAAACAATGTACAATAACAGAAACTGCTTAATAATAAGCAGAATTTCTTCTCACTGTGGGAGACATTTAAGCAAAAAGTTCTGGAAAGTCTATTTTTAAAAAACAGGTTCTTAGAATAGATTATCCTGTCAGTCTGAGTCATTCACTAGGCCACGAATGACGTGTGCCCCAGGTTCCTGGGGAGGCATGGTGGCAGCAAGAGCATGGTGGCAGGACTGGGGAAACTCCCACAGATGTCACTGGTACTGTTGGCAGTGGCGGGGAGGAGGGGGTGGCGAATGCCAACCAAGAGTCAGTGACCACCCGCAGCCGCCACTGGCAGTTTTGGCAGCAGCCAGCAGGAATTGCAGACTGCCCACAGACACCATCACAAGCAGGGCCAAGGAGGTGATCCTCCCCCTCTATGTGACACTGGTCAGGCCACAGCTGGAGTACTGCGTCCAGTTCTGGGTGCCGCATTTCAGGAGGGATGTGGACAGCATTGAGAGGGTCCAGAGGAGGGCCACCCGCATGACCTGGGGACAGCAGGGCAGACCTTACAAAGAGAGGCTACGGGACCTGAACCTGTTCAGCCTTCGCAAGAGAAGGCTGAGGGGGGACCTGGTGGCCATCTATAAACTCACTAGGGGAGACCAGCAGGGTTTGGAAGAGACCTTGTTCCGCCTAGCACCCCCCAGGTTAACAAGAAATAACGGCCACAAGTTGTTAGAGAGTAGGTTTAAACTGGACAGCCAAAGCCACTACTTCACAATCAGGGCGGCTAGGATCTGGAACCAACTTCCAAGGGAAGTGGTGATGGCTTCTACCTTGGGGTTCTTTAAGAGGAAGCTTGACATCTATCTGGCTGGGGTCATTTGAGCCTGGTTTTCTCTCCTGCCCAGGGCAGGGGATCAGACCTGATGATCTACAAGGTCCCTTCCGACCTTACTTCTATGACTCTATGAATCTATGAACCACTGGCAGTCTTGGCAACAGGGTGGCAAGCAGTGACTACCCGCAGGTGCTGCCAACAGTGTCGGTGGCGTCTTTTTGTTGGGAGTGCATGTGTACCCACGTGTACCCACTATGTGTCACCCCTGCAGTAGACTGTTCTACATATGGGTTCCAAGATTATGTTTGGCCCCTTTCTTATGTCTGGAAGAGGAAGCAGTGTGAAGAGGGCTCATTTAGTTGCTATAAAGTAGACTAACTTGTGTAATTCTCTAGCAATCCCTTCAGCTTGGCCATAGGATCAGTCTTACTTGGTTCAGAGTGGAAACACTGCAAGCTTTTCTCATTAGAGGTAAACGCTTTGGCTCATAAGGCTTTTAAAGATAGAATTTGTTAAATAGGGTTTGGGGAGAACTCCCATCTCCTATCTCAGAAGCAGTTACCAAGAGAAATGTGGAAGTAATTTGATCTGGAGCTTTATAGCTCACAATTTTTCAGAGAACATTAACATGCAACATTTATATGAATGTTCAGTGGCCCTAGTGAATCAAATGGAAATGTGCTTTTAGACCTACATGTGTGGTTTATTCAGAATTTCCTGATATGTAGTGTGAAATTTTCCAAATTTGTAAAGCCATAGACTCAAAAAAAAAAAAAAAAAAAAAAAGGAAATACTTCGTCCTTTTTTTTAGAAGAGAAACAAGTAAGATATTTATACTCTGATGTATTTTTGTAAAACACTGATTATATGTTCTGATTTCACTGTATCTGTTATGACGTTAATTAGTGACTCTGAGAAATTAAATAATACCTGGCTGGGTGTGTGTTTGATGTTTTAATTTTCTATAAATTCTTTTGAAGAATTGATTGCAGGGCATATCACTGTAAAATACTCTGTGCCAACTTGTCTCCAAGGAAATGAAGAACAAAAATCACCATTCTCACTGGAAATCTGAACTTGGAAATTCTAGAGTGTAGCTATCTAGAAGGTGTACAGTGTGGTTGACATTTTGTGCTGAGTTTCTAGGATGTGCACTCAAAGGTAAGACAAGATGCAAATGCAGTCATCAATCACTGCTGTGCCTTCAGGATTCTAGGCTTTTCCAGAGACTTGGGTAGATCCTGGCAGAACTGTTGCCACCAAGCTGTTCTGCAGTCCCAAACCCCATCAGATCCCTTATAGCAGTCATGTCCAGACTCTGTCCTACATGAAATGTAGCTTGCAGAGCACTAGCATATATGTAGGAATTACTCTGTGGGACAAAATGTATCTCTATTAGTACTCACATTTACCTTTTCAAAATTATGTGTGTTCGCATTACATGTACCGTAATTACTTGAATATAAAATGACCCTGATTATAAGATGACCCCCCAACAATTAGATTCTATACACAGAAAATTTGTAATTTTTAAATAATTTTCCAGGCAGAGAATTTAATTGTTGGAGGTCTGCCTTGCATTTGTCCCCCTCCCACTGAAACAGCAGGGAAAATAAATTTGGGATATGGGGAAAGGGTCAGGGGACTTTTAGCTTTCTGCTTCCCCCTCCACTTTTTCCCCTAACAGCCCTTTCCCTTTCTTCTTACTGGAAGACCCTGCTCTCCTGGAGTACTTGGAAGTAAGGAGCAAATTTGAAAACAACAACTTTGAAATCAAACATGGCTGTAGAAGTTTGCATATAGTACCCATGCACTTAGTTTATACAGAATTGATGCATATTACCTTTTTTTTGAAACTGCTGCAATTTTTACCACAGGTACTCTATTAACATAATTTGAGCACCACTTTGGTACCTAGCAGTACAAATTATGCATGATACTAGCCCAAAGCCAAAAGCTTGTGATTTATCACATACTTCATTAGGTGCCACCCTCCCCCCCCCGCCTGAGTCAACAGCATTTCAAGCTACAGTGACAGCTCAGCACTTCTTGGTGTGTGTGTGTACTCAAGATACTCCCAACAAAGGATCCATGTGCTAATTAGGCCCCCACTCATGACTTGAACTGGCTGACCTTGCCAGAAGTCATGGGATACTCTTAAAATGTATTTGCAGATCAGGGTCAGTGCAACCTGATCCAGCTTCACCTCATGGAAGGCATGGCCACACTAATCAGATTGTGCCAGGCTGAGAGAGGGGTCAACAAAGGGATTCTAGATGAACTGTCATGGCTCACCGTGGCTTGAAAAAGAGTCATCAGTGAGAGGTACCGTGCTTTTCAGGGGCAAGCCCTCTGAGGAGGGCAGTGGGTGGAGGTATGGGTATAGAGATAGGTGCTCAGGCATACGGACATGTGGTGCTAACTGTGTAATTTTAGTGTGCTTTGTAATTTTAGTGTTGAAAGTGGAGGTATATAGAAATAAATATTTTTGCAAAAAAAAAAAAATCAGTGTCTTGGCCTTCTCATAAACAGACACTCAGATACCAGAGTAGAGGACTCTATTAAAATGGGGCTGAGTTAAATGTACTGGTGCTACAGAAAGACAGAAGAGGACAATGGGAAAGACATGGCAGACCTCATACGGTGGAGAGGGGACTGGCACAGACTTTTTCAGAGGCAAACCCTTTGAAAGAACAATGAGTAATCGCACTGGAATGGTGATGGTGTTGGGTGCGAGGTGTGAACTGTGTAATGGGACTACAATTGTTTAACTGTCAAAGTATGTTTTGAGCTGCCAAGTGAACCAGTGTGCTCACTTGACAGGTTGTTACATGTAGTTATATAAATATTTTTGCAAATGTGTTGGCGTTTTGGCTGAGATCAAATGTAGCATTTTTGGCACCAATGGGAGGGGGCTAGGGCTGGCTCTGGCCCTTTTTTGGTGCCAGCCTGGTACTGCAGTACCTCCAGGCCTGGTTCCAGTTCCTTGAAGACATGGGCAACTGGTGCCTCCCAAGTCTGGGGTGGGGTACCAGCGGGGCACTACTGGGGCAGGGTCCCCCACTGGTCAGCCAGCAGCTGGGGTGGGGGCAATCTGGTGGAGCCAATTTTAGGAGGACAGTAGTACTCTCCATGCCCCCCTACCAGCCAGAGCACTCACTGTCAGGAGGGCACCAGTTCTCTTGGTGGGGGGGGCATGTGCCCCCACCATGTCCCCCCTACACATCACCCATGCTTGCAGAGGGAACTCCTGTGCACTTTTTTAAAGAGCCACAAAAACAGTTTCCAATCAGCATGTTTGCCCAGTGTAGGCCATGTGTTTTATAGTCATGTTTAATGTTGGCTGCATTTAATCAATTTCATAGTTGGTTTCTATCGCTGGGCACATGCTGCTTTTGGGATCAGATTAATAATAGACAAGGTATTTAATGAGGTTTTGTTGTATGCAATTGTAAGCTGAGGGGCTTTTTCCATTGCCAACTGAGAGGAGGGGGGACCTCATCTTATATTCAAGTAAATATGGTACCTTTCAATACAAATGTGCTACTAAATGTCATACCACTGGGAACAGTGTCATTTAAATGGCTGTTTACTTCAAAGGACCCCAACAGCAGGTTCTGTAGCGTTGAAATAGTTGATGAATGAGGCAATTAGACAAAATCTTTATGTACAGGCCTCAAAGTGGATCCTGCCATCTATGTTTTTAGGGTAAATATTTTTCAGTGTTGATACCAATATGGTGATTTTTTTCAATAACTGGTACCTAGCAGGGCTTAAAATGCATTCAGTCTGGGGATAGAGCAAAGAGCAAAATGCAGCAGCCTCTGAAAGTATTTTGCACTAGAAATTTTAACTCAGGGAATGAGCCCCCTCTCTGTCCTAAAGGAATCATCACAAGCAGTTGAGAGAAACTAGCTCACTCTCCTGTTCCAGTCTGTCCTTGTCTTCTTGACTGAGATTACCATTGTAGTGGTGGCTTTTGTGACAGGGTTGTCTATCTTTTGAAAACTCGAACTCATGTCAATGAATAGTTGTTGTATGATAACAGCCATTTCAATTAGATTTAAATTAATAATTGAAGTCCCATAAACTATTTCCAAATCCCCTGACCCACATGGTCTCTGATAAACTGTGGGTACTTCATGCTCTTCCCACTCATTCTCTCCTTTAAGCAATACTACTGCAAACTATTTCATCTTTCCTTGCTTATAGCTATTCTCTATCATCTTGACCCTTCTTTCTATACAACCCCTTCTCTGATTCTAACACATGCTACTCTTTGGCATTACTTTTCCTCTCATCATTGATTCCCACCCCCTTCTTTCAGACACTATAACAGAAGCTGAAATCAATATCTAGGCCATTAGCCACTCTTGCCTTCATCTTCACATTTGACTTGAAGCCCAGGTCAAATACTTCCATACACACATACACACACAAGCTGTGGCAGATTGTATTAGAGGCAAATATTTATAGAAGTGGTAGTTATGAAGTGAATCAAATAGATTAAATCTTTAATGTTTGGTAATGCTGCAGAACTGCAGAGTCATAGAAGGGCATGGGCAAGAGCAGGTTATTTTTCCTGACTTACCAGCAGAAGAATGAAGGTGGAGTGAAGGAGTCTTCAGCCCCTGAATAACACAATAAGAGGTCACATAGATGTTCTTGAGGGCACCTGAGAAGAAGAGGTTTAAAAAACTGAGAATTGTCCGCGTGTCCTCAGGTAGACATCAAAAGGTAAAAGGGGAGTCAAGGAAGATGTGTGGGACTCAGTTCTGTCCCCCCCACCCCCCCAGGCTCTTGGGGAATGAACTGATTTTTTGGGAACTTGTCTTGGGGGAACCATGTCTGGACAGTGGCTGCCCTCAAGTTGTCTGGGCTATTGTATAGTTTTCTTTTTGTCTGATAAATGTGTCCAACCAGGCAAAAATAAAGGTAATTTCTAAACAGGACTTTTCTGATCTGTCAGCAAGTAAAGAGATGCCTGCTGGTAACAGAATGACAAGCTGGGGCCACTTACCTTTTATCATTGATTTAGTTACCTCCTCAACAGGATCACTAATACCAGCATCATGCCAGGATCATCTGCTGTACTAGCAGTATCACTACTAGTTGCCCTTTAAGACAAATACAGGTTCATGGAGAGAAAAGCAATGAAGTGAAAGGTCTGATTGTTAGATAATATCCTAGAAAGTGGGAAATCCAGGTTCAAGTCCTTGCTCCATTACAGATGTCTTGTGTTATTCTGTGTAACATTAAAATATTTTTTTCTCATTTTAGAATTGGGGGTGATGGTTCCCTCTATAATAGAGGTGCTCCCTAGGAGATGTGACCAAGAACAAAATTACCTAGCATGCATTACAGATTAACCAGGATCATAGCTCAGCCCCTGGCAAAGCCCCTGGTTTATTAACCAGGTAAAAATGATATTTGCTGTTGATTTTCATGGGAATGCAGAGAACTCATTTTAGCCTGCTTATCTGCTTTTTGTCTCTGGTTTTGATAAAAGTTCCTGTCATTGATTTTTCTCTGTTTTTGTTCGTAGCTGTTCCACAGGAAAGTTGGAAGAGCTGGAAGCTGCAATTATAGACTCTTTAAAATCACAATAGCAAAGTGTTGATGATACAATATGTTTTATTGTGTTCAAATACAAAACATTTGTTTTTTCATGCTAAGTTTCATAGATTTCATAGACGTTAGGGCTGGAAGGGACCTCAGAAGATTATTGAGTCCAGGGGCAGGGAGCAGGAAGTCAGCAGGGATCATAGGATCCCAGCAAGATAAACTTCCAAATGTCTCTTGAAGGCATTCAAAGTAGGTGCTTGAACCACCTCTAGCAGCAGTCTATTTCAAACCTTGGGGGCTCAGACAGTAAAGAAGTTCTTCCTTATGTCCAGCCAGAAGTGGTCATGGAGGAGATTGTGACCATTTGACTTTGTCATCCCTTGGGGTGTTCTGGTGAACAGATGTTCCCGCAGATCCTGGTAAGCACCCCTGATAAACGTATATGTGGCCACCAGATCACCCCCTGAGCCTGCGCTTTTCCAGGCTGAAGAGTTCCATGGCTCTCAGCCTCTCTTCATAAGGTCTGTTTTCCTGACCTTTGATCATGTGCGTGGCTCTCCTCTGAACACTCTCAAGCTTCTCCACATCCTTTTTGAATCGCAGAGCCCAAAACTGGATGCAATACTCCAGCTGTGGCCTCACCAAGGCCAAGTACAACAGGATAATTATGTCCTGGGATCTGCTTGAGAAGCATCTATGGATGTAAGCCAGCATTTTGCTGGCTTTACTAGCAGCAGCATCACATGGAAGGCTCATGTTTTTCTTGTGGTCAATCATGACCCCCAAGTCCCTTTCCTCTGTAGTGCTAATCAGTGTAGCACTGCTGAGCCTATAAGGATGCTGCAGGTTTTTCTTCCCAAGGTTGAGAACCTTGCATTTTTTGGTGTTAAACACCATCAGGTTCTCATCCACCCATTTCATAAGCCAGTCAAGGTCAGCCTAGATCACCCTTCTGTCCTCGTGTCTGGACACTTTACCCCAGAGTTTGGTGTCATCGACAAACTTGGCCAGGCTGCTTCTGATACCAGTGTCCACATCATTAATGAAGATGTTAAATAGTATAGGTCCAGGGAGAGAGCCCTGGGGGACCCCCCTGGCCACAGCGCATCATGATGATTGACTTCCATCAACCACCACCCTCTGGGTCCTATCATGGAGCCAATTTCCCAGCCAGCAGATTGTGATGAGGCCAAGACCACAGTTACCCAGTTTTGCTAAGATGTGATCATGGGATACCAGATTGAAGGCTTTTTTAAAGTCAAGATATAAGACATCAATTTCTTCTCCCTTGTCCAAGTGATAGGTCACCTGGTCATAGAAGGAAGTAAGATTGATCAAGCAAGACCTACCCACAACAAACCTATGCTGGCTATCCCTCAGGATGTTGTCACTGGCCAGTATGTTAAGAATGTCCTCTTTGATAATCCTTTCTAAGAACATCCCTGGAATAGAGGTCAGGTTGATGGCCTATAATTTGCCGGATCCACTTTCCTTCCTTTCTTCAAGATAGGCACCACATTGGCCTTCTTCCAGTCTTTGGGCACTTCACCAGAGCACCAGGAGTTCTTGAAGATCTTTGCCAGGGGCTGAGTTATGATGCTAGTCAGCTCCTTGAGTAGCCTGAGGTGTAAACTGTCAGGGCCAGCTGACTTGAAGGTGTCCAGCCTCTCAAGGTGTTCCTTCACTAGGTCAGCATTAATGGATGGTAAGGAATCTCCCTCACCTGGGCCTCCCTGTCCCGTAATGGGCAGGGATGTCCCATGGGACTGCTGAAAGACCGACATAAAATACCCATTTAGTAAGCTGGCTTTTTCCTGGGTGTCAGTTGTCAGTTGTCCCATCTGGTTTAGCATTGGTTCAATGTTGCCCTTGCTTTTCCCCACATATCCAGAAAAGGACTTTTTATTGTCCTTGATACTTGTTGCTAGTTGGAGTTCCGTTGTAGCCTTGGCTTTCCTAGTTCTCTCTGTGCAGGTCCTGAACAGTGCCGAGTATTCCTCCTTGGAGGTGGATTCAATCCTCTATCCTTTGTAAGTCTTTTTTTTTTAGATGCAAGAGGTCTGCTAGTTCCCTGGAGAGTCAAGGGGGCTGTTGTGCCCTTTTTCTGCCTTTCCTTCAAGATGGGATAGACTTTGCTTGCACATCCAGGATTGCTCCTTTGAGGAGCAACCACTTGTCCTGAACTCCACTCCCCTTTGGGCTGTGGCCCTGTAGAGCATCCCTGACAAGCTTCCTGAGGTTGTCAAAGTCAGCTTTCCTGAAGTAAAGGACTTCTGTATTGCTGATTGACTTGCCAGCTTTATGGCAGATGGTGAATGTGATCAACTTGTGGTAACTGTCATCCAGCTTCCCTTTGATCATTAGGTCACTGATTAGGTCATCCCCCATTGCTAGAACCAGGTCAAGCAGTGCTTTACTTCTCATTGGCCTGTTGACTTCCTGTGTCAGATAGAGCTCATCCACACATAAGAGAAAGCTTTGTAACCACTTGGATTTGGCCCAGCACTCTTCCCTTAAGATGTCTGGGTAGTTGAAGTCTCCCATGACAACCATGCATGGGGGGTGCATGGCCTCAGCCAATTCACTGGTGAACTCCTGGTCAAGCTCTTGAACCTGGGCAGGAGGTCTGTAGTAGACTTCCACTATTGTGTCCCCATGTTCCCCATGGATTTTAACCCAGAGGGTCTCCATTTGTCTACCCTTGGTGCTGATGTCATCTTGCAGGGATGCATAGCTTTCCTTGACATAGAGAAATACACCCCCACCCTTTTGTCTACTCGATCCCTCCTGTACAGGGTATAGCCATCTATACTGGTGGCCCAGTCCTGGGTGGAGTCCCACCAGGTCTCCGTTATCCCTATGACATCATAATTGTTTGTGTTGAGTAGAAGGACAAGTTTCTCCTGTTTATTCCCCAAGCTTCTGGCATTCTTGTACGGGCAGGCAAGTGTCTCTTTGCTTCAGGACTGGGGCAGAGGTGGGCTCTCTTAAGTGCCTTGGCCTGCTGGCTTTGCATGTGTTGCTCAGTGGGCCAGCAGTGGCGGTAGTTCCCCCATCCTCTTGCAGTCTTACTTTAAAGCCCAATGGAACAGTTCAGCCAATCTGACTGAGAAGAGCTTCTTCCCCAGGGGACAGAGGTGGAGGCCATCCCTTTGCAGCAGATCATTGCCTCTCTCATCAAAGAGTAGACTGTGGTCGTGGAAGCTACAGTTGTGGTAACTAAAGTGCACAGTAAGCATAATGCAGCATAGAATATGTCTAGATGCATGATCAAGATAAGAGAGATCTCTTAGGGAAATAAGAGCCAGATCCTGCTCTGAATAACATCTATGGTAAAACTTATTGTAATGCTGGGCCACATTTGACTACCCTAACTTGTTTTAAAATAGTGGGCTGGAATCTCAGTTGACATAAGTGGGAGTATTTCCACTAAAGTCATTCAGAGCTATGGGGATTTACAGCAGCAAATGCAGCCCATAACAGTAAACAAATGTTCCATTGAGACATTTTGACATTAACTAGATAGCATACATATGTCAAAGTAATTTATATCAACATCCACTTCTGTGGGTGTAAATAAGCAGTGGATTTGGCATTAAAATTGACATTTGTCTCACTTGCTGCATCAAAAATCACCTCTAAGATCACAGGGCAACTCTCTCAGTAGCAGGCACATGCCACTGAATGTGAGTATGAGTAAGGTTAGTTATAAAAAAAATACGTGGAATGAAACTTTGCATAGCTAGTTGCTATGGTACCTTTTTAATCTAGCAAATGTGTGTTAGGTCACAGATTTGTAGATACCTTTAGGTGACACAAAGTGCTTTAAAATCCTAAATGATTATTTAGCTAAATGGGAAAATCTCATTACAGACAACCTTCACATTTCCCAGCAGCAACAATGAAGATAAATGTGAATGCAATATCATTACACCGTTCCAAAACTACATTAAATGAAGTTATAAACCAAAGATAAATTGTCCTCCAGACCACTTGGGATAGTGATTAATAATCGGACAGTGTTTTAGAAGTGTGCAGGCAAACATTAGCAATGTGCTTCATATTACCCTAAGTGTTGGGGAGTACCAGGCATAGACAACAAGTCTGAGGTTTTTTAAATGTTATTTTGAAGCATTTCTAACTATTTCCTGCTATGCTTATTCAGTGGAAATGATTAAGTGCTCCATATGTGGGTGCATCTGTATCTCAGTGGTTGCTTTGTACTTTGTCTCTTTGTGTCCTGTGGCCCTCAGTGGCCTCTTCCAGGAGCAGAGATATTAGTACCTCTCCTACCACGAGACCACTGACCTCAGTGATGATCATGATACATTTTACCTGCCTCAGAAAAGAGGTTAGGCACTATTCTTGTCAAGCTGACAGCATTTTCAGGAACACTTATATTACAAGAGGGGACTGGCAATGCTTGCAAATACTTTGCCTTGACCTCTCTGCACTAGCCATTTTTTTACAACAATTCAACTAATTGTATTAAATGCTTTTAATGTTTTAAAATTAAAGCCAGAATGGTCCCCCCTCACCCCCTCCGCAATGAGTTTCAGTGCTAATGAACAGGGTAATTAAGTTGGGTCCATCTTAAACCACTTAAAACCATGCTGAATCTTAGTGATTTTAAAATTGGTTTGAGTGAACAGATTTAACAAGCATCTCATTTTCTAGGTGGTGCCAAACTGGCTAAAACATAGCCTTTTAGTCAACAAAAACTTGCCTCTTTCTGGTCATCCCAGTACTCTAAATTCAAACTGAAAATGCTTTCTTTTAACCTCCTGAGGTTTATGTACATGTGAGAGGGTAGGAAGCGAGCCCAGGGCAAGGAGAAGAGGATTGAACTGCAGAATGGAACTGCATTTCCAACATATTCTGTTTGGTATATTGTCAATATAACATATTCTAGGTTGATTCTTTTTCCTCAGACCTCTCAGAATTCTTTTCTTATGCCAGAAAGATCTGACACCTGGTAACTTTATCTCTCCCTTCTAACCTCCAATAAAGGTGCTTTTCTCCCCATTAAAACTTAGTCTCTTTGTTTGCATTATCACCCCCAAACATCCTGAACGCTTATATTACAGTAAAATAATTATATAGTACAGGATGACATCTGCTTTCAGAAAGGCAAAGGGATCTACTGCTCTCAAGAACTGGTAGATTCTGAAGGCAGTGAAACAGCTCTAATTTTTCATCTCCACAAAAAAAAACACAAAACAAAACTTTAAAAATAGTTATGTTAGCAATGTATCAGAGCAAGTTCGTCCATCTTTGAAACAGAACTGAAAATAAATAATTTGGGGAATACAGAATCTCTTTTGCCTTCTTCTGTGTTATAAAGTAACACTTACAGGAAATTAGTCTTTTAAAAATAACCCTGAGCACTAGCAGCTGAAGCAATATTCTTGACCAGTTTCTTGCCTATACTCCTTACTAGTACTTGGTGACCTCACTTTAGTTTTAGTGGTTGTTTGGCCTCCATTTCCAATTTTATCCTCCTTCTCACTGTTTTAAGTCTAAGTCATAGTATAAGCCAGCCATGGTTTTTAAATCACCCTTTCAAAGAGAAGGTATGGGTTTTTTTAATTAGAAAATTTCTCCATCATGGACTTTCCAGGTCATGTGCTATTCTAGACTACTGAAAGAAAGGAGGAGCAGAAGGAGAGAGCCTAAAATAAGTACAGATGAACTTTTCTTTGTTCTGTGCCTTCTGAGATCTTTGTGCTTTATACTGAAAATATGCCATCTCAGGCCACTCTTTTACCAGAGAGATTATGACCACAATGAGAAAAATTAATTCTTATTTTGGATTAAAAAGTATTTGTTATTTTATAGTTTATAGTTTGCAAGAGATATGAGGGACTTGGGGGTGGTATACATATCAAAGCAGATAATGACCATTTCCTATGTATAAAAGGCTACAGACTTCATATGGCTACACAAAGGGAAATGGAGAATGAAGAAAGATCTTCCCAGCTTTTTTGTGCTGCCACCACACAGGCAGCAAGGACAATACCTGTACAGCTTCTCCCTGGATGTGGTGAGTAGCGGGAAGTAGAAGGAATCATTGTAACCGCTCTTTTGCTCCTTTTGTGTTCTCACACTACATTTCTGTTTTCAGAAACAGAGCAAATGGGATCATTATTTTTTTCAAGGTTCTGGTGTCTTCTGGGTAAAAAAATCAAATTCTTTAAGCAGTGGAGAAATGAGCTGCTAGTTTTAAAGAGCAGAAAACTATTCCCCTTTCTTCTTGGCGTATAACCAAGTTACTCCACAGATACCTGTACCATTCAATACTCTACTCCAGGGGTGGGTAAAATACAGCCTGCAGGCCAGATCCAGAACATGGAGAGAATTATCCAGTCTGCAGCAGGCCCCTCAGATTTGCCTGGCCCAGGTGCTGTCTGGCCTGTGGCATGTCCCACTGTCCCTAGGCACGCAACAGGGCTGGGGAGGGTCCATGGCTGGACTAAATTTCTAGGCACCCCAGGCAGTAGCAACTCCTAGCTTCTGCCACCACTGGCTCCAGCCCCATGATACTGCTGGGAACCCACACACACAGCCCCAACCCTTGCCCACCCTGTGCCTGCTCTGGCCTGCCTGCCCACACTGAGCAGTGGTGGTGGTGGCAGCAGCCAAGCAGAAGATGCTGCTAGGTGTGAAGAAAAGAGGTTACCTGCCCCTCACTACTGTAGGTCCATCTTGCTACAGCCACCCCACAGCCTGTGCCCAGGATGCCCTGTGGCTCCTCTCCACTGCCACTGCTGTCCCACTGGGTGGCCCAGAGATGGCAGTAATGGTGGCAGAGAGGAGCCACAGGGCAGCTTCTTGGTAGCTGCAGCAAGAAGGGCCTGGCAGCAGTGAGGGGGAAGGGCCACTCTTTCCCCTGCCTAGAAGCAGCTTCTGCCCAGCTGCCACTCCTCAGCACGGGTGAATGGTCCAGAGCAGGCACAGCATGGGCCAAGGCTGGGGCAGTACACTCAGCTGCTGCTGGGTGCTGGTGGTGGTGGCAGGGAGGAGTCACAGGGCGCATGGGCTCTAGGCTGTTGTGGGGGGTGGCGCTGACTGGCTCACAACAGCTCCCCAGAACAGCCTATGTGGCCCATGGGCCCATATAATTATCCTCCTCTGCTCTACTCAGTCAGTGCAGCTAGCCCTAAATGGAGAAAATCTGGGAGAGCCATCTCAATAGTGATGAAGACTATAGTCCATAAAGAAGGGAGAATTGCAGTCCCAACACTTCTGTTAAATGCCCTATTTGAAATTAAATGTCTTAATAAGTGTCGGAACAAAATTTTGTATGTATGCTGATAACACAGAGAGTTAGATCCGGCCATGCGCAGACAAGCCAGGCGAGTGGAAAGTTCCACAGTAGGCCTAGCACGTGCCCTTTGCTCAACCCCTAGGCTTGTCAATCATGCCTGACCTACTTTTCCATTATGCGCATGCTCAGTTTCACACAGAACATGAGGTAATCTGATCAGATGCATGCTCAGTCCACTGAATGCATGAAGTAATTGGACTAGAAACTTCCACAAGGAAAGCCCTATGATTGGCCACTAAATTCATACAAAAGGCTTGTGAGCCCCCGCCCAAGGTGGGAGACCCGCTCGACTGGCGAACAGAGGCTGCCTTGGCAGGGACTGTCTCGCTAGGAGAGATCGGAGCTGAGAGCAGAGACTGTTCTAACAGGGACTGCTCCTCAGCAGGGCTTCCCAGCCCATTGGTCTCCTCCTGGCTGCAGTTTTGCAGATCGATTCAACTTGTTCTCGTATGGATTTTCTTGGCTACTGACCTCGCTTCTGACATCTGACTGACCACGATCCTGATCAACCTGAACTGCATTGACCACCGACCACGGCATTGTCATCTCACTTTGGCATCGACTTCGGCATCTCATCGACCACCCATTCTGTCCACTTTGGACTGGCATCACACCATTCATCGTGTTACAGTTTCATTATTCATTCATCCCGTTAATGAGCTGTTGACCAGCCCTGGGACTATTGAGTTGGGCAGCCGCACCTATCCTTCGGGGAAGAAAGCAAGGGCTCAGCTCGAGAACCCTGTGGGCCAACAGACCCCGTTGTTGTTTGTACATTTTTAACTGTAACTGAACAAGCAAGTTCCTCTGCCTATGCTCCAAAAGCGTAAGTAAATAAATCAACTTTATTTGAAACTGCACGAGTCCCGTACCGCTCAGACTTCTTGCCGCTAATCCCACCTGTTCCATACCGAAACCCTCGGCCCACCGTGACCTTGGGGCTGCTGTTCCCCGACAATAAGATCAAAATGAAATATTTTATTTTGGGGGAAAAGTAACCCAAGTTTTTTCTTGTTTTGTCCTTATGGGAATTAAATGGCTTTTGAAATCTTGCATTTCCTGTGAAATGGATATTGTGCCTTTGGCTGCCTCTTTTCCTAATACCATGTATCAGGGTATGCTGGCCTTCAAAACAGTTTAAAGGGCCAGTAGAGAACCATTCCCAGTACAACCATTATTGCAGTATTCTGGAATATGTAATTCCCACATTGGTGAGAGTTAGGGACACAAGAAAAAATGCTGCAAAGGAACACTAGGGAAATAGAAAACAGGCAAGGGAGAGTTTATTTCCTGTTGTTCTTCAGAAAACCTAGAAAGCTCCAGGACATGGTAGACATTATGAAAGAACCAATGGAACCAATGGAATCTATGGGGTGCAAGACTGTAAGTTAGGCAGAAACATTAGGGGTCTCCCCATGGGCTTAGGGAGAGGCACAGGAGTATAATAGGGATTGAGAGAGAGCCTTTAACCTTCATATGTTCCCATGGGGTAGTTTCCTACCCCAAATGCTGAGCAAAGTATCTTAAAGTTAATTAATTCTAAAATATATATATTTTTAGGACATTGTCACTGGCAGCGCAGTGCACAATATCCCCAAAAAACAGCCAGCTTACATAAATGGTTTGCTTTCTGTGGATGAAAAACTGCCCAGGGTAACATGTTACCCTAGGTATGAATGTGTTTTTGCATATGAGATAATAACTGACCCCAAGTTCATGTTAACACATTGGGGTAACTTGTTACCCCAATGCAATTTCTGTATAAATGACAGGCCTAGACCTGTTCAGCCACTTCGGGTGGATGTATCAGAAAGGTCAGCATTCATTCACACATCATTCATGTCCACTTCAGGTATCCATGGTAACTAATGAATGGGCTTCCTCCACTCTGCTTTTGCAGAAGATGTGGTAATCCCTTTTGCTAACTACTTTGTTTGCAGGCTGCAAGGTCATCAAAACTCCCTGCCCTTTGCCAAAAAAAATCCAACCCTTTGTCACACCCAAATCTAACTCTGCTCTCTTTTTTTATGGCAAAACTCTGCCTCACCTGCCACTTTCATAACCAGCAATCCAGGTTTTCTGTTTCCCATGGAAAAATGAAGAAAACAATGGACTTCCTAGTTTAATTGGAGAAAATGTGGATTTTCCTTTTTAGCAGGGAAACCCACAGATTCCCCAATTTTGCAAAGAGCTCTGCAGGCTGGCTGAGTTTCAGCCTGCAAGAGCTGTTTGCAAAAGGGGCAGGAAAGCCCCAGCTCTTCCTGGAGGCAGAGAGAGAGGGGAAAAGGGCGGGACCCAACACAATCAGTTACTGGAGGCTGCCTGAGAAGGATCAGTCTTCTTCATTCCTGGAGGTAAGTGGGGTTTGTGGATTGTGGGGGAGGGCTGGGAGGGAAGCTGGCTTGGGCCAGAAGGAGTGAGGATGTGTTGGGGGAAGACATGGAATGACTGCCTGCTGGGGCTTTCCCTACCAATTTCCCCTCCCTCAGCCCGGGCAGGTGGGTGGGCAGGTGGGGAGAGGGGGAGTGAACATTCTGTGCCCGCTCCCAGGAGCAGGACCAGAGGTGTGAGGGCAGCAGTGCCCCTCTCTGGGCCACACACATGCTTCCTGGCCAGAGGAAAGAGGGAGGTCACACACGGTATTCACCACCACCACTGCACTGCTGCCACTTTATGAGCAGAGGTGTGGTGTGGGGGCAGCTGCCAGGGGCGGTGCTGTGGTGCCTGCCAGCAGTAGTGTGGTGGTGGTGGTCGCGGCCACTGCATGCCAGTACCACTGCAATGCCACACCCCATGTTGCTTGCCTGGAGCAGGGCCAGGGGAGCAAGGGCAGTAGTGCCTCTCTGTGAGCTGCACATGCTCACCCAGCTAGGGGCTTGTGGGGACTCACGAACGGTGGCCACTACCGTACCACTGCATCCCGCGTGGCTTTCTCGCTGCCAGCCACAGGGAAGATGCATAAGATGCAGTGGTGGTGGTGCAGTTGTGGCTGCTGCATGCATCCCCCTCCTCCCCACTGGCCAGGCAGCACATGTGAGGCCCACAGAGGGGCACTGATGCCCTCCCCCCGGCCTTGCTCCAGGAAATGGGTACAGAGTGAGCCAAGGTGGGGGGGCAGGAGGGCACTGTGGGGCCGGCAGTGTCCCTTGCCCCTCTGCTGCTGCACCCTGGGTAACACTTTGTTCCCTCCCCCCACCTCACCACCTGTTCACCCACCCAGGCTGAGGGAGGAGAAGATATTGGGGAAAACCCCACCAGGAGCGCCCACCAGATGGCAGGCAATCCATGTCTTCCCCAAACTCCAGTTGCTTCCTCACCTGTGAGCCAGTTTCTCCCCTGGTGGTAGTGGTGTGGTGGCAGCTGCCACTTGCGAGCTTCCCCCTCCTTGGCCAGGTGGCATGTGTGTGGCCTGCAGAGAGGCACTGCTATCCTCACCCTGCCTCTCCCGGGAGCAGGCCAGAGATGCACTCCTCCCCCATTCTCAATAAGCTCCCAACCCCTTCCTTTCCCCCCACATTACCCCACAGACACCTACCTGCTGGGGTGTGTGTGCATGTCTGTGTGTCTGTGCCTGTGCCTGCATGTGTGGGGCTAGGGGGCTGTTGTGGGGGGACTAAGGGGGACAAGCAGAACTGGGGAGGCTGTGGGGGGAGTGAGGGCCATTATCAGGGTGGGGGGCTGTCGGGGGGCCTTTAATTTTTATGATGGATTTTAGAATTTTTTAATCAGGGAATTTGCAATTTTTTTATCAGATAATTTGTGATTTTTTTTTTTAATTAGGGAAAACCAGGATCCAGACAGGGGGAATGATGGGCAGAATGTAAACAAATGACAACTGCAGACTTAGCAAATTGTTCATTCATAGAATCATAGTGTGGCAGCTGAAAAGTATGTGTGTGTGATAAAACTGCTTGCTGAAGGCTCTGTGAAGATTAGACCAAGTGTTTTTCTGTATTTGTTTAGATATTAAGCTATAAGTTGTTGCTAAAAACCTAATGATAATTTAAGATGTAGTAAGGTCTTGTATAAAGTAAGGCCTAGTAAATTTAGCAAAGCCTAGAAGTAGTAAGGCCCTGTGGCACAGTTAAAATTACCTTATCAAAGGAATGCAAGGCTTGTACTTCTATTGGTCAGTCTAAGGACAGTTGAAGAAAAAGGAATCTAAGTGGTCTTAAGTTATCAGTGCCTTTCAGAAGCTATAAATTAGCTGAAATATCTGGAAACCATTCAGAAGGAAGATGTCACTCTGTGAAAAGGAGTTTGTGGCCACTGTTTCTAGTTTCCCCTTGGGGTGCCTTGGTGAACTGTTGTTCACCAAGCCACTGATGTACGCCTCTGATATAGCAGTAATACGCAATCAGGTCCCCCTTCAGCCTTCTTTTCTTTAGGCTAAAAAGTCTGAGATCCTTCAGCCTTGCGTCATATGGCTTGCAATACAAGTGCCTGATCATGTCGGTGGCCCTTCTCTGGACCCTCTTGAGCTTCATCATATCCTTGTTGAAGTGCGGTGCCCAGAACTGGATGCAATGCTGCAGCTGCAGCTTCACCAATGTTGAGTAAAGAGGCAGGATCACTTGGATTTACTGGAGATGCATTGATTGATGCATGCCAGAGTTTTATTGACTCTAGCGGCCACTGCGTCACATTCCTGGCTCATATTGATGCTGGCATCTATTGTTACCCCCAGATCCCTTTCATTTGTAGTGCTGGTCAGGTTAGCGATGCCCAGCCTATAGGTGTACTGGGGGTTCTTCATAGACTTCATAGACATTAGGGCTGGAAGGGACCTTGAAAGATCATCGAGTCCAGCTCCCTGCCCAAAGGGCAGGAAGTCAGCTGGGGTCATAGGATCCCAGCAAGATAAGCATCCAATTTACTCTTGAAGGTGTTCAATGTAGGTGCTTGAACCACCTCTGATGGCAGGCTGTTCCAGACCTTGGGGGCTCGGACAGTAAAGAAATTCTTCCTTATGTCCAGCCTGAAATGGTGTTGCAGTAGTCTATAACCATTTGACCTCGTCATCCCTTGGGGCACTCTGGTGAACAAATGTTCCCCCAGATCCTAGTGGTCACCCTTGATAAACTTATAGGTGGCCATCAGATCACTCCTGAGACTACGCTTTTCCAGGCTGAAGAGCATCATAGATCTCAGCCTGTCATTGTAAGGTCTGTTTTCTTGACCTCTGAGCATGCACATGGCTCTTCTCTGGACTCTCTCAAGCTTCTCCACATCTTTTTTGAATTGGGGGGCCCAAAACTGGATGCAGTACTCCAGCTGTGGCCTCACCAAGGCCAGGTACAAGGGGAGAATGACAATCTGGGATTTGCTTGAGAAACATCTATGTATGCAAGCCAGTGTTTTGGTCACTTTACTAGTCACAGCATCGCATTGCAGGCTCATGTTCATCTTGTGCTCAATGATGAACCCCAAGTCTGTTTCTTCCATAGTGCTAGCCAGCATAGCACTGCTGAGCTTATAAGGATGCTGCAGGTTTTTTCTCCCAAGGTGGAGAACCTTGAATTTTTCAGTGTTAAATGCCATCAGGTTTTCATCTGCCCATTTGCTGAGACTGTCCAGGTAAGCCTGGATCACCTGCCTGCCTTCAGGTGTGGATGCTTTGACCCAAAGTTTGGTGTCATTGGTGAACTTGGCCAGTCCACTTCTGACTCTAATGTCCACATCATTAATGAAGATGTTGAACAATATGGGTCCAAGGACAGAGCCTTGGGGGACCCCATTGGTCACAGGGCACCACGATGAGTGACTGCCATCAATTACTACCCTCTGGGTCTGACCACGGAGCCAATTTCCCAGCCAGCACATCGTGGTGGACCCAAGGCCACAATTGGCCAGTTTCACCAAGAGGTGATCATGGGATAACAGATCAAAGGCTTTTTTGAAGTCCAGGTATATGACATCAATTTCTTCTCCCTTGTCCAGGTGATAGATCACCTAGTCGTAGAAGGAAATGAGATTGGTTAAGCAAGACCTACCCACAACAAACCCATGCTGGCTATCCCTTAGGATGTTGGCATCAGCCAGTCCATTAAAGATGACCTCTTTAATAAACTTTTCTAAGATGTTCCCTGGGATAGAGGTCAGGCTGGTGGGCCTATAATTTGTCGGATCCACTTTCCTCCCTTTCTTGAAGATAGGCACCACACTGGCCTTCTTGCAGTCTTCAGGGACTATACCAGAGCACCAGGAGTTCTCAAAGATCCGTGCCAGAGGCTGGGCTATGGTGCTCGCCAGCTCCTTGAGTACCATGGGGTGTAGATTGTCATGGCCTGCTGACTTGAAGGAATCCAGCTTCTCAAGGTGTTCCTTTACAAGGTCAGCATTGATGGAGGGCAAGGGATGTCCCTAACCTGGACCTCCCTGTCATGTAGTGGGCATGGGCGTCCCATTGGACTGATGAAAAACCAATGCAAAGTACCCATTTTATCAGTTGGCTTTTTTCTCGGCATCAGTTGTCCCATCTAATTCAGCAGGGGTTCAATGTTGCCCTTGCTTTTTCTCTGGCTCCCCACATAACTGAAAAAGGACTTTTTACTGTCTTTGATGTTCAAAGATAGTTGGAGTTCAGTTGCAGTCTTGTCTTTCCTGGTTTGTTCCCTGCAGGACCAGACCAGTGCAGAATATTCCTCCTTGGAGGTGAATCCCATCCTCCATCCTTTGTAGGCCTTTCTTTTTAGCCTCAGGGGGTCTGCTAGATCCCTGAAGAGGCAGGGGGGCTGCTGTGCTCTCTTGCTGCCTTTCCTCTGAGAAGGAACAGAATTAGTTTGTGCATTGAGGATCACTCCCTTAAGGAGCAACCATTCTTCCTGGACTCCCCTCCCCCTGGGGTCATGGTCCCTTAAGGCCTCACTGACAAGCCTCCTGAGCTTGTCAAAGTCGGCTTTCCTGAAGTCAATGACTTCAGTGTTGCTGACTAACTTGCCAGCTTTACAGTGGATGCTGAAGGTAATCAGCTCATGGTCACTGTCACCCAGCTTCCCATTGATCACTGTCCAGGAGGTTCCCGGACTAAGAGGCTCCGGGAAGCCCCTTTGCCACAGACCCAGGGGGCGGGGCGAATGTTTACCCATTACAGGTGCCCGGACGACACAGCCCGCTTAAAAGACGGATCGGAATCAAAACCAGGAAGGGGAGCTGTGGGACCGGAAGTGCCAGGGCGAACACTGGTTGACTGCAAGGAAGCGGAGGGGCATATGCACGCCGCCCGGCATGGAGTTTGCACATTTTGGAGCAGCAGTAGGACGCCACTGGGATGCACAATGAGGAGGCTGGAATCCAGCGGTGAGTCGGGTGACTGTGGTGCACTGGAGCAGCAGACTCCGGCAGGAGATGGGCAGAGGAGAGCCTTAGTGTCTACGGAGGCACAGGGACTGCTGGCGATGGCCCCGCTAGGCGGGAGCAGAGGAAGGGTGCAGGACCCTTCATCAAAGAAGACTCCAGTGTTAGGAGCAGACCCGGCGCAGGAGACGGGCGGGACTTCCCCTACGGATGCCAGAAGTGTCCGGAACATTATTCCCCAACACTGCTGGTTTGGTTTGGACTGAGATTGGTTGAAAGAGCTGTAGGGACATTTCCACTCAGAGGCACGGATGAAGGTGTAGCTGTGGAGGAGCCCTCAATAGCTCATGGACCCCCCCGGTCTCACTTATGGACTGTGGCACACGCCGGACAAAATTCCAACTGAACCGTTGAACATCAAAGTCGTGGCAGGAGAGCTTGGTGCATGCGGACTGAAAGGGAGACTGGTTATAAAAAAAAAACTTGGACATTTGAACCAGACAAGAAAGACGAATGATCGACTCATTCACAATCACTAGGTCACCGATTAGGTCATCCCCAGTAGCCAGTACCAGGTTGAGAAGTGCTTTACCTCTTGTTGGCCTGTAGATTTCTTGAGTCAGGTAGAGGTCATCCACACAGGATAGGAAGCTTTGCAACCACTCAGATTTTGCTGATTGACTAAGGAGGACTCTGGGACCTCCTGCTCAGCCCAGTCAGGGGCATGGACCAAGGTGGTCAAGGGCCCGAAGGCCCACCACACCAAGGCCCCTCCCTTGCCAGAGCTTAGCAACAGGTTCGCACCTCTTGCAGCCCCAGCAGATCCTGCTCAGTTGCCAGCTCCCTCAGGCAACCCAGGCTCAACCGCAGCTACTGCCCGCGCTCTCCCCAAGTCAAAGCAAAAGGTGTTTGTTGTGGGAGACTCCATCCTGCAGGGCACTGAGGGGGCAATCTGCCGCCCCGACCCTTTACCCTGGGAAGTCTGCTGCTTCCCGGAGGCCCGCATCCGAGACATTGCGGAGAGGATCCCGCAGCTCCTCCGGCCCACAGACCACTACCCCATGCTCCTTATTCACGTGGGCATGAATGACACAGCTCAGAGCACCCCCAGCCAGGTCATGAGGTGCTACAGGCAGTTGGGAGTGGGGCTTAGGGATCTGGGAGCTCAGGTGGCGTTTTCGTCGATCCTCCCAGTCTCGGGCTATGGGCTGAGGAGGGAGAGGAGGATCCATGCAGTGAACCAAAGACTGCGGAGCTGGTGTCATCAGGAAGGCTTTGGCTTCCATGACCACAGCCCGCTCTTTGGTGAGAAAGGCAGCGAGCTGCTGGGAAGAGATGGCCTCCACCTCTCTCCCCTGGTAAGGAGGCTCTTCTCAGCCAGGCTGGCTGACCTACTCCACTGGGCTTTAAACTAAGCCTGCCGGGGGATGGGGGGACTACTGCCACTGCTGGCCCACTGAGCAACCCTTGCAAAGCTAGCAGACCAAGGCACTTAAGGGAGCCCAGCCCTGGCACAATCTGTGGGCAAGGCAAGAGCCCCCAAGGGGACACTTGCCTGCCTGTACACTAATGCCAGGAGCCTGAGTAACAAGCAGGAGGAGCTCGTCCTCCTGCTCAGTGCAAAGAATTATGACATCATTGGGATAATGGAGACCTGGTGGGACTCCACCCATGACTGGACCATGGGTATAGAGGGCTATACCCTGTACAAGAGGGATCATGTTGACAAAAGTGGTGGGGGTGTAGCTCTCTATATGAAGGAAAGCTACATGTCCCTGCAAGCTGATGTTGGTGACCGGCATGGACAGCTAGAGACCCTCTGGGTAAAAATTCATGGGGAATACAACACAGGGCACACAACGGTGGGAGTCTACTACAGACCTCCCACTCAAAG
This sequence comes from Crocodylus siamensis, assembly GCF_052110815.1. Taxonomy (NCBI): domain Eukaryota; kingdom Metazoa; phylum Chordata; order Crocodylia; family Crocodylidae; genus Crocodylus; species Crocodylus siamensis. The sequence continues at coordinate 52,558,214 of NC_143396.1, read as the reverse complement.
TCCTGAGCTTGACCAGGAGTTTGCCCGGGAACTGACTGAGGCCGCTTGCTCCAGGACCTTGGTTGTCATGGGTGACTTCAATTACCTGGACATCTCGTGGGAAGATCACTCAGCTAAATCTGAGCGGTCGCAAAGCTTTCTCTCGTGCGTGGATGACCTCTACCTGACTGAAGAAGTCTATGGGCCAACGAGAGGCAAAGCGCTGCTCGACCTGGTACTGGCTATGGGGGACGACCTAATCGGGGACCTAGTGATTGATGGGAAGCTGGGTGACAGCGACCACAAGCTGATCACCTTCACCATCCACCGCAAAGCTGGCAAGTCAGTAAGCAACACAGAAGTCCTTGACTTCAGAAAAGCCGACTTTGACAAGCTCAAGAGGCTTGTCGGTCAGGCACTCAGGGACCATGACCCCAGGGAGATGGGAGTTCAAGAAGAGTGGTTGCTTCTCAAGGAAGCGATCCTCAGTGCACAAGCTAAATCTATTCCAACACAGAGGAAAGGCAGCAAGAAGGCACAGCAGCCATCCTGGCTCTCCAGGGACCTAGCGGACCTCCTGCGGCTAAAAAGGAAAGCCTACAAAGGATGGAGAACGGGATTCACCTCCAAGGAGGATTATTCTGCGCTGGTCCGGTCCTGCAGGGAGCAAACCAGGAAAGCCAAGGCTGCAACTGAACTCCAACTAGCTTCAAGCATCAAGGACAACAAAAAGTCCTTTTTCAGATACGTAGGGAGCCAGAGGAAAAGCAAGGGCAATGTTGGACCCCTGCTAAACCAGATGGGGCAACTGACAACTGATGCCCAGGAAAAAGCCAACCTATTAAGTACGTACTTTGCATCAGTCTTTCATCAGTCCCATGGGACACCCATGCCTGCTATGGGACAGGGAGATCTGGGTGATGGGGATCCCCTACCCTCCATCAATGCTGACCTTGTGAAGGAACACCTTGAGAAGCTGGATACCTTCAAGTCAGCCGGCCCTGACAATCTGCACCCCAGGGTACTCAAGGAGCTGGCGAGCGTCATAGCCCAGCCCCTGACACACATCTTTGAAAACTCCTGGCGCTCTGGTGTAGTGCCCAAAGACTGGAGGAAGGCCAATGTGATGCCGATCTTCAAGAAAGGGAGGAGAGTGGATATGGCTAACTACAGGCCCATTAGCCTGACTTCTATCCTGGGGAAGATCTTAGAAAAGTTTATTAAGGAGGCCATCCTTGAGGGACTGGCCCAGGCTAACATTCTAAGGGACAGCCAGCATGGGTTTGTTGCGGGTAGGTCTTGTTTGACCAATCTCATTTCCTTCTATGACCAGGTGACCTATCACCTGGACAAGGGAGAAGAGATTGATGTCATATATCTTGACTTCAAAAAATCTTTTGATCTGGTATCCCATAATCACCTCTTGGCCAAACTGCCCAGTTGTGGCTTTGGCTCCACCACGATCCGCTGGCTGGGAAACTGGCTTCGTGATCGGACCCAGAGGGTTGTAATTGATGGCAGTCACTCATCGTGGTGCCCTGTGACCAGTGGGGCCCCTCAAGGCTCTGTCCTTGGACCCATACTCTTCAACATCTTCATTAATGATGTGGACATTGTTGTCAGGAGTGGACTGGCGAAGTTCGCTGATGACGCCAAACTTTGGGGCAAAGCATCCACACCAGAAGATAGGCGGGTGATCCAGGCTTACCTGGACAAGCTCAGCAAATGGGAAGATGAAGACCTGATGGTGTTTAACACTGAAAAATGCAAGGTTCTCCACCTTGGGAGGAAAAAGCTGCAGCTTCCTTATAGGCTCGGCAGTGCTACGTTGGATAACACTACAGAAGAAAGAGACTTGGGGGTCATCATTGACCACAAGATGAACATGAGCCTGCAATGCAATGCTGCAGCTGGTAAAGCGACCAAAATGCTCGCTTGCATCCATAGATGCTTCTCGAGCAAATCCCGGGACGTCATTCTCCCCGTGTACTCAGCCTTGGTGAGGCCGCAGCTGGAGTACTGCGTCCAGTTTTGGCTCCACAATTCAAAAAGGATGTGGAGAAGCTTGAGAGAGTCCAGAGGAGAGCCACGCACATGATCAGGAAAACAGATCTTACGATGACAGGCTGAAAGCCATGGGACTCTTTAGCCTGGAAAAGCGCAGGCTCAGGGGTGATCTGATGGTCACCTATAAGTTTATCAGGGGTGACCACCAGGATCTGGGGGAATGTTTGTTCACCAGAGCGCCCCAAGGGATAACAAGGTCGAACGGTCACAAACTCCTGCAAGACCATTTCAGGCTGGACATAAGGAAGAATTTCTTTACTGTCCGAGCCCCCAAGGTCTGGAGCAGTCTGCCAGCGGAGGTGGTTCAAGCACCTACACTGCACACCTTCAAGAGTAAATTGGATGCTTATCTTGCTGGGATCCTATGACCCGAGCTCACTTCCTGGCCTTTGGGCAGGGGGCTGGACTCGATCTCCCGAGGTCCCTTCCAGTCCTAATGTCTATGAAATCTATAAATCTATGATCCTCCCACGAGATGTCTGAGTAAATGAAGTCACCCATGACAACCATGGTCCTGGAGCACGTGGCCTCAGTCAATTCCTGGGCCAACTCCTGGTCAAGCTCTTGACTTTGGGTGAGGAGGTCTGTAGTAGACTCCCACCACTGTGTCCCCTGTGCCCTGTTCCCCATGGATTTTCACCTAAAGGGTCTCCAGTTGTCCACCCTGGTCACCAACATTAGTTTGCAGGGACACATAGTTTTCCTTAATATAGAGAGCTACACCCCCACCCCTTTTATCTACTCGATCTCTCCTGTACAAGGTATAGCCTTCTATACCCATGGTCCAGTCATGGGTGGAGTCCCATTGACTTCACCCATGACTGGACCATGGGTATAGAAGGCTATACCTTGTACAGGGTATAGCGTGGGACTCCATGTGTGGAGTCCCATGCTTATTTGCATTAAGCAGGAGTACAAGTTCCTCCTACTTATTCCCTAAGCTCCTGGCATTTGTGTACAGGCAGGACAGTGTCCCGCTGGGGGCTCTTACCTTGCCCAGTGATTGTACCAGGGCTGGGCTTCCTTAAGTGCCTTGGCCTGCTGGCTTTGCAAGGGTTGCTCAGTGGGCCAGCAGTGGTGGTAGTCCCCCCCATCCCCAGGCGGGCTTCCTTCCCAGATGCAGCACTTTGCATTTCTCTATGTTGAACCTCATCTAGTTACATTCTGCCCAGTATGCCAGCCTGTCTAGGTCTGCTTTTATCTGCAACCTACCTACACGTGTGTCCGCACAACCCTATACCTTGGTGTCATCTGCAAACTTGGCCAATGGGCTTTTCACCCCCTCATCCAGGTTGTTAATGAAGATATTGTACATTTTTGGGCCAAGTACCAACCTCTCGGGTATGCCACTGCCCACATCTCGCCAGGAAGACCCCAGTCCATTCATTTGGACTCTGTGTCTTACCCCACAACCAATTTCACAGCCACTTGATGGTCCCACAGTTGAGTCTGATATCCTCCAGTTTTCTGATCAGTACCTCATGGGATACCAGGTCAAAGGCTTTCTGGAAGTCGAGGTATATGATGTCATATGGAGTCATAGAATCTCAGTATTCTCTCCTGTCCAGGGCAGGGTGTCAGACTTCAAGATCTACTTAGGTCCCTTCTGACCCTACAACTATGTTTCTATGTCAACCACTTTTCTCTCATCCAGGTGATGAGTTGCCTGATCATAGAATAAATGAGGTTGGTCAGACAAGACCTGCCCACGATAGAGCCATGCTGGCTGTCATTCAGTATCATGCCTTCTGCAAGTTTGTCATATATAGCCTCTTTGAATATTTCTAGGATTTTCCCTGGAATAGAAGTTAAGCTAATTGGTCTATAGTTTCCCGGGTCTTCATGCTTCCCCTTCTTGAAGATGGGCACAACATTGGCCCTCTTCCAGTCCTTTGGGATTTCTCCAGACGCCCATGATTTTTGAAAGACCTTTGCCAGGAGCTCTGTGATTACTTCAGCCAACTCTTGCAGCACTTTTAGGTGGAGCTCATGTAGTCCTACTGATTTATATATGTCTAATTTCTTTAATTGATCATACGCCAGTTCTATGGTAATGGTAGGAATGGTGTCAATCCTACCCACTCTGCTCATTCTGTGCCCTACCTGGCATGTTGCTTCCCTTGGTCTTGTGAAAGAGTGAGGCAAAGTAGTCATTTAGGAGTTCTGTTTTTTCCTGAGTGGTAGTGACCAGGTATCCAGAGTCATTGAGCAGTGGCCCCACACTCCTATTAGTTTTTCTTTTACTCCCTATGTAGATGAACAAGGACTTCTTGTTGTCTTTGATTCTTGTAGCTAGTTTTAGTTTGGTTTCTGCCTTAGCTTGCCTAATCTGTTTTCTATAAGTGCGGGCCATTGTCAAGTAGTCTTCCTTAGAGGCTGTCCCAAGCTTGCATTATTTGTACACCTCTTTCTTTTTCTGTAGGAGGGCTGCAACTTCTCTGTTTAGCCAAGAGGGGTTTTTTTTACCCTTCTGCTACTTTTTCTTCATAAGGCAACTGGTTTTCTCTGAGCCTTAAGGATTGTATCCATAAGGAATGGCCATTCTTCTTGTGCTCCCTTTACCTGTGGTCCTTGGTCTCTCAGGGCATTCTCTACTAGTGACCTGAGCTTATTAAAATTTGCATTTTTGAAGTCTAAGACTTTGAGCTTGGTATCTGTTTTGTCAGCCTTGTGATCAGCCGTGAACATAATGATTTCACAGTCACTATTGCCTAGGCTGCCCTCTATGTTGAAGTTGGTCACCAGGTCATCCCCTTTGGCCAGGATCAGGTCAAGAACTTCATTGCCTCTAGCTAGCCTGTGCACCTCCCGAGTAAAAAAAAAAGGGTCTTCAGTGCTGGTCAGGAAGGATCATGTTTGATCTGAGCTGACTGAGCACTCCTCCCAGATGTCTGGGTAGTTGAAGTAACTCATGACAACCATTTCCCATGCACACATGGCATCATTAGTTCATGGGTGAATGCTAGATCAAGTTCCTTCCCTTGGCTAGGCGGCCTGTAGTATACACCTACAGTCAGGCCTCTCTCACCATGCCTCCCCTGGAGGTTGACCCAGATGTTTTCAAGCTGTTCTTCTTTGGGGCCAACAGCCTGTAGGGAGGTGTACTGCTCCTTCACATAGACAGCAACACCCCCACCTCCATTGCCTACCCGATCCCTTCTGTGAAGGACATAGCCTTTATGGCTATGCTCCAATTATGAGAGGAGTCCCACCAGGTCTCTGTAATCCCTACTAGATCGTACTGCCCAGTGGAAAGCAGAATTTTCTGTTTAACTCATTGGCCCCCTTGTATTTTACTTCTATCAGGAGAATAACTGTTCTCCAGTAGAAAACAAAAATGTACAGAGGTTCAAGCTTTTTATCTTAGAGCAACAAATGGTATGCTTGCAGGCACCTCTGTTTTCCCCTTGTGTCCCCCCACTGCTCAGCTGAGTGGCATCACAGTGATATTAAAAACTGGAGGGGCCAGACCTGCACTTGGGGAGAACCTCCCTACCCTAGCTCCCTGCCCTCCAGTTTCCCTTTGCCCCTCACCTTAGTGGTGAAGGTGGTGATTTAAAAGCAAGAAGAGCCAGAGGCTCTCCCCAAGTCTAATTCCCAGCTTTGCTAACTTCACCTTGCTGCCCAGCTTACCTTCAGCAGACTGGGGCAAGGCAAGCTGCTGTGTGGCAGCAGCCAATGTGAAGCCTTGTAGCCCTGGCAAAATGCCTTGGCCTTCCTCACACTGCTTTGGGTAGCTTGAAGCAGCACAGGGTGAGGCCGGCTGCTGGGCTCCTGATGCAAGGCTTTCAGAGTGCTGAACATGAAGAGGATTGCAGAAAGCAGAGGTATTCTCCTGTGGGGGTGACTTAGAAGCTGTCAACTGCCTATTGACAGCCTGCCTCCTTCCCAGGCAGGTGTGAGGGCAGGCTGTCAAGTTATGGGCTCCCCTAAGGGCAGAGGTGGCCTAAATAGCAGCCCTCTAGTGCTCTCTTGCTGGAGAGCCTGCCTGTGAGGGCCTTCAGTCATAGAGCTGGAGGAATATCTGGATGGTCCAGCTTTAGGATTATTTTTCTACAGGAAGTAATTGGTTCAGGTAGAAATGGACATCTGTACACTATCCTTATAAGCATTCACAGAGTTTATAGTATAGTCATGGGGTGAAAGGAACCACAAAAATCTTACAGAATACTAAATTTCACATAGATACCTGTGTATTAAGCACACATATAATTGACTAGATCCAGGCTTGATCTGAAGATATCAGGAGATTGAGAATCCCCAACTTCCTTGGTAGTTTGTTCCAGCTGTTAATCACTATCACTGTTAACAATCTATTTTATTTTCTATTTTAATTTGTCTGGCTTAACAAGCACCATTGGCTGGAAGATTAAATCATCCTCCATTTGATTAATGAGCCTTTTAATACTCAAAATCTTCTCCCTGTAAAGGTACCTAGTATAATTGAGTGATCTGATCTTTTTGATAAAGAAACAGAGCTTTTCAGGTCTCCTACTGTAAGACATGTACTTTGTTGGAAATGTACTGCCCTTGAAACCTTTCTGCTGCCTTTATAACTCTTCACCAAAACCACCTTCTAATAATGGTGTCACAAATAGTGCATACAGAAGTAGGAACACAGCACTACTTCTGTTTTCTGCTTCCAAAGAATGTAGTTACAATGTGGTGCTGTTAAAGTGACTGAATTTCCTCTTAATTTACTGCTATTTAGGGTGAAGTTACATGTTATACTTAGACCATACAAAATGTGTGGGCAGTTAAGCAGTGTTAAAGTTAGTATGTGCTGTGAGTAGTCACATATTAAGAATTAAAGCCATTTCATGTCTTCACAGCTCTGACTTGCCACCAGAGGGTTGGAGACCAGGGGTGTAGCTAGGACCCAGGACATGTAGGCTCTATCCCTGCATGAGGTGGAGAGAGGTGCTGGGAGTGGTGCATCCTGGGAGACAGAGGACTGCAGATTGCTCCATGGAGATGAAATGAGCAAATTGAAATTACCCTAACATAAGCTAGGCAGCAATGCCCAGAGTTAACCCTCACATGAAGTGGCATAATTTTGAGATGCTCAGAGGACACTTAACAGGGAGAACAAGTTTTAGGTCAGGTACAAACATTACACTTTTACCAGTACAAGTGATCAGAAACCAGGCTATACCCATTTCACAACAGAAGTTCAGCCCAGAAAACCAGTTTACATCCATAAGAAAACAGAAGTTCGGTACATATAGTTTGGTTTTAAAATGGCAGAACCCAGTCTAAGATTTGCCCCTCCCCTCCCCTCCAAAGAGTGAATGTGCATTCTTTTCATTACCAATCTAACTTATGCTGCTTACAGAAAACCATGTAACTTAGATCAATTCTGTCTTGGAATTTTTGAATGTCTGTACCTAGCCTTAAAGTCTGGATACTCAGGCTACTTGCAGATGTTATAACCAACCCCCCCCCCCCAAAAAAAAAGCAAAAAAAAAAAGCACTTTACTGGAAGAAGCAGCACATGACTTTGACCTGGCTCCACAGCACCAGTATCAATTGGGCATTTCAGTGGAGCTGTTTGACACTTTTATCTAAAGCTGAGTCAATCAGCTATTAAATAAAAGCCCCACTAAAGCACCCAGTCTATACAGATTTCAGGCAAGCCAGGTCCAACTAAGGCACTGACTCTTCTGGGTATGTGCTGGGCCCAGTGCGAGAGCACGCTGAGTTTAAAGTAAAGCACCTTTTTTTTAACATCTGCAAGAAGCCTCATATTTTAAGTGCCCTTAATATGGTCTAAGTATAAAACATTTAACTTCACACTTGAACATTTGTTAATCACTGTCTTCCTTTTGGCTGCTGTTTCCACCAAAAGTTAGTGAGCATTTATTTGAAAATATTGTAAAAGAAGTGGTCTTGAGAGGGTTTCTGGCACTGAAATGATTAATGCATACATGCATTTCAATACATGTATACTGGGAAAAACATAACTAGTTACTACAAAAAATGACAGGATTAAACAAAAAACTACCCAAAGAATTAGGTTTCCTGCCTCTTCTGAAAATCAGTGGGAACTGGGTGTCTGAAGGTATGCATACCTGCTAACTACTTTGAAATACCTGCCCTTAAAGAATACACTTGACAGCACTTTCGGTTTCTGCATGACTCATTTTGTACTGTTTGTTTCTATCTCACATACTGCCTTCCCCAGTTGATTGGCAGTCTGAAGAACATGATACAAAACCATTCCTTTTTCTGAACCATGTATGAAATTATCTGAAATAAGGAACGAAAGAAAATCCTGCTTTCCCATGCCAAGGGTTTTCTGATGAAGTCTTTGGGGAACACCCTTCCCTAAGAAATGCTATTCTGGAAGAACTTAAGGATAAACTTAGTTTTCTAAATCATTGTACTTAGAAACTGGGGGACACAGCCTAGAAAACCATTAACTGATACAAAGCACTACACCCTTTTTACATAGTAATATAAATCACCCTGAATGCATCACCATGCAAACCAATTTTTTGAATCTTTTCCTAATATTCCATTCTTGATATTCTTTCCCCAGTAAATAGAAACCAGTTATTAGTTTCAATTCTAATGTTCAAAACTCATTAAGGAATTGGTCCTAGAGATCATGTTTCCTTCCAGAACAGCAGTGCTCCACTGAAGTAAACAAGCTGTCAGGCAATGGGGGGCTTCTCATGTGAGCAGAATACAAGACTTTAAAAAATGCTGGACTATGAAACCCACAGAAGAGACAAGGAGGACTGCAGAAAAAAACATTTTCAGAACTCATTTCAAATCAGCTTTCACATATCAGGTCATCACAACCAATAAACTCCTAAACTAATCTGGCTTATATCTACAGGGCAGGAAGAAAGAAAGAGAAGTATGGATGTTGAACTGATTAACTTCAGACTTTGTATATTCAAAGTTATCATTTCTACCTACATTTTTACAGTTCTGAGTTTTGGATCATCTTCATTGCGATACAGGTATGTTCTTTTTTAACAGATTGGTTACCCCTCTGAAAAATCTGAGTGGAGACAATACCCAATGGTTTTTAATCAGGTACTGAGTGAGGGCAACACTTATTGTTGGCCTCATGGTAAAACTATAATGCCATACCTTTATTTGGATTTTACCAAAGAATAGTTAACATCTGTCAGTAAAAATACACCTTTTATAACAGTGAAAATTAAGCCTGAGAGGCTAAAAAGACTTTTGGACACAAAGTTATAATGAATCTTGACCATACACTTGTCTACATCACTTAAAATTGTCTTTACACAGTTTTTCTATACTGCTCCCTATGCATAGAACATAGTTCCTAAATTGAACCCTAATTGCCTCTTTTATTTTCCAATTTTCCAGATGTTTCAGGACTTTGTTTCTCTAATACAAAAAGAAAATAGGCTACTATGATGGCTAAGATGATGTTCATTTTATGATGAATTGTTTTATTTAAATCTATGCAGTATTGTTAATCAGAGGGTACTAGATGGTGCTGTTACTTACCTACAAGTTCATTATCTTAGCATGTGAGTAACTTTTAGTCTTTTAAGAAATGCAACATCATTAGGTTTGTGCTATGGGTATAAGGTTTTGGGAGGACGGGAAAAAAGTTGTGGAGGAAACGTACTATTGCAAGCAACAGGATTATGTCTGCTCTGCCTTTAATCTTTGTGACAGTCAATGTTTGGGGCTGGACAGAGCTGCTCCTAGCAGTCTAGGCACTAGTATTTGCCTGAGCTCCCTGAAACAGAGATTTTCTTCCTCATTGATTGTGATCACCTCTGTTGCAGTGCTGGTGTAAATATATAAATAAACACATTGCATTAAGAATATGCCAAGATGCTGCATCATTAATTTCTCCTCCAGTGGGAGGTTGATAGATGAGACCTTGTCATCTGTTACTGCCCTGTACAGAGTAATGATATGTAATTGTACAGCCTTTGGTCCTGATCTTACACTGAAAACCATGAAGCAGACCCCTGCAAAGAGTTCTACTGACTTCTGTGAGGTTTTATGTGGGTGGAGGGACTTGCCAATATGGGATCAGGTGACTTCCTCCCCTCCCCATCAGACACACAGTCATGCATTGCAAATATGGCTTGCTTTAGATGTCACCTCTATAGGGAATAGGGTTTGTGTGTGTGGACAGAACGTGAGCGCTATTGGAATACAAATAAGGAATGTTTATATATACTTTGCCCTATCCATATTGATTCAGAGGGCATGAGGTGCCCCCTTCTAGACCAGGGGTCTTGCATTCTACGACAACTTTAGGAACAGCTTCTCCTTTGCATCTTTGAGTGTACAGTGTTCCAAAGGAGATGAGGACTATTGTACCCTGCTCTCTACACCAGATTCCTAAAAATAATGGAGAATATGGATCCAAGTCCAGCTGGCAGCTACTCCCTGTCTCTTCCCCAACCCTCCCTGCTGATGGCCCAAGACCTGTGGGGGTGCAGTGCAGACAGGCTCAATCCTGCTTGCCAGAAGGGCCTGTACAGTCATACTTAATCATCCCCCAACCCAAAACATGTGAACAACTGTTTGGTTGGGGGAGAGGGGGGGACTGTTCTCTAACACATGGCACTTTATGTAAAGTACCATGAGTTAAAGAGGGGGACTGAATATCTGTCTGTGGCCTTAAGTAGCTTGCCTGACTGAGTAATCCCTGGGGCACTGCAATGTCAGATCTATCCATGCTAGGGGTATTTATAGCCACTAATTTTGATCACCATTTATAGATAAGATCATAGAATTGTAGCATTAGTTATAAATATGAAGGTACTGAGTATAATATATATTAAACCCTCAACTGGCATAACAGCTGATAAGTCCTTGACTTGAGTGAATTACAAGAATAATTGGGGTTGAGAGAACTGGGCTAATCCTTGAACTTGAATTTGATGAACTGAGCCAAATTTCTGTGCAGTCTTTTTTGAGGATGTCAGTAATTCAATTTTTTTTTTAAGATGCAGATCTTGGATTAAGAACAAATGGGGCAATATGTAGGGGGTGCATGTGTAAACCCAAAGCATGGTGGTGCACCCCCTACAAAAAGGCACCACCGATACTGTTGACAGCAACTGTGGGAGGTCTCTGCTCACCACCCCCACCACCGATACCACTGGCAGCATCTGTGAGAAGTTGCTATTTGCCACCCCACTGCTGACACCGTCAACAGCATCTGTGGGTGGTCCGCAATCCCTGCTAGCCACTTCCAACACTGCCAGCAGCAGCTATAGGTGGTCGCCAACCCCTGGTCAGCACTTGCCCCACTCTGCCCCAGCCACTGCCAACAGTACTGGCAGTGTCTGTGGGAGCTCCCCTGCTTACCAGTACAATGCTCCCACTGCTGTGGTGCCCCCCCCCCCCCGGCACCAGGGGCATGAGTTGTTCATGTGAACAAAAGTTGTACGTAACAACATCTTGTGAAAAACAGTTATTCTGTAACATTTCTTTCCCTGAAGGAACCAGGAAGTGTGGGAAATCTCACAAAAAATCTTGCATATGTATTTGCTTGCTGAATGAAGTGGCCTGAAGCTTTAGGTAAATATTCAAGTTATAGTTGTTTTACTGATCTGAATTTTCAAAGCATTAGGAAGGAAAAAAGTTCACAAAAAGTCCATTAATGTAGGGACCATTTTTATTTGCAATTGAAACTATTCATTGGCTAGGCAATCTTAAGAAATCCTGAGAAGAAAAAAATAATCTTAGCAAATAAATTTCTAATTCAAAGTGTATTCTAGTAGCCAGGGCTGGATTAACCCTTTAGTTGGCCCTAGACATACAAACTTGTGAGCCCTGGGCTGGTCAAGACCCGCCTTGTAGTCGCTGCTATGAAGCAGCCATCATGGTGGCAAGGCCAGTGGAGGGGAGGGGAAGGGAAGTGAAGGGAGGTGGAAGGGGCCATTTGCACTGCTGCTACCATGAAGGGAAGGACTGGGGCCCCCTGCAGCTCAGGGCCCTAGGCATGTGTTTAATTTGCCTATGCATTAGTCCAGGCCTGCTAGTAGCTAGCATTGACATTAGCGAAGCCTAGCCTGATTTAAACTTGCTTATGAGCATCGAATCTAGAGAAGGGTGCAAGAACTACTATTAAATCTGTAAGGATGGACAGAGCTTATGCTTGTGCTTGTGCTGCATTGCTCCTAGTCCCTACCAATGGCAGCAGTCCATAATTTTGTTGCATCCTCCTCCCTTGAATAACCTGCAATTTAGAGAAGTGTCTTAATAGTGCTTCACAAGACTACCCATGGTATGGAGTGGTTTATACAGAATTCTTTTCTCTGGTCTGTGGCAGCAGACACAATATGAGTGAGGCCAAAGGGAAATCTTCCTCCTGGGAATAGATCTAACGTTCTTGCGGAACAGCCATGGTTTTTTTTGAAGAAATGCCTTGAATGGCTGTATACTCTCTTTTTGTGCCGAGAAAAAGTCTTTTCTCCTCTGGCTTTTATGAGGCAAGAAATTCTGAAAATCTGGCAATTATTATTTTAGAGTAGGGTTGTCAGCAATAGTAATGAGAAAGTCCTAATATTTGCAGCCTATTTCCACAGCTCTAAGAATAAAAATATAGAAGAATTAAAAAGTAAGAAGTTAAAACTTGTGGAATTTTCCCTCATGTGGACCATGGTGTGAGGACATTGCTCTAGAACATGAAACACTATTACCATATGGCATCATCATCATAATGTGGTGATGTTAATGTTTTGTTCTTCAGGCCAGATTTTCTGAGTTGGTGCTCCTACTACTTTGATATACATGATGCTGGCATATAAAGTCCCATTTATCCCCACTGTAAGTCCTATATGTTATGATATGAGAATTGGTTGGCTCTTTTCTAGATGGGTGAAATATTTAGTACCTATGGAAATAAAGTGTATGTCTAACATACATATCTCATGAATTTGTTGCACCAGGTTTACTTTTCATTTTCTAACTATAGAATGTTCTGTTCTTTGTGCCCTATATTTCTATTATTTCAGTAGCAGAAGGACCTGCTTCATCCCCATTGAATATCCAGGAGAATGTAGCAGATCAGCTACATTTGAAATCTACTTTAAGAAATGTCACAGTGGTTTGAAACTTAATGCTTGAATACATGATATGTGTTTTTTAATATTTGAACTGGGGGTTTTTGATGTTTAAACTTGCTCTATTGCCCTTCCTGATACAATTACCACCATCAACGCAGATATTAGTATTCCCCACTACTTGTCTCTGGCTACAGTAATCTTCCTATAGCTCTGATTGAGAACTCTGGAGTAGGGGAGGAGAGGGGTTTGTTTTTCCCAGCTGTCATTTTAGCAGGTTAGATGTTCAGAGAGGTGGGGTACATTTAGATATTAACATTGCACCCAAACATGAACAACATGTGCCCCTGGCAGCTGGCGGGGGGGGGCATGGCGGTGGCAGGAGTTCAGCAATGGCAATGGGAATGTGGGGGAGCAAGTGGGAGTTCACACAGACACTGCCAGTACTGTCAGCGGGGGAGGTGGCAACCATCCACGAACACTGCTGGCAGCATCAGTGGCAGCCGGCGTGGATCGCTGAATGCCCACCAACACCACTGGTGGTGTCACTGGCATGGGGGGTGAAGTGACAGCGCCTTTTTGTAGGGCGTGCATTGCCATGCTCAGGGGGTGCATGTGCACCCCCTATGTGTTGTCCCTGGCTCAAATGTTACTCTGGTTACTCCAGCTTGTAAGAAGGCAAGCAGTTGCATTACTTAGGCTAGCTGCTGCTGCATATAGATAGAAGTTTGGTTGCCACTGAAATCAATGAGCAATAAATTTCAGATGCTACCATCAAATCCAAATTTGAGGCTATTCCAGATATAGAGTCAGTAAGCTCTATTTATCAGATCAGTTTATCTTGCTTATTCATAGTATTAAATTGCATAAGCTTTTTGTCTTAATGTTCAAAAACTATAACTATTGTTACCTAAATGTTCCAATAGAAGTAATAACTGCTTGCATTTTTTCCTGGCAAGAAAGAATTCTTTTACCTTGTTTAGGTAATCTTTCAGGCAGCATTGTTTCCAATTGTCCTTGGAAGGGTCTGTTAAGGTGTCGTCTCTTTATTTCAGGATACCTTCTTCCATGAGATTTATTGTTCACTGTTTCAAAGTCACAGCCACCTGTCCTTGATAATGTTTGTTAGTAGTATTTAAAAAATGAAAACAGAATTGCTTCAGTTTAGAAGACATTAGAATGAAAAGGCTAGATTGTGGATCAACCTGAATGCAGAGACCTACTGATATCACTCCTAATTTGTTTACCACTCCTAATTCCTAGCCCACCCCACAAGCTATCATTTGTTTAAAGCAGCAACACAAGCTGACATTTACATCATGTTACATTAGGTTGCATTATGACCAGGAGCAAAACAAAGGTATCTAAGTAGGTTAGACTATTTAAAATAGGAATTTCTACTCAGGGACTGACAAAATGTCTTTGAGGTCTTTTGAGGTACAGTTGGTACATGAGGGATAAAGGGAATTCAGGCTATAGAATCTCAAGAAAACCATTTCAGAAAGATAAGAGGTCTCTTCAATTCAGCCAGAACGCAAAGCTAGTTCCTAAGATACTTAGTTAGATTAAATCTCCCTCAGAGTGATTTGCCTGCATTAAAAACGGTCACTTTAGAAAAAGTCCGACTGCGGTGGTGAAAACAATCAGGAATCCTTTTTAAAGGCTTCTCGGCCAAAAAAGCTGTTTAAAATGTAAAATAAAATAAAATAAAATACAAATGGACCACTGCCAAGCTTTTAAGAAAAATATTTCCAGTATGTTCAGTATCTAATTACATGCAGAAATTTATTTTCTTTTCCTAAAACTTAGCTCCTTTTAAATTTGACTAATACTCTCACTTCCCTGCCAACTGGGATTCTCATGTGGAAGAATATTAGTCTAACATAACTCCCTCCTTGGTTATTTCTTTGTTTGTTCACTAGGGAACTGTGTCTTAAAGAAGTCTGGCCATAAATCAATTGAAAAGAATTAATGGATACTTAAAATTGTTTACTAAAGTCAGCAAAGTTCAGGATAGACTGAATTAGACCCACTGATACCAACCAACAACCATACTAAGATTGTGCCTGGTAAACAAGGAGCAAATCAATGAATGGAAATACAGTGCCCAAAATTAGGTCTAACAGATTAACAAAATAACAAGATGATGGACTATTCTGCCATCATTGTTTCATTTGATACTAAGAGGATGGGTAGCCTAAGAGGAATGAGTTTTACCATTACATCCACTACTATCAACAGGGTCTCCAGGATCTGCTTAGACACAATTGGGACTTCACTCCTGAAATCCCAAGAGATCAGGATCAAACTGAGATAGAGAGGGACCCAGATGACATCACCACCTCCACTGGCTTCAGCTAAGTCTTTAACACCTGGAATCTGAGCCTTGTGTTGCTTCTATCACTTTTGTCTCCTTTTCCTTTCCCATTCTATTTTTTCCCTTTCCTATCTTTGTCTTTCTTTTTGTCTTCTTTTAACAAGGACCTCAAATAGATAATTGTTAGAATCTTCAATACAGATTGTCAACAGGTACCGGGAGAAAAGCCTTTTTCCCAGCACAAAAAGAGAGTGTACAGTCTTTCAAGGCATTTCTTCCAAAAAAACCCTGGCTGTTCCACAAGAAAGTTAGATATATTCCCAGGAGGAAGATTTCCCTTTGGCCTCACTAACTTGAATGGCTGTAGGCTTCTCTCAGGTGTGAGAATGCCCAATATCCACCAGTCCTCTGTTCTCCCTGCCTCCCTCTTTCTTGGAGGCAGGGAGGGAAGAAGAGCACTGTCTATCATCAGCCCTGAGGTAAACTCAAGCATGTCTCTGTGGCCCCAGCCTTGAAAATTGGTTGATCAAGAGGAGGGCAGGAAGGCTGGGAGATAGATGCACCTCAGGGGCATTCTTGCTTCCAGGAAAGAATGGCTGCCTGCCAAACTCCCAAGCCCTCCACACTTTTTTGAGTTGACCTGGAGGATCCATAAAGTGGACTTGAAGGCACCCTAAGTGCTGCTGGCATTCTCCCAGTGTTATAGATTGGAATTTTCCATAAGTCACAATCCCCTAGGCTCAGGGGTGCATGAAACCCCTGGGGCCCACACAGGCAGCCAGGACCAAGAGTCAGGTACCTGGCAGGACAGCAGAGGTACTCAGAAGAGGAATCAGAAGTACTATGGGTGTTTTCAACTGCATATCTTTTTCAGAAAATGTTATTTATGTTGCTATGATGGCCTCACGGATTAAAAAAGCAGGAATACTGTTTGTTCCCTCAAAACTGTGAATAAGCATTCCTTTCCAACCTCCAAATTAAGCATAAGAACCACCTAATGTACAGCCTACTATGCTAGTTCCAGCTTAATGTCCCTTAACTCTAATTTGTTCTCTTCTCCAATTATAGCTAACACTCCCACAAAGAACATGTTTTTTTTCCATTTCTTCAGACAGGCTGTCTTTGGAGAACTGCCTGCCCCACTTGTTCATGGTAGTTGGTGAAAGTAAATCATTGTGGTATGCCATGACCAGTGGGGTCTCCCAAGGCTCCAACCTTGGGCCTATACTCTTTAACTACTTGATTAATGATGTGGACATTAGTATCAGAAGTGGATTGGCCAAGTTCACCAATGACACCAAACTTTGGGGTAAAGTGTCCACAACTGAGGACAGGATGGTGATCCAGGCTGACCTAGATAGGCTCAGGAAATGGGTAGATGAAAACCTGATGGTGTTCAACACCAAAAAATGCAAGGTACTCCACCTTGGGGAAAAAAAACCCTGCAGCACATTTATAGGATTGGCAGTGCTACGCTTGGTAGCACCACGGCTGAAAGGGACTTGGGGATCATGATTGACCACAAGATGAATATGAGCCACCAATGCAATGTTGCAGTTGGTAAAGTGAGTGTCATGGGGATACAAGCATGAGGGAGCAAGGAGCCCCACCTGCTGGGGAACCCGGGACAAGGGGAACACAACCCCATAAAAGAAGAAAACGTACCCCTTTTAGGACACTGACAATCCAGGGAGACAAAAGAAAGACCTATGCAGTTCATTAGCTGTGCTTATCTACAGCTGGAGCCCGGTGACGTCAGCAGGAGACGCTGCCTGGTGAATTCAAAAACAGGCTCCGAGAGGGAGAGAGTGGGGATGCCGGGAGTGAGAGGAGCGATGAGGATCCCCCACGCTGAGTGCATCCAATACTGGCAGAAGCAGGAAGACCCGATGCAGAGGCTGGCATCAGCACTGACAGAATCAGAGGAGATGTCCTGCACTGGCGGCAAGCAGCACGGGAGTGCACAACCCGAGGCAGCTCAGCAAAGAGCCATGAAAGACCCTGACTGGGATAAGGCAGGACATCCAGACACCCTGGCTTAAGACAATAAGAAGGTTGGACTAACAAAAGCATGAGGAGCATGAAGAGCTGGAATTGACATCACCGGAGGGCAAGCCGCACAAAGTTTTTGAGGCTTGTCTTGAGGGCTAGCATATGGACAGGGTGTAGGGGAGGTGGAGCCCCATGTACATCTGCTGGGGGATGTGACAACTCTGGAAGTCCCCTCAACGAGAGTCCCCACCACTGAAAATACATCCAAAGCCATGGAAGGTGAGCTTTGGGGTTTCCCCTGAAGTGACCAAGAGGCTCTTCCAGGATTGTACGAGGTCCCATCATGCTCAAAACCAGGCATATATGTTAAAGCTGCATGGGAGCAGATAATCAAATGCAGATGGGCACAGTGAGCAAAACTCTGGCTTGCATCCATAAATGATTCTCAAGTAAATGCCAGGATGTCAGACTCCCACTGTACTCGGCCTTGGTGAGGCTGCAGCTGGAGTACTGCATCCAATTCTGGGCTTCACAATTTAAAAAGGATGTGGAGAAGCTTGAGAGTCCAGAGGAGAGCCATGCACATGATCAGAGGGCAAGAGATCAAGCCTTATGATGAAAGGCTGAGAGCCATGGGACTCTCAGCCTGGAAAAGTGCAGGCTCAGGGGTGACCTGGTGGCTGCCTATATAAGGGGTGTACATCAGTATCTGGGGGAACGTCTGTTCACCAGAGCATCCCGAGGGATGACAAGTTCATAGTTTTATAGTTTCATAGATGTTAGTGTGGGAAGGTACCTATTAGATCATTGAGTCCGACCCCTGCCCTGGGCAGGAATGAGTGCTGGGGTCAGATGATGTCTGTCCAATCTCCTTTTAAATATCTCCAAGGAAGGGGACAGCACCACCTCCCTTGGAAGCTGTGCCCATCTCCGTTCAATGATCTGCTTCCACATTGCCTTGGTGTGTGCACCTGGTCTTGGATTCTAAGTAACTTTGGGTGAACCCCAAGGAAGTCCTTGATCACTTCCGGAGAGACCCCCAAACTCTCCTGCCATGACTTTGGATAGATCTTCAGTGGAGGGGGCTCCCATTGAGGATACCTTCAGAGTTGTCACATCCCTTGGTGGATGTACATGGGGCTCTGCCTCCCCTACACCCCATCCATACACCAATCCTTGAGATAAGCCTCAAGATCTTTGTATGGCTTGCCCTCTGGTGACATTTGCCTCAGATTCCTATGCTTTCTTATCTTTGGATGATCTTCCTAGTCGCCGACTGGACCTGGAGGGGGTCTCTGGATGTTATGCCTCTGAAGATGTCCCTTCTGATACCCTGGTGGTCCTAATGGACACTGCTGGTCACTGCTGTGTCTTCGCGCCATCTGCACATTCTGGTAGAAACATCCAGGCATAAGACCCAGCACAAGAAGAATGAGCAAGCCTACGCTAAGTAGGGAAAAGAAATATAATGAAGAAGAAGACAAGGGATTCACACTGGCAGACCAGGAACACACACAAGGGAAATCTAAAAGTAAGGAAGAAGGAAGGGAGTGTGAAGGGAGAAGAAAAAAGAAAAGAGTAGGGGAAACCGTTGGCCTTAGCAGCCCTTCTTTCCCTCTTTAGCCAAGTGCCCTAGATGAGCACGTCTCCCTGACTTGGCTCCATGCTTCTACTCCAGCTCGGGTTTTCTTCAGCTCTTCCCTGAGCTGCCTCTAGCTCAGCATCCCAACGCTGGCTACCACCGGTGAGGGTTCCTCCTGCAGCCCCTGCTGCCGCTGCCGCTTGCCTCTGCATTGGCTCATCCAATCCCTGCCAGTGCTGGGTGCAGCCTCTTCAGCTCCCGGCATTCTCACTCTCCAGTCCTTGGAGCTGGCTTTTGTCTTTGCCAGATGGCATCTCCTGCTGATGTCACCCAGCCCCAGCTGTAGATAAACACGGCTGGTAAACCACATAGGCATGCTTCCTCATCCCTCTGGCATCCTAAAAGGAGTAAATTTTTGTGTGTGTGTGTCCTGGGTTCCCCTGTAACCAGGGGTTGGCAGCTGGACTCGAGATCTTCCAAGGTCCCTTTCAGCCTTAATGTCTGTGAAATCTATGAAATCTATGATGTTGCCTGGCACAATCCTTTTATTAATGTTCATACTTAGATGTATATAATTCTTAGGAATCCATTAGAGAGCAGCAAAAGAAGCATAGTTTACAAGTGACATAATAAGTTTATTTTTTAGTGGTGCCTATTGTATCAGCCAACTGAAGTCTAAATGGCAAAGGACTTAACACAATCCATCATCTGGTGGCTGGATGCACTGAGATTTGTATTTTGTTGCAGTACTGCAGCAGAAGCATATTGATCTCAGGGCACTCAGGTCAACTGCAGACTCAGGTCAACTGCAGAAAATCAGGTGATTTGGAAGAGAACATATTTCTGATTGATCCAGTAGGAATTACATTTATCTTATCAACTTAAAATCACAATTTGCCTGTCTTGTTTGGGAGAGGAGGAGCATGCTTTCTGTTTCGGACCCCATCACTGTACTTGCCAAGCACTAAAGACCACTTTTTAAAACTTGTGATAACATTTAAACTTCTGTGCAATAGCATGCTGATGAAGACAAATGGAAGTAAAAAGAATATAGGCACCCTCTGAAGAAGCAGTTCTATGTGTGTGCTTGTTTTCAAAAAAATAAGAATAATTAATAGTTGATAACTGCTGGAATGACAATACAATTCATAAATGAGACTCCTAGTGTTCTTATTGGCAGCAAAGCCAGTTTCAGGGTGATTATATACTCTGAAAATGTGGAGGAGAGCAACAACAGAAAAACAAAATTACATACTTTGAGCCTTGATTAGCTCAAAGAAACTAAAATCTGACTCAAACATGGAAAATAAAGTTATTTTGGTAGATGACAGCAGGAAAAAAATGAGTTAATCATTAAGGTAAGAAATAGAGGCCAGCAATAAAATCTTGAGCTTTGCTTATCTGAAAAATACTGCCTGCAGTTCAATTTAGGAATAGATAATGGTGAAGCACCAACACTGAAAACACTTAGGCTAGGGATAGATATTCAAAATTAAGGCCTGAGCCTGAACTGATTCAGTCTTTGTAGGTTAGTCTAACTTGGCTAAGCTAAACCAGTTTATAACCAGACAGACATCCCAGAAATGCAGGCACATGCCTGCAGTGGTTTAGACTAGAAGACAGGGGGTTCTAGAGCAGCCCTCCCTTCCTTTGTACAGTACTAACTTGAGAGGGAGGCATGGCCAAGCCCCGGCAGGATGGTCCAATTAGCCCAGCAGGGAACTGATAACAGTTTTTAACACCCCTAACTCAGTGTTTATCACCCCATTAAGAAAACAATAGAGGAACATTACCTGCTACCTATTGATTTTACCTGTTGATTTAGCATGGACTGTAGCCAGCATGTGGTCTGCTACCTAATACACAGACACTTCCTCAGCAAGGCAGAGGAGAGGGGGGAATTCATGTTTAGCTGGGAGTGGTGAGGGGGAGGGGGCTGAGCAGCCTGTAGTTTTTGCCAGAGCTGGAGCCAGGGAGCAGAGTCAAGGGGCCAGCTCTGCTGTGGAGCAGAGAGCCCCACCCAGCCCAGAGAGCAAGCCAGGATGCCGGGGGAGTCTGATTTATCTTAAACCAGCAAGCGATCAGGGACAGACATTGAATAAACTGGTTTGAACCAAATCAGTTAAGTCTGATACTATGTTCAATCAAGTTTATCTTAAACTGGTTTCAGCCATTTTCAAACTGGTTTATGTGCATTGAACATCTGTTCTGTTATAGGTTTAAACCAGTTTCCAATCACTTGAACTGATTGATGTGTAATGCCTGTCCCTAGCCTTAAAGTCTCCAAGAATTCAAAGATTAGTAATGAGAACAAAATAAATGTTATAACCCTGGGCTATAGTATAAAATATTAGATTAAAGAAACTTTCTTTCTAGACTATTATATTCAGCAGATAAATTATTTCTCAGAATGGCCTGTACATCTTAAATAAGTATACTTTTTTTTCACAACAAGAGCCAGTACTGTAGAATCATAAAGAAATAAGCAATATGTTTATATTGCATCCTGATGAGGTAAAAAACAAGCTTTATTGAACTGTGATATATATTTTGACTGTTCTCTGTATAAAGTCTGATCACTGTTGGATCAGACTGTATACAAACTGAGCTAAGTTTTGGCCAATTGATTTTATGTTTCAGAATGACATGATTTGTCACTATTCCAAGTGAATATTGGCAAATGCATTTGGAATGTCATACTCATAATGGAATTCTCCACATAATAGTTTTGATTTTTTTAAATGCTCCTACATTTCACTTATTTAGAAAAGTTTGCTTGTACTTTTGTACCTGGTAATAAGACATCTAAAAGCATACTCATGCAAATGACCTTTTTTACAATTACATACATGATTTTTTACTTCCTGTATAAATTTCACAAATAAAAACACAGGGAAGATGGCTTTTAGCATATGATGTATAAATATGCCTTCAGAATTTATTTTAGAACCACAGCATCCAATAATAAGAGCAGGCTCTCAGTGAATGGGATTTTTTATTTTAGTAAAGCAGACTTGAATATACTTCTAGACAAAGTACAATACTTTGATTTTCTTCTCCATGACATTTGGAAAGAACAAGTGGAAGGCTTTATAATAGAATTGAATAAATCACAATAGATGAAACTGCATGATCTAATATCCCAGAACTAAGAAATCTAGTAAAAATACAGTTTCCTACTAAAGAAATAGGATTTATATCAAAATGGATATAATAAAAATAAATGGTACATGCTAAACTGTGGGGCATATAGTGTGGAATAAATCTAGACTGCTAGTTTTCTACCCATCCCAATTTGAGATTCAGGTTCTCAGTCCATTTTTCCCCTAATAATCCAGCCAATATTAGTATGATAGAAAATAAACCTAACTGGTAAAAAAAAAAATTGAGAACGAGCTATATTACACATTCCCCTATTTTTGGTCCGTAACCTGACCAAAAGGGACAGAGTAAAAGGAGTGTGTCTCCCCACCATGGCTGGCACAACCAATATTTCCTGATATCCAATGACACAGTTGGACTTATTTTCCTGGTACAGAAAGGCGTCCAGAACAGATTCTGACAGAGGGACCCAAAAGACACCCCTTCCTCTTCCCCACAAGTGCACAACTAGATTTGGCAATGCTTTGCATGATACCTGTAATATGAATTGAGATCCTTTTGTCGCCACCTCCCTTCTTCCTCCTTTCCTTCCCCATCCTTCATCTTTCACCTCTCTTCTTTTCCCCTCATTCTTGCACTTTCTTCTCAAAAAAAATCTGGCCAAGACTGCAGTCTTCGGTGATTACAAAGCAGTTAAACGCAATATGCCTGATGCCCTGATGCTGTTTCAAGTTTTCCAGATCCTGGAGTAGCTAACAAGACCAGATACTGGAAAAGGACCAGATATCCTTCATTAGCTGGGAGACTGCATATAACAATAAGCCATACTTTGTTTCTGTTGTTTTTTCTCTCTTCTCTTTTTGTGTACATTTGCATTATTTTGTTATGAAAGAAGCAGTACTGAACTTTTTTAACATCAGCTGCAGCCATCTCAATTAACATTTTCTCTTTTTCTCCAAAAATACAGTTGTTTCCATCTTTGATACCATCTCATAGATGTTCAAAGGGTGGTGGTGAGGGGTGGGGGGTTCCTTATTAAAAAAAATCCTCTCTGCTATTACAGATAATAAGGAATGTTGCTAAAATAAATGCTTTAACAGTTTATATCTCAAATGCTGTTTTTCTTCAATTTTGTACTTTTAATAAAAGGTTTAAAAGAATGTAATTGGTGATTTTTGTTGTTGTTTTTGTTGTTGTTGTGAATAGGCAGATCAAGTTCTGTACACTAGCTCAAATGACTCACTGGGCCCATCTATTGTATCGGTATTTTACTCACCTATAAACTCACCTAGAATTTCAGTGCATTTTCTAATATAAACCTTATATAACCTTCCACAAAGAAAACATTTCCATTTTTCTCATACAAAACTTTACCCAAGATGCTGTGTTCTCTTACTTAGACAGCACATCTACATGTGCAGTTAGTGCACATGAGTAAATTCTGGAGCTTATTGTTCTTCAGCTTTTTGTTCTCAGGTGCACTGCTTGAATGTGTCTCTGTAAATGGGGGTGGGGAAACCAGTTTTTTCACAATAAGGCTGGATGTTATGTGAAAGGAATCCACTGATGAGGACCTGAGTCATCTAGAAGACTGGAAGAACTTTCCAGAAGAGAGGTAAAAAGGGTTTGGAAGGAATGGTTGTGTTGTGGAGGCTAATGAGATGCACACTTTCAGTCCCCCTTTCCTTGGTATTAGAAAGGATAGGGGATTATGGGGATTTTGGTTTGACTGAAGTTCACTTTTGAGAAGACATTTGATTAAAATAAACTGAACCTGAATCAGTGTATGATTAACTGTTCTTTCCCAGATGGTTAGACAAGAGATCTACCTACAACAGCTTAACTTTCTTTTATCCTTACAGTCAATGTTCAGAAACCCTTGGATGTTTAAGACATGTTGTAGAAGAGTAGGGTAGAGAAATATAATCTTGATTTAAGAAAGACAAATCTATATGAGAGTTCTTTTTACCAAAACAGTTCATCACAGCTGGCTCCGGCTTTCCACATTTGCCTTGGAGAAAGAAACATCCCAGCTCCTACACCACAAGAGCTAACATTTTAAATTCCAACTGCCTGATGCTCTCAGCTGGCATTCAAACCAGTGTAGTTTGAGTCAAGTAAAAGACTAGCATGACCTTTCCTTACAATAATATTGCAAAGTTGATGTAGTCATACAACCATGATTATGCAGAAAAAAAGGCTGGTTATAGGTTTTGCAACCCTGGTTATAGGTTTTTGACTGCAGAATTTAAAATTCAGTGTTAAAAAGACTCTTACTATTATCTTAGATTACTTTGTATTCATTTACTGGTAATACATTTTGGGATTATGACTTTTTATGCAGGTCAGCTTTTACTTTGTCATGAAAGGTTTAGCTAATTAAGTGCATGTTGTCCCAATAGTCCCCATGTCCTAATGAGTCTTAATGTCATTTAGACATAGTTGGCACATCTACCCATGCATTTACTCCAGCCTAGATTTACTGTGGAATAAGATACTGCACAGTAAGTATTTTTGGGTAGATGTCCACACATGCAAGGATAGACAGCAGATTTGCTCCCAGTTACCTGAAGCCCTGAAATCCTTCCCTGTGGCCACCAGAGGGAGCTCCAGCCTCCCCCTAGGTGCTATCCCAGAGGCTGGCAGGGCCAGAAGACAGCTTTCTCCTGGCCCTGGGTGGCTGGCTGGTGCTGGGATGGGGACAATATCTCCTAACCCAGCATCAGGGAGCTCCTGGCCTTGGCTCCCTGATTAGGACCACAGGGCTTCCAAAGAGCTGCAAGGGAGGAGCAGATTCCAGTGGATTAGGGCAGAGGGACTATTTGATGTCCATGGAAACACGGTAGGACTGTCAGGAGCTGTGGGCCACAGCTGGATGGCAGCCGGTGGTGCAGAAAGCCCTCTGGACCCCATGTGGGAGCCCAGAGATGGTCCAGATGTTGCTGCCCCTGGCTGGGGGTGGATCCAAGCTGGCTGCCGCTGCTGCTACATCGGGTGACCAGTGCCATGATGACATCAACAGAGAAAAATGGATGGGTATCTTCTTGGAATCTTGTTGGGACCTGTCCCACCCCTGCAGCTTTTTCTAAACCCTGTGCTTTGGTCACCTGATCAGGACACATGGGACCTGCCTCTGACTGTGAAAATTCCTGGCCAGCCCTGGGGTATGCAGAGAAGTCTGCATGTACAGTCTGGTGCTGGCTGGGGACTGCCTGAAACAAGACAGGTCAGAAACAGGACATTCCCCGGCCAAATCTAGGCTGTATGTACTTCCCTGCATAGCCTGGGGCTGGCTGGGAACTGTCACAGTCAGGGGCAGGTCTCAACCAACTTCAGGCTGGGTGGGGAATTGTCCCCATGCAGGGAGCTCCCAGGCTCTTCTCCATGATCACAACTGCAATTGTGGAGTGTGAGCCGGGGAGTCTGTGAGTATTCCAGTGAGACCACTGGGGTGGAGCTAGGTGGGGAAAAACCTCCTCAGCCTGTTTCCCCCCAGCTCCATGCTGGTGGGGAACAAGCTCCCCAGCCCCCAGCTGCTGGGCACTCCCAGAGCCAGCTCCATGACCATGGAGCCACTGCTGGGAGATGCTTATCTCCCAGCTTGAGCCCCATGGTTGTGGGGCTTGGGTTAGAAGACCTTTATCTCTCACCAGCGGCTCTGCCAGCTCAGGGCCACTGATGCAAGATAAGGGTCTCCCAGCCTAAGCTCTGCAACTGCAGGGCTCAAGCTGGGAGATAAGCATCTCCCAGCAGTGGCACTGTGGTGATGGAGCCACTCCTGGGATATGAGAGTCTCTCAGCCACCTGATCCCCAATGATGATGGCAAAGAGTGCCGCAATCACCATCTGAGAGTAAGGGGCTTGGAGCTCTCTGCTGCCAGGGCAGAGGGACACAGACCGTGCCCAGGCTCCTGTGGCAGCGCTGGTCCTGGTGGCAGGCAGCTCCTAGGGGCAGAGAGTTATCTCCCACCTCCTTGTGGATGGCTGACTGGGAGTAGATTCAGCTCCTGACCAGTTGTCTACATGAGTCCTATGGTGCTGTTGCTAATGCCAAATACATTTTCTACTTGAATTTTCAGGTAGCAAGTTTACTTGGGATTTGAGAAATTTATTGTGCATAAGCATGTACATATGTAGATGCATGTGCTTACTTCACAGTAAACTATGCTAATTTGCTGTTAAGTAGCTCACTAGATGTGACCACTATTAATCTCTTACCTTCTGTAGTACTGTTTTGCTTATTTATAACCAATCTGGGAAGAAACTGATCTATAGAAGGTTTTTCATGTCAGTTACATTATACTTATTTTATGATGTAGCCAAAGGTTTTATCTAGAAAAATTGTCCTATGGAAGTCTATTTAGTTACTCTTGGCACTAGAAGTGCAACAACTTTTTGATGAAGTTCATCTGAGTACTGAAACATTCATATTTATTTCTAATTCATTTGTCTTGAGCCAGTCTATAAATTGAAGTATATAGACAAAAAAGCACAAGTTCACATAGCAGGTTGGCAGCTAATCTGGTGGTAGACCTCAGTTTTGTGCCAAATTCACAGAATATTGGTGGCTTGTAAAGTTAAGCAATTTTTACTGGTTTCTCCAAGTAGTGGGTTGGAAATGAAGGGTATAGATTTTGAAGGCTGGAGTCAGTTTATTTTTTCACTTAAAAAACTCCATATTTAACTCTTTAATATTTAGCTTTGATGTCTTGAGCTTTGATCACTGTACTACCCACAGGTATAGTTTTTCCTCATAGGACAAATAAAATTACAAGTGGAACTCAATATATCCTAATGATAATTGCATGCCAGGAGTAGAATCAAGCTGTGCCATCAGAAACTCATTAGAACAATGATTTGTGTTTCATTTTCAGGGAAAGACATACTGCATTTGTGGGTGGCAATAATAATTTCCTAATTAACAAAGAAAAAGAGATGGATCAGGGGCAATCAATAGTTCTGGTACTCCTAAAATTGTCATTTTTTTACTTCACAGGCCCAATAACCTCTTGAGATGGTATATTATCTCCTTTTATTTATTCAGTGGTTCATAATGAAGAGTGTTTCTGATTAAGATGAGTAAAAATTATAGTACTGGCAGACTACAGTCATCCCCAAACACCTGTGTGTCTGGATAAGATAGGGCCAAGGCTCTAAGCTCATCGATCCTTGTACCTGTTCTGAAGCTAAAAAGGCAGACATGAAGGGATTTGTTGAATTTGTTACAAAAAATCAAGCCAACTTTCAGTTCATGTAATGACACTTAAAGGTTTTGTATATTCTTTCTGAAAATGCTTGAAATGAGAGAGAGAAGAAATACAAAGACTGCTAAATGAATTAAACATTTGAAAATGATACACAAAATAGACATCTGCTATCCTTGTGTTCAGTGAGATATGCTGCCATGTACTTCCCCCGCATTTTACTAGCGCATTCTGAGTAAAACTTATTCCTGCTAATCTATAGGTGCAGAACTCTTTACAATGCAGCTCCTTTACAATGAACTCTTTACAATACAGTTTCTTTACAATGTACTCTTAACAGGTGTAAAAAAAAACTGACTCTAGGGCTTCATCTAGACAGGTGGGAATGTGTGTTTTCCCATGGAAAAGTAGCAGTGGTACACCTTGTGCTGCTGCTACTCGTCCCTGGGGAACATCAGTGCCATCCACACTCTGGCATGCGGCAGATTACCCTGAGTGGTGTAGGGGAGGCTGAGGCCATCAACTGTGCTGGTTCCAGCATCTTTACCTGGGGTCCCGGGGGCCTCAGGGAGCTGCAGCTGTGGCACTGCTTAACACATGGTCAGCCAGGCTCCAAATTTGGGTGATGCGTGCTGCCACCACATGCGCCACCCCACTTCTTTCATCATGAGCTTTTTTGACCCCGGGGAATGCTTGCATGTGTGGTGTGTGGTCCTCATTTGGATTCAGCCCAGGATTCTGAAAAGGTTCAAGGAGAGGGGAGAACAATCATTATAATTATACCCCTTACAGAGATAACCAATATGGTAAGAGGAAGTAAGCAACGTTGTTCTTTAAAGATGTTTTTTAAACTTGTTTGGCTAATTGTAGCAGGATTTGAGAGCATCTAGTAGCATGGATGTGGGAGTCTACACTTGTGTCTCTGGGTGTATTAAAGAAGTTAAATTCAGAATGAACTATATGAATATTTATACAGCATTTAAGATAAGATACCCTATAATTAATGGTACCTGTCCACTGGGTTTTTGGGTCTAGTGACTTGCATTCCAGAAACACTTTCATGCAATATGCAGAATGTTATAAAAATTAGCACTATGCTCCAGTTTCTGATTAACATTGATTGCCAGTGAATGTGATGGGTGAACTACATCTATCTCACTAAGCCTCCTAAAGTCTTCTGCTTCCCTGAACACTATAGAAACTTGACACTTCCATTGTCAGTCCAAAGTAATGATACAAAATAAATTTATGCATGAGCATATCATGTATACACACAGTTTTAGAAAAGAATCAGTTCTTCCTTGGTTTGCCTTTTGGATGAACATTCTGACTAGTTCTTTCACTGAAATGGCCTTGTTCATTACTACTCTGCAGCTAGTGGAATTATGATTTTGTTATAAATTCAACTGTAGATCAATGTGTCTTACAAGATTGTGGACTACGGTTCAGAGTGCCTTACTTCCTCTCCCTATCTCTCTTACGTAGTGGTACAGCTTTATTTATTAAACTCTATTTGGGGGAGCTGAGCTGTCTAGAATGTTGTACAGTAAAAGCGTTGTAATCCAGCACCCACAGCGAATGGTGGGTGCCGGATAACAAAATATGCCGGATAACTCAGCAGCAGAAACAGGTGTCTTTACCTGTTTGGGCCCGTGTGTCTGGGGTGTCGCCACCCCTCCTGCCATGTTGCCACCCCTCCTGCCGGCCCTGTGGACCTCGAGGGACAGGGAGGGGGGGACCCATGCGGGCTGCTATGCCCCACGCCCTGGGGGCTCTGCAAAACTGGAAGTGTCACTTTTTCCTTACAAGCCCTTACAAGCCGACATGCTGGTTAACAGAGCATGCCGGCTTGTAAGGTGCTAGATAACTCAGCTTTCACTCTACTATCTATTTTGAGCAATGGATTAAAATTAATTTACATATGTGTTCATGACCTTTCTCCATTGTTTGAAATCTGTTATTACTCATTTGGACTTGGATATGGAATAGCTTTTTCTTTAAAGTGAAAGATAAATGATGACAAGTCAACAGCAGATATAAATTTCAGGAATGCTTTCTAGAAACCACTTATTAAATGACAACTTCAGTACTAAGATACATACAGTAAACAATACTTTAGTTATCTTTCATACATAAAATATGATGATGTAGTGTTTCTTGCCTTGAACTTTTTATTTTAAATCAGAATGCATGAGATTCTGTTCCTCTTTTCTATTGCTTTCCCTTTGATAGGAGTGATAACATACCTGTTGTGAGTGGCATAACAGTATTTCAGATCATCCAATTCAGGTCTTATTGCTCTTAAAACTTATATTACTTAAATGCCCAAAGGCCCCAATCTGGACCAATATCCAATTAGGCTGTGTAACGCAACTTACTGTGTGGTTTCTTCCTCTTACAGTGAGGATTTAAGGGTTTGTACTAACACAAATGGGCCTTTTTAGTGCAGGCAATAAAGACACATACATCTAGATCAAGAGATTCTGAGTTCAATCCTAGTGTTTTTGACTCATCAAGGGGCATTGTGTTACATGTATCTGATGTTCTTTCTGTGCCATCTCCAAATCAGAGAGACCCTCAGCTCTGAAAAGCTTACAGTCAAAATCAGAAGAGAAGACACAGAGATGAGAAGGTGGCCAGATAATAAGCATATGTTTGACAGTCACTTTGGCTAGTGCTCAGCAAATTGCTTGGCCCATGCTTCAAAAATGTCAATGAAAAAAATTAGAACTTTTGCAAAATGAGATAAAATGTCTTCAGGGTAACATTTTATCCCATTTCAGAAAATGACAACAACTTCATTGTTGTCTTATAATTTATACATTTTCTCTCCTCTATCTCATAATATTTATAGAAGGCTTTCTAAAAAGATGTGTATGAAGGCAAATATATATATAAAGTTAAGAACTATTTAGTTTGGGCAATATATGTAAAATAGTGTTTTTTTCTGTGGGTTCAAAGATCAGCATGTATGGCTGCATCTACACATGCAGCCATGTGTACTTGCAGCAGCTCAAATAGCAGCGGCACAAATTTGTGTTGAAGATTTGTGCCTCAGTACACATGCCTGAATATGCACTTTGATGTTGGGCAAATTGTGCCACTTGGGGCAAACTGACCCTGCCCAGCTCCTCCCAGATCTGAAGCTGGGGGGAGCTATAAGCAGTATAAAAAGCTGCCCTGATGAGCAGCTTAGGGCTACTTTCCCCCAGGGGCTTATGAGGTTCTGGATGAATTTTACTCCCCACCTTTTTATTTTTGGGCACCCCATTTGTGGCCGCAACAATTCCCGGGACCTTCTGGTCAACCTCTTCCTGGCCCTGGCCAAGTACTTGACCAGAAAGGTGGCTCTGGCCAGGAAGGTGCCTGGGGACTGCAAGGCTGCATTCCTCTCACTCATCTGTGCACATTTCCAGGCAAAGCACCAATGGGAAATGTCCACCACCTCCTTAGATGCCTTTGAGGACAGGTGGGTGTGGCCCAAGGGCTCTGGTAGGTGTTCTACTCCAGAGCCCTTATTTTTAAATTTTGACCTCCACATCACTCCTATCTTGTTTTTTTCCCTTAGTTTCCGCTCCCCTCAGAAAAAAACCCAGTTGTATCTTTCACTCCTTGGCCTCACACAGTGGGGGGTATTAGTTAACTGGGTGAGTCTTATGGCTTATGTCTATCAAAAGATACAAATAGATAGGAACTTCAGAGGCCTGTCCAGTTGATAAATGGGGACACTAGGCCCCTGTGCCAGCTAGACTGCTGCAGCAGCCCTGACCTAGCGTGGCTCCTGCACCTTCTGCCCACTGCAGCAGTCTGGCATCAGAGGCTGCTGCCTGTCTGTGACCTATTGCCAGCTGCAACAACATCTGGACATGCATCCTCATATCTGCACACCTCCAGACCTGGATGGGGATCTCATGGCCACCCGTACTCTGGTATGGGCACTGCAGCAGAACCACCCACACCTCTGGGCCTGCTACCAGTTGGCAGTGGCTGCCCAGTTGGCCTTCATGCAGTGTTGCTGCCAAATATGCCCCTGCCCTGCCATCTGGGCAGCTATTGCCTGGAAGATGTGCTCATTGTGGTGGTGCACTTTCAACTGTTGAGGCATGTTCAGACATGCATGGACATTTAGTTCCCCAGGGACAAGTACTGGCAACTTGTCCCAGGAAATGCCCGTGAACATGCTCTTTGGCATGTGGCAAGTTGCCCTGGTTGGGGTAGGAAAGGCTAGGGTCAACACTGGGCTGGCCCCAGTAACCTTACTTAGGGCCCTGGGGGCCTCCTGGGGCTGCAGTCACAACAATTCTTCCACACAGGGCCTGGCTGGCAGCAGAGCATGGTTCCAGGCAGCCCAGCTCTACTTTTCAGCACATGTGTTGGCTGAATGTGCATTCCTCCATTCGCGCCCCCCCCCCCGCATTTGTTTTTGATCCCTGTATATGTAGGGGTCAAAAAACCCATGTAAAAAAACCTAGGGTAGCACATGCATGGGCAGTGCACCATTACATTTCAGAGAACACTAGACTATGCACTATGTGGCACTGCATATATGTTTGCAACGCCACATACCACATGCCTCTGCTTGTCTGGATGTACCTTTGAATCATGATCTCCTGGTCCAGGCCAGGAGGTCAGCCACCTCATCTGCCGTCCAGCTGGGTCCCCACTGCCAGCCACGGGCAGTCTCGTTTTCCTGGGTCCCACCACTTGACTCACTAGCAAGGATCCTGGTGTTCCCTGTTTAAAAACTGCAAATTCTCTGATAAAAAATCCCAAAATCACTCATTTAAAATACCAAAAAAATTGCATTCTTCCACTATATATATATATCTATATGAGGAAGAGAGATCAGTTAGGTAGTTTTATTGATATATTTGCCATTTTAAAGCAGTTTGGAATTTGTGCCAGTGCCTCTATATTCATAATAAAATTAATTCTAAATATCCATATGCTTTGGTGTTTGATTTTGTTTTTTTATCATAGAAAAATCAGAGCTCCCCTTGTCCCCTTCACTAACCAGGATGCAGCCACGGCTCCCACCAGCAGGCCCCATCCTGTCTGGTGGCTGGGAAGGCAGGGTGTGAGATGTGGGGGGGAAGTGGGGTTTATAGAAGAGGGGGTGGGAAGGGGTGTGGGTTTCTTGGGTGTATGTGGGGACGTGAGGTTTGTGGGTGTGTCTGTGGGCATAGGGAGGTGGGGATTGTGAGTGGGTATGTGGGGTGAGTAGGTGTGGGGTATGTGTGGGGCTTTGAGGGGGGCCTGCCACACACCCACCTCCCACCTGCCAGTGGCACACAGCCCCTGGAGCCAGCTCAGTCCACTGGTACACACCTTTGGACAGGACCAGGTTGGCTCTTCTTGCTACCTGGGCTCCCAGCACTGTATGCAGGAGCTGCATACTATCGGGCCAGGTTGAGCTTCCATGTGCCCAGTCCAGTGATGTATGGTTCCTGTTTTCAGTGGAGGGAGCCCCAGGTGGCACCAGGAGCAGGTTCGGTCTTGTCCATACAGTCTCCCTACCCCGACAGTCATGCAGTTCCTCCACCCTCACAACCCTGCTTACTGGAGACCGAGCCTGGGTCCAAGCCACTGCTGCCAGCCTTGCCCCACTTATATTTCCTCCAGCATGCTGAGGCAACATGCTGGAGCAGCAGGGGCATGCAGCAGGCATAGAGATGCTTTGGCTGGGTGTTACAGCATTGCTTTGGAGGACCCAGCCTCCAGCTGTCTACAGGCCCTCCAGTAGAGCACCCTGTACCACTTTTTTCTAGGGTATTTTCTTTTGATATCAGGATTTCCATGTATCAAATTTAAAGTCCATGCTAAAAATATGTATATGTTTTGTCTGGGTTTTTAATGAGCAAAACTTTGTTCTATGATTAAGCAATATAGTCAGGGTTTATTATAATTAGATTGCCAAAAGTAAATTATAAACAAATTATTTTGATCCCTTGTGAATAAGGATTACTAGTTAGAAATTTGTCTTCAAAATGTTAAGAAAGCTCTTCTTCAGAGTCTTATTTGTTTTGGATTGTAAAATCAGTCAAATGAATAATTGGTCTGTGTAGCAAGACAGATTAGGGGACCCAGTTAGTAAGGTTCCTTGTTGCACGTATTAACATTTACTACAGTATCAGAGACGTGGTACTATGAGTTCAAAAATACTGATCTGCTGTGAGTTGGAATATCAAACAGACCTTGCCAAGGTCCAGTTCAAGGAACGGATAAGAATAAGAGAGATTATGTAAATTATGTAAAGAAAGATAAACCTCCTGTGTATCACAACTCGTGCAGATCTGTAAAATATATTTGCTAGATCAGTTACTGATGCCTTCACAGACTGGGA
The DNA here is from genome assembly GCF_052110815.1 of Crocodylus siamensis. Classification (NCBI taxonomy): domain Eukaryota; kingdom Metazoa; phylum Chordata; order Crocodylia; family Crocodylidae; genus Crocodylus; species Crocodylus siamensis. The sequence continues at coordinate 52,524,604 of NC_143396.1, read as the reverse complement.
CGCACTGTGAAAAGCAAGGGGAAAAAAGTAAAGGTTACTCCTACATGGTCTCCTGAGAAAGACAAAGGAAACGCCACAAAATATGAAAGAGAGGGTATAATACATGTGATGGACTGAATTGATTCTTGTTGCCTGACAGCCACTAATTAAAACTCATTCAAGAAATACACTGGACTTAAATTAGGAATGAATTATTATGAACTTTGATTATTTTAATGTACATTTATTTAGGTGAAATAGTTCAAACGGAGCTACTTAAACAGAACTATACAAAAACTTAAAGATCCACCTACATGGATGGACTCAAATTTCTAAATTAATAAAGAGTTTTGGGAAAGGGAGCTTTTATCTGAATGACCTAGTATGCATAGAAATGTTAAAATTATTGATGGATGGTAGGAAAGAAAGAATCATGATTCGTGTTCTACCCTACACTCCTACATCAGTTTGGCTAAATATTTTACCCTTTCAGTTTTTGCTTTCACCGTGTTAAATACTTCATTGTAGCCTTTACAGGATAGAGTTTTCAATTGTTTTAACACTTCCACAAAGATTTTTCTTTCTTTTTTTCCATTTTACTGAAGTTTCTATTCATTGCTAGATCTGATTGAAAACATTTACTTTAACTATTTTTGAAGGAATATTAGGTTTCCTATTCAATGATTTTTCTGCAAAAAATTCTACTTTCCACAAAAAAATACTCCCCACCCCAGTTTTTCATTGAAAAATGGAATGCTTGAAACCCAAAATATTTCATCCTAAAACTAAAATATACCAATCTGGACATGCTGATGTGTGTTGTAGATTTGTTTCTTCATAGTCTAATGATTTCCTGTCTCCACTCTCTCCCCTATGCTTCATGAGAGGAACAGCTCAGTTAGGAAGCCTGGCCTATAGAAGAACATGATGGCATGAGGAATGGTAGTGGTCTTTCTGAATCAAAATATTTTTATTTTTCTACACTTAGTATTTCAGTGAGATATTGAAAATATTCTTTGGGTAAGAAAACTCTTTTGACTAGCCATGATCGTAGAGAAGTAGGGCTGGAAGGGACCTCCAGATGTCATCTAGTCCTCTTAAGGTACAGATATGACATATATATGTACAGCTATACTACATCTACAACATATTTAAATGAATGAATAAAGCTATGATTCACCTAGCAGTGTCTGTCTTTGCTCAGCAGGTCACTGCATTATTTATGATGGTGAATCCCACATAGTAGGAATACTTTCATTGAGAGCACTAGTGAGGACATGCAAAGGCATCCTGTAAGCTATAAAGGAAGTTGTTAGGCATCAGTCACAAGGCAAATTAGACCAGTAATTCATTCAAAACAGAAAATACCAAAAAGAAAAGAATTGTTGGAATCTGGAATTAGCATTTGTGCTAATATATACAATACTTTCTATAAACATTTTCATAAAATGCCTAGTGATTTTTCTAAATATAATAGTGAACCTAGTGCATATTTTACTAACCCAGATGTTAATGAATTGGGATAGTCTTCACTTTCTTGCCAGCTCTAGTTATATATCAAAGTTACTGGGGACTGATGAAGCCAGACTCCTTTTTATTCAACTGCCTCTAGACAATTGTATGACCTGCTTTCTTCACACGCTTTCTCTGAAGAGGAAAAAAGGTACAGGATTTCCACAACTAAATAGACATAAGGCTAAATTATCACTCATGCTCTGGATAAAGAAATACCTAGGAGGACTATTCAACTGATTTCTCCATGAACATTCTTCTGTTCCCATGGAAATAACTGTGGAGTCTATCTTCTCATTGGCAGGTCCGCAGGTATATCTGAGATACCAGAGTCATCCATGCTAGTTGCTATGTATTGTTAGCAACTTTGTTGCCCTGGTGAGGTGTTGCATTCATATGTTGATCTCTCATAGCATCAGGATATTTGGTAAATAATTCTTCCTCCCATGACCCACCATGGAAACAGAAGACAGAGAAAATGATACAACATACTTCCTAGGATGACCTTTCTATGTTCTTCTCTACACTAGAGGTGTTTTGAGGAGCTGGAGTTGGGGGAGGGGGTAAAGGGTAGGATAGCACTATAGGGTTGCCTGTATAAATTTCTTTCTACTCTGAAGATGGAAGATCAGCACCCAGAGTTTCCTCTATTTGCAAATTGAGGGGAGGGTCATGACTGGTTTAAAGTAATCTCTAAGACAGAAAAATAGTAGGACTCAAAATATTTTAGAGGCACTACAGTCTGCAGTTCAGGTTGTAATCTGCTTCTTTCTAAACTGATTTTGATGTATATCTTTCCTACCACCTTCCTTCAAATATCTCCTTCCTTCCTGAATTTCTTAGGCAAAATAGAGTGTTTTCTAAAAGCCTGTGTTAGATAATAATTTTTTTTTTTAATTTGTGGGACTTTAAACACAGGCAGCATTTTTCACATGAAAAAATCTAACTTTTTTGAAAAGGCGTCTCTCAAAACTTAGGTTGGTGTACAAACTTCAGATAATCCTGGAACCCAATGTGCTTGTGCCTAATAGTTGAATTCACTTCGGTGACTCCACAGCTACCTGCAAAATCAGCCAGTGACTATAAATACATTAGGGCATACTGATATCTGGAGTATGAAAGATGTTATGGATTCCTTGTTCTCTAAAAGCTTTCTCAACTTAGGAAAAATGGTAACCTAACTTCAAGCTTTGGCCACTGGCTAGTACTACACAATGTACATATTGTTGAAATATACTATATTAATATATCTACGTTATTAGGTATGCATGAGTTAACCTTGTGCATAAACTGGCCAGAAAAATATGGGGAGCAAATGCAACCACTCCTCGAATGGCCACTCTAGCACTTTTTTTTTCTGCAGCAATATATTGCTCCCCACTATGGAACAAAAGCATGCACACAAAGATTGTTGATACACAGTTAAATGCAGCTATGTAGATTATATCAGGAATGCTAAGAAGTATGTCCTTGCCATGACTTTTAGTCCTACCAAACATTGCTCCCTGTCAGGGCTTGGCCTGGTTAAAGCTATGTGCAGGGTACCCCCAGGACCTTCCCTGCCCTGACTATTGATTTTGTGAGCACATGCCTGTACTGCCAACTCTCCTGACTCTCATCTGCCATGTCCTGACGTTTTTAGGATGATATCAATTGGGAGATGTTAATTCTCACCACTGCTGGGAAACAGCAAACTGGCTTTAGTTACTTCTGGGGCTCCAGTGACTCCTACATCCCATCCTAGCACCACCCAGATGTTACATCGCCACTTATGTATACCAGTCTTAATGGGCAATCTCTCTTTTGCTGTCTTTTCTCATACAGGTTCTTATGCATCTTAACAGCTGTTTTGGCAGAACCAAATTAACACGGGCTACCAGATTTCTTCTCGGCCTCAGGCAAGTCCCATGGCTCATCTTGAGAGGGCTTTCTTTCCCCTCTCTCTTTGAGGATTGTGCACCCTCTAATAGTTCAACAACAAATCAGAGTCCAAAAGAAAACCCAAACTGCATCTGAGACTTATACACTCTTACCTAGATGTTAATTTTCTTGAGTAGATGATTTCCCCCGTTTTGTCCAGAGGGATGGGAATTATGCCAATCTGTCCTCTTCACCCTGCTGGCCCATTGAGGCTATGGCAAGCAGCACAGAAAAACAATAATAATAATAAAAAAAACGCTTAAATATTTAAAACCTCAAATAAGATTCTGCTGCTTTTCTCCTGGCTGGCCTGTCCCTGGCGTAGCTCCCCCGCCATTTGTGCCACTCCACTCTCCAGTGTTCTCGCTGCTGGCATCCCCCGGCTTAATTGAGCTCCCTTGATCTTACTTGCCAGCTGCCTGCCAGCTCCCTGCCACTGCAGAAGTCCCACCCAATGTTTTGGGTCCTGGAAAGCAGCTCCCTGCCATCTGTGTCTACACTTTCCATGCTCTCCATGTTCTTCCATCTCGTGCACTGTCCTTCCACTGCTCCGGGGCTGCTCTAGCTGCACAGAGCAGCTGCTCCAGAACTGCAGCTCCCAGGGCCCTCTCCTTTTTTGGTAATGTCTTTTCTCTCTTCACCAGCTCATCCTCACTCATGGTGTCATCTCTCTTTCCTGTTCTTCTTCACACTCCCCCATAAATCTGCTATGATACCACAAGTGTGAGGAAATACTTTAAGGCCATCCGTAAGCCAAACCTCCCATCAACAAGGACATCACCATGCCACCACCGGATAAGCTCAAATCTAGAAAACCTTTCTGAAAATACACCGAGAAGCTCTATGATGCTCACAAGAGCATTGAAGAACAATGGGGGGAAGCCTGGGCAAATACTAACCTGCTAGAGAAATACATCATCAGCGACCCTACAGTTCTCCAGCCAGGATTTGACCTGCCAAGAAAGATTTGGTTCTCCCTGAATTGCATCCAGACACTTCATGGAAAATGTGGGCACCTACTCCATAAATGGAGGATCAAAGAGAGTCTGTGTTGTGTTTGTGGTGTGATTTTTCAAACAGTGAAGCACATTGTAAATGATTGCCCAATTGGATCATTTACTAGGCATCTAAAACCAATCCATGCAACTACCGAAGCGGGTGACTTATTATCAAATTTAGATATTATTCTATGAATGCTGTAATCCTAAAATGTCACTCAAAAGATTAATTATATTCAAATTCAGGTCCACTGATGTACATAATCTTGTTCAGATTATAAACACATTCTCAAGAAAGAGCAAATGATAAGGCTTGTCTTGATCTTGTCTGTAGTCCCTGTATAATATAAGTAGTTACACTACTTAATCCAGGTTTAGCTGATATATCCTACATAATGGGGAAGGGGGAGGGGGAGGCAGAGGGGACAGGCACTGGCAGAACAGTTAAAGTATATTGCTATAGCTCCAGAGGTGCAAGTCACTTCAATCTTGTGATAAAGGCTGCCACAAATTAACCCTAATGAGTACTTAGTTATGCAGGCAGGGAATTGAGTGGCAGCAGTGTGGGAACACATTATTACTCCATACCCTTCTACACTGTTAGCAATGGAAACAAGTGTGCCCTAACTACAAATGCTTCTATACTTAGTTGGCCACAGATTTTTCCACCTGAGTGTCATATAAAAGAAAAAAATAGCCACAAGAATCAGGATAATAGAAATATGTCAAACACTGAATTATTAAAGTTGTTGCTTTGTAATGAAATATGCACTTCTATATAGGAATAACAATGGGTGGATCCATGATTTTGAAAAGGGGCATGCAGATGGTGAGCTAGGCCAAAAGAAACTAGAAGCTTTATTAGCATGAATTATGACATCATTTGACTCCATCACTGCTGCTTGAATAGAACTGCCATTGCCAGGCAGTTGGTTTAAACTTTAGGTGAGGCAGAAATCAGAGGAGTGCAGCTGCGCCAGTGCACTGCCTTTTCGATCCACCCCTGGGAATAACTAGCCTGATTCTCAGCTGGTCATATTGGAATACCTTCCTTGAAGCCAGTGAAGCTATGTTGTTTTAGTCACTTCCTTGTTTATGATGTGGGAAGTGCAGGATTCCTTATAATTTTGCTTTCACATGGTTTTGTATAAGGTGGGAAATATAAGCACCTTAACCCCTTTTTAGAATACTTTGGGTTTGTTTCTTTTTTTCAAATACATCATCACAAAACAAGACAGGTTGTAAGCCCTAGCTAAAGTAACTACTGAATGAGCTACTGAATATGTATCTACTGTGAGCAAAAGTGGATCCAGGATTTTATAAAGTGAGGTGCAGTGACCAGTGCTGATGGGGTGCACTCTTATTCCCAGCCACCTCCTTCCCTCTTCCCCACTGGGGCAGACAGCCCCTGCCCCAGGAGCAGCAGCTGCGGACTTTAATTCCCGAAAAAGGTAAGCATACCCCTCTTCCCTTTCTCTTCCTTCCCTTCTTGGTCCTCTCCCATCCTGTTCACCCCTTCCCTGTGGTGGGTGCATGCAGGTGTACCTCCCTTGTCCCTACTCCTAGGTTGATGGGGAACACCTGAGGGGAGAAGGCAGGGAGGGGGAACCTCAACCTGTCCACCGCCACTGCAGGTATCCAAGGCTGACCCCAATTCCCATGCAGCCTGGCTGGAGAGGGACAGGAGCTCCCCTTGCCCCTGGGATAGCAGGGATACTGGTAATGGCAGGCAGGAGACAGGTGGGAGAAAATGGGAGGGGAGAGGTTGTGCCTTTGAGCATGGAGGGGAAAGGAGGGGACAATGCTTACCTTCTTTGGGACTTTAATATGTCCCAGGCTGCTGCTCCTGCTGCTTGGTCAGAAAGGGGGATGTGGTCACTGGACCTGCCTCTGACTGTGAAGGACTCTGATGTTCTAAGGAAGCCAGCTGCTATAATGAGGACTACTTCATTTTTGGCTTTCTTCAGAGAGAGTTTCACTTGAAGGCTTGGTTAAAAGGAGAAAGGACAAAGAATTAAGCTGTAAATGCAAAGTCCTTCAAGGTGGTGGTAAGGTGTCTGTATTGCAGATGCTCATGTCACCAATTGTGATGTAGCAAAACTTCACTGATAGTAAGCCAGGCCTGGTCTGAGCACAGATGATCTGGGCAGAGCTTTGAGAGGCCATTAAAATGACGACACAAAGTTGTACTGCTCTCTGAAGGATGCATTCCTATCTTTACCAGATGAGAACATCTTGCAGTCATGAACATCATAAATACTCTCCTGTCTTTGCTGTTTGCCTTTTTGGCTGGGCTGATTTTGATTTTTGGCTTGATTGTAATGTTCTGCATACTGATTTTCAGCACCAGGCTGACTTTTACAATTGGTGAGGCCAAGATGGTCACCATGTTTGAAAAAGGAGCTCCTGAATTTACCCCACCCACTCCAGCTACTAAATCAGAAGCTACCCACGTAAAAATTGAATTTGACAAAGCTGAGCTGATTGCTAAGCTGGTCAAGGAGATTGCTCCTGATTACTGCCTGGTGGGTAACAGCATTTTTCTTTAAGTTGCAGTGGGTGCGTCTATACAAATGCTAACTGTGCAGTAGCCTAATAACACTGCACAGTAATGTGTTGGCAAAAACAATGCTAATATGCTACTGCACACTAGTATTAGACTACTGTTCAGTAAGCATCACTACTGCACATTGATTTAGTACTTGGTTAACCAGCATGTTTTAACTACTGCTGCGAGGCTGGACAGACAATTATGTGGAGGGGTCAATGTGCTGAATAAGGCTAGAATGTAGGGCAGACTTCTGCTGCTGTTTTAGCGCCATGCTTCTTGAGTAGCTTTGTTGAAATCAATGGATTTTGTGAGAAACAGGAAATTAATATGAAGGGGACTAGCCTTTAATGCTTATGAGCTAAGTTTTAGAAGAAGTATTTTAAAAAGTTGTATATACTGGTTAAATAAACTTAAGGTTTATTTGCTGCTCTTCAGGTCGAGAATTCAGGTGGTTTGATAATACAACTGAAGAAAGCAGTCCTGGTTCCAATTTATACTAATACTACTTTAAACCACTTTGCCAATGTAAAGGGCTGTTTAAGAAAGGACAAATGTAAAGGGAGTGTAAAGTACTTTAAGGACTTTTTATATCACAAAGATGCTGTAAAGCATATTTTGTGGAAAGGGATTCTGGGTCAGTTTCTGTATGATAAAGTGCAATAGAGAATAATTACTTTAAAACATTATTATGCAAAGTGACAACACCATAGAATCTAAGATTCTTTTGTTTAAACTGGAAATACTATAGATATCCCTCTATTGTATGAAGAAATACTGACTCTTGTAGAAATGGTGCTCTGTGCCACTGTATTCATTACAGTAGCCCCCACAAACAAGTTTAAAATTAGTATTGCTGCTCTGAACTAACATTAATGCAATATTTTTCATTTACAAAGAATATGAAGCTCTCTCTGAAAAATCAGACTTTGAGTGCCATCTCACTGAAAGTGGAGCCCAAAGACAACACTTGGAATGCCAAAGCAAACATCCAAATCAAGACTGACACCCTGGAAGACAGTGAACTTGATGAGCAAAGATTCATCTTTACCTGTAAACAGCTAAATGGCACCTGCACCTTAACATCTTACAACATTCAAAATGAACCTTCCTTCCAGCAGCTTCAGCTGAGTGATATTGTACGAGTCATCTTGCAGGCATTTTATGGCCCTCTCAAAGTACCATCTGATGTGCAACCCACTGATCCCGGTGGGAATATCAAGACTGAAGAGGTAGAAGAAAGGTACCAGATAAGTGAAGAGTGATCCTATCCTATTCACATGTAGAAATGTGTGACCATCTGCCAGAACTGACTCTTCATAGACTTCAGTCATTGGGGGACAAGTACAAAACTTGCTGGTCTGTTTCTCACCAATTTGCAAAAAAATCACAGCATTCTGTCCTCCTAACAAATCCTTGTTTTTCTTTATAGTTCTTTAAGTTTATAGTGTGCATGTGTGTGCATGCGTGTAGCACTGAGATAAACTGAGGCATGAATTATGAGATAGCAGATATTAACATATATATGATTATATTATTATACAGGTACACACACATATGTGTGTGTGTGTGTGTGTGTGTGTGTGTGTGTGTGTGTGTGTGTGTGTATGTGTATTTATATCACATACATGTTAACATCTGCTGTTTCAATTCACATCTCGGTTTTCCTGAGCACTGTAAGTGATACATCGATAACCCGGTGTATCTCAGTGGTGATGTGACCTATTAGACCAGGTGAAGGTGTGGTACCACTTACTCTTATGTACAGACAGGCAAAGACCTGAAGTGAAAAGTTAATGAATAAAATAAAACCTTTTCAAATTGCTAGTTTGTCTAAGATTAGCCATTTATATCCAAATTGCTTAATCAATACACACCTATTTTACATTTTAAAAAACTCAACATTTAATTATCAAATTGTAGACTTAGGTGCTCAGTTGAGATCAAATATTGATATACTTTTTCAACCAAAAAAAAGCAAATTATTTGTTTTTTAAGTAAAATAGTAATAAAGCAAAAGTAATAAACTATGCAATTTGTAGCAAAGAGTGGAAAACCAAACACACGTAGGCATATTTGACAGACGATGCCTTCAGATACATGCACACATAATTTGGTCCACTAATTTTCTTTTACATACTTCTTGATCCCCAAGGCAAAGTAAAACCTCCATGTTTAAAAAACAGTTCTCCCACTGACATACAAAGCTGAACTAGGGGTGATTGACCCATCAGGATGGTATATTTTCTGCATATCATTTTCTATATTCAGTGAAACAAAAGGAAGTGATGTGTCTATTATCACTTCTGGCCACCCTTGATTCTCCCTCTTAAAAGAACAGGTACTATTTCAAGCTGGATCAACTGGGGGAAATCTTCAGCACAAGACTGGAGCAAGGCTCCAGGTCATGTTTTGGAGGTGTAGAAAGATGTTCTGCTATCACGCCTGAATATTTTGAAGCCTATAAATAGCTAAGAATTATCATGAAGTTCAGGATGCTACTTCTGGAGAAGCACTATCACCGTCTGAATAGTTTAGCAATATTCTGGTAGTATCTGGTAAAGTCTGAAGAATATTATTATCTATGGTCTATAAAATGGTACTTTACTATTTGTGTAATTTTTAAAAAATGCTTTTCACAATACAAGGCTTATACTATTAACTTAAACATAGACTGAGAAAAGAAATCCTTTTTCTTTATTCATTTCTATATAGCGCATTTATAGGATCAAAGTTTTTGTCTTATCTGTGGTTGACTTCTTATGACCTTTTCAATAATCCTTCCATAGAATATGCTATTGTTTATGCAGCCTCTCAAAAAGAGTCAGCCTCTACATATGTGTCATGACATTGCATGCTGACAGCATTGGATGGTGCTTTGAAAAACAATATCTAGGCTCTTCATCAGGTCTCCTGTTTTGGATAACGTTTTTTCCCTTAGAGAATGTGTTGCCCTTGAATGAATGCAGTGTTCATTTAAGATTCACTGCTGAAATTACCTGTATACCTGCCTGTTCCCACTGTAACTACTAAATCTTTTTGTGCCATATAGGGTCCTAAGAGTAATGTAAGTGCCTTCTCAGTATTAAATGACATATTGCTTGACCTTGGTAAAACACTATAAGATTGTAATATGAAATGGACCGAAGAGATTGCTTACCATAACTAATAGATTGTTATAACTCAGAGTAAAGTCTTTACCACCTTCCTGAGCATTTCTGTATAATTTGGAGGGGGAGGGACTGAGGTTGCAATTCTAAAATAATTCCACAAAAATTGTCAAAATTTACTGTTAAAGAAAAGTGAGCATCAGGAGAAGAAAAAGATTCTTAGCATGAATTTAATGTTCATGACTAAGGTTCTTCTCATTGCTGAGGGAAAAAAATGTTTTAACTATTCAGCTATTTTCTATTACTTAAAAGGTGATAGTCAAGACATCTGTGCAAACTGGGTTATTTTAGCTTCTGAGCAATCAGCCAGTAGAATATATGTGTTTCCTCAAGGTTAACAACAAAACAGATTATATCTGCATGTTTTTATTTCTAAAAAAACTTCACATTTTGGGAATGTAAGTTAAGTTTTTTAGAAGATAACGGAATATTTTGTATCCGAGTCTTTAAGTTATATTTTAAATACAGGAACTATTAATGAACAACATAGACTTTCTGTGCCCTGGGAAGAACTGGTGGCGGAAGCTGCCTTGGCAGCTGGGTACTGGCAGCAGTAGCCACCATTCTTGTACCCTCTAAATTGATACCAAGGTCTCACTCATTCTTGGTTACACTACTGAGTATCAGCACTGGCCTACATCTTGTGGTTTATTTTTTTTTCTCTCACTCTCAGAGAGAAATCAGATTAAAGATTTGAACTTGTGCAGGTGTAATTATAGTGATGTGTAACAGACTCGATTAATTGAGTTTGCTGGAGCTTGGTAATTACGGCACTGCTGCTAGCTTCCATGTCTCATGGAGGAGCACCCACACATTTCAAAATGGCAACAGGGTTGGTTTATCTAAAGCTCGTTGAATGATTGTGGGCTTAACTGCTCGGCAGTTCAGTGGGTGGGAAACTGGCTGCATGGTAGGACCCAGAGAGTTCTCATGAATGGATCTGTGTCATCCTGACAAGAAGTGGCCAGTGGTGTCCCTCAGGGGTCCGTGCTTGGGCTGGTCCTTGTCAACATCTTTATCAATGATTTGGATATGGGGGTGAAAAGCTCACTGGCCAACTTTGCGGGTGACACAAAGTGATGGTGAAGTATGGCCATGCCAGAGGATAGGTTGCAGATACAGTCAGACCTGGACAGGCTGGAGAGTTGGGTGGACCAGAACCAGATGAGGTTCAACACTCTTAAGTGTAAGGTACTCCATCTGGGGGCAAACAGTCCCCAACATACCTACAGGCTCAGTGGCAACAATTTGACTTGCAACACGGCCGGAAGGGACCTAGGGGTAGTAATCGACCATCGCATGAACATGAGCTGGCAGTGTGATTCTGTGGCCAGTAGGGCAAACAACATACTGGCATGCATTAACCATTGTATCTCATGCAAAACTAAGGAAGTGTACTCCCACTGTACTCTGCACTGATGAGACCACAGCTGGAGTACTGCATCCAGTTCTGGGTGCCACACTTCAACAAGGTCATGGAAAGGGACTTGGTAGCGGCTTATCACTATATCAGGGGAGTACGTCAAGAACTCGGTGAACAGTTGTTCATCAGGGCATCCCTGCAGAAGATGAGGAGCAATGGATACAAACTCCTGTAAGACTGCTTCAGGCTCAATTCCAGGAAAAACTCCTTCACGGTCAGGGTGTCCAGACTGTGGAATAAACCCCTCCAGTGGTGGTGTGGTCACCTACCCTGGAAATCTTCAAAGGGAGACTGGGAAGTTACCTCACTAGGGTCACTTGACCCCAGTTGTCATTTCCATCCTAGTGCAGGGGGACTGGACCCGAAGATCTACAAGGTTCCCTCCAGCCCCTAGCAAACTATGAATCTATAAATACTTTGACCTATTGGATAAAATGGAATGACTCACCGCCCAGGGGGCCCAAGGTCAGTGAAAGATGCTGAAAGCATTATGTATACTTGAATTCATGTAGCCATCAAAGATTTACATATAAACAGATTATATGTAATTTTCAACTCAAGTAATAGATTGAAGTATTAATAAGTGAACCTTCAAATTTAATGGCATGTCCATCAAAAAGTGATGTGACATTTTTGGTATTGTCCTAAAATGCAGATGCATTATTAAAAGTGAATCTGTGAAGTGACCCTCCTAAACATTTGAGCTGCTGGAGGGTGACTATCCAATTTGTCTGAAGTTGAATTAATTCTGAGTGGCTCAGTAATTCTCAAATATCAAAGATAATTCACTGTACCAGAGGTTAATCTGACTAACAGGCATTGTGCCTGGGTGTTTCTCAGCCTCAGAAAAAATGATAAAGGTCAAAGTATACTTTTGGAAGATCTTTCCCCAAGATACCAGACTAGACTTAATTTATGATCATACAGAAAAAGCTCTTTTCCCCACCATAATTGACATGTTTTGGGAATACGATAAAATATTCATTACAGAATAATAACTACAAAGCCCTTATACAACAACATTTGATGCATCCCTCAAAGTGGATAAAAGTTGAGAATTTTAATGGTTTTAATAAATTGTGGCTTTGCACTGCTGACATTTGCCTTTAAGTTGGCAATAATTGTACTCTCCCCTTTAGAGACAAATTTGATAGGCTTCTGACAAGGTAGGAAAGTTTTCAGCAAGTTAGAAAGTGGGCTTGGAGAAAATGAAAACAATATTTGTTGCCGAGTGTGGCAACAGCAGCCACCAAAAGTAATGATATTTTTTCACATGATACCAACACAAGAATAAGGTCTGTACCTTTCAAATGGTGCTGTATGGGCTGACCTGGTAATCCAAAGAGAACCTTTTTGCCTTCAGTGGGATTCTGGGAAGCTGTAAAAGTGGGCCCATGAAGTCTCCACTGCAGGGTTAGAGTCTTCATCTAGGAAGGTGGTATAAAAAAAACCTTACCAGCCCTTATAATTGCTGATCTGTTATGAGTTAGTTTTGATTATTTACTTAATATTAATATGGTTGCTAGTGTTCATCTAGGTCATTGTTATATAGTTAATGCAACAAAACTTACCTCAGAGACACCCAGAAATAGATATAGACTTGGATGAAATGCTTGATAATTGCCCACCCCTCACCTTTTTTCAGAATACTATAGAATTGTTTTATGTTAAAGGCAAAAAACCCACATCTGTCTGCATTGGTACTGGCCACTACATACCACAGAGAGGGTTACATAGAAGGATTACAGAGAAGACAGACAGTGTTATATTCTATTACCTTGCCTCATAGGTCCCTTTAGAGCAGGGCATCATAGAGAGAGGCCTGTGAGTAAAGGCTATACTGGGAACATAAAATATTGAACAAGAGGTGGTTTTGCTTAAAGTACATGTTGATGCTCCCTTTGGAATTCACAGAAGATGAGTATTATGGATGGATGAAGTGTTAAAGAAGGAAGTATTTATTGTGGCATGACAGATAAGAATGAGGGAGTTCAAAGACTGAGTGATATGGGAATGGCTGAGGTTGAAGTAGATATGAGACGTGAAGAATATTTTTACTCTAGATATGAAGAGCTGAGGTGATGGAAGGGCGGGAAGCAATTAGTCATCAGTCACATTATTAGTTCTATTGATTTACACTGCTCACAACGCTAAGGACTTTGGGTGTCTAAACACATGCTCCAGGGGTGAGGATGGGGCAGCTCCAAGAGTCACTCTAAAGGGCATCTCATGTATCAGCACCCCCACACTTCAGAATGGTGGCAGGGATATTGTAGAAAGAGAAGAGATTGGTAAGACAAGACCTACCCACATCAAAGCCATGCTGGCTGTTGTTCAGAATCTTACCCTCAACAAGCACATCACACACAGATTCTTTAACGAGTTTTTCCAGGATTTTCCCTGAGATGGAGGTTAGGCTGATTGGCCTATAGTTGCCCAGGTCCTCCCTCTTCCCCTTTTTGAAGATGGGTACAATGTTGATCCTCTTCCAATCCTCAGGGATCTCCCCTGTGTGTCATGATTTCTGAAAGAGTTTTGCCAGGGGTTCTGCAATGACCTCTGCCAGCTCCATCAGCACTCTCAGGTAAAGTCCATCTGTCCCGCTGACTTATAAACGTCTAGCTTTTCTAGTTGGTTTTGCACCAGCTCAGCATCCAGTGAGAAGGCTATCATTCCCACCATGCCCCCTGTGATCCTTATCTAACTTGTCTTTCCCCTTGGTCCAGTGAACTACTGAAGCAAAGTGGGCATTCAGGAGTTCAGTTTTTTTCCTTAGTGTCTGTTACCAACTGTCTTGAGGTGTTAAGTAGGGGCCCCACACTTCCATTTGTTTTCCTTCTGCTCCCCATATACCTAAAGGACTTATTGTCATTGCCTCCCTTGGCTAACAAACTCAGTCGCCACCTTTGCTTCCTTAATCATTTCCCTACAAGTGTGGATCACTGTTGGATAGTCCTCCTTGAGGACTGTCCCTAGCTTCCACTGTGTGTATGCCTTTTTTTTTTTTTTCCCCTCTTTTTCAAGAGAACCGCAATGTTCCTATTGAGCCAGGAGGGCTTGCCAGCCCTTCTGCTACCTTTCCTCTTCATGTGAATGGTTTTCTTTTGTACTTCAAGGTTATGGTCCTTGAGGAATGACCACTCTTTGTGCACCGTATTTGCCTTCCCTCCCTGGTCCTGCATTACCTCCCCTACTAATACCCTGAGCCTGTTGAAGTCAGTATTCATAGATTTCATAGACATTAGGGCTGGGAGGCACCTCAGAAGATCATCGAGGCCAGCCCCACACCCAAAGGGCAGGAAGTCAGCTGGGGTCATAGGATCCCAGCAAGATAAGCATCCAATTTACTCTTGAAGGTGTTCAATGTAGGTGCTTGAACCACCTCCGATGGCAGGCTGTTCCAGACCTTGGGGGCTCGGAGAGTAAAGAAACTCTTCCTTATGTCCAGCCTGAAACGGTCTTGCAGTAGTTTATAACCATTCGAACTTGTCATCCCTTGGGGATTGATTTACAATCAATCTGCTGAACAAACGTTCCCCCAGAAAGGGGTGGTCACCCCTGATAAACTTATAGGTGGCCATCAGATCACCCCTGAGCCTGCGCTTTTCCAGGCTAAAGAGCCCCATGGCTCTCAGCCTGTCGTCATAAGGTTTGTTTTCTTGACCTCTAAGCATGCACGTGGCTCTTCTCTGGACTCTTTCAAGCTTCTCCACATCCTTTTTGAATTGTGGAGCCCAAAACTGAATGCAGTACTCCAGCTGCGGCCTCACCAAGGCCAAGTACAAGGGGAGAATGAAGTCCCGGGATTTGCTTGAGAAACATCTATGGATGCAAGCCAGCATTTTGCTGGCTTTACTAGCCACAGCATTGCATTAAAGGCTCATGTTCATCTTGTGGTCAATGACGGCCCCCAAGTTTCTTTCTTCCATAGTGCTAGCCAGTGGAGCACTGCTAAGCCTATAAGGATGCTGCAGGTTTTTCCTCCCAAGGTGGAGAACCTTGCATTTTTCGGTGTTAAACACCATCAAGTTCTAATCCACACATTTGCTGAGCCTGTCCAGGTCAGCCTGGATCACTCACCTGCCTCTGGTGTGGATGCTTTCCCCCAAAGTTTGGTGTCATTGGTGAACCTGGCCAGTCCTCTTCTGACTCCAATGTCCACATCATTAATGAAGATGTTGAACAATATGGGTCCAAGGACAGAGCCTTGGGGGACCCCACTGGTCACAGGGCACCATGATGTTTGACTTCCATCAATTACTACCCTCTGGGTCCAACTACGGAGCCAATTTCTCAGCCAGAGGATTGTGGTGAATCCAAGGCCACAATTGGCCAGTTTTGCCAAGAGGTGATCATGGGATACCAGATCGAAGGTTTTTTTGAAGTCAAGATATATGATATCAATCTCTTCTCCCTCGTCCATGTGATAGGTCACCTGGTCATAGAAGGAAGTGAGATGGTCAAGCAAGACCTACCCACAACAAACCTGTGAAGTCCAGGACTTCAATCCTGCTGGTTGATTTGTCAACCTTGCGATAGATAGCGAACCTGATGAGCTCATGGTCACTGTTGCCCAGACTACCCTCAACGTTCAAGCCATACACCAGCCAAGACCAAATCTAGGAGAGTGGTACCTCTGGGTGGTCCTTGCACTTCCTCGGTCAGAAAGAGCTCCTCAATTACAGTTACAAAGTTACATGACTGATCCAACCTAACCGAGTGTTCCTCCCAATCTATGTCTGGGTAACTGAAATCACCCAAGATAACCAAGTCCCTTGCATCTGTAGTCTCTTTCAGTTTTCGAGAGGACTCCAGATCAAGCTCCTCCCCTGTGGTTTGGTGGCCTATAGTAAACGCCCACACTTAGGTCTCTCTGACCTCTGCCCTCCTCCTCCCACCTCCACCCCAGAGGGTTTCAAGCTACTTATCTTTGGAGCCAATGTCAACCTGCAGAGAGGTGTACTGTTCCCTCACATAGAGAGCTACCTCTCTGCCTTTTCTCCATGCTCAGTTCCTTCTGTGTAGGGTGTAACCCTCTACAGCTACACTCCAATGATGTGAGGAGTCCCACCAGGTCTCCATGATCCCTACCAGGCCATATTGACTGTTACAGAGCAGGGGAGCTCTCCTTCTGCTTGTTCTCCATGCTGCTGGCATTGGTGTACAGGCAGCTGAGGCCCCCAACTGACACCCTCAATTTCCTGAGCAGCTGTGGGAGAACAATTCCATTAGCATTTTCAAAAACAGTTATCTTTTAGTGTCCTCCATGTGGGAGCTTTCCTGTGTGCTAGTCCCCAGGCATGTTTCACTTGGAGTTTCCCCATCCCCCAGAAAAGTCAGTTTAAAGCCCCGCCTAGTAGACCAGCCATCCTGGCTGAGAACAGGGACTTACCTCTCCACATGAGGTGGATGCCATCTTGTCCCAGGAGTCCTCTCTCCCTGAAGTGCGTGCTGTGGTTGAAGAAAGCAAAGCCCTCGCGGTAGCACCACTCAGAGGTATCTGTTTACTTCTTCCACACAATCTTCCCTTGAGATCTTCCCTCAATTTAGTTATTTGTTAAAACTGCCTAGCTGTTGAGTCTAGACCTTGTTACTGCTCAGAACACACAAACAGAATTTCAATATAAAAGAAAGAGTGTGAGAGAGAGAGAGAGAGAGAGAAAGAGAGAGAGAGAGAAAAAAAAAGTGAGCAAGAACAAGCACAAGCATTCAAGACAGGATAGCCTACCAGTGCATTCTCAAGGTAACTAACCATAATCTGAGAAAATGTAGCAAAGTGTGTTGCATTGTACTTCTGTGTTGTAAGACTTATGACTCTTTGTATGTGGCATATTGCTGTGGTTGTGTTGACCCACACTGTTCAGAGCTTTGTTTAAAGAATGATCTGTTCAGAAATTCTGTTAACAAGAGCCAGAACCATAAACTGGATTCTACTGTGAAGTCTAGAAGACTTGGCTTGAACTGTAAAAGGTAGTTGCTTAAAGTCAAGCAACATAAAATCCATTCAAGTGGAGTTTGTACCACTCATTGTGCCCTGAGTAACAGAAAATGATGCTGCCCCCCACCATGTAAAACCCCCCCATACATTTAAAGTTTTATTCACTATCTACTCTCAGCAATTTTCTAGTTTTTTTTTTTTAGCAAAATAACAAAAGTTTGAGGTTAGATTTCTTTTAAATGAATATTTTGCCAGAACAATTTGAGCTTTTCAAAATTCAAATTTTTCATTAAAAAAAGTCTGAAAATTGTTTACTGGCTTTTACCTTGAAATGATTTTCAGCCAGTGGCTGCCCTGCAACAATTGCACTTTGCAGTCCATTATTGCATTTGAATACTAATGCTTTATAAAAATGACCCTGGTCATTTTTATAAAGAGAAAGATAGTTCTCTGAGCCTAAGTTGTTGTATGTAGTTATCCTCTTAAAACATTTTACTCTACAGGGCTCTAATTGCTTCTGACCTCAACTAAAATCACAAGCTGAAAGATGTAGGTTGTGCAGCAAGTCATTATTGTATGGCTTTAAGATTTTCTATGGAGGTACTTTTAAACTGGAAATCTTATCAAAACACAAGCAAGTGTTTACTTTTTATTCATAATACCTTTGTCACGGGGCGAGGCGCAGGGGCAGCCGTGATCCCTCTAGCGCCCCCCTACCGTGCCAAGTAGGTGATCCAGCACCCTTTTATCTCGCCCGCCACGTCTTTGATGATATCTGGTTCTATATGGGAGGCTGCCTTTGATCCCCTAGTACACGGTGTTATGCTGGAACTATTCCCCGTTCCGTATGGGGTGACTTGGTGCACCCCAGCCTTAAGGGCTATGCGTGCCTCCAACTTCCCCTTTAGCACACCCCAAGCCTCACAGCTGTACCAGACGTTCTCGTGTCATATGCTCACCCCTACCTGGGGTCTCTTGATACGCGCACTCCCTCTCTGGGGTTTCTCCGTACGTGCGCCCAATATACTCACCCCTCCCAGGCTTCTGTCCACCCTCTCGCCCTTTCCGGGGCTCTAGTCGCACACTCGACTCTGTAGAGCTCGTATCGGCCAGGCCCCTATCCGCACATCCGCCCCTCTCCAGGCTTACTCTTGCGCGCCTGCCCCTCTCCGGGCCTTCTACCACACGCTCGCCTTTCTCCGGGACTTAGTGTCAGTAGGGTGCTAGTTGCTCACCATGGAGCCTCTTATTTTAACCTGCCCTCCAGGTATATCGCATGCCAGCCTCTCTCCCGGATTCTTACTGCACGCTCACCCAGGCTTCCTGTTCCCGTATGCCCGCTCTCTCTGGGGCCTGTGCCCCGCTGCCCGCCCTCTCTGGGGCCTGTGCCCCGCTGCCCGCGCTTCTCACCTGCACTCAGGGCTTCCCGTGGTTGGGGCTCAGGCGGCCTTAGCCTTACCTGGCTCCCAGACCCACCTTCTCAGGCCCAGCTCGTGTGCTTCCCACGCTTAGGGATCAGGTGGCCCGTAGCCGTGCCTGGCCCCTGACCCTTCTTCTGGGTCGTATACCCCACTGGGCAGAATACTGCCCCCTTACAGGGCCAGGGTCACAACACCCCACAACATCGCACCTCTCCCTGGTGCTCACCCATAGTGCCAGCTCCGGCAACAATCACTGTGCCACCCTGGCACCGCTTGCAGTGCCCTTACTGGGAACCAGGAACCCCTGAATTATTGGGGGAGCTCCTGTGAGGCCTCCTCACACCCCTACAGCCTCTCCTCATCCTCTGCTCTGCACACAAACAGCCCTACTGCAAAGCAAACTACTAGCCAACCGGCTCTAACTCAAAATAGGCCTACCAGCTATAACATAAGGGTCCAGGCCCAAACTGGTCCTCTTGCAAAGGCATCTCCACCAGGATTTTTTCTGCCCTCACCATGCTGCTGCCCTGCCCTGCCCTGCCCTGCCCTGCCCTGCCCTGCCCTGCCCTGCCCTGCCCTGCCCTGCCCTGCCCTGCCCTGCCCTGCCCTGCCCTTCTACAGAGCTCCTGCACCTCAGGCTGCCAGGAGGGAACTAGCTCTGACCTCAGCCCGGTCTCTTATAAAGGGCAGGCCTTGTCCCCTTCTAGCCAGCTGACCAACATTAGTTGCCCCAGCAACCCTCACCTGTGCTGCCCTGTTGATTGGCAGCTGTCCTTATTACTATTACTAGTAGCGAGCACCCTAGTGCTCTGCTACAATCTTCTTTCCTCATGCTTTGGTCTACAGGCAATACATGAGCATTTGATCAAATAGAATAAACCACATTTAATTGGAATAAATGAATAATGAAATAGTAAAAATTTTAAGGGTACCTGGGCACCTGAGTCAGAGATAAACAACAAAAACTTTTGAGGATAAGAACCAAAATGACGCCAGGTCTATCACTTTTTAAAAGCATTTATCGTCAACTTCTCTGGGCATAATTACTCTTTTGATTTTAGAAAATAATATTCAAATATTATTTATTGGTAGTTGAAAGAACCCCATTATCTGGTCAACTATGGATATTAAGCCTATAGTTATTTTAGTTATTTTTAAACATTGCTAAAGTGGAAACTGGACCTCCAAATGCATAGTGGATGAGCCACCTGGAACTCAATGGAGTAAAGGAAAAATAAGGATTTAGTAATTAATGAAACAAAACTGGGATATTTAAGCTATATGGCTACCTGTAATTGTCCATAAATTTCCTATGTAATATTGGATTCCCTAAATTATCTATTTTTTCTGTCTCATTTTCCTTATCTAAATGATGGGAATTGAGATAAGAATTGCCATACTGGATCACACCAGTGACCTAAGTACCCTCTCTTTACTTACACCTTATGGAACATAGAGTGGCTATGAAATGACTCCAAATATTTTAAGTTGAATTTACAGGGCCCCACATCTGAGCACCTCAATTCCTAGCATGCTATAACTTGATCAAGGTAGGTAGTTTTATTATTGTGAGAAAGAGAAAGATTCACCGTGCTCCAAAGCACAAGGGCTAAACAAAGGCTTAGCGACCCCAGGTCTACAGCTCCAAAGAACTGGGCAGAAATCTCCCTTACTCAGGTGTTTCTGGAGGGGAGGGGCAGGGAACTCCCATGCCGGTATAAAGAAGAGCCCGGGACAGGAAAGAGAGGGGAGTGTAGAACGGGAAGGGGGAGGAGCTGGCTGACACACCTGCACGGAACCCTGAGAGCAAGGTGGAGAGCTGGTAGGAGACTTGCAGGGAGTAAGCCCCACAGAGGGAAATTAGAGCAAAGACTACTGACCTGGTGGGGCTCAGAACTGTTTGTTTACACGTTGGGAGCTGGCAGAGCCTGGCAGAGTTTTGTACCATAATATCCCTAATAGAGGGGGCACTCTAGATTTTGCGGTACTGTAAAGTGTGTAAAAGTGGCACAAGCCAAAAATGGTGTCACAGATGGACCTAATGTGCTAAAGGGAATCATGGCAACCTCAACAAGAGGCTCAGAGAGAGCCACCAAAGATGAACTGATCTCATGAAGGTCAATTTGGTTTGCTCTTGGCTAAAAGCAGCTGGAACAATAACCCAGGCCAGGAGTGCCTGTTTTGTTTTCTTGTTTTCCTGGGCTTTTTTTTTTTTTTTGATTGGAACCAAGGTCACATTGAAAGACCAACTGGCTGATCAGAACCCGGTGGAATGGTCGATGGTGTAGGGGTGGCAGAGCCCTCAGGAATGTAGGACCTTCGCAGGACAATGATGTGACTACTAATGGGACTACATGTACAGGTACTGAACCAACTCCTTTAATGACAAGTTGTGGCAGGAAAACATGGGCGTGTAGATCTCCAATTAGAAATGGTTCCACCCTAGTCAATCAGCAGGCAGTGTCCTACAGGTCTGCAAGTGACTGAGATACTTGACAATTATATAAAGGGGAAGCTTCACCTTCTTAACAGGTGGCAGGGGGCAAGAATGAGAGAGCAGTGTCATGTGCAACTGCATTACATTTACATCATGGGCTGATTTGGAATAGTTTTGAGGGATAAAACTATAAAATATTCATGCTACACCTAGCAGCTTTGGTTGCATGTATAAGTTCTTGTTATCTGATGGTTGGTGCAAGAAACATAGGTTATATAAAAGGAATACTTTTAAGAATGAAGTGTGACTGGTTTAATGTGATAGTACTTTGATTTTTGGCTACTGGTGGCTTAAGATTAAAGGATGTGTATTAAAATCCTAACATTATCATTTATTATAATTAAAATGTATCAGTTGATTGTAATAAAATATGCATAAATTAATGGTTAAGTGTTAGGACCACTTTTTTTTTAATGTAAAATGTTTAAGTCAACATGACTATGTGATAAGTCCATATTGAATTATGCATAAAAACACTGCTGATAATTAGGAGCCAGGTACTCTTTGTGAAAGGAAATAAGACTGAAATAATCTGAAGATTTTCAGGTGCTGGGCAATATTCTCTGGAGAGAACTTGTAGCTTCTAAAAATGTGTGACCTGGTTTCAGCATGACACATGCTACTTGAGGGCATCTTGGGAAAAGGGAACCTCTTTAAAAGCAATAAATATGCACCACAAAACTTGAGTAAACATTTTTCAGCCTTATTTCCTTTCACAAAGAGTGCCTGGCTCCTAATTATCAGCAGTGTTTTTATGCTTAAATCAATATGTACTTATCACACAGTCATGCTTTATGTCATCCACAGAAGAGACTAACAGATATGTGAGAGGGACACAATAGTATTGCTTTCCCACAGTAAGGAAAAAACAATTTAGATTTGGTGTAAAGCCTGTGTGAAGCAGCAAGTATTTGGTTCAGATTCAGAGACAGTGATTTGATTCAGTGACTTGAATCACTTTCCTGATTCGATTCAACCAATTTGGCTTTGGAGATTTGGCACTGATTCAGAGATTGGGCCATAAATTATAATGGGGAATCAGTAAAATACCTATAACTTTGTCCTTTTTTTTGCAGATTCAGCTGAAAACAGCAGGAATGGTAGGACTTTCAGAGGACATGAATCCTGCCATGTTTCAAGGAGATAGGTGCAGGGGTTTCTGTGAAAGTGCGCCTCGAGGTTCTGAAAGCAAATAAAAAAGCAAATAGGTGTAGAGTGAAGAGGGTGGCACTCAGCCTGTCTGCAGATGGAGCTTGGGGAACCCCAGCAGTGGGAGGTTCACCTTGAGGAACACCAGCTGCTCCACCAAACCAGGATCCAAGAAGGTGCGGTGGGGTGTCACTATATCCCCAGCAATACTGAACACCCTCTCGCTTGGCACGCTGGTCAGTGGACAGGACAGGTGTTCCTGGGCAACAGTGGCTAGATCCTGCCACACCTGGCTGTGGGTTACCCACTTGGCTAAGGGTTGCAGTGCAGTGGCTCCACATCCTCAGTGAGATAGGTAGCCACCAAGGCATCTGGGCTACCTGCCTGATGGTGGGGTCTGGTACCTTTGGACCTTACCATTGAAGCCAATCCCTTGGGCCACACTGGCAGCAGCTGTGGTGGAGGAGATTGGCTTGTGGTTGGAGTGCTGGCACAAGAAAGTGGATCCCCCTCCTCCATGTTCCCCCTCCTCTGCTCCTCTGCCTCCCTGACTGTTCACCAGCACCTCCATCCAGTGATTGAGGGTTTTGCTCCTACAGACACTCCCCTTTACCCTCAGGTTACACATGCCTGTTAGCACATGGACTGTACTGGACCACAATGGAGCCAGCCATTTTTTGATGACCTCCTTCAGCTGCTTCATCAGTGCTTGCACCTCTGGTGAAAGTGGCTTGCTGTAGCCAGGAACATCAATCCCCTGGAACTTTTTCCATTTCATTCCCAAGCTCCTTCACTATGGAGATCACTTGGCTAAGGAGGGCATCACTAGCAGTGAGGCTCTTGGTGGCCTTGAGGAATGGCTGGAAGACCACCAAAATCTGGGAGAAGGTATCCCACTCAGTTTTGTTAAGGGAGCTGCTGATCCCAACCTCCCCAAGCAAGACCATCTCATGGATGGCCTTCTGTTGCTTGACCAGTCTTTCTAGCATCAGGTATGTGGTGTTCCACTGAGTCTCTACATCCTGCATGATTTTGTGCTGCAGGCTGCTCAGCTCTGCCTGTTGGTCTCACAGCATCTTGCCCCCCTTGATGCTCTGGTGCAAGTAGCTCGCCACCTTCCTGGCATTTTGAAATGAGCTGGCTGGAAGTGATGGCGCCATCACCAGGAGCCCTGTCCCCCTCCAAAGCATCCCTGACAATGAGGTGGAACTTGCAGATGCCAACTAAGTGGCATCACACACCTCCTTGACCATATTGGCCCCATTGTCGGTGATCTTGAACACACAGGTGAGCTTGCCCTGCTCAATGAGCCACCCCTGCACCATGCAGTTCATGGCCAACATGATCTTCCTTGCCATGTGGGACTCATTCATCACCTTTACTTGAAGAGCCCACTGATGCCCTGACTTATTGCACCAGTACCCTTTGAAGGAGGGGTATACATGATCTCCACTCGGGCTGTTCCAGATGTCTGAGGTGAAGTGCAAAGCTACCTGCAGTCCTGCCTTCTGCAGGTCCTCCCTCAAGTACTTTCTGCTTGCCTCATACAGGGAGTGCAACACCATCCTGCTAAAGGTGGTGTGTGCGGGCACTTGGTAGGAAGGGGCCACAAGCATCATGAACCACCTGAGCCGTGGACATTCAACAAAGCAGAAGGGCTGGCCATCCAGATCAAGAATCTCCCCAGTGCTCTGAGTGACCTTGTTTGCCTTTGGAACGTGCCTCACTTTGTCTCCACCTTTTCCCCAGTGGTCCAGGGTGGCCTGCCTCTGCTTCTTGGGGATGGGAGCCTGGAAGCAAGAGGGAGACTTCTTTTTGGGCACACTCTGACTGGTGCAGCAGCAGCACCATGATGGTGAAGTGCTGGCAGGTAGCATACCTGGGATCACCTGGGATCTCAGAATGACCCCACACTACACCACCTCCCTGCTTCTAGGTTGAGGGTGGGGATCCTGTCTTATCCCCCTTCTCACCAGGCAGAGGCACAACAAGAGGAGAATCTGAGCCATCTGCCCCCACAACCTCCTTGAAAGTGCCTTCCAGAGAAGGAGACCTGCCTCTAGGGGAACTTTGAGGGGTGTGCAGCACAAACTCAGATTCCCCCTCCTTCCCCAGAATATCCTTTGCTATGGCCCTGAGCTCCTCTGCTTCCAGATCCAGCTTTTCCTCTGGCACTGCAATGCTCACACTGAGAATTGAAATTGGGGTGAAGAATGTCATGCTACTTTTGGTTAGTGATGGTGGTGAAGGTGCAGGTACTGCTACTACCTCCTTGCTCCCACTAGCAGCAGAAGATGCATCACTTCCAGGAAAAAGGCTGTGTCTATGTTTGTGGGGGGGTGGAACTTGCAGCTTTCTCTCTGCCCCCTCTCCCTCTCCTGCCAGAAGACCTGGCACCTGCCTTTCCAGCATGCTTCATAATGTTCGGTGTGCTGCAAAGTGTATGCATGTGTGTGTAATATATATTGTGCTTTCCTGTATAGTGATGACACACTGTTAGGGAAAACACAGATTTCTTTTTGTGGGGGGAAAGAATCAAGGTAGACTAACAAGAACAAATAAGAGGATTTTTGGGGAAAAATAAGTTGAAAGGAATGGATAGGGATAACAATAAGGATTGTAGGCAAGAGTAAATAGGAAAGGATTGGATACAACTTACAAGAAGATAGACTAGCTACCAAGAAACTAGATAGCAAGCCAGAGCCAAGAGAAAGACAGCTCACAAAAGGCACAGATCACTTCAGACAGAGCTTGAGATGTTGTTTATATGTCCCTCCCCCAAAGCATTGTGGCTGGGAGAGAACTGAGAGAAAGATCACAGTCACTGCCCACCTACAGATTTCAATATCAGAGCAGTATTTCTCCTGCTCTCAGCCTTTGCCATATAGGGAAGATCAACCCATCCCACTCCCTCTTCTCAGTTTGTTTCCTGGAAGCCTTCTAAATCTCCAAATCTCTATGAATTGATTCTGAGGCTTCCAAATCAGTTTGGATATTTTGATGGGTCTCCCAATTTGGAGTTGGAGATTCGGCCACTGAATTGAGTTGAATCTCCTCCGAATTGAATCAGCTTCCGAAGGTTTGCACAGCCCTAGTCTATACATTTAAACGATCTTGGATTTATCTCTGTTATGAGATGGGAAGAATTCTTGATACTTAGGATCCTATTTTTGTGTGAAAGAGAAGAGTATAAACTTTTTGAACAAAAGCATATAGAGTACATGAAGATTAAAAAAAAGACATGTCAAGAAGGATATTTACTATTTTACACTTCGTTGTCTACTGAGAGAGAAGTTTGAGATGTTACAGTAGCGAAATAAAGAATACATCATTGGGTTAGAAGAGCTAATAGGACTGTTCTTTTAAATGTCCACATAACTGTGGAGCTACTACTGAAATGTTCTTCCTTGATGTAAATCATATAATTTTCCAGTATCAAGAAGATCTATTTTCACATAATTCTGGCAGTCTGTTTTGGTTGGTCTTCAGAGAATGATCTTCCAACTGTATGTACAAGGTAAACGTTTGTCATTCTTAGAAGTATTGCACCAGTCTCAGAAATGAATCCAGGAACAATGTCTTAAAGGAAATGGATGAAAAGGTACCTGTTTTATTCCTGTTAAAGAAATATAATAAATTGTACAAAAAAAAATCTTTACATCCTGGAGAATCCCAAAGCAGTGTACTGATTTCCTTTGGTTTTGTTTCTGGAAACATTTATACAGCCACTTGTATAACTTTACTCATGTTACTAGTGAGATGCCTTCAGGGGTGCTGACAGATGTTCAAGGACCCCACTCTAATCCATGGCACTTGACATAAAGTGCCATGAGTTAGAGCACCCATCCCGCTTACTAAATAGACCTTTGCTTGTTGGGGGGCAGGGTGGTATTGAGTCTGCCTGCAGGGAACAGCGAGCTTAGGAGCTCCCACTCTCCCCACCCCCACCCTACCCTACCCCACCCCACCCCACCCCACCATGCCCAGCTCTGGCACTGTCAGCAGGAAGGGGAGGGAGAGGAGGAGGGAGGAGGAAGTCAGCAGCAATGAGCTGCCAGCTGTGCTTTGAGTGCCCTGAGCTGGAGGGATGGAGGCTGATTGGAGTTCCCCCACCCCCACGGCCTGGCCTGGCTCCTTACAATGCTTCATCCAGGGCAACTTGGAGGGGCACAAGGTGGGGAGTACAATCCACCCCACACTCCTCCAGCTCAGGATGGGCAAAACACAGCCAACAGCTCATTGGTGCTGGCTTCCTCCTCCTTCCTCCCCCCTCCCTTCCTGCTGACAATCATGGGGACAGGGCTGGGGTGCATTAGCCCAGTCCTAATCACACAAAATATCAAACATAGGGAACACAAGTTCCCTAAGGCACTCTAAAACAGAGTGCCTTAATCTGATACCTGATTTGAGGAGGATTATTTTTTTGTGTAATTCACCACTTTAAAAGCATTCTGTAAGCATGCTTGTGTGTTGTGGCATGGATGTGGAGTGCTTTGGGGGGCTGATCATGTGAAAAATGTAACTTCTGTCTGCACCTTGTATGTGTGTTTTGGATCGGGGATAGGGGAGGAGGGGGGAAAGGAGAGAAAGAGTTGGAAATAGAACTAGAAGCCATTTCAAGATCTGGAGGTTTTGCATCCAAAAACATCACTTCTAAGATGCACTATTTAACAGCATGAAGTAATGCGGCACATGAGTGTAAGTTGGGAAGTGGGGATTTTCTAGAGATAAAGCAGGAGTTTAATTGCTATGTCAATACATTATTTCATAGATTTCATAGACATTAGGGCTGGAAGGGACCTCGAGAGATCATCGAGTCTAGCCCCCTGCCCAAAGGGCAGGAAGTCAGCTGGGGTCATAGGATCCCAGCAAGATAAGCATCCAATTTGCTCTTGAAGGTAATTATATAAGTAATTATATTTACTCTTCAGAGGTAGCCCTTTTTGTAGGCTGGGTTTCAGTTAATATCTGAAGAAATAGCCATGGTACCTGAAAGTTTTTAAAAGGTTGAGCAGACAGAAGGGGTATTTTTACACATGCAAGTTCTGCAGCGCCAGACGCTTTGAAAAGCACTCAGTGCTGTGATGCTCGCAGTTGTATAAGTGCGTATAAATGCTCAAGGTGCACAAATAAATGGAGTCTGTTATCATAATCAGGCACCCACTTTCATCACACCTTCTCCAACTGCATTGGAAGAGAACTTAGAAACCTATTTTTTGTCATACCTTATACATTGAGGTAACTGCATACTGAGTGCTCTCTGATTCAGAGATGGCCTACCAGAGAGTCTTGAATAATGTTCAGAAAAAAAAGATTCCTCCTCTGAAGCCTTTGCAGAATCCTGGGACATAGAGCATGATACATTTTATGCTGCTGAACAGTGAGTTGTGCTCATCCTGCTACAGTTCATCACTCCTCCCTGTGGATGTTTTATATTCAGAGATGCCATATGACTATGGGTTTGTGCCCTGATGAATTTGGCATCTGATTTTTCTGAAACCCAGATGCACAAAATTAAACTAAGGATTTCATTCCAAATAGTGAAATTCAAACAAGTCTTTCTGGTATTTTTTTAACTAGTGGGAAGTCAGAAGGGACAGTGCAGATCAGCAATCCCTTTTTACCAGTTGCAGCAAAAAGACTAATTCTTAAGAGTTCTGACTTGATGCTGTACATGCTCTGAGGATTTCTGCAGTGGTAGAAAGTCATCCAGCATAGATTGGTTACAGTAGCCCAATTCAGAACTAAATACCTAATATGGGCTAGATTAGAAACTGCCTCTCCTTTTGATTATGTTTTCAAGGATACTGGAAGAGGGGTAGGAGAAGAGGGAATGTTGCCTTCTAAAGTTTGTCTAACATCCCTCCCAACTATATAGTTGGTACAATAGGTTGGTCTGGTCTCCTGTGCCAGTCCCCCTGCTGCCCACTCCCCCATGCCTCCCCCTCCTACCACTTGTCCCCTTTTGCACCTGCCTTGTCCCTCTTTACTTTTGCAGCTGCTCTTGTTGTTTTCACTGGGAGCATGAAGGACTTGGCTGGGCCAGGCAGTAGCTTTGACTTCAGCCCAAGCTGGGGCTGGGGCTGGATTGCAACAGCTTTCCTGCCACTCCATGTGCCTCTTCCCTGCACACCCTCTTCTCTGTACATCCATTTCCCCATGCCCCTCCCTGCACCCATCTCACACTATGCTCCACTTTTTCAACTTGTCCACTTCTTCTATGTCCCTTTCCCTGCACTGCCCTTGCTCTGCACATCCCTTTCCCTGTGCTCCCCCTCCACCACATGCCCTTTCCCTATGTCCCATCCCCTGCATTATGGACTCTTCCCCTCATACTGCCCCTACACCGTGTGCACTCTTTCTGCACCCACTTTCCTGCTCTCCCTTTTCTCCACCGTCCCTTTCCCCCTGCTTCACATATCCTTTCCCCCATGAGCCCCTCATTCTGTGCATCCCTTCCCTGTGCTCCCCCAACACCACAAGCCCTGTCCCCTGTGTCCCCCTCTTCAGTGTGCTCCCCTTGCTCCACATGCCCTTTCTTTGTGACATTTCCCCATGTTCCATGTGTCCTTTCCCTGCACAACCCTAGTTCTACCCACCCTTTCCTCTGCAACCCCCCTGCTGCCCTTTCCCTCCATTCTCCACATCACCTGGTCCTCCCCATGCTCTCCCATGCACCCGCCCCCACCTCCCACATGAGAAACCCTGGCTCCATCCAGAGCTACAGCAGTTGCTTGCCTGTCCTCTACTCAATTCTAAAATAAGAGGGGGTTTTTTCCCCATACTGAATGGGTATACAATCCTCATCTTATACTTAAGTAAATATGGTCTGTGGAGGCTGCTAAAACTGACTTATTCTCTGAATGGAAAGATTCATTGGGATTGTCGGTATTACTTGTAGATCAGTTTCTACTAAAATATTTAAATACTAAAATATTTAAATCTATTATGTTAGAACATTACATTTTTATACAGTCCCTCTACCAACTATGATTTTGTATTATTTTAGTGGGTTGATAATCTCATCAGCAGACTGATATGAAGTAAGTGTTTCTATAGGTTCTACTTAGTTATATAGTCATAAACAGGTTGGGATGATATTGCTTTGTAGAAACATTGCCTCATAGCATTAATAATGTTTCTAGAGTAATGGTTTATGCTTTGAGTTTCCTTTTATCTTATACTAGCTCACAATTAAATAGGGGCATCTTTAGGTTATGAAGCTTTTAAGAGAATCAGAACAGAAGATCAGAAAATGTTTCAGCAGAGTCATTATAACTGCTACATTCCAAAGCTGCAGTCCATCTCCCTCCAACATGACTTGTTTGTGGTTTTAATTTTATAGGACCAGTGCACAAATCTCTAACTCAGAAATTAGACCCAGTACCAACTCAGTCAAATAAAAAATCTCTGGCCTCTACAGGAATACTATATTTAGACAGAGAGCCTTACATTTATGTTCTTAGAATCATATTTTCTACAGCCTTGAATTACAAAGAAATATATAAATCACTCATGAATGTGGTTTGACATGCACATATTTTATTAAAATTCACTCTCTTCTGTAACATAGCTCTGACTAATGTATTTTAAAACCCATTATCTCGCTTAGAGAGAAATAATATACAAGGTGCTTAGTTATTTGGAAGATACTTTGATGAAATGCTATTTAACAATTATGGTTCTTTTTTTCTGCTTAGTTGCCATTTTTACACCAAGGCATATTGAAGATAGTCTTGCTTTAATTCATGAGGTAGAAGGAAGTAGAAAAGACTGGAACCATGGCCTCTTGGGCATTTTGAGAGATTATATACACAATTTGAAAGGATATAAATACAGGGTTGATGTGTGGATTACCAGATTTCATTCCTGCCTTCATGCCCTCCCTATAACTTGATAAATAAAGCTAGGAACATGATACACTGGCCTGTTTGTCTACTTTTTGTGATTATTAAGAAACCTAAAATTCAACCAGTCCTTGTAGTGAAAATGAATTTTATGACTGCTGCTTTTTAGAGCAGTTATCCCAGCTATCTTTGGTACATTAATGACTAGCCATCTTCTCCAGAAAAAAGAGAAGTTGCTCATTTCAGCTGCACTCCCATTCCTCTTCCAATAGCAGTTGCTTTACAACTTCTGAGCCTGTGGGCTCTGGTCCTTGGAGAGTCAATTTGGTCAGAAATAAACACAAGTTGATTTGCTTTCTGGCTTCTGCACATGGTGCCTTTCTGATTGCAAACCCTTTGAGACCCAAACCCTGCAGACCCACAGATTTTGGATTTTTAATAAGGTAATCTGGAGACAGAGAAGACTGTTTTTCTCATAATGCACAGGCATCCACAGAATTGCTATGAGGACATTTTAGAAACTAAAGGCAATTGTGTGCAGTAACTGGGAAACAACACAGCAACAGGGAACGCCGATAGTGGCATTGTTTAGTGCACCCGCCCTTTATGACTATGCAGAGAAGTGATGTAGTCTAGTAAATGATCATTGCACACAATGGTTTTAATTTCAAAATTGCCATCATTTTCTGAAGCACCCTGGTGTAATAGCAGAACAAGGTATAATACAGTATGCCAGTATACAATTCTAAGGCATCCCTTAGAACCACGCATTCAGTCTTGGTTATAAAGTCTTCAGTGGCTTACCAATAGCAAACCTGGATTGTTGTTTGCCTGCTACTTCACATATGTTTCTAATGTAAGGATTATACTGATTTTTCAACTGTTCCTTGCTTTTTTCAATAATTTATCAGATGGTCTCTAACATTTAGTTTGAACAGTAACAGCTAACCACTACATGCAACAGACAACTCCTATAGTCTGGTAATCTATAGGTTGGTTGGTTGTCACTCTTGTCATTCTGAGACTTTCCACTGCACACTTCACAAGAGTCAGTGGACAGCTGTCAAAAAGCAATGATCTTCCTTCACTACTGACTGACATAAGCTACTAAAGACAAGAATCTGTATTTTCCTTGAACAATCCTGTAAAAAAAATCTTGTCCCCTTTCTTAATAAACATTATGCTTTGTAGAAATGGATTAAGGTAAAAGTGGCTCATATCCATTGAAATGTGCATATTTTGTGGTCCCTTCTGCTGATCTGTTTTCTCCTTTATGAATTCCTGTGTATGTTATCTCTCTCCCTCAAGATGTGCCAGTGGGTGGGTCTATGGCACTGTGGTTACTGTACCATCATTTAGTACTTCCTATACAGCCATACTTTCTAAACAGCTCCCTGTAACAGCCATTACTGCACTGTGATGGTGGTGCATAGTTATATTTAGCTATCATGTCAATGTAGTGACACGCTATGGCGAGGGAGTGCATTGCTATGGCAACATAGCTGTGGCATCATGGTTTGTGCCTGCTGATGCTACGGTGATGTAGCATCTTGTGTAGATGGGCCCACTGAGTTCTTCAACTTCTCTTGTTATTAGGGGAGGGAAGATCTTCTACCCTTCCAAAATGTCCCTTCTTTGCTTTAGGAAGTTTTTCTTTGGGTCCTTTTCCTGTTGAGCTTTGGTAGAGGACTTTATGTCCCTCTCCCTTCTATAAATGCTACACAGTATAGTTTCCCCTAGGATTCCCTAACCAGAGAAAACTACAACCATTAATGGTTTCCAATCTTTGTACATAAGACAGGAAATATATTTACTTTTTGAAAAACTGGAGAGCTGGAAGAAGATTTTTGGGGTAAGAGATGTCTATTAGGGGTGTGCGAAACAGGCTGTATTTGATTTGGATTTAGATATGGCCCAAATTGGGGACAGTGATTCAATTTGTTCATTCAGATCACTGTCCCTGATTCGGTTCAGCCAAATCCCAGTGTGAAGAGTTGATGCTAATTGAGAGGATCAGCCATTTGGCCATAGACACAGCTCATAATTGGTTTTTCTACATGCCTCGAGGTAATAGGCATGGTTCATGAATGCTGCTATGCTGGGACAGATGGAGTGTCACACAGGAGTGTTGGGGCCCTTCCCCTGGGTGCTCGGTGGAGAACCTGGAATGGGCTGGAAGTACTTCTGGTCCACTTCTGGGTCCACTCCTGAGCATGCAGCCCCCTGCCCCTGCACTCCCTTTGTTCAGCAATTGGCCACAGGGGGACCCTGAATGCCCCCCCGACCCAGGAGGCACCAGTCACTGAGCCAGGGGGGAGGGGCCCTGGGCACTCTCCAGCGGACCCAGAACTGGACCATAAGTGCTTCTGGTCCACTTCTGGGTCTGCTGCAGAGCATGCTGGGGAGTCCCCTTCACTGCTGTGGGATGCTCCATTTACCCCAGCATCGCAGCATTCATGAACTGCCTGGTACCTAGTGGTATGTAGAAAAAACAGTTAAAACTGTGTCTATGTCCAATCACCAAATCTTTCCAAATCTCTCCAAATCGATTTGGAG
This sequence comes from Crocodylus siamensis, assembly GCF_052110815.1. NCBI lineage: Eukaryota > Metazoa > Chordata > Crocodylia > Crocodylidae > Crocodylus > Crocodylus siamensis. Next base: position 52,491,646 of record NC_143396.1, on the reverse strand, counting down.
GGTTCTGATTCAATTTGGAGAGATTAAAGGGTCTCCTGGTTCGATCTGGATTCAGAGATTCAGCCACCGAATTGGGCCAAATCTCTGCTGAATCGAATCAGGGACCGAAGCTTCACACAGCCATAACGTCCATGACCAGCACAGTTCGTGGTAAAATCTTAACTACCAAGTTCTGGGTTGCTCATTAAAATGACCCTTCTCACTACTGTGAGGCAAGCTGGCTTTAACTAGTAATCCCATTGGCATGAACTCAGAAGAGAAAAAACTTTATTATGGTACCCTAACCTTTCTGTGTGTAGGCTACAAAACTAGCTAGTTCAAATATTTCCCAACCTCCCTTTTCTTTTCATTTTTTCTCTTTCAGTTAATTATTTTCTCCTTTCCTTTAGGATAGCTAGACCAGGGGGCTAACACATTCAGGGAGTCTTGAATCAGCAAATGCAAAGTTGCAAATATAGGGGAGGTAGGGAGAGGAAACTTAGGTCTATATAGTACAATGCATTAGTCAAAATATAAAAACACCAGCTATTCTTAGCCATCAGCTTTGTTTCATGAATATTTTACTACTCAGTGCATCCTTATCCTCTTTGTCTCTGCCACTTAAAGAAAGAAGTGGCCAAATTAAAAGTGCTAGTTTGCCAGGCACAGCAAGACCTCCCTACTTCTCTTCCCTTCATCTCTGTTCCTAAGAAAAAGCTCTTTTGAAAAATCCTTTTCATTTTAGGAGGGAAAACACACATGAAAGTGCTTTCTGTGTCTGGCGTTCAGGGCACATCTGCTTCACCACTCCTCTGATCTCCTTTCTTTTACTTACATAAAACAGTAGGAGGCCTTTCTTATCTTGATATAGAGCCCAATTTCAATCTTGACCACACTGTGGTAAGCCAAGACTCCCCTCACTGGTGTCAAACTGGGGAAAGACTTGAGAACTGAGGTTAGAACTGAGCCCCTTTCAATGCTACAGCTCTCATTTTCTGTAATTTCAAGACTTCGGAGGTTGCATAAATTTTCACATAATTTTTCTGCTCCAAGAATTTAAGAGCTGCCGTAGAATTTATTCAACTTTTCTTCTGTGTATTTGGTGAGCTACTATTATCATGGTACCATTTTCTTTTGTTTGAATTTTCTATGTCTTTACCTCAGGATATCAGGAACTTGTTTGACTTTAATTGAATCAACAAGCATATTCAAATAGTTGTGACAGAAATGTAGGTTTTTGGGGTTTTTTCTATCAACAAATCCCTCCTCTGCAATAGTTAATTGTTCACATTACAGTATATCTGCCAATACTGAGAATACAATAATTGCTTTAAAAACACAATGTGGATAGTTTTGTTTATTTGAATATATAATAAGCATTTGTCCTACTCCTTGGTTGCTTTTACATTTCAGTCATTTACATATATATTTGCAAAAATTAAATAAAATATTGGCTTTACTATGCTTTCAGTACTCACAAGTAAAACTAAGACTAGATCCCAGAAAGGATTTAGGTTTCCAAAGCTAAGTTCCCTTGGTAACAAATTCAGTCTAACTTCCATTCTGAAGTTCTGAAATCCCTGCTCAGACATTGCCTAATCCTGAAAGTGCCTAAAATCCATTATTTTTGGACTTTCCTAGGTGCCTGAAATTTCTACTTCTGCGTATTCCCTCAAGCATCTCAGTTTTGACATCACTCCACAGCTTGACATAGGCATCAATCAATATCCCTGCACTTAAGTCTGCTGAGGAGCTTGGTCCAGAAATGTTTAACAGGATTGAATTCCTTTCCAAATGTAGTGGCAGCAGTCAATTTATTTAAAAGTATGGAAGGTGTGGTACCAAGTTCTTAGAAAATGGGAGATCCAAGTTTTTAATCCCCCCCACCCCATTTCAGAGGATTCAAACCCACGTATTCCTTCTTCCCAAAGCCCTAAACAAGTGGGGTGGCTAGTGGTGGTGAGTGGAGAGGGGAGCAAGGAAAGCACATGCTCTCTACACATCATGCTTTTAAGCGGTGTTACTATGAACAAAATAATACAAGACTCTTAAGGCCAAAGACAGAGAGAGCAAACAGGAGGAGATATCCATTGATAAGGGCATTCTCCTGGAAAAATGGGGGTCTTAGATTTGTATTGCCACTTTCAGGACTGTTTCTATATTTTCCATTAAACCATTATTCCATTGTTTTTTCATTCCATTCCAATATTTTCCGTAGTGTAAAATAGACGTTCTTTTTGTGCATGATAACTGAACATGGGAAATGCAGGTGGCCTGTTAGGAATAGGGTAGCCAATTAGGGAGGGTGGGTTTGACAAGACTTCATGAATAGCTGTGTAATAATTCTTAAAAGTACTTGTCTCTTGCTTCTTATGCATGTTATAGCCTTGGCACTCATAAATAGTGAAATGACCATGCTAGATAGCATCTTGGGATGAGAGTTAGCAATGGAGTCTGATAAGAAACTATCTTAGTGTGTAGTTAAGCCTCAGTATTGGGTTTTTGGAATTAGTTATGAATCCTGTGCCTCTTCTCTTCCCCACAATGCCTAAATCCCTGAGGCTAAAAACAAGCATACACCCTTTCCCCAAGAGAGGAACTTTTTAAGTGGCAATCATTTTCAAAAGAACCAAAATGGAGCAGCAGTTGACTCCTGGCTTGAAAAGGAGGTGGAAAAAGAGGTAGGGAGACAGGGAATTTGGCAGTGGGTTTCCATTCATTTTGTTTCATTTCCCTTCCATCCATGCCATTTCTTTTGAAAGCTTCATCAAAATTGATATTTTCCCCATGGGGCATTTCCATTTTGAAAAACTGTCATTTTCTGATGGAAAACCAGATGAAAAACATTTCAACCAACTCTAGCATGGGTCTTGAAAGCTTTGAAAAGCTGGTTCATCAGAATGTGTGTATCTGCTCAGCAATTTACTAACTCTACTTGTTGTTTGGACAACTCTCTGGGGCTACTTATTTCTCTCCTGTAATGCTTCTCTTTACAATAGCTCAGTAATTGTGCACCTGTATTTCTTTAAAATGGAAATCTTCGCACAGCTTAGAGCGTTGGCAAGCTCCTGAGAATTTCTTAGGGATAACTCAAATGGAGACCCAGGACATTTCTAGAGCTGCTGATTTCCAGACTACTGATTAATTTAAACTCCATAGAAGAAGCCATTTGAAATTTCCAGTGTAGCCAGGTAGTGAGAGTACAGTACTTAAAATTTATTGTAATTCATCTGATAACTGGAGAGTAAGAGTATTCTTAAAATATAAGGTTTAAGTAAGTGATTGTATGGTCCAGTAGCTAAGACAGTCAACTGAGATTGGGAAGAGGGCCAGATCAGAGTCCCAGATCAAATGAATATTTAATTATTTATACACACAGCATAGTTTCAACAGGAGAGAACATGAGAAACTTGTTTCAGAGTTGTCAGAAGCTTGATGGTTAAGGCTCTTTTCTGGTAGTTTAGACTAATGTCACTTCATCCGAGAAGGGTTTTAAAAATGGGGCTTCCAGCTCCCAAGTGAGTGCCCTAATAAGTGAATGACTGCTTATTAAGATCAAATTAAAAGGTGTACATGCACCAAGCTAACTTCAAACATCTCAGCCCAGGTTGACTTTATCATTTGGTCTGATCAAGTAGGCAAGTTTGGAGAATTCCTAGCAGATAGGGCTCTATTGAAAAACATTAACAGGGAAATACCTTGTTTGGCAATCCCTTTGGTGGTTGGTTGTGAGTTAGGGCTGAGATCAAGTTAGCAGTACCAGAAACTGGATGGTTCTGCATATGCCACGTGTCTGAAATATAAATTCCACAGGCACTTTACCAACAGAAAATTAGATTTAAAGGGAAGGGGGAGAGAGGGCAGTTTCAGGAGTTCAGTGGTATCTGACTGCTGGCATTAGATTGAGCCTCTTCCTTTTTCACTGACAGTTTCTCATCTGAATCTGTCTTTCTCACTGGTAATTCCCCCACTTTCTTTTAAATTCCCATTGCTTCAGTGGGCAACTAAATCAGACATAAGCATAAGCTTTTTTTTCTGGAATAAAAGATTCCATAAACACATAGAGGGACACTTTTGTTAACAAGGGAGGAGAGACTTCTGTATGAATCTTCATCACATTTCATTTTCCTCCAGTTAAGGCTTTTAATCTGTGGAGAAGAAAGCTAAAAGTCATATGTCGGCTCACATTCATTAATTACCTACTGCTCTTTGCCAGGCCATTTACGCTACACTGAAATGCAATTAGTTCTTATAGTTTGCAACAGCTAATGCTTTGCATTTGTAAAACAACTTTCCTCTGAAGCAGGCAAACGTCTTTCCAAAAGTTTGTTGGTATTATGCCTATTTTATAGATGAGGAAAGTGAAGCAAAGAAGTGATTTGCCCAAGGTCACATAGTAAGTCCATGCTACAGCTGGGAATAAAAGTCTCTTAACAACCTGTTCTAATCATGAATCAAAGCAACATATGAGTGTATAGGGGCTTGTGTTGTAGAAGTGAGATAATAACAGGAAGAAAACCCCCCATCTAAACAGAGAGAAATCTGAAGTGTGCTTAAAGGTGGAACATCTAAATTTTAGTCTCACTTAGGCCCCTGATGCATGTTAAGTTTCCTGTGTGATTAAGATGTTATTCACTCCAGAAATAGCAACTGGTCACACGTTCACAGAATTTATGGTGTAATAAAATAAAAAACCAGACACATAGATACTACTTGAGAAATGTGTAATATCTTTGTGGCAGGTTTGTATGATGCAATAAGCAGAAGTCTCACCCTTGGGGAAATATTTATTATGACCCCACATATGACACAAATGCACCTTCTTATATATTTTTAAAGACAATGTAGTCTGCAACTTCCTAAACACATGAGTTGTATTATGTTTATGTTAACTGGAAAAAGTGCAGAGAGTATTGTTTCCTTGGCAGTTATAATTTGCAAAGAAAAATGTACAATTAAGTAAGTGCTATACCTTCTCTTTGTAAACATTAACATTAGTGAGTTCATCAAGATGAATTTATTTCCATCTTGACTGCAATTTTTATTAAGGTTGCCCTTTATAGCGAGTGTTTAATTTCCCCACAGATTTTTTTAAAACCGGGAAAAATGACTCATTAATCACTAATGAGACTGCTAATGGATTATCGTTTTACTTCTAACCTGAAGTCTCAAATGGTATGTAAGTGTGATGCCTCAGGAGGTGCCCTGGGTAAAAAAGGGAATTGAAGAGGCAGATTTCCTTGTTTTGAATGCATGGTAATCTATAGCTACCCCAGATTATAGTCTGCCCCTGGTCACACCAGCAAAGCAGAGTGAGGAGGGCATGCCTGTATTGCCAATAAGTGAATGAGCCATTTCAATGTCTTGCAGCATTGTTAGCTGCAATAAATGCATCTGTTTTTCATTTGGACTCATTTTTCAGAACACCTTTCTGGAGCTCAGCATGGGAATTTGGAAAACTTTATCAGGGTATACCTACAACCATATACTGGTGAGGGGTCCACAAGAGCTAGGAAGGAAATGGTTTGTCTCTCTTTGGTCCAATGACTGTTGGTTTGTACATGCTTAAGCATCTCCAGCAGGCAAGACTGAAGAAGGGAGAAACTCACTGTGTAGTTGGGACTTGCATCTCTCACATGCCAGATGCATGTACAACCTACTGAGATAATCATGATAAGTGGGGAAGAGGCATTTTCATATGTGTCTTTAGTATAAAAAAGTCTGGAATTTGGCCTCAAGTGGGACCACCTAACAAATAAAGTATACTATAGTAGTTCTTAAATTAGTATATTTCTTACTCAGATCTTGATGGGAGTATACATAGTCTATGAAGGGGAAGAATATGCAGTATTATTTGGTGAATTAGAGTAACAAATATGTTTAATGTTTAGAGACATCTCTTCTGAACAATAATTCATTGTGGAACATTTTTTTTTCCTGAAAGTCTCTTTGTTTATAACCAGAACTAAGATATTACCAGTGCAGTTAACAGCTTGGTGGAACCAGGAAAGGTCTGTGTCCTTGTGCTCATGAGATATCATTATTTCTCTGGAGTAAAGTGGCTAGAAGTCTGTCATATTCCAGTTTTCTGTAAAGCAAGGTGAAATTAAAGAACCTGGCCTTTAGTTTACATGGATATAACTAAGCAATACATCTCATAATTTTTCAAGAATTAGTTTTAAAAGCAATGTTCAGGAAAGGCCCTACTTGAAAATGACAAGTATTGTCTAAAGTGACTTGAAAAGTAATTCATATCCCATTCACACTGTCCACTGTAAATTATGCTAGTATCGCTTTTATTCCCAATCTCCATGATCCATTTATGAGTTTAGCATAATAATCTGGTAAATGTCTTTCCTGCGAAAGAATGCAGATAAAAGAAAACAAGCAATCCCTGTGTTACCCCACCTCCTCTGGCTTTCTAGAAACACTTGTAACAAATATTATATTTTGTGTTGTTTAATGAAATTACCAATGAAACAGCTGAATTTTTTGAAAAAAAATATTTTCAAATGTAATTTATTTGCAGTAAAGCAGAATAAATCAACGTCATTTGTCCTGAGAATGTTTGAGCTACAAAACCTGCCTAAAAGCTCACTGACAATAATGTATATATTATTCTTTAGATTTCCATTTTACGTGTGTGTGTATGTGTATGCATACATACACACACACAAACACATATATACATACATACATATATGTACACATTATAAAAAAAACACACACTGTGAATGGTGTATATACTAGCAAGGGTCTACATTTGTTTTGCAACGGTTACAGATTTGTTGACTTTGGTATCTAGAGGATACAGGGAGATTTTTTTCTTATTCTAAAACCACCTCTTAGTTCTATTCCTCCTAGGTACTATGGTGATGGTAACTGATGGTATCCTAAATATTTGACGTAGAAGTGTCACAATAAAACTCAACTCTGGGTGAAATGTGACAATATCAAAAGAATACATTTGAAAATGTGTGTGTATATGCTTATCCGTATCACAAATAATTTTGTACTAGTTTTAAATTGGCTTTAATCTAACACTGACAAGTATGCTCAACATACAAGTATAGCTGACAAATATATACAGCTACTTACTGTTAATTTGTCATTGAATTTCCTATACACCAAATGTAAATAGTAAATGAAAGAAAACAAACATATGACTTCTGGTGCTTTTGACAACAAATGAAAATGAATACTTATTTGCTCGGTGCTCTACTTTCAATCAGAACCTCTGCTTATTTTTGTCATTGTAACATGGGCAGATGTAGGGCAAATCTAATATACTGTGTACTGGACAGAGTAGAAACTCTCAGTATGCCCTATTAAAAAGTTCTAAAATGTGTCAAGGATTAAATTGAAGCTGAATATATTTATTTATTATGTATATCAAGAGCCTAAAATTCAGCCAGGGAATACCACAGCAGAAGAAGATGAGTGAACAGAAAAAACAGAAAAAGCAAATCTAATTTAGTCAAGACAGGGCATATTTACATGAGACTTTTATTGTGGAGAAGACTATTACCTCTGTAGTAAACATCTAAGCATCTGCACTTGTATCCCTATTTGGGCACAGGAAGGTAGTAAACTTTGTGGCAGGAAAATACTTGTAAATACAAGTACTACTTTGCAGAGTTTTTTTTTGTGTGCAGCAGCACATGTGTAGACACTGACTGGTTGGCTGGGTCATGAGGGCGCTGCCTGCCAGAAATTTTTTAATGGTTTGACAGTTAGTACAATGTGATCCAGTTTAATCTAAATACAAGTCTTTCTTCATATTTGTGACAGAAGTCCTATTTAAGGGCCAAAGCTAGAATGGAGATTAAATTGTCTTTAAATTCTTTGCAGTTCCTCAGAGGGGTCTGATTTGGTAGATGCATTCCAAGGATACCTAATTCATATTGATACTTTGAATTCAGTGCAAAGTACAACAGAAATAGTCATTTTTACTTAAGAAGACATTCAAGATCTTTTACATAATGTCCTAGTGGTTGGAGCACTCACCCAAGAAGTCAGAAGTGTGATTTGTAGGCTGTCCTTATCTTGACCAGCATGTGAGTTTGAACCCTGTCAGGCTGAGAAGGGTCTATAATCCACATCCCTCACTTCCTGAACAAGCATGCTAACAACTAAGCTATTATTAAAAAAAAAAGGATTCTCTTTTCCTGTGAGCACAGTGACTACCCTTAGAAGAGGAATAAGTGCTCTGGATCCTGATTGGATGCACCTTATTGGCAGCCTTGAGCCAGGCATCTAAGCTTTGAAGGGCTGGGATTCAGACACTGTTTGTGCTTTAGTGTTTCCTACTCATTCCCTTTTCATATGCTCTGATTTGCTCTTCAGAGTTGCCTTCCCTTCAGCATTCCCTGGATAAGGAGCTTAGGTATCTAATCTTGAACAATCCTTTGTAGGCACCTCCCTCCATTTCTTCATTTGTAGTGTGGTGGGCCAGTAGGGGGTGCTTGTGCACTGAGCCACCCACCTCACTCCGCCCAACCACTTTCCAGGCTTCAAGTGCCTCCCTGGGGGTGTGTCATGTCTGGCCAACCTCCTTCCTGGAGCACACCCGTTAGCTTGGGGGTATTGCTACCACCACCCAGGGATGGGCTTGATCCTCATGGTGTCCCCTTGGAAACACAGGACTAGTAGCCCTTGAGGGTTCTTGACTCACTTCAAGAACTTGGGATCTTCCCTCATTCGTAAGCACAAGTAGTGGTCTTCCTTAGTCAGCTGAACCAAGGGGACCCCAGGGCATAATCTAGACCTACTCCCAATAAGTCTTCCATGCTAGGTACAAAGAAGAACTCTACTGGTTACAAGAAGTAGGGTTGAAATAGGGTACAGAGTTGAGTAACATCAGAAAAATCCCATAGAGCAAACAGGGTGGCTGGAGTAGACTTTGATCACGCATCTGAGTTACTGCAAGCTGTATATCTAGTTAGATCTCCGGTAGCTTACACACAAGTATCATCCAGAGGCAGGCAGAGACTCCCCCTGGAGGCAAGTAGTTTCTTGATCATGAGTTTCGAGAGAGAATGCAAGTTTCAGATGGTCCAGCTCTTCTCTCTCTCTGAATTTTCATCATGGCTACTGGCCCTCCTTCTGAGCAGTTCTTAACTTATATAGCCCTCATTTACCTGGTCCAATGGAGGCCAGCACCTGTTGGCTGCCAGCCAACTGACCAATTTGAAGAGCATCACTGGTTGCTGGGCAGACTGGCAGTCTCTAGCTCACTAGGGAGCCCAAGTCCCTCACCCAGGTATGTGATGCCAGTCATGTTGGCAGAGGGAGCAGGTTTCCCCCCTCCCTCAGGAATGTATTCAACTCAGGTTACCTAAAGAGATAGGGTAGGGTGTATACCCTCTCCAGGGCCCATACTAACTAAATTGTCACAGAGCATAGTTTTTGGGGAGGAACAGAGGTGGCCTTCTGCCACCTGTAGAATACATGTCTCATCATGCCTGGAGGGAGAGGAGGAAGCAGCCTCTGACAGAGGTCCCCATCTCCACCCCACCCCACCCCACTCACTCACTCTCACTCTCCAGGAGTGAGAGCATGGCCAGATCACAGTAGCCTGAGAGGAAGGGAAGGTTTATCCATTGCAGGGGGTCATGGCATGAGCACTGAGAGGCTCCACTCGTGCACCTGGGGCTGCAGTGGCCAGATGCTGGTAACTTGAGGGGAAAGGGGGAGTAGTGCAGACACTAACATGGCACTGGCTCTATCCCATGCTGAAGATGCCCTAAGTCAGAGCCCATGCCAGAATGACTTGGATGAGTCCCTCAGAGGAGCGGTGAATGGTGCGTGATGCAGAGGCAGGTCTGGCCAAAGGGAGAGAGGGGAGGGGGGGAATGTGATGTGACCTGGCTGCAGGCACGGGGGTGGAGGGTGGGGGGAGCCAGGGCTAATCACAAAGCCCAACTCACCATTGCCTCCTGCTGCAGCAGCACTGCCTGGGCTGGAGTGGCCCTAGGGGCAGGGGCCAGTACCTGCTGCCTCCCCCCTGCAGGCCCACATGGAGACTGTAGTTTGCAGGCAGACTGAAGCTGTAGTGTGACTCCCCACCTTCTGTCTTGCCCAGTGGCAGTGACAAAGTGAAACATCATAGTGGGTGGAGGTTAGGCACCTGTCATCTACTGCCTGCTTGTGCCAGTGCTGGGTACTCCGGGCAGGCTGCAGGGCCAAAATAGACTGGGTTGCAGTGATCCATTGCCTTCCCCCACTGCTGCCATGCCCCGGCTTGTGGCAGCCCACCCCAAGTGCCCAGTACCAATGTGAGTAGGCAACAGGTGACAGGTGTCAAACTTCCACTTTCTGTGATGGTTCACTTTGCCGCCACCACCACCAGGAGAGGAAGGGGGTGGGGAGTTGTGCTCCAGCTGCAGCCTGCCTACAAAGTGCAGCCCCTGCACGGGGCTGGAGGTGGGAGGTGCCGGGTGCTTCGCCCTGTTCCCTAGGGCTGCACTGCCACAGAGGGAAGCAGTGGTGACTCAGGCTCTGTGATTAGCCCAGGCACCCCCCATCCTCCCCTCCTGCACCTGCAACCAGGTCACATCCCCCTGCCCCCACCCCTGCCTCCTCCCCGTCCCTTCCCATGGCCAGACTTACCTTGGTATCAGGTGCCCCTCATCACTCCAAGGGACTCGGCCCAGGTGTTCCAGCATGGGCCCTGCCTGAGGGGATCTTCAGCATGAGATCGAGCCAGCACCATGTTGGTCCCCATACCACTCCCCTTCCCCTTGGGCTACCAGTGTTTGGCCTCTGTTGCTCCAGCCATGGGTGCACGAGCAGAGCCTATTTGTTCCCACACCTTCCCTCCCTTACAATGGGGGGATTAAACCCCTCCTTCCTCTCAGGCTACCAACATCTGACTATGTTCCCACTCCTGCTGCTGGAGCAGCAAGAAGGGGTGGAAGGGCTGGGGGCACCTAGCAAGAGCTGCTGCCCCCCTGCCAGGCAGAAGTGGCTGCATTCCAGAGTAGTGTTTCAGACCCCCACCCCCTTTTCAGCCTGCCAGAGCAGTGATAGTGCTCTGGCTAGAGAGGAGAGTGGTGGGGCCAGCTGTGCTTGGCTGGAACAGACAGCCCAGCCCAGCCCGGGGCAGTAAAGCATACTGGGATGCTAGGGGATTCTGATTTAAGTTAAACTGGGAAGGTGTCTGGGACAGAATTTCCATAAACTGTTTTGACCTCAGTCAGTTAAGTCTGATACTACATTCAATCAGGTTTATTTCAAACCAGTTTCAGCCATTTTGAAACTGGTTTATGTGCACTGAACTTCTGTTCTATTACAGGTTTAAATCAGTTTCTGATCACTTAATCTGGTTTATGTGTAACTTCTGTCCCTAACCATAACCAGTGTATACAGTTTCATATATCATTTAGTAAACAACACGGTGCAATCATCATTTATTTAAGAACCAATTTCTTCTTTTATTTAGAATCTTCTCCTGCTGAATGTGTTGATCAGTAATGAATCACTGAATACAAATTTGTAGCATGTTGTGGTAGAATTACATTTCCATAGAAGTGGGAAGTTCCTATTTCCTTTTTGGAGCTATGAGAGTGGTAAAGAAAATTAAGCACTGTTCCTGATGTCCCACATCCTAAACATACTCAGTTTGGCTGAACAGGAATTAGATTTCCATTAGAAATACACACATATTATATAATGCATAAGCAACAATATATATATATTTAGTAGTTATAGCATCTTCTGTGAAAATTGTATTAAAATATTGTACACAGTGGACTGAAGCCACTATAGAGCTAAATCATTACTTGAGTATATAAATTAAAAACCTTTAAAAGGTGATAAATCATTTCTTAATTTATATTTATTGTATTTTTTATATTGTAATAGCACTGGAAGCAATGAAGGTTGGGACCACAGTATGCTGAGGGAGGAAGGGGTGGGGATGAGACTATACATAATCAAATTCACATACACACACACACACACACACACACACACACTCTTACCTGTCAGCTCTGTGTTCCTGAGGGAACCCTGGCGTCCAGTTTGCTGAACTTACAAAGGACTTGTTCTATTCCCTCCTCCCCCCCAACACACACACCTCATTTAACCAGAACTAAGCAGAAGTAAAGTTTAATAGCCATCTTGGGCCATACATTCCCCAGTCCCACTATGGGAGGCCTATTTAAACTTGATTGACAAAAACTCGGTTGCCGGGTTAGGGAATGCTGAGGCAAGAGACCGAGTTAGAGGGGATATGGGCAACATTTGAACAAAGGTAAAGGACTCATCATAGGTCCAGCCCATTGGAGCCCCGACCACAAATATGGTCATACTTTTTCTGGGCTGACTGGTGGAAGTCCTCCCCACAAAGTTTATGAACACTCCAATAATCCCCTTAAGTCTGTTAAAAGACTACAGTAAGATCTGGAAAAGTCATGCTAAGCTGAGGCTTATTCACAACAGATAAATATGCAAAACCCTGATGCTGCAAGCTATCTGAGAAGAAACAATGAGGTATCCCATCCGGTATATCTGCTATCCATAAGAATTTCAAGCTGGCTCCTAAGTGTCTGGTTACTCCTTAAAAACTTATGTTTTTCCTGGTTGTTAATCAGTTTCTTGAGATGTTCCAAACCAGATAACCTCTTGTCAATAGAAAAGACAATTATTTACACAATTAAAACAATGCTTTGAAGAAGATGAACTGAGGGTATAAAAATCTGTAAAAACAGCAAAGTTGTGCTTCAAGAAAGAAATCTCTCTGACACCACCCGCTGTTGTTCTCAAGAAGCTAGAAGAAACAGATCATCTCCCTTCAAGGACTGTGCTAAGAACTTTACCTGTCAGCATTGGGACCCATGTGCCTTGGACTGGTGAGACCCCAGCTCTTGCTCTCTCTCTTTTTCTCTTCTCGCTAGGCATAGATTTCTGAACCTGAATTGTGTTAGTTAAGCTTAAGCTAAGTTTCCCCAATTACTTAGTGAAACCAGGGTAATATTGTAATTGTTTTGATTGTTTTCCTTTGCATGTCTATTATTAGTAGTACCATTATATATATCATATACTCAGCAATAAATAACTTTTATAGTCAAACTAGTAGTAACTGGGTATATTTTTCCTTCTCTACTTGTCCTTCCCCACTTGCTCAGCAGCAACGCTTCTTTTACCTAAGTTAAAGATACCTGTGAAGCCCAGAAATACTGTGGGGTCTGCTCATCAAGAGGCTACCACTACTAGGACACTTAGGGAAAAAGATTGGGATGTGCTGAGTTTGAAACACATAAGGGGATCAGCTTGTACTGGCTGATTGACCTAGTTTGGCTCAGATGTGCCCTTATGAACTGAATGCTGGCCCATGAGGGTGTCAGCTGGACACCCAGCTGGATTCAGAGGTATTCTGTTTACTTGTGTGCTTGTGCCTGACTGCATTTTATTGTTATCTTAATGAACTGATTCCTGGCATGTGAAGGTGTCAGCCTGTCCATGCTGATCAACCTGGCCTGGTCAGGCATGTCACGTTAATCTGTGTGTGTTTGTGTGTATGACTGATTTGGTGACTGGAGGAATCCAGCCCCACTGAACTGAGTCCTGCAAGATAGCTCCACTGGGTGTGAGAACTTGCAGAACTGAGAGATACAGCTCTGTATAGAAACACAAGTAACACAAGCAGCACACTGATAGAATTACAGACCCTAGAAATGTACCCATAATAAATGAGTGCACCTCAAAGTGATGGGCAAATCTGGTAACAACACACACGCACACTCACACAAATGGAAGATTGAGTCTTTTCCCCAACAAATTACAGTCTATGAAAGACAAGAAGATCTCATGTAGGAGGAATGAAGTAGTATTTCAAGTTTACAGTTAGGAACTGAGGTTCAGAGAGGTTATAGGTACTTGCTCAAAGTTGCTCAAGAAATCTGTGAACAGCCTTCTAATTAAACCCGTAACTTCTGCACCATGCCTACAAAACTGTCCTCTTTCTCTGATGTGTTCTGAGAGCTGCAGAGAATCCTCATAGATGTCAGGAACTACACTCTTTTACCAAAAATGGCAGGCAGAAATAAGGCCTTTGCCTAACTAGTAGAGAGATCAAAAAAAAGAGGAAGAGAAGGAGGGCTAAGGGATAGTTCTGAAGATAGAGTTGGGTCATGGCCATGGAGGATTTTGAACTTTGTTAAAAAGGAGGAAGACAGAGTTGTTTGAGGAGGCGAATGATTTGATTACACTCCTCTGAACATGCTGGAATGAAGGCAGAACCAAATGTATGTTTCTGGAGAGCAAGGGGATAAAAGTGGAGGAGGCACAGGGAAGATAGCTAACATTTGTTCAGCTGAGTGGGGAAGTAAGAGCTTGAGAATTTTGGCAGAGATGAAGGCAAAGCAGCAAAATGCACTAGCAGGGATGCAGAACTGACACACAGCCATGATGATAGAGGATATGGAAAAATGAAACTGTGGAGCTTAGAATGATTCAAGATTGTGAGGATAAGCAAACTGAAGGGTTGAGTCTGAGACAGAGAGAACATTTTGAGACTTATCTGGTGGTACTACTCCTCTGCCTTGCACATACTGGGCATGTCTACACATGTATTTACATGCACCTAAACTTAATATACCTTTACTTAAGGTGCATTTCGGTGACTTAGGTTTGTATCTACACATGGATGCACTAATGTGTATTTAGGCTTATTAAATATAGGCACTGTTGGAAGGCACTAAGGTGCCTGTTCCTTTAAGAGCAGAAACTGCCTAGGAAAAGGGCCCTAAGAGTCAGAGGGAAGCCCACAGGTGCAGGCAACAGGCTGACAAGTAAATTACCCTGCACCTGCACCTGGTCAGCTGACTGTAAAAGTCAGGGCCCTGGGCATATATAAAACCCCAGGCTGGGAACAGAGGCTGAGTTCTCTGTCAGCAGCCAAGGTAGAAGGAGTTCCCAGAGAAGAAACTCACCAGAGAGGCTTGACTGCCTGTTCTACCCTGGGTAGGATTAAGGGGCTGCAGGAGCTCACCAAAAACCCTGGCCTACAAGGCACTTAGTGCTGGGGAAAGTTGGATTTTTTTTAAAGGGACAGAGCACACCCTGAACTCTTTTTATTATGTTATAGTCCTGGGGCTCATATTTTAGTTGCTGTTTATACACCAGTGCATCAGTCTGGGGCTACTGGGGAAGGAGGAGGCCTCGCTGGGGCCCACTATGGGGTGGGCACCCCAACACCAGAGAAGGGCGCAGCGACAAGGGAGTGAACAGACCCCAGAGGAGGTAGTGTGAAGAGCATAGAATGTGGCCCCACACAGATTGGGGCTGAACAGGAGTAGGCCTGAAGGGCTGGGCATGAGGGGGGATGAGTAGGGCTGAATGGGGAGTAAGCCTGAAGGGCAGCGCAAGGACTAGCCCTCAGAGTAGTTCATCATGAAGATGAGAAGGCCCTAGGGTTGGGCACGTGTAGAGATCCTAGAGGGGGCATAGTAGGAATCCCAGGTGTCAGGAAGAGGTCAAGGCATGGATGTGGATGCCTGAGACCATAGCTTGGGCCAGAGGCTGAGTAGGGGGCTCAGCCAGAGAGTTAGGGATGAGTCCTGACCCTGCTTAGTCCTTCACAGCAAGGACGCTGAGTGTGGGACAAAAGTTTGAGCACAATGACTTGCTGCTCCCGGGGGGGGGGGGGGGGGGGGAGTGAGAGTCCCTGTGAGACCTGAGAGCACCAGTTGTGGTGCAGGTTATGATTACATCATGTTGAAGCCCATGCCTTGCAGATGGCAATGGTGTAGGGAAGGTCAGAGCTGCAAATAGCGTTCCCTGGCATTGGGGCACGTAATGAGCAATCTCCTACATTTACCACCAGTTTATGGAAACAACAGAGTCATGGCAGGAGAGACTGGGTGCACTGCCCCATAAAAACAGGTAGGCAGGCTATTATGAGATGTGGCCCCAAGCGTGTCCTGTGTCACAATGTGAAACCTCTTCACTTATTTGAATGATGCTACATAGGGAAGGAACTATGGCAGCTAGCAGTCTACAAAGGGTTTTAGGTTTGGTAGAAGAATATTATCCAGACAGTAATACTACACAGATAGAACTCAGGATCTTTAGTAGGAATTCTCGAGTCTCACTGACAATAATAATATGCTAAAAACTTGACTATGCATGTTATTGTCTTCTCAGTGGATAATACATAAGGGCACATGTAATGAACTAATAGCATTACACTATTACACCCTCTAAAGTTAAATATATTGCACTTGTACCCAGAAGCATTTCTCCTGAATAGACTGACCATTTACATATGAATCTAGAAGGCTAAATATAAATGTGGCTGTTTGGCAACAAAGGAAAGTCTTATTTAGGCTTAAAGCTCAAAGGCTAGTAGCTATGTTTTATGTTTTTTCTCTTGTTATAATTTACACTTCTGACTGTAATAGCTATTTCTCTTATTATTTTGACTGCACTATATCACAGCAGATTTCTAAATTCTGTTAGAATGACAAACTAGGCATCAGATTTTTAGCTATAAAAATGTGTTTTTCTTAAATAAAATGACCTATTTGGAATATTTAGTTTTTAATCTACAAAACTGACAGATCAAAATGAATTAATTTACTTATAAACCAAGAAAAGAGAAGTGCTCAATTTGACTTTTAGCTAGTTTAACAAAACAAAAGAGTTTGCAGAAATTATACAAAAATTAAATCTTTTCCTTGAATTCTATTTTTGTGTGATTACCAAATTTTAAAAAAAATCAATGTTCTTAAATGAATTATCCTGTTTGTAGAGGGTTTGTGAGCATCCATCTCTTATTTTCCAATTGAATACCAATAATTCTTCATCTTTTCAATGCTCAATTAATTACCCCTTTTTTAACCTCTTTTGAACTAAATTATTTTCCTCTGCTGATCAGTAAAAAAATAAGTCTACATTATTTACATATTTATTATTAATTTTTTTTACATGCAAAGATACTTCAGCATAAGCTAAAATCTTTTGTTTAGGCTATGAAAATGGGAACTAGTAGAATTTGCAGGATTCACAGCCATAGTGATC
Source organism: Crocodylus siamensis (assembly GCF_052110815.1). Lineage (NCBI taxonomy): Eukaryota > Metazoa > Chordata > Crocodylia > Crocodylidae > Crocodylus > Crocodylus siamensis. The sequence goes on along the minus strand of NC_143396.1, from coordinate 52,474,642 downwards.
AAGCTCCACCAAATTCACTTGCTTAAGTGCTCAAACTCGTTAGCATTGTGTTTGCTTCATTTCTCAATGCAAAACAGTCCATCCATTGGCCGGTAATTATGCATATGTAGTAAAGAAAAAAATGCATCACAAGAATCTGATGCTATTCATTCAATTTGTAATGTAATGACTAAAATGTGGCAATGATACTGAAGAACAGTGCTTGAACTTTAGCATTCCCATTTTTTTACAAGCACTCCCTTTAATACTTTTGTTGTTATTGTGGTTTCAGGATATGCTGAATTTTACACTTTCTGATTGTTGGTTAACTTTTTATTATTTCAGCTTATCTGGATAACTAAACTAATATATAAAATCATTAATGAAAACTGTTGCTTATTATTTATATGTGAACTTTAGAGAAAAAATACTGATCAGTTTTCAATCACTAGACAAAAGTCTATTGAAAAAAATGTTTCTAACTGAATGTGTGAAGAATTAATTGCTCTCTACGTACAGGGCATGTCTACACATACCTTTATGCTGGCTTACTCTTACTGTGCAGTAAGCAGGAATAGGTCAGTGTCTACACATGCAGGGATCAAAGCACGTTAGTCCCAAGTCAGTCCATACACAGTGTTACTGTGAAGTAAGGCATCTACATGTGTGTTACTTCTTAGTAACTAACCAGGTGTAAATTTGATACCTGCATTATGCAGGTATCAAATTTACACTCAGGTCAGCAAAAGTCACCATATTTACTGTGCAATATGGGCATGCATGTGTAGATGTGAGCCCACGCTGTGCAGTAACTTTGGTTACTGTGTGGTAAATGTGCATATGTGGACACATTCACATAGTCCCACAGTTTAACTAGGTTAAGAAAGGTATTAGACAAATTCATAGAGGACAGGTCTGTTAATAGCTATTAAATAGAACAGTCAAGGATGTATCCTCTGACATGATTCAACCAATGATGGTTAATACCTAGGAAGGTCTGACAGTGGATGGATTACAGTAGACTTGCAGACTAGGCTTTAAAGCATCTACTAATGCCCCTATCCAAGATGGGCCTATTTGTTGCCCAAACAATGTTGGGTCTAGGCTGACTGAGAGAACCATAAGTCTCCCTCAATCAGGGAGTCCACAAGAAACACAACAAAAGATTCTGGGGGACTACAAATGAGGAGAAAGAAATGTTAGTCAAAAGTTAATAATGAGTATTCCAAGTAGGGCCACTAAGCAGAGCACACTGGCGAGTGCCCGCTGGCACTCAGACAAGTCCAAGGACACTGAACAGTGACACTGCAAGAAGATATGAGAAGAGGAGAGACAGCAAAATAGTCCCATAGTCACCAGGATTCTTCCTTGTGCAGAGCCTCCTTTCTTGATAGATGGTGAATCTGGCTAGATTAAGAAGGAAGTTGACTAGGAGGTCCTGGGACTTGGTGGGGTCATAGATAGGGAGTGAATAGAAGAAAAGGTGCAGGGAGAAGTGTACCCATAACTTCAGGAGGAGGTTTCTGAGAAGGTGGTGAAGGGGCTGCACCCTGGAACTCTTAAGGTATGCCAGGGTCTCCCTCTGCCAGCTGAAGGGATAGATGTTGGGAGTGTTAGTGAAGCAGGCCAGTTGCCATCTCCAGGGGTGTGTTTCATGTAGGAGCTGCTAGGTTAGGTCCCCAGTGGCTAATGGGATCAGGGTGAAATACAAGCTGGTACACTAGAGATCCTCAGCTTCACTGAGGGCTACCTGGCACTCGGTGTTGGGGTGGGACATGAGAGAGGGATGGTGTATGATGAGGACCATGAATATGTAGATCTGATGGTGATAGACTGTTCAAAACAATGCTGGTCTGATGTCTCCCGGCTTGCTGAAGTGGTGTGGTGAGGAGTGTCATGGGGCTTGCTATTAGAGACAGGAAACTGGACTAGATGCATCATTTGTTTGACCGAGTAAGGCATTTCATATGTTCTTGTAAGGTAGTTGACCATAAACCAGAAGTTTCTTATATTTCTTCTTGTCCCTTTGTTTAAATTAAACAAGTTCAAATTGCTAAACTTTAATTGATAACAAATATAAATACATTATTTTTATCATTGAAAAGTGAATATTCTTTTTCAGAAATTTGAGGTTTCTGGGCTGAGAAAAGTGTATTTGATTTTTCCCATTCTGAGACCTGCAAGTGTTCAGGACCACGCACCTCTCTCTTCCTAAAAAAATGTACAAGTTATTAAAAAACTTTAAAAAATAGTTTTTAAATCACTGCTACAAGGGCCATATACCCAGCTGAAACACAAATATTCTTGGATACACCCCTTCTTCTATTCCTCTAGGTCTAGGGCTAGTATTCTGTGAAATTTAATATCTTTTGGATCTGTATATGAGAGAGAGCTGCATGGTCAGGTAATTGCTTTCTCCTCTCCATACCAGGTGTCCATGAAACCTCAAATTCTGTTGTCATCAGTATTCTTTTGAGAACTCCTCCAAGTTGCTAATGGGTTGGCTTTCCCTGTATAGTCAGTATTATGGATGTTATTTGCTCTATATGGTGTACACTTGTAAGGTTTATGAAATAATTTTCCAAGGCATTTTTCTCTTTCATATAGTGTCTAACACCAGAGATTGACTGTTGTGGTGTGGCATAAATTAAACAGCTAAAATATGTGAAAGCAAAATGAGGTTCATATCACAAAGAACTTGTTTCTTTCTCAAGAGGTAACTATCGAAGATGCATACATTTGATCAGGGTGTATCCCATGCTTCTGATAGGAACTAGTGTACAAAAGTGGTGAGAATCTTTAGAAATGTTTAGCTCAATCACTTTTTTTCATTTTATTTTTATGCTCTTCAATAGCAAATAAAGATTTTTATGGTATTTGGCACTCTAAGTCTTGTAAGGTCTTTCATCATGCACAATTACTTCAGGAGCTAGATGACTACCAGATGTCTCATAGTCCATGGTTCATCTCCATCGCATTTGTCTGGGGTGTTAAAGCACCCCCCACTTTCTTAAGCTCTTTTTTGACCAGTTAGCTTATGTTCAAAGTCCATTTAAACACCTCCAACAGCCCCAATCTTTCACCTAAACCTGCAGAGAGGTGTTTGGCAAGTTTTAGGCACATTTTTGATGTCCTTATTAAGTTTGTCAAGTTGTACATACCACATTTCAAATCATATTTCCATTACCAATTTTTTTAAAGCAGTTCTTTTGGAGGTAGGGAGCTTTTAAACAAGGTAGCTAACAGCTATGGCATGGTATGTAGTGGATGTCTGGTGTACTTGAACTATATGAATTTGATCATTCCACTTTGCTTGTGAATACACTTCCAATGCCTGATGAAGCAGTTCAAACAAGCCTACAAAGACTATTAAAATTTTTTGTTTTTAGATCCTGCAGCTGTCATTCAGTATACAGTTTGGCTTCTTTATATCTGATCGTTTCCCCACCAGGTATGCATATTCAGCTGCCAAATAGTAAAGGTGTGACTTCAATGGTTCTTAGGGCCTTGTTACATCGTCATTTTCCATGGCTCATGGAGCTTCCAACCCCTGGATTGTCCGCAAACCCCTGGATTAACACCTTTAAAGTGGTTTTAAGCCACTTAAAGCTGCACCACTCCAGGGCAGGATTATCCCTGATCTGCTCAACATAGCTCCTGTTTCATGTGGCAACTCCACGCAGATGTGCCATCCCAAGTTGAAGTCCTCCAGGATCTCTCACACCACTGCTACTAGAGCAGGGATAAAATCCTGTCCTGGATCACCAGCCCTCTGTTGGCTATGCACAGCTAAAGCACCTAAATCTTGCTTCTGCTTAACAAGTTCCTAGTGGCAAGCCACAGCTACGCAGATGGGTGATCGTCCCAGAAGGTTTCTAAACTAAGGGTGTGACTGCTTCAGACTCCAAGCTAGCACTAACTCAGATCAATATTTATGAGGCTCACAATGTAAGGTGTAAGAAGACCCTTGGGGTTGCAAGGCTAGCTGCCTACTTGGAGTTCACAAGTTTACTGAGTACATTGTTTTGGGTGCTAACTTCACCCATGGTCTTCTCTACATGTGCCTTGAAAGGAGAGCCTCATGTCTTTCCAATAATAGGCAAGTACAAAAACAGATACCCTGTTCCAGCTAATGGCCTCATGGAAAGGACTCACTTGCATTTTACCTGATTTTACCTTGTTCTTAGTATAAGCAACTGAGAATCCACATACAATTAATGCTGGCACTTCTTCAATAATGACAAAATTCTTGGCTTGAGCAGTGATAGGTAAAGTGGTAATAGGTAAAAAAATATCTTGGTCTAGGAAGGATCAGTTGGTCTAGGAAGGATCTAGAGGCTGAGGAGTATTGGCATGAGTGCCACTACAATTACAATCAAAGCTGAACAGCATTATCATGTAAATTACTATTGTGAAAGGCATATAATTTGGCTTAATGTATGTAGATAGTCTCAGGGATGGCAAAAGTTACATTCCTGGCACAAAGGATACTCTTCTTTAAAAAAAATTCCATTCCTAGTTCCAGAGTTTGTAGAATCATAGAATCAATGAGTCAGAAGGGACCTAGTTAGATCATATAGTCTGACCCCCTGCCATGGGCAGGAAAGAACACTGGGGGTTTGAGGGGTCATCAGACCCCAGCCAGGTGCCTACTCAGTCTCCTCTTGAAGATTTCCAGGGAAAGTGAGAGCACCACCTCTCTCAGAAGCCTTATCCAGGCTCTGGCCACCCTTACAGTGAAGTAGTTCTTCCTAATATCTAACCTAAACCTATCCTCCCTCAGCTTGTGGCCATTGTTCCTGGTGACTTCAAGGGGGGTCCTGGTGAACAGACTTTCCCTGAGTCCCTGCTGCTGGCCCCTGATAAGGTTGTAGGCAGCCACCAGATCCCCCCTCAGTGTCCTTTTGTGGAGACTGAAGAGATTCAGGTCCCTCAGCCTCTTCTCATAGGGCTGGTCATGGAGGCCCCCAACCATATGACTGGCCCTCCTCTGGACCCTCTCCAGGTTCTCCACCTCCCTCTTGAAGTGGGGCACCCAGAACTGGACACAGTACTCCAGCTGCGGCCTGACCAGCACCGCATAGAGGGGGAGCAAGACCTCTCTGGACCTGTTAGTGATGCCGCTGTTGATGCAGGTCAGGGTGCAGTTGGCTCTGCCTATTGCTTCATCGCATTGGTGACTCATATTCATCCTGGAGTCAATCATGACTCCAAGATCCCTCTCTGCCTCTGTACTGCTGAGAGGGCCAGCCCCTAACCTATAACCACAATGCTGGTTCCCTCTCCCCAGGTGCAGCACTCTGCACTTGTCCTTGTTGAACCACATCCTGTTCAGATCTGACCACTTCTCCAACTTAGCTAGGTCTGTCTGGATGCAGTCCCTGCCTGCCGGTGTACTGAGTTTACCTCAAAGCTTAGTGTCATCAGCAAACTTGAACAGGGTGCTTTCCACACCCTCATCCAGGTCGCTAATGAAGATGTCACCTCCCGTGCCAGGTCACCTCCCGTGCCAGGGCTGCTTGAGACATGGCAGCACCAGTTCCTCCAGTCTGGTTGGAGAACAGGTACTAAGCCCTGGCAGCCCAGGAGGAGGAGGAAGGAGAGGACAAAACTGGGGAGGAGGCAATTCCATGCTCACCGCATCCCGTGCAAGCTGAAGGAGGCAAGAAGGCCAGGAGGAAGAAGCATCGCGTGATCGTCATTGGTGACTCCATCCTGAGAGGTACAGAGGGCCCCATCTGTCACCAGGACCCCTCGGCATGCGAGGTATACTGCCTACCTGGAGCGAGGATTCAGGACGTGAAAGGGATGCTCCAAACCGTAATCCAGCCCACCGATTATTATCCCATGGTCCTAGTCCATGTGGGCACTAATGATGCAGCCAGGAGGAGCCCTGATCGCCTGATGGAGGACTACCACGCTCTGGGGTGCGTGCTGAAGGAGATGGGCGCACAGGTGGTTTTCTCTTCTATCCTCCCAGTGAGTGCACGAGGCAGACGGCATGAAACATGCATCACGGAGACCAACTGGTGGCTGCAGGAATGGTGCTTCGAGGAGGGCTTTGGCTTCCTCAGCCATGACTGGCACATCACAATGAGAGACATGCTGGGATGGGATGGGCTCCACCTTTCCTGTAAAGGTAAGCGTGTGTTCTCTTCTAGGTTGGCGGACCTCCTCCGGCGGGCTTTAAACTAGGCTCGTTGGGGGAAGGGGAAGATGAGAGCGGAGGAAACATCAGACTGCCAGACCAAACAGCACCCACAACTACAACCCAGCACAGACCAATGAGCGAAGTGAATAAACAGGTAAGAGAGAGGGGCCAGCGTAACGCTGGGACTAGGGGGTCAGTACACACATCCACAGGAGGCCTCAAATGCCTCTACACAAACGCTTATAGTATGGGCAACAAGCAGGAGGAACTCACCCTCATGCTGGCTGACACCAAGCCGGACGTAGTGGGGATTACGGAAACGTGGTGGGACGCAATGCATGATTGGGCAGTGAATGTCAAGGGCTATAGGCTGTACAGGAGGGACAGGATAGGGAAGAGAGGTGGGGGCGTGGCACTCTATATTAAGGAGGAATACACATCCTCATCAATTAGCAAGGAGTCAGGGGAGGGGCACTCTGAAGTGCTTTGGGTTAGAGTACAAGGCAGTCGAGGGGAAAGGGACTTAACGGTGGGAGTCTACTACAGACCTCCCAACCAGGAGGAAGAGCTTGACCAGGAATTCTTGGGTCAGCTCACAGAGGTAGTGAAGGCTAAGGATGTGGTAGTCATGGGAGACCTGAACTTCCCGGACATCTGCTGGGAAGAGCAGTCAGCCAGGTCTGAATGCTCACGTAGGTTCTTGGCCAGAGTGCAGGACCTCCATCTAACCCAGGAGGTGTACAGCCCCACCAGGGGAGACACCTTGTTGGACCTAGTGCTGGTGACGGGTGATGACCTGGTGAGGGGGCTGCGGGTGCTCAACCACCTGGGCGACAGCGATCATCGCCTGCTGGAATTCACCATCCAGCGCAAGGTGGCAAAGGTATGCAGTAAGGCAGTGGCCCTAGATTTTAGGAGGGCAAACTTCAATGAGCTAAGGAGGATAGTTGGAGAAGTGCTGAGGTCCCAGAGGGGAGGGGAGCCAGGTGTCCAAAGAGAGTGGTCACTTCTTAAGGAGATGATCCTCCAAGCCCAAAGGAAGGTAATCCCAACGAGGATCAAAGGGAGCAGGAGAGCACACAAACCTCCGTGGCTCACCAAAAGCATCTGGGAATGTCTCCTTGCTAAAAAGGAGGCTTCCACCCAATGGAAAGAAGGGGTCATCCCCAGGGAGGACTATTCTGTAGTTGCTCGGGGATGTAAGGGGGTAGTTAGGAAGGCCAAGGCAGAGATGCAACTGGGACTAGTTTCCCAGATTAAGGACAATAAGAAGTCCTTTTTTAAATATGTAGGGGGTAAAAGAAAGGTCCCGGGTAATGTGGGGCCCTTGCAGGACGCGTTGGGAAACTTGGTCATCACACCAGATGGCAAAGCTAACATGTTTAACAATTTCTTTCCCTCCATCTTCCTAAGTAGGGACCAGAAGAGCCATCTCCCTGCTGGGCCCCCCTCGGGCCCCAGGGGAGGCACACCTGGGCCACGGGTTAGCGAGGATTTAGTTACGGAGCTTCTGGAGGGGTTGGACGTATTCAAGTCAGCCGGTCCGGGTGATCTCCACCCTAGAGTTCTAAAGGAACTGGCCGAGGTCATTGCAAGTCCCCTGGCACGGCTTTACGAGCACTCATGGTGCTCTGGTGAGGTACCAGAGGAATAGAAGAGGGCCAACGCCCCCATCTTTAAAAAAGGGAGGAAGGAGGACCCAGGAAACTATAGGCCGCTTGGCCTTACCTCGATCCTAGGCAAGCTGTTCGACAAAATTATGTTGGCATACATCCAGGAGGGGCCAGCAGGGGACTGCATGCTTAGGGGCAACCAACACAGGTTCATCAGTGGCAGGTCCTGTCAGACCAACCTGGTGGCCTTTTATGATCAGATCACCAGATCATTAGATGCAGGGGTAGCAGTGGATATAATCTTCCTCGACTTCCAGAAGGCTTTTGACACTGTCGCTCACCCCGTTCTCATTAAGAAACTGGGGGGCTGTGGTGTAGACACCCACACAGTCAAATGGGTCACCAACTGGCTGGAGGGCCGCACCCAGAGGGTGGTGGTGGATGGGTCCTTCTCAACCTGGAAGGACGTGGGCAGTGGGGTTCCGCAGGGCTCCATCCTCGGGCCCACGCTGTTCAACATCTTCATCAGTGATTTGGATGAGGGGGTAAAAAGCACCCTGTTCAAATTTGCTGATGACACTAAGATGTGGGGGGACGTGGGCACACTGGAAGGATGCAACAGGCTACAATCAGACCTAGACAGGTTACAAGGGTGGGTGGATGAGAATAGGATGGGTTTCAACACAGACAAGTGCAAGGTGATGCACCTCGGGAGGAACAACCGGCACCATACCTACAGGTTAGGGAACTCCCCTCTTGTCAGCACAGAGGCGGAAAAGGATCTGGGGGTCATCACTGACTCCAAGATGAACATGGGCTGGCAGTGTGGGGAGGCAGTTAGGAAGGCCAACTGCACCTTGGCATGCATCCACAGATGCATCTCGAGCAGGTCCAAAGAGGTGATCCTCCCCCCTCTGTGCGGCACTGGTCAGGCCGCAATTGAAGTACAGCGTCCAGTTCTGGGCGCCACACTTCAAGAGGGATGTGGACAGCATGGAGAGGGTCCAGAGGAGGGCCACACGTATGATCAGGGAACAACCGGTCAGGCCCTATGAGGAGAGGGTACGGGACCTGAACCTGTTCGGCCTCCAAAAGAGAAGGCTGAGGGGGGATCTTGTGGCCTGTTATAAACTAGTCAGCGGGGATCAGCAGGCATTGGGAGAGTCACTGTTCCCCAGAGCACCGCCAGGAGTGACCAGGAATAATGGTCACAAGCTGGCAGAGGGTAGGTTTAGGTTAGATATCAGGAGGCGCTACTTCACAGTCAGGGCAGCTAGGGTCTGGAACCAGCTTCCAAGAGAAGTGGTGCAGGCTCGTACCCTGGGGGTGTTTAAGAGGAGGCTAGATGCACATCTTGCTGCCGTCGTTTGACCCCAGTATTCTTTCCTGCCATGGGAGGGGGTCAGACTAGATGATCTGCTCAGGTCCCTTCTGACCCTAGAAACTATGAAACTATGATGAACAGCACCGGCCCAAGGACCGAGCCCTGGGGGACTCCGCTGCCCACACCCTTCCAGGTTGACATCGACCTGTCCTCCATCACCCTGTGGGTGCGCCCCTGGAGCCAGTTTGCCACCTATGTGACTGTGCATTCATCAGTGCTGCAGTCCCTCAGCTTGCCCACCAGAATTGGGTGGGACACTGTGTTGAAGTCCTTCTGGTAGTCCAAGATGACATCGACTTCCTCCTTCACATCTAAGCTTTTTGTTACCTAGTCATAGAAAGAGACCAGGTTAGTCAGGCAGGATCAGCCTGGCACAAACCCGTGTTTGTTACCCCTCAACATCACTTCCCCTTTAGGGGTCTCACAAATGTGGCCATGATAATTTTTTCAAAGATCTTCCCAAGGATCGAAGTGAGACTGAGTGGCCTGTAGTTGCCAGTCTCTTCCTTTCTCCCTTTCTTGAAAATAGGGACCACATTGGCCCTTTTCCAGTCCTCAGAGACTTGGCACAAGCACCAGGAGTCCTCAAACAGCCGTGCCAATGGCTGCACAATGACACCAGCCAGTTCCCTCAGCACCCGCGGATGGAGGTCATCTGGGCCCACTGACTTGGCTACATCTAAGCCCTCCAGGTAATCCTTAACTCGGTCTGAACTAACAGTCAGGGGACTCGCATGCTTCTTGGGCCTCTCTACGCTATCACCCAAGAGCACCTCATTGTCAGCAGACAGGAACACAGAAGCAAAGAACTTGTTGAAGAGTTCTGCCTTCTCTCACACATCCATCACCAGCTGCCCTGCCCTGCCCCGTTGGGGTCCAATGTTACCCCAAGACTTCTTCTTGGTACCTATATACTTGAAGAAGGACTTTTTGTTATCCTTAATCCCAGAAGCTAATCGAAGCTCCAGTGCTGCTTTAGCCTCCCTTACGATATCCCTACAAGATTGGGTCAGGGAGGTGTACTCCTTTGTCTCTGCTCCTTGCTTCTACCACCAGTATGCTTTTTTTCTTTGCCCTCAGGCCAGCCTGGATATCCACGCTCAGTCATGAAGATTTCCTGGAGCCTCTTCCCGCCTTCCTGAGCAGTGGAATTGCATCCTGCTGTGCCCCAAGGATAGCCTCCTTGAGGAAGAACCACCTTTCCTGGACCCCCATACTAGGTACACCCTGGGCTCTAAGTGCTTCCCTGACTACTGCACTGAGCACATCGAAGTTGGCTTTCTTAAAGTCAAGCATTTGTGCTGTGCTAGTTACCCTCCCCACCTTTCTCTGAATAGCAAACTGGATCATCTCATCAGATTTGGGGAAGAACTCAATCTTTTACACAGGCCTTGTTCTCTAAATTTGTGAAACACTGTTGGCTGAAAATCTCCTTCCTAATTACACATAACCCTGACTTCCCTTGACCCCTCCCTCCATCCCATAAAAACCGAAAAAACAAAAACAGCCTGAGGCTGATGCACACCACACACAAATACAGCAAATATAGTTAGTTTGGCAGAAGATGTAAGACACTGAAAATGAGGTCTTATAATGGGAAATGTTGGACAACTATAATAAAGCCAAGATTACATCTTAAAAGCTTTCTAAATAGTTTTTTTTAACCTGATTAACTTGGGAAGTTACAAAACACAAAGTATTCCTATACAATGTAGGGCTCATCGCTTAAAGGTTACCCTGCAATAGGAGGTGGATCAATACTTAAGTCACCCACTTTTGTGAATAAGAGTGGACAATAGTGGTATGAGAAAAAACAAAACCAAAAAAAACAAACTTTGCACAGCTTTAATTTTAGGTAATTATTTCCACTCAAAATTGACATGAGAAACCTGATGTAGTTCTTCATTCAAAATTTAAGGTAGTTTGAGAAGCTCAGTGGGTGCATCTACATGTGCACTTTACTGCAGAGTTGACTAATTAGCTCCTCAGTAAAGCATCACCATCCACACATGTGGTGCTATTAGGTCACAGTAAACTAATTAAGTCTGCCATAGGATAGTACTTCTCAACACAAGTACTATCCTATGGCAGAGTTATTTACATGCACATGTAGACAGTGACTGGGACTGATTGGGGCATGAGAGTGCTACAGTGGTGAGGCTGTTGGCTAGCCCTGCACTGTAGCACCCTCGTGCCCTAGCCAGCCCCTTTGCAGCATGTTGAGCCAGGGTGGAGCAGGCTGACCCTCTGGACCTCCTACCAGCTGGGGCTATGCTGTCCCAGCTCAACATACTGTGGTCCCAGGTGCACATGTAAATGCTGCACCCAGGAGCAATACATTTTGGCACAAACTGCACCAGAGCCAATTTAGGTGCATTCATTTCACATGTAGATGCACGGAGTAAACAGTGGTCTAAAGCTTTTCAGCAATTATAAGCCCTACGGATACAGAATAGTCAGTGAAATCTACAGTCTTTCTCTGCTTGGAAAGTTTTTGAAGGAGCATTTTTCATTGAATTGCCAAAGTCATTTCTCACAAATCCTAAAGGAAACCAACAGGTAGACCTGTGCCTGATTTCCTGTTAAGCAGCATAACTTTTCATGAGCTTGCCTGAGGAGGTGGGACCCTGGAAACATTGCCTCCCAAGTCTTTGACTCCTCGGCAGCTGAAGCATCTGTGGCTCCTGTCACCCAGTTCCTCAGTAGCCCAGAAGCCCTGACTGCCTAACTCTCAGATTCCCTGGGAACTGGACAGCTCAGACATTCTGAGACCTGAAAGTGTTCAGTACCTCTCTCTTCCTAAAAAAAAATGTGCAAGTTATTAAAGAAAACTTTAAAGAATAGCTTTTTAATCATTGCTATAAGGGTCATATACCCAGCTGAAACATGAATATTCTTGGATATACCCCTTTTTCTATTCCTCTAGGTGTAGGGCTAGTCTTCTGTAAAATGTAATATCTTTTGGATCTGTACTGTATTGTTTTGCAAATGATGAAGCAAAATGTTTTGCCTATTTGTGGAAGATATTTTGCAATAGTCCTGTTACACCATTTTCTCTCCATTTTAAAACAAAAATCTTGGTTCTTAAATTTCAGAACTTACTGTGGAATTGTAGTTCCAGTTTGCAGCCAGATCCATAACAGTTTTGTTACACATGTCTGTGTATGCTACTGGAAAATAGGTGGAAAAAAACTTGGCAGTTTTCAAAGGCTTCATTAAAATGTTATTAAAATGGATATTGCAATGGTGCCTACTTGGGAACCAGGCCAATTGTGGTAAGTGTTATACGAACACATGGCCTCTGTTAAAAAGTGTTGACAATAAATCATGAAATGAACAAGGTATTCAATTGTACGATTTAAGCCTCCAGGGTCAAGACACTGTTTCTGGCCTGTAGCGTCTAGGCACTCTCTCTGGGTAAAAATCTGTCTAGAACCTGTTCCTGAAAGCTGAGACCTACCATCCAGCTGCCTATTAGCCAGACTTTGTGCTGACATGTCACATTCCTCTGTAGCTTAAGTACTGTGTCTACCAAAACTCTAGACATATGAGTGATTTGAGGCTTTAGGAGCAGATAAGAGAAGCAAGCAGGCAGACATACACAGTGTTGACATATGGTGACCACAAGCAGCATCTATTTTGAAAAAAATAGATGCTGCTTGTGTTTCATCATATGTTAACACTTTGTATACAGGCAACCCTCGCTATTCACAGGGGATATGTTCTTGAGAACCCTGTGAATGGCAAAATCTGTGAATAAGACTGCGTTCATGAACACCATCTGCATTCATGAACACAGTGCCCCCAGAGGCTGGGGTGGGCCATGGCTGCTCTGGCAGTGGTGGGAGTGCAGCGGCGGTGGCAGGAGCACAGTGGCAGCAAGCATGGAGCTCCCGAGGAGCTCCTTTAAGTGTATTTAAGATGCAGGTTCAGCATTTGTGAATATTTGAAACCGCGAATGCTGAACCCATGAATAGCGAGGGTTTCCAGTACTAATAAATAGGAATCTGGGTTTTCTGTTTGCTGCCAAAAAACACGAATTTTCTCCTTTAAAGGAGAAAAAAGTGGGAAACACTGGGTTTTCCCTTGCAGGCTAGCAGAGTTCCAACTTGCCAGGGGCTGCTTGGGACTGAGGGGCTGGGGGGAACGGGAAGAGGGCAATCAGGCAGATGGCAACATGTCTAAGTATGCATGCACACATGCACGTGGCAGTCAGGCAGTGTGATGAGCAGCTCCTGTAGGTCCCTGCAGGTAAATATGTGGGGTGGTGGCATAGACAATGCTTTGGGGCGACAGTGGGGAATAGGTGACACATTGGGGGGTACATGCACCCCCAGATTTATGGGCCCATAGTGTGCAGGGGGATTTAGCCTGGCCATATTGGCATGGGTAGGAGCCACCTCTGCTTCCCAGCAGGCAGGACCTAGCACAGGAGGGTGCAGTGAAGTGGTGAAACCTGTTGTTGCCACCACTACCACGGGGACCCCCCTCACCAGCCAATCCAGTGTGAGGAGTAACAGATTGGGTGGGAGGAACTCTGCCCTCACCACCTACCACAGCTTGCACACTAGACCATGGCTCTACCCTGCTGCCATGGCCCAGCCATTGCTACCCTTCAGGCTGTACCTGTATTCTGGAGGGGTGGTGGGGCAGCAGGCAGTGTGAAGGGAGGGGCAGTGGCAGTGGCAGCTGGGCCATGGGGAGGCAGGGTAGAGCTGCAGCCCAGTGTGCAAGTGGCTGGCGGTGGTAGGAGGTGAGGGCAGCATGACCCTGTCCATTACTCCTTGCACTGCTGGTGGCACAGCTGGTGCATGGATCTTGGCAGCAGCAGCAACAAGAATCATTGCCCCACTCTGCCCTCCTGTATTGGGTTCTGCTTACTGGGCTGCAGGGGAAGCTAGTGCCCCTGCCAGACTGGCCAAGCTATAGCCCCATGCCTGCGGTGGGCGCACATATCTGGAGGGCCATGTACCCCCCCATGACCCACACAACCTGCTCCCCCCCACACACGCACCCTGCCCCACACAGTGGGGGGTCTGGAGGCTGGGGGCACAAGGCAGTGGATTGGGAGTGTGAGGCAGCAGTGGGGCTGGGTGAGTGGGAGGCTGTGAGCTGGGAGTGAAGGGCACTGGTAGGGTCAGGGTGCTGTTTTCTACTTAAACTATTTACTGGGTCAGGACTGGCCATCAATGTTTAAAAATGGGTCTGGGTACAAAAAACGCTGAGAACCACTGGCATAGAGTCTCCAAACCATCATACAGCTCCATTGATTTCAATTAAACTTGTCATATGTTTAACACTATGTTTATGCTTAGGTGAATTTCTAGATTAAGAATCAATTTAAGACATAAAATACACTAATAGAGAATTTTATGATATTCTAATAATTTATGAAAATAGTATGAAATATATACTATTTTCCTCACAATATTGCATACAAAAAGCTTATCTCTGACTGAAAAGCACACATATCTGAAAAAAAATTCATTAGTTAAAATATTGCTTATTATCCCCTTTAAAGAATGCCCCCTAAACAGCATTTTACTGTATCGTATTTCCCTCAATTTGTGATATTTATTGTGACATTATTCTAGTTGTCCAATTTCATTAAAATCTCATTTTATATTAATGGATACATGAAAACATTTCATACTTTGGTTTCAAACAGATGATATTATCTACATGTAATTAGGAGTTATGGATATTCCAAAGTGACTGTTTCCACTGTTTACTGAGGCTTTAACATCTTTTTAACTCAGTAGTATATTTTGCACTATGTCATTATCCACATTAAGTTTTGATATTTAACATGAAAATAAAATCTCAGTTACTCTCCATAGGCACCTCCTCAAATGAGCAGTTTGCTTCATGTTGCCAGGGAAACAGATCTTTGTAAAGATGTAATGCCACTTTGATGTTATTGTAAACCACTAAAGTGGAAATCTTTAACGTTTGTCAACCTCTTGAGAGCAAGCGGTTTGCTGTAATCAAAATGAATATAAAATTATTCTGAGCATGTACAAATGCAGTATTCTAGAAATGAGCATACTCACTGGTAAGCACATGTCTTGTTCTAACAATGACTCAGGACCAAAAATAAATTGATAATGTCTTAGAAAAATAAGTCTCTGTCTCTTACCAAAAGCTCATGTTAATATTTAAGTGTGAATTTGGAAGTGTTTGTATGTAACAAAGTTAAAAATATGTAATTTACTTCAGCTATGTATTGTGGCTTGCTCAAGGCACTCCAAAGTGCTTATTTTTGAAATCCAGTGAGAACAGAAACAGCAGAAGGATTTTGTATACAGTAGGAAAAAACAAAGAGGGGTTTACTGCTATTAGTGGTTACACCAGGCACTTTCAGGAAAGAAACAACTTTCCAGCATGTGAAATGACCCACGAACACTAATGTTCAGGAAATAAAATGATCAGTTAAAGAGCAAAAGCAATAATAAAGATAGATGAAGAGAAAACAAGCCCTCTTTAAAATACAAAGTAGCATTTACAGTGGACATGAAAGGCCAAATTTTGTTTATCTTTGTGTATATGAGAAATATGAAAACTAATTCCCATGGAAAGACACCCAGCTCCAAAGGGGCATTGATACCTTTGTGTGAGTGGTGCAACTAGTCATTAGGGATATGGTTTATGTAAATGAGGAATTAAAATGCCAAAGATCAGCATAACTCTCCACCAACTATCCTCTAAACAAAAGAAATTGTACTCTCAGGAAGGTGAGAACAGCAGAGGAAAGCTGAAAAAGATATGGAATGCTGTTATGGAACTAGGGAGTAAGGAGCATGGAGGAGAGAGAGGGAGAGCGAGAGAGAGCATGCACAAAATATTAGTAAGAGGATGAAGAAAGGGAAAGAATGGTAATAAAATTAATGTAGACTCAAGAAAGCATAGAACACCATGACTAGGGACAGAACTTACACGTATACTGGTATAAATGATCAAAAAACAATTCAAATCTGTGACACAACAGAGGTTCACTGCACAAAAACCCCTTCCAAAATGGCTGAAACTGTTTTTTTAAGAGAAACCTGGCTGGATGTTGTATCAAATTTAACTGATTTAAGTTAAGTCAGTTAATTGTACTTCTGTCCGAGATTACCTTCAGACTAAAGACTAACAGTCCTCCAGCATCCCAAAATGCTTTGCTCCTCCCCCACAACCTGCCCCTCCCCCAGCAGGGTGGGTGGGTTAGCCTTGGCCTAAGTTGTCTGCTCCATCTGAGCAGGGAGGCATGTTCTACCATCCTTTCCCCACCGCCTGGTTTCTAACCTGAGCTACTGTAGGCATGTGGCTACATTTCTGGAATCAAAAGTGAATGTCTGTTCACTTGCTTATTGGTTTAATCTATGCTGTTTGGACTAATCTGTGAAGATTTAATCAATTCAGCCTCAGGCTTTATGACTGTCCGTACTTAGCCTATGTTATTACAGTAGTGATACATTGACTACAGAGAACATGAAATTTATATTTCCAAAGCTAGAGAAATAACAACCTTGGCATCAAAGCCTGAATCATGACAGATATCAGGAAAAATTTCTAGGACTTGTTAGGAAGTTGCCCAGGTATAACTACCAAGACCATGGTGACTAAGAACTTATGTAAACACACTTATCTGCTGTTACCTAGTCCCCACATCTTTTCTTATTTATCATATAATTAACCTGTATAGAGCCTGTCTTTGTAGTATTTATTTCAGAGTACCTTGTGAAATTGAACTGTAGGTACTGCTGCAATAGAAAGAATTGATACAAGTGTTGGAAGCATTGGTAGAGGGGAATCTCCATCCCACAATATGGAAAGAAATGTCACAAAAATAGCAACTTTAATATGGAAGATTGTTAATAAGTCTGTCAGAATGGAGCTTATTTCTCCAGCATTTGAGAACAGTGAACACAGTATCAGTATTTAAGGAAAGGGAGGGAGAAGTGATGTGGGCAAACATACTAGTTAGCCTGACCTGTGAGTTTGCAAGGTTTTAGGACAAATTTTGAAAGAGAGAATGATTAGAAACATAGATGTAAATGGAAAAGGATAAAATGT
Organism: Crocodylus siamensis; assembly: GCF_052110815.1. Taxonomy (NCBI): domain Eukaryota; kingdom Metazoa; phylum Chordata; order Crocodylia; family Crocodylidae; genus Crocodylus; species Crocodylus siamensis. Next base: position 52,457,457 of record NC_143396.1, on the reverse strand, counting down.
GACATCAACTCGTTTTTAAAGGGGAAAAAATACTTAATCTAATCTGTCTGGACTTTATCAAAGCATTTAATGGGTGTACCGTGTGAGAAATTATTGGTTAAGACGGAGACACTTGTATAAAGTATACGGAAGCTTTTTAATGTGAGTAGAGAACTGGCTAATGGGGATACAACGGGTTTGTGCTGAAAGGTAAAATATCTGGCTGGGGGAAGCTAACAGTGGAATTCCTAAGGATCTATCCTGGGATTAGACTAATTTAATGAGCTAATTCATTAATGATCTTTGTAGTCTGTAGATGAGTGTTGTTGCAAGGTGCTGATTAACTGAAGTTGGAAAGCATTTATTTATACAGAGGAGAATCAGAATATCATACAGGAAGAATTTGATGACCTGAGGACTGGAGCAGCAGAAAAAGGATGAAATTTAATAGTGTAGACCTCAAGGTTTTAATTTAATGGTATATTCTTCTATAATCTGGGAAGCCACAGACGAGGAGAGATCAAACAATGCACTAATATCTTAGATGATGACTATATGGAGCTATGAAAAAGGTAAGTTGCTAGGATGTATCAGGCAAGGCATTTCCAGTAGAGGTAGAAAGTGGTAATTCATATTTTTTTCATACTCAAGGTTAACCAGAATTTGGTCTTTATGTACCATACAAAGCATTGGGACAGTCTCATCCAGAAGCCTGTGTGTGATTTTGTTCACCCATGTTCAACCAAGGTTACTTGAAACTGGAACAAACACAGATAAGGGCTACTAAAAAGATCAGGGAAAGACAGAGAGGCCAGTAAGTCTCAGTTTGTTTAGCCTAGCGAAACAAAGACTGAGAAGGGATTTCTGTCTATAAATACTTCTTGGGTGGGGGTTGGATGGGAGAAGAGCAAGCATCATGAAGGGAGAAGACTGTGTAGGCTAATGGGCAATACATGTGCAAGAATAAATGGATATAAACTGTGAAGAATAAATTTAAGGTGATAATTAAAACATTCCTTAATCACTGGTAAAAATAATTTTGGAACAGCTTTTCAGTAGGGCTAGTTTAGGCAAACTGTTTCATATCAGACCCCGATAAGTTTATTCATAGGACTATTGTTACCTTCAATAACGGGTCTGGACCCAATGGTCCAAACGCTCTTTAAAATCTATTCTACAAAAGAAGTTTCAGAAGATCGTTTTTCACTGAAAAGTAGTTCTGATGAATACAGAATGACCATGTGGTCAGTACCAATTATACCTGTTAACAGGGGTATTACAGCTTTTATATAAATATAAAAAAGAACAGATAAATTTATATAGTACATACATTGCCTTTGATAGATGCACAACCTGGTGCATACAATTGTATGTATATAAAATATGATATACATTTCCTGCCAAACCATGTACATGTAGGTTGATATAACACTTTGCAGGGTTTTCAAGACATCCCAATGGACATTTTCATTAGGAACTTGAAAATCCCACCCAAAACTAATTATTAATAGCAATATTTTTCAGTAAGACCACAATGTACTAGGTTCTGTGTGACTAACTGTTGTACTCACACAACACAAAGCATAATCAAGTGGAATACACAGAGGAGCTTGGATTATGTCATGACTTGCCATGCAGCTGGAAAAGTATTAGGAGGAGGAAATCTGCAACCCAGATGAAACTATCAACAAATACCAACTTTGGGAACAGGCTATTAAATCTATGCACCAGTTGAAAATAGTGCACTAGTAAAAGCTGCTGTCTCAATACAATTCCCACACTTTACTGGTCAGTTGATCATCAAGCCTAATGATTAGGGATCTCTCACACACTTGCACACTGTGTGCATTTGCTGACAGAGTAAAGACACTTTGCTGCAGAGCAGATGCTGGAGAAATGACAAGCAGCTGTGAGCAAAAGTCACATCCCCTGGGCTCCACATGAATAAGGGATGGTGCTTGAACAATTTCTTACAGTCCTGGTCACAATGTACTCAGTCAGGAATGGAGGGAATTCAGAATAATGTATAAAGATGCCTGTCTTGTGGGCTAATTAACTCAGTAGTTAAACCTGCTCTGTAAGGGATGTACTGGTGATTGTGATTGGGAGACAGCACTTGATGTGGTTTGTTTGTAGAGGAAATTCTGTAATATTATATGCCAGCTACCAGCCAGCAGTTTTGGCCAAATTTATATGCAGACACAGTGCTCTGGCACAGAGCACAGATAAAGGAGGTGGAATGCCTATTGAGCAGACCTCTGAGTGGTACTGAGATCTGTACTCTTGATTTGGAGGCAATGAACATGACAAATGTAATCATCAAAGATTAAAGTCCAATCACAAATAGAAAACATTTCCAATACATTAAAGTAAAAGGAAAAAAAAATCCACCCTGTTTTTCTGTGTGTGCACCTGCCTCTATTTATGCATATATTCAGATGAGGATTACCTCCCAAGTCATGCACCTATCTCACCTCATAGCTTTCTTGATTTTTACATGTTATACTAGTGTAAAGGCCTGTAAAAATGATGGACAAAATAGGCTACTTGTTATAGGGTACTACATTTCTGTTGCCTACTGTGTCATTAGTAACTTGACCACCTCGTTTTCTTCTATACAATGGGTATCCATCAACATTTCTGAGTGTCTCCTCTGAATCTCCTTCAGATATTTCTTCAGACATCGATGATTTTCCATGCAGGGTGCATTTGGAGTCAATCCTCCACATGGTCCATGAAGCATACATCTCATCACCATGATCTCCGCTCAACAGACAATGCACTGTTGTACAATCACATTTTTTTTTAAAGTTCTGGTAATGCTTATTGTTCTAATTCATCATCAAATCCTGCAAATACTCTGGAAATGGTCTTTTTGGAGGCAGAATCACTTTACCCTTATGACAACAACTGTGGAATTGGCCATCTGATGGTCTTTCAGCTTGGAAGTTTAAAGAGTTACAAAATTGGCACACCATGTTTATCAATCCACAACTATGTTCCTCAGTCTTGTCTTCAGTGAATCTATTGTTGCTTACTCTTTCAGCCTGCCTTCCACTGTCTCTGCGAATGCTTTGCCTTTCCATTGCACCTCTTCTTTGTTCATTTGTTTCATTTTGTCTTACTCTTGCCATTCTTTTTGCATTCAATTGCCATCTATTCTCTGCTTCACCTTGGTAAGGGTGTTATGGGTTAAAGTTAAAGTAGGGGTGTTAAGGGATAATTTTTGCTCGGATACTGAGAGTACACCATAACTAATTGAAATCAATCACTAAAAGTCCAGAAAAGTGAGTGCAAATATGTTTTTTTGAGTGTGACAGAGAAAATGACAAAGAAACAAATGAAGCAAATTATTAAAGAGGATTTTTCTTGCCTTTGCTTCCATGTAAATGATAGGCTTTTTGGGGTAGGGACTCTGGGAGATCCTGGCCTTGACTGTGGATGTGTTGAATTTACTCTGTGCTATTTTGCCAGTAAAGGAAATTGTAAATCCTGCTTTGCTAGCACGGGTAGATTATTTCCATTATATGGAAGTCTCCACGTTGCATGAAGCTTGTCTCTTTGTATCTCTCCTTGGCCTCTTCACTTGATGGAGAGGGCACAGTCAGAAGAAAACTCATGTTAGCAAAATGTTTCTTGGGAGCTACTGCACATGGGAATAAGAGTTCTTCTGTCATCAGAGCTTATGACCTTTATAGCTTATGCAAATGAACATAAAACATAAGTGGAGTACATCAGAGGCTGTATGCTGTGCCAAAAGTAAGTCCTATGTTACCTATGCTACAGGGCTCTTGGCTCACAGGGTGAAGTGGCGGTGGTGGGATACTTCACCCAGTGGACTGAGAACGAACACAAACATAACGCTGAGTTGGCATGTGGATGGGGAGAAAGGGGAGGCAGAACCCCGTAGGATAGGCACCCATTGAACCCATGTACAAAGCCCCTGTAATTCATTAACTTGATCACCCAGTCCAATTATTCCAACCCATAGTCCCTTCAGTAAATTAAGGATTAATAAATCAGTTGCACTATTCCTTCCCTGCTTATTAACTCAAATGCTTATCTTCTCCATCAGCTCCCTGAGCAATCAAAGTTCATACAAGTAATAAAGATTTATTTGTTCCACTTACGCACAATATTCTTGGACCAGGCATGTCTATCGGTGTGAAGAGAAGGCAAGGTTCCCCACTTGCCATCCAACTCCAGGAGGAATTCTCCAAGCTTCACCTTCCCCACTGCTTTTCTGGGATTCTGGGCATGTAATGCTGAGTGCTCCCCTGAGCTTTTGTATTGTGGAGCTGCTTCTCATGCCAGTGCAGAAGACACTAACCAGGCTCTCACCATGGTGTGACTCAGTGTTCTTACTCCACGCCATGCCTTCTTCCCCTCCTGCTGGCACCAGATGTCTGGATATGCCAGCAGCTCCTGCATACCTGCCTATGCACAATGAGCAGGAGCTTACAAAGAGGGGCTGCTGCCGTGTCTGCTGCTGCTCTCGCCGCTCCACTGGTGCCGCCAGTGTCCCTGCAGGTGCGTGGGGAACACCGTACCAGGTTCCACTGCTTTTCTCCAGTGCATGGAAGGGCCTTTCCTGGGATTCCATCCCTGGGTTCCTTGGGGACCCTTGTGCCCCACTCCCATAGTCACAGCCCAATTTTTTATTTGGGAGTAGAGTTGGGGCTAGAGTTAAAAATAATAAAATGTTAGCTCTTGAATGTAATTTTTACACTCTCCGATAGCTATAGCAGGAGCAATTCCGGGTAAGGCACAGTTGGATCTCTTCAGAGTAGGAGGGGTATTGACACTGTATGGTCAGGTGCTTGATGTCCCTTTTTCCCCATTGTAGCAGCTGGTTCTTGCTGGCCAAGGCCTGATTGCAAGCCTCTCTTAAGTCCCTTTCTGGTCTCTTTCTCCCATGGCAGAGAAACAACTCAGTAAGCAGTCATTTAGGTGTACCAAGCAGCCATTTATACTTTCCTTATTATGGAAAGGATTTCTGTGTGCCTGGGTGAGGCTCATCTCCGTGTGTGCTTATCTGCAGCCATGCTGACTCTCTCTCTCATATAAGCCATTGCTTCTCTTTCTGTTTCTCTCCATGAGGATTTCTGATCTCTGTTCTTTACGCAGAACTCAGATAAGTCCAGCCAGCTGTTTCTACCAGAGGACAAATATAAAACTCAATATTTTCCAGTATAATCAGTAGATCAGGTTTGGGCAGTTCCTTTTCTACTTTTTAGACTGCTCTGGAGACTACATTAAACCAAGAGAAATCTGTGATTCTGTGCTAATCGTGTTGAATAGTGACTGAGTGAAATACAAAAACAAAGTGCATTTTCAGGTTGCTGAAACTAAATCACTGAAAAATGAATGATAAAAACACTATATTTTCAACAAAAATGGAATACATTATAATAAACTTTATAATAACTTTATAATAACTTGATAATAAATTGTAATCTTGCATAAGAACTAAATGCCTGTTGCTTATATCAATGTATCTGAGACTTCTCATTTACCACAACCCTTTTTTTTTTTTTTTTACTGTATGTAACTTTGGAAAAAAAGGCTCTTTTTTCAGTCTGTCCTGGTTTGATGGTTTTCAATGGATCCATTATTCTAATGGACTTAGTGACTTTGTTATGTTGTACAGCTTTTAGGTACAAACTACTTTTGATTAAAGACACAGATGCAGCTTTTACACAGCTTGTATTCTCTAATTGGGAAAACCACATGGCAGATGATGTTTTTTGAAAAAACTAAAAAAAAAATGCTAGTAACGTTAATATGTTAGTATTCTCTAAAGAAAGAAGAAAACAAGAAGATTGTGATGAAAATATAATGATATACATTATATTGTCAGACAAGGACTTGCACTGTAAGGCCATGATATCAGAATATCATAAACCAGGGGCATCAAACATTGGGATTGCAGGGCTCCTGGAAACAACAGGAATCTGGGGGAAAGGGTTCAGGTTTGCAGTGCCACTGGAGTTGTGTGTGGGAGCAAGGGAGGGTAAGCAAGGGCTGTGTAATCCCCCCCCTCCCAAAAAAATCCCTCCCTGGTTTCCTGACACCACTCATTCTGATGCCACTCCCACCACCAGAGGTGGGGCTGGATGTGGCCTGTGAGGAGCCGGCACTCTGGATCTGGCCCTTGCAAGGAGGGGCTGGCAAATGAATTTTACACCCCCTGATCACCCCTGCCCAGCTCCAGCAGTCCCGAACTTAAAAAAAAGGAAAAAATGGATGACCTTCAAGAAAGGAGTAGTAGATATGAAATGAAATGTAATAGAAATTAGCATGTTTATATTACAAGAGGGACAGAAAAAAGCTTAGTGTATAGGTTGTTTCTGGAATGATTATGATCCTTAGACATGATTCAGTTGTACACAAAGCAGACTGGATCTTATAATGGGCCAGGCAAGGTATTTATAGTAGAGACTGAGAATTATTCATGCCATTTTGCAAGGCTCCTGTAACGCCACATCTGGAAGATAGTATGTAGTTCTGTTTGTCCATATTCAAGAAAGAATACCTGGGTGTGTCTATAACTTCATATTCATGTGACACAATACATTATGGTGCATATCATGCTGGAGTGTATTTCTCCCAGGTTCCACACTTACACGTGCACCTGGGACCACAGTACATTGATTTGGGTCAGAGCTGCTCCAGCTGGCAGGGGAACCTAGGGGCATCAGCTTGCCAGCTCTGGGCCTGTTCCAGCCCAGCTCAACATGCTGAAGAGGGGCTGGCTGGGGCATGAGGGTGCTTCAGTGCAGGCCTAACCAGCAGGCAGCCCCTTTACTGAAGCACCCTTGTGCCCCAGTCAGCCAAGTCAGCTCTCTGCACACAAAAAAAATCTGCAGCAGGGTAGTACTTGTATTTACAAATACTAACCTACTGCAGAGTTTGAGTTTCCTGTGGCCTAATAGGTCCACATGTGTAGATGATGAGATATTTACTGTTGAACTAATTAGTCTGCTCTGCAGTAAACAACTCATGTAGATGTGTCCACTGAAACTGGAACAGAGGCAGAGAAGAGCTACAATAAGCAAAAGAGAAATAGAAAATCTATTTTTGAGAAGAAACTAGAAGATCCTGTTTGGCTTCATGAAATGGAGGCTAAGAAAAGATAGGATTAGTGGGCAAGTCTACACATGCATTTGATCTAAGATCAGTTTACTCAAGAGCAAGCACGCGCTACAAATGCAGGAAAGCGAGAGCAGATTTGCTGCTAATGGCAGCTAATTGCTCCTGCTTCCTGGGGCCCTGCAATGGGCCCCTGCCAACACCATAGATTTCATAGACATTAGGGCTGGAAGGGACCTCAGGAGATCATCGAGTCCAGCCCCCTGCCCAAAGGGCAGGAAGTCAGCTGGGGTCATAGGATCCCAGCAAGATAAGCATCCAATTTACTCTTGAAGGTGTTCAGTGTAGGCGCTTGAACCACCTCCGCTGGCAGACTGTTCCAGACTTTGGGGGCTCAGACAGTAAAAAAATTCTTCCTTATGTCCAGCCTGAAATGGTCTTGCAGGAGTTTGTGACCGTTCGACCTCGTCATCCCTTGGGGCGCTCTGGTGAACAGACGTTCCCCCAGATCCTGGTGGTCACCCCTGATAAACTTATAGGTGGCCATCAGATCACCCCTGAGCCTGTGCTTTTCCAGGCTAAAGAGTCCCGTGGCTCTCAGCCTGTCATCGTAAGATCTGTTTTCCTGACCTCTGATCATGCGCGTGGCTCTCCTCTGGACTCTCTCAAGCTTCTCCACATCCTTTTTGAATTGTGGAGCCCAAAACTGGATGCAGTACTCCAGCTGCGGCCTCACTAAGGCCGAGTACAAGGGGAGAATGACGTCCCGGGATTTGCTCGAGAAGCACCTATGGATGCACGCCAGCATTTTGGTCGCTTTACTAGCCGCAGCATCGCATTGCAGGCTCATGTTCATCTTGTGGTCAATGATGACCCCCAAGTCTTTTTCTTCTCTAGTGCTAACCAACGTAGCACTGCCGAGCCTATAAGGGTGCTGCAGGTTTTTTCTCCCAAGGTGGAGAACCTTGCATTTATCGGTGTTAAACACCATCAGGTTCTCATCTGCCCATTTGCTGAGCTTGTCCAGGTCAGCCTGGATCACTCGCCTATCTTCTGGCGTGGATGCTTTGCCCCAAAGTTTGGTGTCATCGGTGAACTTGGCCAGTCCACTCCTGACTCCAATGTCCACATCGTTAATGAAGATGTTGAACAGTATGGGTCCCAGGACAGAGCCTTGAGGGACCCCACTGGTCACAGGGCACCACGATGAGTGACTGCCATCAATCACAACCCTCTGGGTCCGACCACGAACCCAATTTCCCAGCCAGCGGATCGTGGTGGAGCCAAAGCCACAACTGGGCAGTTTGTCCAAGAGGTGATCATGGGATACCAGATCAAAAGCTTTTTTGAAGTCAAGATATATGACATCAATCTCTTCTCCCTTGTCCAGGTGATAGGTCACCTGGTCATAGAAGGAAATGAGATTGGTCAAACAAGACCTACCCGCAACAAACCCGTGCTGGCTATCCCTTAGAAAGTTAGCCTGGGCCAGTCCCTCAAGGATGGCCTCCTTAATAAACTTTTCTTAAGATCTTCCCCTGGATAGAAGTCAGGCTAATGGGCCTGTAGTTAGCCGGATCCACTCTCCTCCCTTTCTTGAAGATCGGCACCACATTGGCCTTCTTCCAGTCTTCGGGCACTACACCAGAGCGCCAGGAGTTTTCAAAGATGTGTGTCAGGGGCTGGGCTATGACGCTCGCCAGCTCCTTCAGTACCCTGGGGTGCAGATTGTCAGGGCCAGCTGACTTGAATGTATCCAGCTTCTCAAGGTGTTCCTTCACGAGGTCAGCATTGATGGAGGGTAGGGGATTCCCCTCACCCAGATTTCCCTGTCCCATAGCAGGCATGGGCATCCCGTGTGACTGATGAAAGACTGACGCAAAGTACGTACTTAATAGGTTGGCTTTTTCCTGGGCGTCAGTTGTCAGTTGCCCCATCTGGTTTAGCAGGGGTCCAACATTGCCCTTGCTTTTCCTCCGGCTCCCCACATATCTGAAAAAGGACTTTTTGTTCTCCTCGATGCCTGAAGCTAGTTGGAGTTCAGTTGCAGCCTTGGCTTTCCTGGTTTGCTCCATGCAGGACCAGACCAGCGCAGAGTAATCCTCCTTGGAGGTGAACCCCATCCTCCATCCTTTGTAGGCTTTCCTTTTTAGCCACAGTAGGTCCGCTAGGTCTCTGTAGACCCAGGGGGGCTGCTGTGCCTTCTTGTTGCCTTTCCTCCATGTTGGAATAGATTTAGCTTGTGCACTGAGGATCGCTTCCTTGAGAAGCAACCACTCTTCTTGAACTCCCATCTCCCTGGGGTCATGGTCCCTGAGGGCCTGACTGACTAGCCTCTTGAGCTTGTCAGAGTCGGCTTTTCTGAAGTCAAGGACTTCTGTGTTGCTGACTGACTTGCCAGCTTTACGGTGGATGGTGAAGGTGATCAGCTCGTGGTCGCTGTCACCCAGCTTCCCATCAATCACTAGGTCACCAATTAGGTCGTCCCCCGTAGCCAGTACCAGGAAAGGCTAACATTCTAAGGGACAGCCAGCACGGGTTTGTTGCGGGTAGGTCTTGTTTGACCAATCTCATTTCCTTCTATGACCAGGTGACCTATCACCTGGACAAGGGAGAAGAGATTGATGTCATATATCTTGAATTCAAAAAAGCTTTTGATCTGGTATCCCATGATCACCTCTTGGACAAACTGCCCAATTGTGGCCTTGGCTCCACCACGATCTGCTGGCTGGGAAGTTGGCTTCGTGGTCGGACCCAGAGGGTTGTGATTGATGGCAGTCACTCATCGTGGTGCCCTGTGACCAGTGGGGTCCCTCAAGGCTCTGTCCTGGGACCCATACTGTTCAACATCTTCATTAACGATGTGGACATTGGAGTCAGGAGTGGACTGGCCAAGTTCACCGATGACACCAAACTTTGGGGCAAAGCATCCACGCCAGAAGATAGACGGGTGATCCAGGCTGACTTGGACAAGCTCAGCAAATGGGCAGATGAGAACCTGATGGTGTTTAACACCGATAAATGCAAGGTTCTCCACCTTGGGAGGAAAAACCTGCAGCACCCTTATAGGCTCGGCAGTGCTACGTTGGTTAGCACTAGAGAAGAAAAAGACTTGGGGGTCATCATTGACCACAAGATGAACATGAGCCTGCAATGCGATGCTGCGGCTAGTAAAGCGACCAAAATGCTGGCGTGCATCCATAGGTGCTTCTCGAGCAAATCCCGGGACGTCATTCTCCCCTTGTACTCGGCCTTAGTGAGGCCGCAGCTGGAGTACTGCATCCAGTTTTGGGCTCCACAATTCAAAAAGGATGTGGAGAAGCTTGAGAGAGTCCAGAGGAGAGCCACGCGCATGATCAGAGGTCAGGAAAACAGATCTTACGATGACAGGCTGAGAGCCACGGGACTCTTTAGCCTGGAAAAGTGCAGGCTCAGGGGTGATCTGATGGCCACCTATAAGTTTATCAGGGGTGACCACCAGGATCTGGGGGAACGTCTGTTCACCAGAGCGCCCCAAGGGATGACGAGGTCGAACGGTCACAAACTCCTGCAAGACCATTTCAGGCTGGACATAAGGAAGAATTTTTTTACTGTCTGAGCCCCCAAAGTCTGGAACAGTCTGCCAGCGGAGGTGGTTCAAGCGCCTACACTGAACACCTTCAAGAGTAAATTGGATGCTTATCTTGCTGGGATCCTATGACCCCAGCTGACTTCCTGCCCTTTGGGCAGGGGGCTGGACTCGATGATCTCCTGAGGTCCCTTCCAGCCCTAATGTCTATGAAATCTATGAAATTCCTCCGTGTTGGAATAGATTTAGCTTGTGCACTGAGGATCGCTTCCTTGAGAAGCAACCACTCTTCTTGAACTCCCATCTCCCTGGGGTCATGGTCCCTGAGGGCCTGACCGACTAGCCTCTTGAGCTTATCAAAGTCGGCTTTTCTGAAGTCAAGGACTTCTGTGTTGCTTACTGACTTGCCAGCTTTACGGCAGATGGTGAAGGTGATCAGCTCGTGGTCGCTGTCACCCAGCTTCCCATCGATCACTAGGTCACCGATTAGGTCGTCCCCCGTAGCCAGTACCAGGTCAAGCAGCGCTTTGATTCTCATTGGCCCATAGACATCTTGAGTCAGGTAGAGGTCATCCACGCACGGGAGAAAGCTTTGCGCCCGCTCAGATTTAGCTGAGTGATCTTCCCACGAGATGTCCGGGTAATTGAAGTCACCCATGACAACCAAGGTCCTGGAGCAAGCGGCCTCAGTCAGTTCCCGGGCGAACTCCTGGTCAAGCTCGGGACTTTGAGTGGGAGGTCTGTAGTAGACTCCCACCGTTGTGTCCCCTGTGCCAAATTCCCCACGAATTTTTACCCAGAGGGTCTGTAGCTGTCCATGCTGGTCACCAACATCAGCTTGCAGGGACATGTAGCTTTCCTTCACATAGAGAGCTACACCTCCGCCCCTTTTGTCAACACGATCCCTCCTGTATAGGGTATAGCCCTCTATCCCCGTGGTCCAGTCATGGGTGGAGTCCCACCAGGTCTCCATTATCCCAATGACATCATATTTCTTTGCACTGAGCAGGAGGACGAGCTTGTCCTGCTTGTTGCCCAGGCTCCTGGTATTAGTGTACAGGCAGGCAAGTGTGCCCTTGGGGGCTCGTGCTTTGCCCACAGATTGTGCCAGGGCTGGGGCAGGGGTGGGCTCCCTTAAGTGCGCCCTTAAGTGCCTTGGTCCGCTGGCTTTGCAAGGGCCGTTCACCGGGCCAGCAGGGGCAGTAGTCCCCCCATCCCCCAGCCGGCTTAGTTTAAAGCCCGGTGGAGCAGGTCATCCAGCCTGGCTGAGAAGCGCCTCCTCCCCAGGGGAGAGAGGTGGAGGCCATCTCTTCCCAGCAGCTCGCTGCCTGTCTCTCCAAAGAACGGGCTGTGGTCATGGAAGCCAAAGCCTTCCCGATAACACCAGCGCCACAGTCTTTGGTTCACCACATGGATCCTCCTCTCCCTCCTCAGCCCATAGCCCGAGACTGGGAGGATCGACGAAAACACCACCTGAGCTCCCAGACCCCTAAGCCCCACTCCCAACTGCCTGTAGCTCCTCATGAGCTGGCTGGGGGTGCTCCGAGCCGTGTCATTGGTGCCCACATGAATAAGGAGCATGGGGTAGTGGTCTGTGGGCCGGAGGAGCTGCGGGATCCTCTCTGCAATGTCTCGGATGAGGGCCCCCGGGAAGCAGCAGACTTCCTGGGCTAAGGGGTCGGGGCGGCAGATTGCCCCCTCAATGCCCCGCAGGATGGAGTCTCCCACAACAAACACCTTACGCTTTGTCTTGGGGAGAGCGGGGCCAGTAGCTGCGGTTGAGCCTGGGTTGCCTGAGGGAGCTGGCAACTGTGTGGGCTCTGCTGGGGCTGCAAGAGGTGCGAATCTGTTGCTAAGCTCCGGTGGGGCAGCGGCCTTGGTGCGGTGGGCCTTGAGGCCCTTGACCACCTTGGTCCATGCCCCTGACTGGGCAGAGTGGGCACCAGGCCCACCCTGGGTGCTACCTCAGGGACTAGCAGAATCACTGGGCCAGGAGTCAGCTGTTTCACCCAGGGGCTGCCTGCTGCCACAGCAGGGGCAATGTTCTCCTACCCCAGCAGCAGGTAGCTCCTGGCCCTGGCTCCCTAATCAGGGGCAGGGGACTTGGAAAGAGCTGAAGGCTAGGGGAAAGCTGCATCCCACTGCCTTGATTTGCTGGTGGGGCAAGTAGCAGGTAGCTTGGTGCTAGCTGCCCACTGGAAGGTCAGAGCAGGGGGCTGGGCCCTACTCCACCCCTATAGATGTTTCCAAGCCCTGTGCCTTGATAACAGGATTGGGGCACAAGGATAGGACCTGTCTCTGGGCAGGACAGTTCCCAGTCCCCACTCCACAATTCTAGGTTGGAGGATGGGGAGCCTGTTCCCCACCCAACTCTGTGAGTCTGGAGCTGGGTGGGATATAGTCTGGGAATCCTGTTCCCTGATTAGCTCCATGCTTACAGAGCTGAGTGTGAAACAGGCTTCCCAGCCTGTTCCCCAACCAGCTCCATGATCATGGAGGTGGATGGAGAACAGGCTTCTCAGCCCTGTCAGCAGGGAGCTCCTAGAACCAGCTCCATCTATGGGGATAGCACTGGGAGATCCTTATCTCCCAACTGAGAGAGATCCTGGAGATCTTTATCTCCCAGCACCAGTTCTGCAGACAAGGGGCCAGCACTTGGAGATTGTTATCTTCCAAGCCCCAGCCCGGGCTGGGAGACAAAGATCTCACAGCACTGGCCCCATGATCAAGGAGCTGATGGTGGGAGATAAGGGTTTCCCAGCCCCTCTCCTCCCCATTCCCTGATCTTGATGGTGAAGTGGGAGCTAGGAGATAAGGATCTCTTAGCCCCTGCTCCACAATTGCAATCTCACAGTGTGGGGCTTGGAGCTACCTGCTGCTAGGGCAGGAGGACTTAGTCCCCACTCAGACTCCAGCGGCAGAGCCCGCCCTGGCAACAGGTGGCTTCTGGAAGCAGGGAACAATCTCCTGCCCCCTATTGGCTGGCTGACTGAGAGCAGATTTGCTCCTGGTTAGGCATCTATGTGAGCACTACTACGCCATTACTAATTGAAAGGAAATTTGCTACTTGCATTTTCAGGTAGCAAATTTACTTGCAATTAGCAAGGTTTACTGTACAGTGAGCATGTTCACAAGGAGACATATATACATACTGTGCAGTAAACTATGCTACTGCACAGTAAAGCATCTTATTTAGATGCTCCCAATATCTATAAGCACATCAGGGAGATAAGCACATATGGGGGGGTGGGGGAGGAGGGGACAGGAAGAAGTTATTTAAGTTAAAAGACAATGGTGAGATGAATACAAATATTCAATGTGGTACCCATCTTCAAGAAAGGGCAGAAAGTAGATCCAGGAATTACAGGCCAATCAGCTTGACCTCAATCCCCAGTAAGTTTCTGGAGAAAATTATCAAGGAGACCCTTCTGGATAAGTTGGCTGAGGGCAACATCCTGAGGGAAAGCCAGCACAGGTTTGTCATGGATAGTTCTTGCCTGGCCAATCTTTTCTCCTTCTATGACCAGGCGACATCACCTGCACAAGGGAGAAGAGATTGACGTCATATATCTGGACTTCTAAAAAGCCTTTGATCTGGTATCCCATGACCTCCTCATGGAAAAACTGGTCAACTGTGGCCTCAGCTACACCGCACCAGTCCAATGGCTGGGAAATTGGCTCCAAGGTCGGACCCTGAGAGTAGTGGTCAATGATAGCAAATCATTATGGCGCTTTGTGACCAGTGGCATCCCCCAAGGCTCTTTCCTTGGACCAGTTCTCTTTAACATCTTTATTAAAGATGTGGACATTGGTGTCAGAAGCGCACTGGCTAAGTTTGCCAATGACACACTAAACTTTGGGGCATAGCAGCCACACCTGAGGACAGGCTAATAATTCAGGCTGACTTGAATAAACTTAGTAAGTGGGTGGATACAAACCTGATGACGTTCAATAACGATCAATGTAAGGTATTCCACCTTAGCAAAAAAACCCCTGCAGCATACTTATAGGCTTGGCAGTGCTCTGCTTGCTAATACCACTGCTGAAAGAGACTTGGGGGTCATGACTGAACACAAAATGAACATGAGCCACAATGCGATGTTGCAGTGGGCAAAGCAAACAAAACTCTGGCTTGCATCCATAGATGCTTCTCAAGTAAATCTCAGGATGTCATCTTTCCACTGTACTCAGCCTTGGTGAGGCCGCAGCTGGCGTACTGCATCCAATTCTGGGCTTCACAGTTCAAGAAGGTTGTCAAGAAGCTTGAGAGAGTCCAGAGGAGAGCCACATGCATGATCAGAGGGTAAGAGGATAGGTTTTATGATGAGAGGCTGAGATCCATGGGACTCTTCAGCCTGGAAATGCACAGGCTCAGGGGTGACCTGGTGTCTGCTTATAACTACATAAAGGGTGTACACAGGAACCTGGGAAAACGTCTGTTCACCAGATTGCCCCAAGCAAAAACAAGGACCAATGTTCATAAACTCCTCCAAGACCATTTTAGGCTGGACATAAGAAAAAATATCTTTACTGTCCAAGCCCCCAAGACCTGGAATAGACTCCCTCCGGAACTGGTGCAGGCACCTACTATGGACTCATTCAAGAAATGCTTGGATGCTTATCTTGCTGGGATCCTTTGACCCTAGCTGACTTTCTGCCCCTGGGGCAAGGGCCTGAACTTGATGATCTTTGAGGCCCCTTCTAGCTCTAACATCTATGAAATCTATGAAATGGGTATAAACTGCCTATGGACCAGTATAGGCTGGAAATTTAGAAGGTGATTCTCATTACCAGACAAGTGAAATTCTGGAACAATTTTCTAGATGGAGTACTACGGGGAAAAAAGCTGCCTAGTCAATATGTGGGTTAATATACAACAGCCTACAAGAGATTAACATAGAAAAAATAACTTCTGACCTTCTTTGGATTCCTCACTGAAATGATCAGGTATGCACGCACAGTAGGGTTGCCAGGCCTTTGGCATAAGTCTGGAGTAAAGCTTGAACCTTTAGATCAGTAATGAAAAAATAAAAACTTTACTGCTTTTCCTTAAGGCTCTATGCCCAAGGGTGGGCAGATCTGGCTTGCCAGGCCATTCTACCTGGCCCATGGGGCCCCTAAAAAAATTAGAAAATGTATATTTACCTGCTCCTGGATGCTTGTCAAAGACAACAGAAGTCAGGGGCAGTAGGACCTAGGGGGAGCCAACAGGACTCACCAGCAAGGCCAGCCTCCCCAAACCTATACCTATGCCCCATGCCACCCAACCCCACCACAATATACAAGCCTAAGACTTCATTGTAAACTATTGTGCAATCACCTCTATGTACTGTACACAAATGCATGTAAATCAAGACAAAAATCTATTTTTTAATTAAATTAATGCATGTTGTGGTAGATGTTTGATTTTTAGACTATAATTTGGTATTTTTCTGGTTCTGAGATGGCAAAACCCCTTGCTGAAAGGAGTATTTTAAAGGGGCAAGGGGAGGGACTTCTGCTGCCAAAGGTCAGGGGGTTAGGAGGCAGGACTTCCAGCCACAAGGTGACCTGGCAGGACACCTGTCAAGGTTCAGGGCTACCAATGAGGCCCTCCACAGGCTTGCTAAAACTCGATAAATGGCCCTCTGTCTGAAATAATTACCTGCCTCTGCTGTATGCTGTGGGTGGTAATCTAACCCCTTTCAAGATGTGACTTTGTAAATTTACAGGTTAGATAACATTGTAGCCTTCTCTATCACAGGACTGGATGAAAAAAAACAAAGGATCCTTTCCAGTTCCATAATGAAGAAACTGAAAGTATGCCCTTAGAAATAGTTGTTTGACTGTAGGCAAAGCAGCTAAGCAAACTGAAGACAGATACTTCAGTCTTTTTTCAGGGAAAAAAGAATCAAATTCAAGTCTGTTTTTCTTTTTTTTCAAAATGAGATGATGGGAATCATAAATCTCATAAAAGCTACTTCTGAAAGAATTTATGGACAGTGTTATGGTGTATGAGATAATAAACTTCTCCAAAGGAGGGTGAATTTTTCTGTGCCTGTGGTATGTAGATAACATGAATGGTTAAAAAAAATGTGATTACATAACACAGCCTACATGTCACTGGAAATATTCATAAATTAAAATGCATCCAAATCTGAGGAACAACAATTATTGCAGTGAAGGCTATGATGGTGCCACTAATCTGGCTAGATTGCTTTTAAGAGTAGCAACCAGCTTGTACAAGATATGAGTTGCACATGCTTGTTGCTTTAAGCAGACCTTTGATTTTTCACATGTGAAGATACTATTTTACATGATGCTATCCCAAGAGATGCTCTTGAAATTGTTTTTGAAAGTAGAAAATTAACCAAATCACTCTATTAAAAACATCAATGCATACTTATATCCTTTATCGATCAGGATGGCCCCTCTGTGCAGATTTATTAGCTTCATTTTCTCAGAGCTATATCAGGCTGTGTGCATCTTGGGAGGTTGTGAAGGATGCAACAAAATGCTGAAATGAGAACTCAACTGAAATAGAAATAGAAATCTTAGGCTATTTTATTTTGCATATGAATTAAGGAAAAAGTCATACATGTGATAGATAAATCTGTCAAAAACACTGTAAGTTTGGATATATCAGTCAAAAGTCAATCTACAGTTAAACGTTACAGTAAAATTACTTAATCTATGTAATTAAATAAAATTACAACTATCCTGAGAGAAAATACAATTGCACTAAAACTGGAAATAACTGCAATCCAGAATTTTCAAGGAAGAGAAATATTCTCTAGCAAATGTAAACAGTGACTGTATAGCAGTCATTCAAATTCAGTAAAGGGATTTTTTTAGGTGCACTGCTTCAAAGTAATTGATTTTACAATGTTCACTATTTAATCAAGATTTATACTGCAGGGTGGTAAATTTGTTCTCAATTGTAGCACTGAAATCCAAATGTAACAGGCATGCAAGTTGAAGAGGTACTTTAGAAATATAGCTCTAGTTTCAGGCCTGTTCAACTGATTACTTAGCTTTGTCTCTTTCAGGCCAGCTCTTGAAGTCAGTTGAGAATTATCTCAGTTTGCATTGCCCTGCTGAGGGTCATTTGTTTACAGGAGTGATGAACTAATAAAATTATTCTTGGTGACATCAGCAACCAGAACTGTAAGTGAACTTACAATGCTTTATGTCAATGGTGTCAAAGTAGGGTGACCTGGAACCATAGGGTTCTTTGAGGACTAGATCTATGTGTACCTCTGACAGCTAGATGAGTGGTGGTGGTGGTAATGGGGAAAGCAGCATCATGGAGCCATAGGGTACATCCAGATGAGTGTACATGTGCCTCTTGCAGTGTCTCAAAACCCTCTGAGATGCTGCAAGAGGCATATGTGGGAACAAAAAAATGTTTTCCGCACTGCAAATTTGCAGCGTAGGGGCAAAATTAGGTCCTTGGATATCCAGGGGTCAAAAAATACCCAGGTCAAAAAAAGCCAGGCAGGCAAATGGAGGCTAGGATCCTCCACAGAGATGTTCTGGCAGTGAGCTAGAGCATCTCTATAGCTGGCCCTTGACTTGCTGGTGAAGCACGGTGCCTGCCCATGCAGAACAAGCAGAGGTGCAGGCTGCAGGCAGCTAGACCCAGCTTCATGCCAGGTAAGCAAGGAGTGGGGAGGGCTGAAGGAGAGGGGAGAGGACCATGGGGGGGCCCCCACCTAGCCCCAGCCCCCACTCACCCTCCCACCCAGCCTCTGCTCCCCAATTGCCCCCCTACCCAGCCCCTGCTCTGCAATCACTCCTCTGCCCAGTACCCACTCCCCAATTGCCGCTCTGCCTGGGCCCCACCCTGATCACCCCCCCCACCCACCTCCACCGAAAAAAAAAAAAAGAAGCCCTGCACTCACCAGCAGTAGCAGTGGCCATCAGGGCCTCTGGGACCTCCTGGCAGAGCCTTCACCCACACACAGCACAGGACAGCAGGGTGCAGTGTGGACCAGCCCTTGCTGCCTGGCCCCTGTGCTGCTGCTGTCCCAATGGCCTGGGCCAGCAGGGTGCCATGTGGCTCCACACACTGTCAGGCAGCTAGGGCCACTGTGGCTGTACCTGGGGTCTGGTACCACTCATCCAAAGAGGCCCCAGCTGCCTGACAGCACATGGAGCTGTGCAGTGCCCTCCACCCAGGCCACACCCATGCGGGGGGAGTTCTGCCAGGAGGCCCCAGTGACCCTGACAGCCACTGCTACTGTGTGGGGCTTTTTTTATATAAGTGCTGGGATGCTGGGACCAGGTAGGGCAGCCATTGGAGGGGTTAGAGGAGTGGGTGGGGGGCATGTAGGTCCTGTGGGGTGGTGGTAGCCCCTGGAGGGGTGGCCTCTGGCCTCTGTTGGAAGGGCTATAGACCCTGTGGGGGCAGTTTATGAGGTGTCCAGGGAGCCTGCACCCCATGAGCAGCAGGGGACACACTCCTCCTGAGCAGCACCCTCACAGTCCCCCCACAATATATTCACACCTACCCACACACCCCAAGGCCCCCCACATCCCTCCACGGACACCCAAAGTGCATGTATGGGCATGTACACTGAGGCAAAAAACCCCAGCTCAAATTTGCACAGCTTCTATTTGAGCTGCTGCAAACGCACATGCCTGCATGTGTGGATGCACCCATAGGGGTTAATGCAGCTATCACTTATTAGTCCCCCAGTCAGAAATGTGTCCCCAGTGAGGCTCCATACCTCAGATTTCAGTGGCAGGCACTGCCTCTGCTCACCACGTGCCAGAATTCCCAGCTGGTCTAGGAGCCCTGTGAGATGGCATAACACACATATGACTCCCCTGCTCTAGGTCACTTGATCTTAGACTAAACAAAAAGGCCAAGAACCTGAAGCCTAAAACTGGGCTTCAATCCAAAATGGAGCTGATATATGATTTATTTACAAAATGATGAGTTGTATCTTATAGTACTGTAGAAGAATTAATTTAAAGAAATCCAGCATATGTAGATCTTTGCCTAATCCAGCGTGTGTAGATCCTTACCTGTTTGGAACTTTTCTAGATTTGTAATATTTAAAATAGTAATTTTACACTATGAATTTCTCCACTTCTAATAAACATTCTTGATGATAAGAAACAATAACAAATCCCTAACACTGAAAGAAATCACATTGGTTTGGGAGAGGGACCTTATCCATGAATCTTCCAGTTGCCTGTTTCTGTGTATATAAATTCTACCGTATTCATCAAGACTTCTAGAATTACTTTTTTTTCCTTATGATTCAATGGCATTAAAAGTTGTGCAAGCATTGAAGCAAAAATCTTCAGTACTTAAAAAGTCCCTATGGAATCTGCAACATTTATCACTTGGTCTTTTATTATCATAACATCCATGAGCACACCAACAAAAGCATTAAGAAAAATTTAAGACTGCTGGTGCCCAAGATAAGGCATGAAAAAATTGCACAGTCCTATATTAGATCTACCTATTTATCTTAGAGTTTTGTGTATCTACTATCTTTATGTCAGCTGTCTTTCATATTGGCATCATGGATTTGTTAATTAATTTGTAAATCCTGAAATCTGAAATTGAACAATTCCTCCAGGGCATTTATAGACATGTTAACAGGGCTTTTGGTATCCTAGTTGCTTTTTCTGTTTGTTGTGTATGGAACACGGTGGTAAGAGATGCTCTGCTAGTATTACTAGCAGGGATGGTACCAGTATGTGAATGATATTTATCCTCACTTCTTCTTCACATCATTAACACAAAAGTTGCTATGTAGCCTCTTTTCAGTAGAGTTTTGAGGCTCAAGGTCATATTAGGACAATTTAATGTGTATTTAGATATATAGTGGGATTTACAATAGCACATAATTCTGACTGATTGTCATTGGGAGTTAGGCTCCCATGTCAGTTCGGTGCTTTTGAAAAATATATTAATTTTTTTTTCCTGGCATGGTGGCTATATATGCTTATGTTCTGGCCTACTTCTCCAAGTACTTGAACCAGCATGTCTAAACTCCAGGGCTGCTGATGCTAATTTGGGAATATGGAAGGGAATTTTCTTACATGGCAAAATTAGCCAGTTGTTGCATGGGTTTTTCAGTTTCCATCCAGCAACAAAGAGGCTGTCTTGGGAGGTTAAACTTGTTCAACCCCGGCAGCTACCAATGCAATTGTAACTTAGAGTGGTTTGCCTGAGTGCTCCATAAACAAAGCAGCTGTTTTTGGCTTTAGCTTGGACATACAGTCAGATACATTTGGTAGCTTCCCTCATCTCACTACTTTCTCATCTCTTCTACATCTGGAATAGAGGAGGAGAGGGTTGTGGGACTCTGGCCTCTAGGCCACTTGGCAGGCTGCAGAGTGTAAAGAAGTCATAGCCTTCATACTTGCCCCTAGATTTATAGATCAGCCAGGTAATGCTGAGTGATTGCTTTGTTAGGCAGTAGTTAAAACAAAATTACCATGTCTGTATTTAACTGTAGTATGTCATCTGTATCTCACTGTTCCTTTGTCCACATCAAATCACCCACTGTTGGTGTAATAGGCATAAATGGGGTGGGGGGGGGGAAGAAACAAGTTTTAGAACTTGTCATACTCAAAAGTGTCATCATTTTTAGAAAAATCAAAATTGTGCTGAAAGCTTCTCCATAAGGGTTAGGATGAAGAAGTAAGAAAAATGTCAGATCTTATTGGAAAAGACAAGACTGTTTAATGAAAGGAGAGAAAAGAAGACAGCGATCTAAATGCCAAAAGCAATAATAGGCTTGTTAACCTGTTCTCTGCATGACAAATAAGAATAATGAGGAGTAAGTGTAAAAGGAAGAATGCTGTTCAGGTTTTTCATAAAAATAAGAAAAAGGAAATCTTCAAAGCAGGTAAGTTAATGAAGGATATGTCCACACTGCTGTGACTGCAGATTTAGAGCTAGCTTTAAATTAAGGAATTTGGGTACTGCTTGTAGTGTTCAACCCAAACTTAGCACCCAACTATTCACTCAGATTTTGGAGAAGTTTTTGTAGCCTGCCATGAATTCTAGTCCTACCACAGCCACAAATGTCTATATGAGCTTCAACCACTTAGCTGACTACAGTGTAAACCTAGCCAGTGGAGCTCACTTGGTTCCCATTTAACTCAACATAAAGAATCCTATTAATTGTTTTGGAAAGAGGAACAAGCCATGAAGCACCAGGCAGATATCAAATTCAGGTTACTGGCATAATTCAGATTATGAACAGAATGATGCAGTTATTTGTATAGTTTTTACTCCAGGGTGGGAAAAGAGGCACCCTCTTATCTGTACCCCATCACCTCATGCTGTCTCACCAGCAGCTAGTAGACACCTTCCAAAGAGCTGCCCAAAATTTTCAGCTGTGGGATTTCCATGGAAGTCAAAGTTTATTTAATGTAAATTCATACTGTGCAGAGATACCTGTTGTGAGGGGGCCAGGACCCCCCGGGGCCCGGCCTGAGAGAAGAACCCCGGAGTTCCGCCCCGTTTCCGGGTCCGGACCCGGAAGCCCGGCGGGGAACTTAATGTTTCCCGGAACCTGAACCGCGCCGGCGCGGGACCGGCGCGGGAAGATAAAAGGGAAACGCTTACCCCGAGCAGAGGAAGACGGAGGCTCCAGTCGGAGCCTACTCCAGGAGCCGCGGAGCCGGGACCTGCAGAGCCGGGCGCGAAGGAGCCAGGAGCGGCGGAGCCACATGCGGTGAGGCCAGGAGCCACGAGGCGGGAGTCGGTGGCAGCGGAGCCGGGAGCCGCGGATCCGGAGACGGTGAGTCAGGGAGCAGCGGAGCCGGGAGCCCCGCAGTGGGGGCCGGCAGCGGAGCAGCCGGCAGAGGCGGAGCCGGGAGCCGCGCGGCGGGAGACAGCGGCGGCGTCCCGGAGGGCGGTGAAGCCCCACACGGCCCCAGAAGGACCCGCGAGACAGGGAACTGCGGAACCAGGGACTGCAGGAACCCACGACGACCCGAAGGTAACACAGGCCCCGGCGGCCGCCGGGCTGAGGGCAACCGGGAAGGGGGCCACCGACGGGGGAACCCTTCTACAGCGACTTCGGGACACGTGGTCGTGGAAGACGACCTGCGGGCGGGGAAGGCCAGCCGTGTAAAACCCGCTCGGCGGGAGACTTAAGTACAGGGTTTAGGATAACCCCAGCCTATAGGAGCCAGCGGCACCAGGGGGACTAGGTGCCGCGGGGACACCGGTGAGGGTCCGGCTGTGGGAGGAACCCCCCCCCCGCCGGACTGGGACTCTGGCAAGAGAGCCCCTCACGGAGGCTCAACCCGGAGGAACGGGCGAGGGTGTAGGGGAGGAGGAGCCCTCAGGACCCCCGGACCTTGGAGGTACGGTACCCCACGTGGACCGCCAGCTTCCCGGCAAGGGTGAACCCCCATATTTTCCATCAAGTCGTGGCAGGTGAGAGCGGCGAAGCGGGACAGTCCAACGCGTACCCCTCCTCTCCAGGGGCCATCCGGGGATCGGGGTCCCACGGTAAGTGGCACACCCCCATCCCCTTACACCTGTACATAAGCTAGCTTTGAATCAAAAGCATGACTACCATGCTAAAGAGCTTGCTAGTGTGGCACTATGTGTGGCTTAAGACAAAGCAAGAATAGGTCATCCTGATGATGCATTCCAAGATGACCCCAAGTAAAATTTAAAAATGTAGAAGTCCACCTCTAGGATGCTTTGATGGAGATTTCACCTAAGCATGTGAGCTAGACTTTTCTGTCTCATTAAAAAGATAGATAATGCCACAAAAACAATTGTGGGCCAAAGAAAAATCTCTTTTCAAGTCACTAAGAATCTTTCCATTGGCTTCATTGGTTCAGTGCTTCTGTTGTTGACACCATACTGCCAAACAACGTACAGCTGACAG
This sequence comes from Crocodylus siamensis, assembly GCF_052110815.1. NCBI lineage: Eukaryota > Metazoa > Chordata > Crocodylia > Crocodylidae > Crocodylus > Crocodylus siamensis. Next base: position 52,433,958 of record NC_143396.1, on the reverse strand, counting down.
AACTATACTTTTACTCAATTTTAAAAATGTTTCTGTTTTTTGGATGAGAAATACAGTGACCATCACAAGTGGCAGCATAATACCAATAGTTGCGTTATTGCTACTGACTTCTGAAGTTGTCACTTTTTAATTGGTCAGAATATGCTGCCTAAGCTGACAGACAAATTCCATGGTTATAAGTTAGAATGAAGGCAGAGTAAGTTAGGATAACATCTGTCTTTTCAAATTTGCATGTAGCAATGAAAGCATGCACAATTTTTTGTTATTTCAAAGCCCTTGAAGCATAAAGAACATGAAGTTCCAATAAATTGAAAGCTCACCATTCAGCTGATGTTGTAAAAAGTTGATTTTTTTCTCTGTCAGAATTTTTTTCTGGCTCTTACAATATAGGTAAGTGACAACCGAACCATATTTTTGGCATGGTTGTTCTATTTACATTTTAAAACCCGAGTTTAAACAAAAGTTTATTCACATTTTGTATATATTTCTGATATGATGAACCTAATATTTAAGCAGGCTAATCCTGTGCTAATACTCTGAGTGTCCATTGCACTTCAGGACACAGTGTATCAAAAGACCCTTCTCCAGAGAATTTATAATACAAATATACAAGAGAAATATAGAATGGGTAAGAGGTCTGGCACTGGAATGAGCCATGTGATGGCAAATGACTTTTGATCCAGTTTTTTTTTTTGGTGGGTTTATATAGGAAGCTAAATGAGACAGGGCAAGGGGTAAAAATCTAAGAAAGGCAAGGGTCTAATGAAAATGAGGCAACGAGAAGGAGGGGGTAGAATAGTTATAGACAAGAGGCAATCAGTAAAGGGTAGAGGAAGTCTAATCAAAATACTGGAAAGCTATATGAATTCCTGTAGGTCCCTGTCTTGCCTGTGTTTGAACCTACCACATGGCATCTCAGTAGAGGGGAGTCCACCAACTTTTCCCACAAGCCACCTAGGGTCAAGAGGTAGTACTTCCCTAGAGTGCAATGGAAGTAGATTTCCTTGCACAGTTATGGGTCCAAGAGAATGCTAAGAGGTAGCCTTGCCTGGGCCCAATATTAGCACCTTTCTGCTTTGCAAGGTTTAGTAGTCCCTACTTTGGTTGCTTTGGTCCTGATGCCTGGTATCTTATGAGGCTCCTTGGTCTAAAGATGGCTTGTAACTATACAAAAATTTGTAGAAAAGCGTGCTCTTCAAAATTTAGTTTGATTCATGTAGCAGAAAGTGCTGCAGCACCTGTAAAATTAAACTTTTAGGAGTAACTAAGGTCAGTGGTCTCTATGGCATAGTGTTATTACGTGTGACACTCTTCTGACAGAACTCTCTTATAAACTTTTAGCCTATGGCAATATGTTGGGAGATAAGAGCTAACTGATGTATGCAAGAAAAGAAAGACAATGCATAAAAATTGAAATGACAAGGTTGACAAGGTTATTTCCTAGCTTTTGTTGCATTATGATAATATCTAGCAAGCTGTTACACTCTGCAGAACTCCTTTAGATAAACAGTGCTTTCTTCTCTTTGACCCTTAAAAATACGAATTACGAGCTTTTGAATATTGTTCTTCCTCCTGTAGACTTGTCAGACTTGCAATTAAACAGAAACAAGATAGGTTCCACTGAAATGGATTTCATTTAGCTCTTGGGAATTCCTTTGAGATGTCGATATTTGTTTAGAAAGATTTTCCTCTTTCCCTTTTCATATTTTATGTCTTCTCAACACAGTACTTTATTCTACAAAGTGGTTGGTTTTCAAGGATTGAATTCTGATTTGATAGGGGGCAGGAAGCTTTTTTTTAATTCTGTTTTTCACAGAAAAATATGCATAGATAAGCCTTGAGGCTAAATACAGACAGTCAAAAAGTCCAAGGCTGAACTAACTGATTCAGTCTTTGCAGGTTAGTCGAAGATGAGTAGATTGAACCAATAAGTAAGTGAACAGACATTCACTTTTGATTTGGGAAATGCAGCCATATGCCTGCAGTGCCTCAGGCCAGAACCTGGGGGTGCTAGGGCATGTCACCCTGATTAGCTGGAGGAGACAGCTTGGGGTAAGGCTAGCCGCCCACCCTGAGAGGGTTTTTTGCAAGGGAGGTGGAAAACATCCTAGGATGCTGAGGGACAGGGAGTTAACTTGAATCTGGAGGGGATTCTTAACCTAAATCAGCTAAGTGTGATACTACATCCATCTAGGTTTACCTTAAAACAGTTTCAGCCATTTGAAACCAATTTATGTGCACTGCACTTCTGTTGTGTTACAGATTTGAACTGGTTTCCAATCTCTTATACCAGTTTATGTCTGTTTTCTGTCCCTAGCTGGAAGGTGAGCTATTAATATGATTTTATCCTTACTATTTGATCGTATTCCCCTTATTTATATCAAATGGTACTTTATTTTTTCAAGTCCTATTGGGAGCATTCAAGGATTTTATTTAGTGGGACCTTAAAAGTAGCCTAAGAAGATATTCAAGAAGGAAAAGTTGTCTTTATTCTCAACTCATGTTTTTTCTCCTTTCCTAGATGTATAACTCTATTGCTTTTTCTTATAATGCTGTCTTTTTTTTTTAACTACTAGTTTCTGGCTGACTTTTAAGCCCAGTGAGGATTAATATCACCTCTCAAAAGTCCATTTGAGCCCATGGGGCTTCCCATGGAGTCCAGTTTTATTTTGAAAATACAAAACTCAAAGTAATATAAATGTGATTGCCCTTTTACTTAGACCCTGGACCCTAGACATAACAATAACTGGTTGATCACATATTAAATAGTGACCTGGCTACACATCCAATCAATTAATTGTGTGATAAAATGAGGAGTTAAGAGCTCTGATCAGCTGATGGGGCTTCCTGCTGTGGGAGCCAATGTACCCCCCCTTCCCTCCCTCGTGTGAAAACTCTGATTAGCTGATGGGGATCCCAGCCTTGGGAGTGCCTGGTGCACTTCCCTGGCTAGGAGCCACGCTTATTATTTGCTGGTGCAGGGAGAGCTCAATCTTAGGATCCACTTTCACTGGTAATATGGTGCAGTGGAGTTTGATGTGGGATCCAGAATCATACTTCCTATTGCAGGAAGTGCAATTGTTGGGATGCCACATCAGATCCCACCACACCTTTACTTTAATATCTGTCAGGGGCCAAGTAATATAAAAGTGATTTTCCCACTACCAAATCAGGCCACAGGAGACTTATCTGTTGTGTGTTTCTCTCAACACACCTTGCATCCTGTGGTTCTCCCTTTCACTTGAACTATTTGCATTAGAGAACATAATTATGATATTTATTCCTAACTAGACCAATAATTACTTCACTTCAATGGGGCTAGGTGGCCTCATAGGTCCTTCATGGGGGCGATTTACCTGTTATAGAGGCCTATTTTTGTTATTTTATCTGCCCTGGCTGCTGCTGCTTCTTTATCTGTCCTAGGATTTGTTTTTCAAATAGATCATATGAAACCTATAAATATCTCCTTTCACAATGCTTGAAACACTTGTATGATCAGATCTATTGGGTTCAAGTCAACTATATCAGTGTGGGTAGGATCAAACCCCCTCAAAATTAGGGTTGACCATAATCATTTAATTAAACATAAAGTATCATCTTAAACCAATAAATGCAATGAAGAATTAAAATCCCTAAAATACTGTACTCGGGAAAGGAAGTCAAGTTTGGAGTTCAAGTAAATAAAAATTCCATTAAGTCTTTAAAAAAAAAACAAAACCACCAACATGCAACATAACAAAGAACTGCCTGACCTTGCCGACATGTTTTCTGAAAAACTAAAGAGTTTGCTATATCAAACTATAAGAGCGTGCTTATACTTCTTGTAAATACGGGGTGCATCTACACAAGATACTTTACTGTATATTAGGCTTACTTAATGCATAGCAAAGTGCCATTTTTTACACATGGGCCAATTACTGTACATTAATCTAATGGTCCATTTGCTAGTACCAATACATACATGTACTAGAAAAATAGCACATTAAGCTAATGAGCATTAGTGCATGTATAGACATTGACCAGGAGCAAATTGCAGGGGATCACACTGCTTCCTAGCTAAGCTCCAAACTCCGGGGGGAGGGGAAGGGTGAGTTGTTCCTTACTCCGAGGGAAGCTCCCAGCCCTATGGAGCTTGGGATCAGCTGTGGCTGGTGCTCTCAGGAGGAGTGCATGTGGGTTCAAGCCACCAGCTGGGGATACAGGGCCATGGCAGTCATCCGTACTCTATCCACTGTTTCTTCCCCCGTCATCTGCTGTTGGCTACAAAGGACCAACTCACGGGATCGTAATAAATTCTAGTTTATTGGACGGGATGTGAAGTTACCAATACAATCATAAATGCAAACTTTGAGTTATGGGTGGTACCGGTCACCTTAGCACATGCACATACACACACACACGTACTCACTCATTCAGACTCATGTACAGTAGCTGCTGTAGTGATGGCGAGAGCACTGGTGTCAGTATATCCAAGGCCCTGGAGTCTGCTGTTGATGGTCAGCTTCCTTTAAGGTGATGTCTTCTCCAGAAGGGGGTTGCCTGCTTGTCCTTCTGTCTTGGTAGGTCAGGTGCTGGATGAGAGGGCACCACTGAGGGTCATTCTTCACTGCCTTCTATCCCTTTCTGGCAGAGTTGTATGATCCCCCAGCATCATCTTGGCTACCCATTCTGGAGGTCACTGAACCACATGAGTCTTGAGTAGTACCTGACAACTGTTAGTCATAGTCTGCTGGTACCTTAAGTATTGGGAGTTCACCCTTGACTTATTGACTTAATGGCTATATTGTCATGAATTACAGGAATAATTCACAGGGTGAATGCTTAGTCCCAGGAATCAGTTCTTTAGCTTGATTAGCTTAAAATGGAGTTCCTTTGGCTAGGTTATCTACTGATGATCATCATTCACTTCCATTCACTCAACTGATTTTATCACTTTACAATTACAATTTCAATGCAGTTTTAACAATGGTCCAGGGTTTATTTTATTTAAAGGGAATTCATTCCTTAAGAGTTTAAAAGTATAACATATAAAATACAAAATACCATGGTAAAAACAAGACAGATGAAATATGAAAATGCACTGTGAGAAATATATAAAAATGCGATGTGAGGTAGTGAGAATCAAAGGCTACAGGGGACACTAAGTGAGTTAGGTTAGCACATAATATATTTACAGTCTTTGCAGTGGGTATTTTAATTCTTTTGTTTTCTTTAGTGACACTGAAGTGAACTGATATGTAGGTGTAGTTTCTAGGTTTCTCCTGCAGAAAGACACTTCAGCTTTCTGGCTTGCTTTGAGCCTTGCCACACCCATGCAATAAGTGTGCTAGGTCTCTGCCAATACTAAGAAGGAAAAGAAATGAGCAAAAGTGGGGGGGTGCAGGCAAAAAGGGCTTCTGTTATATTCATGTCCAGAAGGGAAATGGACAAAGGGGGCTTTCTGCTACACAGGAAAGGGGCAGGCAGGGGCTAGGGTGCCTTCTAGCAGCAGGCAGGGGCTGGTGTGGTGTGCGTCCCAGCAGCATGTTGCAGTCCAATTCTGTTGCCATGGGAGCAGCCACAGAAGCTTGCTGTGCTCCAGTTTCAGCTGGTTAAGATCAAGAGATGCACACTGAAAATCAACAGAGGCTGAGGAGTGGAGTGGGGTAACCACAGCACCCAGCTTTATGCCTGCTTGCACCTTGGCCTCCAGGTTATTGACTGGACCAGGGGCAGCTGAGGTCCTTGGAGTCTTTTTAGTTCTTTGGCTACTAGGAAGGAGCTGTGAAGCAGAAGGCAGAGCAGGGGGGTGGTTCCTACAGAAGTTACAAGGGGTGGGGCTGAACTGCTCTTGTTCCCAGGGACACCCCTGCCCAATGCAGTGATGGCTCATGATCCCGGCCAGATTGGACCACATTCTACTTAAACTCCAACTTCCCCCTAGAGTGAAAGTGTCCTCCAAGTGCAGCTGCTGTGCCAGTGGGTTGGGGATTAGCTATCCTGCACCTGTGGCTTTTCTGTGAACAGTGCTGTATCTGTGAGGCAACATCCATAAGGCAAGAGGCTTTCAATTGTTTAGGGCGGCTGTGCATTGTCCCTGGCAGAAAGATATGGAGGGACCTGTATTTGTGTGCTTATACATTCATTATGCTTGCCTCTCTTTCATCCTAGATATTTAAACTAATCAAAACTTGTTTTAGCTATCTAGCTGCCTAAGCTTTTAGGCAGTCCTGTCTTGCTTTCCTCTCAGCCCTGCATAATGAGTAGACACAAGTTTTGAAAGGACAGACTTCAATTACTGCCCAATAAGTTGGGAGAGGAGGGGAGGGACACTGCAAGCGTGCACACAATTTACTGAAGCTCTGTTGACATTTTCCTTGAGTCTGCTCTAGTAAGGTTTCAGGTGGGAAAGCGACTGAGGGGAGTGTCAAGTGTTTTATTTAGACTCCTGGCCTATACAATCTGGGGCCTGAAAGAAGCTCATATGCTGCTCAATTGCCAACTCCCGCTCAGTGTTTTCATGATAACATGACTGGGTACATGGTTCCCATAGTGTGCAAGACCCAGCTTTGCCTTTATTTTTGGCTCCAACCTCCCAAATTCTACTATCAAAATAAAGAGTAACTCTAATCTTTCTGATACAGCACATCTAGATGCCAGCCCAGGTCATAAGCAAATGTAACTCCATCTCTCTCTGCTCCAGCATGCCAAAAATGATATTGTCTCGGAGGTTTATATAACCTGCTGCTAGTAAGGTGTGCACAAAAATGCACCATCTAGTGGCAGAATATGTAATAACTTGCATCTCCACCCAACTTGATGAATGACTTGTGATAATTCAATCTTCTGTTAGGCAAAGGTTTCTGACTCTTGCATTAGATGATTAATTCTCATTCAGTTTCCACAGTTCCTGGGTAGAAAGAAGCGGGCAGTGGAATTAGATTGAGATTAGTTCATGATGTGTGGCAGATCAGAGGAAGGACCTTAAGTAGTGACCTTAGGTTACTAATTAAAGATTATATTGAAACGTAGATTTTAATAGGTGTTGTAGACAGTGGAAATGTGGAGTTTGAAAGAGTGGAATTAGGGCTGCAACCTTAATTCTGGACACCCCTAACTTCTGAGACCTTAAATCGGCAACATTAAGATTTAACGTAAGTTTTTTTGTGTACAAAGTAATCACACCAGTTAGCAGGTAAAGTTCTTGCAGCAATGGCTAGGGATCAAGGAGCAGAGACAGTCATTATTATTATAATAATAAAACAGATTCCAGTGGGGAAATCTACTTGTTACAGTAGATGCATAGACATGGCTAAGAATCCTTATATAGGAAGAGTCAGGCAAGAGCTCATTATACAAGGCAGCTAGCTAGTCCAGAATATAGACTACTGTCTTTTATCTGAAAGGACAAATACACAAAAGAGAAAACCAGGATTACTGCTTTGAAAGACCTAGATCAAAGAGATGATCCCATAACAGATCTAGGAGTGCTTCTGGAGGGACAAACAGAATGCAATACAAACAGCCTGGTGGGGAAAGGAAATACGAAATGCACTACTTGGAGAGTACAAAGAAGCCTTCAAAGGGAAAGAAAATGGTTACCAGAATCTTTGTCAATGTACAGGAGTTATAAAAACGAGGATAGCCCTTCAGAAAATTGAGCAAGCAGTGAGACAAAACACAAAAAAAGAAGGAAAAAGACCAAAAGTCTAAATGTGGAGACAATTTTTGAAGGAAAGGCTACTGACAAAACTAGACAGAATAAAAGGAAAAAGCACAAGGAGCAACATAGGCAGCACCACATAAGTAACTCAGCACGTTCTTCTACCGTTGTGATTACAACTAACAGTCCTAGTGACAAGAAAACTGGATGTGAGAAAATATGGAGTGTGACATGAGTGACTGGTGCCTCCTGGATCTGGGCGGGTGGGTGGGCCACCCGCAGAAGCTGCTGCTGGCGGCGGCCCTGCCAGGGAGAAAGTGAGCCTCCATCTTTTTTCCAGGGCACAAGCAATTGTAAGGACATATATACAGTTTATTGCAGGGCACTAGGGTATCCTGCTCCTTTAGGGCTGAAACTGCTAGGGAGAGAGCCCCAGCTGCTGGTTACCAGGGCAGCCAGAATGAGAGAGTTGACCCACACCTGCCACTGGTCAGCTGACCAGAAGGGGCAGGGCCTGGCACATATATAAACCCCAGTGGCCAAGGGAGAAGGAGTCCTCCTAAAGGAAGAGGCCTGACCATAAGTTCTGCTCCTGGTAATGCTAAGGGACAGAACATACTTTGTGTGGCTTGAGTTATGGTGTAGCCTGGGGCTTGCATTTTTCTTTCTAAATTTTCCAGTGGTTTGGATGAGGCTACTGGGGAAGGAGAAGGCCTCACTGGGGGCCCACTACAGCATGGGGACCCTGGTGCCAGAGAGGGCACAGTGTTTGGGGGTGCACAGGCCCCAGCACCAGAGCGGGTGCAGTGTTCAGGGGTGCACAGGCCCCGGTGGCAGTGTGGGCACAGAGCAAGAAGGGCTGTGGAGAGCCCAGCACCAGTGTGGACACAGAAAGAGAGAGAGAGAGAGAGAGAGAGAGAGAGGCAGGGCTGTGGAGAGCCCAGTGACAACCCAAGGACGAGTGAAACCAAGGCCTCAGAGACATGCTGTGGGAATACCAACTGCAAGGCTTGGGGCATGGTAAAAGGGTGGTCTGGAGCCACGCATATAGCCCATAAGGCTGGGGTGTCCTGAGACATCCATTTTGAAATGAGACCCACAAGGGGTCCGGGAACCCATGGGGTGCAATGAAGTCCATCAGGACTCTATCCAACTGGACTTGAAGGCAGCCTCGCTATTCATTATAAATACATCAAGATGTGGTGGGCAAAAAAAGAAAGTGCCCATTGGCCCAAATTGGCACAGTCAAGGGGCCCTAGGGTATCATGGCCATCCTTGGGGACCCCATCCCATGACCCAGTAGTTGATGAAACTGAAATGCTGAACAAGTTTGTAGTATTACTACCACCAGGAAAAGACTGGATGATGGAAATGGAAATCTCTAGCTCCAAAAATCTTGTTGTCAGGGGACCACAGCAATCAATGCTGCCAGGTTTCCATACCCTGGAATGACAAAGCACTGCAGGTCAGAGGTTGAGCACTGCTGTGCTAGGAAATAAAAAGAAAAAACATACCTATATTTGAAGCTCCTCTTTAAAATTATTAATTTGTTTCAGTTATAAATATCTCCCCCCCCAAAAAATCACCTGGTATGGTTTGTGTGGTAAACATGTTTAAAATACACACTTGGGAAGTGTGTAAAATACTTGAATAGATGCATTTTTTAGGACAAGATAATGGAATATTGCTAATTAGTAACTATCCCCCCGCCCTTTTGTGCACAATAAGCTTGAAAATGTTAAGTAGTTGTCAACTCATAAAGTCATATGCTAGTCTCCTTGCTCAAACTATAGCCATAGAATCTTTCAAAGTTGTAGCTTAAAACAACTGTTGCTTGTTGCTGTTATGATTTGTTAAGCATTATTCTATATCCACAAGACAAAACCAAAAAAAAAAAAGTACTAAACTACCAGGAAGTTTTCTGTAAATCCCATTAGGTCAGACTTTCTCTTTGAATCCAGCACTATATTAGATATTTCATTAAAAAACAGCAGCAGCAGCAGCAACAACTTTAATTTTTTACAATAAAAGTAATTTGGCCCAGTTATTTAGCGTTTTTACCTGTTTTTCCTGTTGCTGAAGTAGTTCTTCTAGAGCTGTGTGAAACACCACACAGTTATGAAGGATGAATTAACAGTACATGAGTTTGCAAGCAAGTGAACAAAATAAATAGCTTTTTTCTGTTTCAGTAATTTTAGGTGCTTCTGCAACAGTGGGTGCAGCAATGTGGAAGGAATAGCTGGATGAAGCTGTGTTAAAGTTGGAGCAGTTTGTTTTGCTGTATTTGCATTCTTTCCTGGCCTGTCAACACACAACAATCAGAACTTAACAACTGTTGCCATTTTGAAAAGGCTCTGTGTGTTTGTGTGTGTGTGTGTGTGTATCTGTTCATACCCAAAGAATACACTTGTTTATGCAGTTCTCATTGACTAGGGGAACAGCCTTCCCTAAGTTTTTCACACCTCATTAAGGCTCATTACCTTGTTGCTCAGAGCAGCTTTGAAGGTGACAAGATCTATTCAGTTCAAGGCTCCTTTACAAGCCTTGGAATTGAGAACTCCATAGTTTCACTAAGTATTTAGTAAAGAAGAGAATAATTAGGTTACAAAGTAGCTAATGAGGCTGACACATTCTTATGCACTAGAAGAGTTCATATGGTTAACTGTATTTGTCTTCAAATACAAAAAAGCTTGTGAATGAAGAGGCCAGGACAAGAGGTAATGGGGTATTAACTGTAACAAGGGACATTTAGGATGGAAGTGGGGAATTACTAGAATTGACTATCTGAAGTGGTTGTGGAATCTCTGTCCTTGGTAGTTTTTACCTACAGTGTTACCTACAAACTTTGGATTGGGGCAGTTTAGACAGGAATGATCCTGCTTGAGCATGAGTTTAGACTGGAAGATCTCTTGAGGGCTCTTTGCAGCTCTACTTTCCTGTGGTTCTATGATGGGCAGATAAGAAGTATTTGTCACAATGTAAACAATAGGCATAAAATTGGGACTGGTGTCATGTTATGCAATTAAGCAAATTATACACTTATTGGATAAGCATGAAAGTGGAGGACAATGTCTATTTACATTGTCTCTCTCAGTTGCAAATACTATACTATTGCGCTAGTCCCAGAGAACTATAAGTTTAAAATGGAGAAGTCTGCTTTCACTACAGGAATGGTAGCCAACCATTTTGGCAGGCATGCCACAAGGTAATCACTGCTACCTTCCCTGATGCCACCCCAGAGGTGTATCTGGTGGAGTTTGTGCAGTGAAGCACTAAAATGGAGTTGGAGGGGCTCTGGCCTCCATTCATTGCAGTAGCCCCCACATGTCAACAGGAGAGGTCACAGTCAAGAGTCAGGGTAACACTTCCTTGGCCCCGCAATCATCATAGTGTTATATGGTCAGTGAGGATCCAAAGCCCTGAATTGAGCAACAGCTCCAGAGCCAGGAAAGTGTTGGCTTAGCTCTTGGCAGTGACATCGGACACGGACATCGGACACGACCTCTCAGAGCAGCATCCTGCTTCTATTCTGCCCCCCACCCCCAGTGCTGCATTCTCTGCCTCCATTCCAGCACTTTCCTTGGGGCTAGGGCCAGAAATTATGCATGAACTCATACAAGTGATCAGAAACTGGTTCAAAGCTGTAGCACAACAGGAATTCAGTGCACATAAACTGCTTTCCAAATGGCTGAAACCAATTTAAGATAAACCTGGGTGGATGTAGTATTAGACTTAACTGATTTAGATGAAATTGGTTTATTGAACTTCTGTCTGAGATACCCTCCAGACTGAAGTTAACTCACTGTCCCCCACTCACATTTATACTCACAGTCCTCCACTTCCCCTGTAACCCCCCACCTTGCACAAGCTGTCTGCTCCGGCAGAGTAGGGAGGCATTCTATAGCATCTGCATTTCTGGAATCAAAAGTGAATGTCATCTGTTAATTATCTTATTGGTTCAATCTATGCAGCTTGGATGAGCTTGCAAAGATTGAATTAATTCAGCCTTGTACTTTTTGACTTACTGTACTTAGCCTATTTGAGCATCTGGGGCTTATGTGCCACACAAAGCAGGTACCTGCGTCACTTGTAACACCTGCTGCAGGTTAGTCCCCCCGATAGAGACTGTGATTGCACTGCCTTTTTGCATTCTTTGTTCCATAATACTTTTCAAATCCATTTTGAATGAGGATTTCTGGAGTGTATGGTTTAAAAAGATCTCTTTTGATTCTGTGAAAGGATTTGATCCTGCCTCTGGGCACTCCAGATTCTTTGTCTAATTAGAACTGCGTTTTACAATCCAGGAAGGGGAAAACTTGTGATTTTATAAATAAATGTATCATATGACTCTTCTCTGCTGCAAAAACAAAAAAGAAAGGAATGCTCAGGGAGAGCAAAAGAGACTGAGACAAACATTTGGAAAAGATTAAGGAAAGAATAAATTGAATTATTTTGAAAGTCTAGTCCAGTATCTATACACTGACCAATAACATTTAGATGATTTGGGGATGTCAGGTCACAGTGTTTCATCTGAAACAATAAAGATTTTATATGGAAATTAAGAATAAGTTATTCAACTAAAGATTATACTAGAATTAAAGTAGATAGAATGGTATATGCCTTGTTAATCTACTGGGTTTTGCAACTGGTGAGTTAGAATTTGGGCAGGCCAGCAAAATTCATGTATTTGCTTTTGTGGGGAAAAGGTTCCCCACAAAAGACAAAATTGTAAGAACTTAGTTCTATATCCAAAGCTTAGTACATACTAACAAAACACAACTAGTGTGTGTATCATGGACCCCTATTTGAATCCATGACCTGCAGAGCTATGGGTTTGGTGTGTGCACAACATCCTGAGTAAAGGCCCCCATTTGTGCTTACCACACTTGAGTCAGTCAGGTGTTTTCCTGTGAAGGCCAACATAATTTACAGCTGCTCTGGAGATTTCTCATTGAAGTATTGACCAAGCCTCATTTTATTTAGCTAGCTACAAGAATAGGATATACTTGAGCCACCCCCACAAAATGTAGTTGTGAGAAGGTGGGTGCATCTACATAACATGTTTACTGTGCTGTTGACTAATAAACTGAGCAGTAAATGTCTCAGTGTCTATATGTGTGCCCTTATTAGGCTTGAGTAAATTAATTTACTACACAGCAGGAAAGCACTTGTAAATACTAGGGGCTGTATCTATAGGTGCTATTAATTTGAAGTGGGCTTATTGTACAGTAAGAGTACCCAGGAGCATGTCTAGATGTGCTCCATCTTGGGTACATCCACATGAGCATGTGTGTTTTGCAACATCTTGAAGCCCTTGGAGTAAAAATCTCCACAGCAGCACATGTGTAGATGCTTGGGGGCTGGCTGGGGCATCAGTGCTTTTGTATGGACTAATTGCTGGCTAGCCCTATGCTGAAGCTCCCTCATGCCCCAACCAGCGTTTCTTCACTACACTGAGCCAGGGGAGCAGCCATGGGCTGGCAGGGTGACTCCAGGGTTTACTCCAGGGCCCCCTGCCAGCTAGGCCTGCTCTGCCCCAGCTCCATGTGCTGTGCATGAATAAACTGCCTAACTTATTGCTCTGGAGTCAATTGCTCCCAGGCACACATTCAAACAGCACGCCCAGGAGCAATAAACTCTGGAGCAATAAGCTCTGCGGCTTATTCATGCACAGTAATAGCACCTGTAGACACGCTCAGTAAGATTATGATATAAGAAGATAAGCAAATGCAAGGTTGGAAATAACATGTCTAACTTGCAACCCAATTTTTACTACTCAGAGTTTTTTCTTTGTGCACTTCAGTCTGGAAACAGGATTGTGATGGAAATGATTATATAGGAAAGGACAGATTTTTATATAGGAAAATAATATTTGGAGAGTATGTTGAAAGGAATTTAGTTTATCTGTGCTGGAAACCAATCATGTTTAGTAAATGCCTTGTCCTATAACAATAAATGTTTTACTCAAACAAATTGCATCTTAGTAAAAGAAAAGAACTTCATTGTAATACATTAATCATTTTTTTTTTTTTTTTAGTGAACAACCACTTTGCTCTCTAGGTCAGTTTTACAGACAGATGTGTACTGTGCCTTTCCCATCTGTTCTTGTTCTAGTTATATATGTAAAAACAGTTGAACTGGTAATTGCATCATAAAAATGTAACTTGGTGTACATATAAGATTTAAATGCATGGGTATACTCTCTGGATCTGTTTTTTCTTCTCTCCAGTGCAATTCAGGGAGAAAGTTTTTCTTCCTCATGTAGTGCTTTCTGAGTACAATAAAATGGTCTCAGTTACAGGAAGAATCTGACGACAACTTTTCTGAGGTTGCCCAAAATGCTAGATGTCTATATTAGATGTATATGACTTATCCAGTGCCTGATGAAGTCAACCAGTAGACTTAACTGACTTCACTGAGCATTGCATTGCACCCTTGAACAACTACATCTAAGCTCATAAAACAAGAAAGGGTGTTGGGCTATCAAGTAACATGGTAGTATTGGCAAAGTAACCCCAACATAGCTTAAATGACTTTCAGATTTCATTTCCAAGAATATGGAAGACAAAGTGATATAGTGTTGCTCTTTCTTTCTGGTGAATGATTAATTTATAAGAGAAAATGAGAGCGAGAAATGGACTGATTATTATTATTTTTTTAAAATCTGGATCCAGGAAAAAAACAAAACCCTTACCTACCTTTCTTCCTTCCTTTCTTCCACTTTGGATGATTCAAACCAGGCTTGCTTGGAGCTGTATGGGGTGATCCTGAGCATAAGACTCCCTGGCTTCCTCTTTTCTTTTCTGACTCCCACCTGTCTAAAGGTCTTTTGCTTATGTTGATCTCACTTTCTGATTATTTTCTTGCATTTTCACAGTGTTTTTTTCTGGCCGGATCCAGGGGGCAGCAGAGGAGTCTGCTGACCTTGTGGTCACATCCCAGCCTACCAAATTGGATGAGGAAGCTAGTTAGATGGAGATCCAGCTTTCTGATCTGATCATCCTAAGAGCAGGATGACCTCTCTTCCCCCAAGAAGGTTGGGATCGCTCATCTAGACCCAGTCCTTGACCTGGATGATGAGAGGAGGTTGATGTAGCATGAACTGAACTAATGTAGCTGATATTGACTTAGAGTGTAATAATAGTGAAATGTAACCATGTTAGTCTTGTCCTGTAAGCAACTTGAAAACTCCATATTGTATCCTTCTGCTTGACATAAGTGAATGAACTCTGCATGGCCTTTATGTATGACTGTGTGTAAAAGGGTGAATGGTGAGAGAATCGCATAGAGATGGCACAAGAAGATTCAACTGTTTATGTAAGCCACAAGGCACCAAATATAAGTGACCAACCATTAACTAACTAACAATTGACTGAAAAATCCCTTTGAAGCTTGAAGACACAAAAGAGATAAGAGAAGAAGAAATTCTGCCAGACGGGCAACAAAAACACTCCAAGGCTAAGATAAGCTGAAGACAAAAGAAGAACAACCGCAAAAACAGAAGCTGGGTATGGAAAAACCCCAAAGCACTGAAACAAAGGATGCCAGTCCCTATAAAAGAACACTGAAAATTGTGTGAGTCTCTTTCTCTACTGCTGTTTCAGCAGAGCATAGATGCATCTGTTCACCCCACTCCAGCTGTTATCTTTAAATCTTCTATCTTCAAATCATCATCATCTACTCAGTAAGCCCGGGTTGGTCACCCTAGGCTGATATTGAGCAACTATTGCTGGTAACTATATCTGGTGTATATGTGCATGAAATGGTTGTTTTGTGTATGTGTATGTCCATGTGTAATGATGTGTATGATGATTTGTGTGTGTTTGTATGAACAGTGTGCCTGAACCTCTATGTCTAACTCATGTAATCAATAAACATGGCACCTTGCCTTATCCCCCTTTATAATGTCTCGCTCGTGATTTGAGCAATTGGCAATGTGTAACATTGATGTGTCTAGACATTCAGTGCCTGCCATGTCTTTGTGCTCTGGAGGTCAGGGAGCTTGAGTGGGAATTGACTCTGGAGGAGCTGGCAGCCACCACAGCTGGCCTCATCCCCAGGCCTTGACATGTTACCTGGCACCTACAAGACCTTTTGGCCTCTCTTCAGCCCCTGCCTTCTGCATGTTTTCCAGGACAGCCTTGCTGACAAGGTCCTGCCAATCAACTGCTGCTGAGAGGTGCTCACAGTACTGCCCCAGAAGGGAGACCTTGGCTGCATTAAGAACTGGTGGCTGGTCTCCCCTCTGTGTGCAGACTACAAGATTCTGGCCAAAGCACTGGTGACCCACCTTCGCACCATCATGGCCTCTGTCGCTGGGTCTGAGCAGAGCTACTGCATGCTAGGCAAGACCATCCAAGACACCCTGTTCCTGCTATGTGACCTACTCACAGCCAGTGAACCCTTTGGCCTAGAAATTGGCCTCATATGTCTGGATCAGGAGAAGGCCTTTGACTGGGTGGGCCATGCCTACATCTTCCAGACCCTGGAGGCCTTTGGCTTCAGGCCCCTCTTCACTGGGGCCGTTTGGGTCTTGTGTCAAGATACCTCCAACCTGATCAAGGTGAACGGTGTGTTCTGCACCCTATTCCCTGCATGCAGGGGCATCCATCAGAGTTGCCCCCTGTTGGGCATGCACTATGCCCTGGCCATTGAGCTGTTGCTGCACATTCTGTGATGCTGCCTGAGTGGTATGGTTTTGCCATTGGCCATGGGACCATCCACTGGCCCTCTGCTCCAGCTGTCAGCATATGTGGATGACATGACCATCTTTCTTAATGCCCAGGAAGATGCATGAGCCCTGACGGATTGCCAGTGAGCCTATGAACATGCCTCCTTGGCCCGTATTAACTGGGCCAAGATTGATACCCTTCTGCTCAGTGTGTAAATCAGTGCAACCCCCCAAATGTGCCAGGGGACCTAGTGTTGTAAGGGCCTCAAGGTCCTAGGCATGTTCCTGGGGCCACTGACCTTCATGTCAGTTGTGGGACAAGGAGCAGAGTGAGGAGGGAGCCGGGCACACACACACGTGTGCCCTTTTACCTCGCCGGCAGCGGTGGCAGCAGGCAGTGTGTGCAAACAGGGGTGCTCTGTAAGGGTGTACCAGCATTTGTGCTGGCGTTCATGCGCAGTGGATGCACGGCAGTGGTTGAGAAGGGGACTCTGACAGGCGAGAGAAGTAGACTCACAGCTCCACGGACATGGTACAGATGTGGAGTGCAGCTGCTAGGGCCCCCACCCCCAGTGGTGCCACCTGCCCTGGGCTCCTCTGGGGCCTCCGCCCAGATGGAGCTCATGGTGGGGTCGGCAGCCCACTGCCCCCATCTGTGGGGGTGGTCTGGAGGGGAGCCCAGCTTAGGGCCTTGGAGGAGCAGGTGAGGGAGCTCCAGGCTGAGGTGAGCAGGCTGCAGGGGATCAGGGCTGCAGAGGATGAGATTGACACCTATTTCTGTTTACTGCAGGACCAGGTATCCAGTATACAGACCCCCCAGGAGAGGCGCACAATAGAGGAGTGGCAGAAGGTACCCACCAGAACCAGGGTCACTCCCTAGAACCAGGAGGCTCCCCAGGTACATCTCGGGAACAGATATGAGCCCCTGGCAGACCTGGAGGAGAAGGATGAAGCGGATGCCTCCAGCGGGGATGGTGCCGCTCCACGCATGACAGATGGCACAGAGAAGGAGCACCAGGAGGAAGAAATGCTGAGTCCTCGTCATCAGGGATTCCATCCTAAGGGGAACGGAGGGTCCCATCTGTCAACCCAACCCCATGGTATGTGAGGTCTGCTACATGTCTGGGGCTTGCATTCAAGATATCACAGAGAGGATCCCAGCCTACATTTGACTCTTGGACCAATACCCAATGGTCCTTATCCATGTGGGAAAAAATGATATGGCCATGGGCAACCCAGACCGCATCATGAAGGATTTCAAGGCCTTGGAGGCCAAGCTCAAGGAGACAGAGGCACAGGTGGTATTCTCCTCTATTCTCCCAGTAAGTAGATGTGGACAGCAAAACAAGGCCTGCATCAGCAAGGTTAACTGGCAGCTACAGAGCTGGTGAGGCCAGGCAGGCCTCGGGTTCCTGGACAATGACCCACACTTTCACACAGGGGACATGCTTGCGAGGGATGGACTACATCTCTCTCCTAAAGGCAAGCGTGTCTTTTCTTCCAGGTTGGCTGATCTCATACAGTAGGCTTTAAACTAGCTTCGCTGGGGGATGAGGCCACAGGAGGACATGAAGATACCTCCCAGCTAAGATGGGTGACATGTGTAAGGAGTACTCAAGTAAGTGATGGGGGTCCAGATAGTCCTAAGTATCAGGGGGTGGTGCATGCACCAATACAAGGCCTTAAATGCTTCTACACTAATGCTTATAGCATGGGAAATAAGCAGGAGGAACTCGCCTTCCAGATAGCTAGTACAAACCCAGACATAGTAGGGCTCACAGAAAGCTGGTGGGATTCATCCCATGACTGGGCAGTAAACATTAGGGGCTACAGACTATACAGGTGGGATAGAATAGGGAGGAAAGGTGGGGGTGTGGTGCTCTATGTCAAAGAGCAATATACATCCTCAACTAATAGGATGGGGTGAGAGGAGGGGCAGGCTGAAGTGCTCAGGATCAGAATACAGGTAGGTCATGGGGAAAGGGACTTAATGGTGGGGATCTGCTACAGACCACTCAATCAAGCAGAAGAGCTGGACTGCGAATTCTCGGGTCAGCTTGTGGAGGCACTTAAGGCAAGGGATGTAGTCATCATGGGTGATCTAAATTACCTGGACATCTACTGGCAGGAGGAGTCAGTCAGGTTGGACCACTCACAAAAGTTCCTTGCTGAGATACAGGACCTCCACCTAACCCAGAATGTGCACAGTCCCACCATGGGGAATGCCCTCCTGGACCTGGTCCTGGCCACAGACAGTGACCTGGGGACTCCAGGTTCTTGATCACCTGGGCGACTATGATCATCACCTACTGGAATCACCATCCAGCGCAGGGTGTCAAGGGCCTGCAGCAAGACAGTATCCCTTGACTTCAAGAAGGCCAACTTCAACAAGTTGAGGAGATTGGTAGGAGAGGCACTGGGGTCCTGGAGGGTAGGGGAACTGGGTGTCCAAGACGAGTGGTCATTCCTTAAGGAGTTGATTCTCTGAGCCCAAGGGGTGACAGTCCCAATAAGAATCAAAGGGGCAAGAGTGCTCAAAAGCCCCCTGGCTTCCCGAAGGCATTCAGGAATTCCTGAAAGCCAAAAAGGAGGCATACACCAAGTGGAAGGGAGGGACTATCACTAAAGAGAAGTATACTTCCATCACTCAGGTTTGTAGGGGGGCGCTGTTAGGAAAGCTAAGGCAGGTACGGAACTAGAGCTAGCATCGAGGTTCAAGGACAACAAAAAGTCCTTTTTGAAATACATAGTGAGTATGAAGAAGGCACCAGGTAATGTGGGGACACTGGAGGATACGCTTGGCAATCTGGTGGTTGCACCAGAGGAAAAGGCAGACCTTTTTAACAATTTCTTTGCCTCCATTTTTTTGTGCAGGGACTGGGAGTCCCCCATTGAGATTCAGGATGGACTCAGGAGAGACTCTGCCAGGCCTAGGGTCAGGGAGGACTGAGTTAGGGAACTTCTGGAGGGGCTGGATGTGTTCAAATCAGCAGGTTCAGATGCTCGCCACCCAAGAGTTCTGAGGGAATTGGCAAGGGTTATTGAGGGGCCCCTGGCAATGCTTTACAAGCACTTGTGGTGCTCTGGCCAGCTGCCAGATGACTGGAAGAAGGCCAATGTGGTCCCCATTTTCAAAAAAGGGAGGAGGGAGGACCTGAGCAACTATAGGCCTATTAGTCTTAAGTCGATCCCCGGTAAGATCTTTGAGAAGGTTATCCAGGAGCACATCTGGGAAGGACCAGCAGGGAGGATGATGCTCAGGGTCAACCAGCCTGGGTTCATTAGGAACAGCTCCTGTCAGACCAATCTGATTGCCTTCTATGATCAGGTCTCAAAATCATTGGACACAGGTGTTATGGACGATGTAGTCTTTCTGGACTTTAGGAAGGTCTTTGACCCTGTCTCCCACCCCATCCTCATTAAAAAACTAGGTGACTGTGGCATTGATGCCTACACAGTCAGGTGGGTCGCAAATTGACTGAGGGGTCACACCCAGGGAGTGGTGGTGGACAGGTCATATTTGCCCTGGAAGGACGTGGGCAGTGGAGTCCCCCAGGACTCAGTCCTCAGGCCCACACTGCTCAATTTCTTTATTAGAAACTTGGATGAGGAGGTGAAAAGCACCCTGTTCAAATTTGCTGATGACACCAAGATTTGAGGCAAGGTGCACGCGCTAGAAGGGAGGGACAGGATACAGCTGGACCTGGACAGGTTACAGGGGTGGGCAAATGAGAATAGGATAGGATTCAATACTGACAAGTGCATGGGACTGCAGTAGGGTAGTAATAACCAGCAGCATATCTATAGGCGGGGGAACTCCCTTCTTGAAAACACGGTGGCAGAAAGAGATCTTAGAGTCATTATCGATTCCAAAATGAACATGGGCTGCCAACATTAGGACACAGTCAGTAAGGCCAACCACACCTTGTCATGCATCCACAGATGCATCACAAGCAGGTCCAAGGAGGTGATCCTCCCCTACTGGTAAGGCCACAGTTGGAGTACTGCGTCCAGTTCTGGGTGCTGCACTTTAGAAGAGATGTGGCCAGCATTGAGAGGGTCCAGCAGAGGGCCACTCACATGATCCAGGGACAGCAGGGCAGACCCTATGAGGAGAGGCTACGGGACCTGAACCTGCTCAGCCTTCACAAGAAAAGTCTGAGAGGGGACCTGGTGGCCATCTATAAACTTACCATGGGGGACTAGTGAGGAATGGGAGGGACCCTGTTCACCTGAGCACCTCCCAGAGTAACAAGGAATAACGGCCATAAGTTGTTTGACATTAGGTTCAGGCTGAACATTAGAAGGCACTACTTCACAGTCAGGGCAGCTAGGATCTGGAACCAACTTCCCATGGAAGTGGTGCTGGCTCCTACCTTGGGGGTCTTTAAGAGGAGACTTGACAATTACCTAGCTGGGGTCATATGAGCCCAGTATTCTCTCCTGCCAAGAGCAGAGGATCAGACTTGAAGATCTACTTGGGTTCCTTCTGACCCTACATCTATGAATCTATAATGTACAACTGGGACAGACTTGAGGGGTAGAGGCCACCCCTCAGTGGTGGAGGCCCACCTACAGTGGTGGTGCTGGTGCCTACCCAGCCTCTCTTACTGTGGATATGTCCTCATTGCAAACAACCTGGTGGCAGTGACCCTATGGCACTGGTGCACTGTACTCAACCCTCCACAGGACATACTTGAGAGCCTCCAGTGCCTCCCAGTAGATTTTTTCTGCGATGGGCACCACTGGCTCCCACAAGATGTCCCTTACCTACCTGTCACTGAGGTGGCCTAGAGCTTGGTTGACTTTGTGAGCAAGGTGGCTACCTTCTGCCTGCAAGCCCTTCAGTGACTCCTCTATAGCGAGAAGTGCCTACCCTTGCAACAACTGGTGTGCCAGTTCCTGCAGAGGGTGGGGGCCCTCAGCTTCTATCAGGAACTCTTCCTGCTGGACTTCATGCTCCTGAACTGGGTGGTGCTTCCAGCTTCTACCATGGCATAGTATAAGCCTGGCAGGCTACCTTTCACGTCCAGCCCCGGGCCTAGCACCTGCAGTTCCTGCAGTTGCTGAGGGAGCCCCAGTGCACAACCCAGCCCTGAGGTGCCCCGTGCTGAGCCTGGCCTCCAACAGCCTCATGGCCACCCTCATCCAGGCATGTGTCCTCTGCCTGAGCCATATCCTTGACCCCTTTCGATTGGCCTGACTTTTGCCCAAGGCCCTAACCACCTAGCTAGGCATGTGCTCTGTCTGCAGTGTAGGCCGTTTCCTGTGTGACATCCAGACTACTCTTCCACTGGAGGCAGCAGCCACCCTGGATGACCATTTCCAGGCATGCCAGGTTTCCCGTGCTGCAGAGGCCCCCAGCAAGGTTTTCCTACACTGCTAGTCACCCCGGCTATGGCTGGTGAGCTGGCTGATGAGCCTGGCACCCTGCTGATGCCCCACCAGATTCCCCACTGGCCTGCCCAGCTTGGTACACATTGTATAAGCTGTCAACCTCCAAGAAGACTGGTGACCTGCAGTGGGGGTTGCTGCATGGCATCCTAGCCACTGTCACATTTGGGTCCCACTGTGACCCAGCCACCTCAACGGTCTGCCCCTTCTGCCCTGGGTGCATTGAGAAGAACCTCTTTCACACCTTTCTCAAATGTCCCCGCCTGTGGCCGCTCTTTGTCACCCTTGAGCCACCTCTGCGGGCACTGGGCAGGAGCCTCTCAAGACCACCTACATGTGTTCCTACCTATACTGGGTGGCCGAGCAGGGCACCGTCTGCCTGGCCAACTTTCTACTGGGTCAGGCCAAGATGCCTGTCCTGAAGAGCCACCACAGCTGGGTTGCCAGGACTGGCTCAGACAATGCCCTGTGGCTTTTCAGCTTCCGGGTAATTTTGAATGGACAACCAGCTAGACTTTGATCACCTTGTGCTTTGGTGGGTGGTGACTGCCTTTGAGGCATGCTGGGCCCTTGAGGGACTGTTGTGCCATGTGGAGAATGGCCATCTTCAATATGCACTCTGATGTCATGACCAGTCTGGGTGACTGGCAAGCTTGGTGTTGGACTGTGACTCCCAGTTTGTGCCATGCCCTGGGTCCTTACCAGGCTGGTTTTTGCTTTTTCTTTGTGTGAGAAATTGAAGGTGTTGTCACATCTATGATTGGCTACAGCAGGTTAGGAATCACTTATTTATAGAGGGCTTTGGCCTGTATGACCGTGTGGCTGGTGCCCTGACTGCATAACAGCATGTTAGGCATGATGTGTAATACAGTGAAGGTGTCTGTCACAGTGCAATGTTATCAATGTAATGACTTGATGCTCTTGGTTTGATGGTAATTTGTTTGTAATTTGCTTTGTATATTGGACCTGGACCCCAGAGGGGCCAATTTCTTGTACACTGAACCCTTGAATAAAGTAGTTAAAAAGTCAAAAATTCCTTGGTTCCTTCTTTGATATAAAAGTTTGTTCTATGAGTCTATGACCCATTAAGCCAGGAAGAGACAAGCAATATGGATAATTAAATTCCATAACAGTTTCTCTTCTTTTACTATATTAATTACATGTAATGAAGTACAGGCGTTCCACTCTGAGTTAATCAAATCATCAGCACTGCAGTATTCACTAGCACAATATTCAGAGTGTCCTATTATAAAATATTTAAATATATGGTAGTTGGCCTCTATCAGCTATTTCCTACAGCTGTTGATGATTTACAAATCATAGTGTGAGCTCATCAACTTTTAAAACATTTCAAAATGAAAAGCTAAAGAAACATAACTACTCTGCTTGATTTGGGGGCTCTTTAGTAAATGAATGATTTATTTTCATTTAAATTCTATGACCATTGTTCTTAATTCAGTTCTTATGTGAAATACACTGACTAGTTTCAGTTTTATTTTCAATGGACATTAGTACACATCATCATGAAAACAACCACCTAATGTAATTTAGCACAGCTTGATATAATTGGCAGCCATCTGTTCAATAGACCAGTTTTTTATCTGGAACTAAATTGCTTCTTTTCCTTACAGAGAATGATCCAAAGAAAGACTAAAACCATAGGCATAATATTTAGTGAAGAGCACTGTATTTGATTTCTGATCTTCTTTCAGTTTCTACCAGGTCCATATTTGTTATTAATTAGAAAAACTCACTAACCTTTCAAAAGCATTACCTATTCTTTTCAATGACTACTAAAATATAATATAACCATAGTTTCATAGTTTCTAGGGTCGGAGGGGACCTGAGCAGATCATCTAGTCCGACCCCCTGCCATGGCAGGAAAGAATACTGGGGTCAAACGACCCCAGCAAGATGTGCATCTAACCTCCTCTTAAACACCCCCAGGGTAGAAGCCTGCACCACTTCTCTTGGAAGTTGATTCCAGGCCCTAGCCGCCCTGACTGTGAAGTAGCGCCTCCTGATATCTAACCTAAACCTACCCTCTGCCAGCTTGTGACCGTTATTCCTGGTCACTCCTGGCGGTGCTCGGGGGAACAGTGACTCCCCCAATGCCTGCTGATCCCCCTTGACTAGTTTATAACAGGCCACAAGATCCTCCCTCAGCCTTCTCTTGTGGAGGCTGAACAGGTTCATGTCCCGTAGCCTCTCCCCATAGGGCCTGCCCTGTTGTCCCCTGATCATACGAGTGGCCCTCCTCTGGACCCTCTCCATGCTGTCCACATCCCTCTTGAAGTGTGGTGCCCAGAACTGGACGCAATACTCCAGCTGCGGCCTGACCAGTGCTGCATAGAGGGGGAGGATCACCTCTTTGGACCTGCTCGAGATTCATCTGTGGATGCATGACAAGGTGCGGTTGGCCTTCCTAACTGCCTCTCCACACTGCTGGCCTGTGTTCATCTTGGAGTCAACGATGACCCCCAGATCCCTTTCCGCCTCTGTGCTGACAGGAGGGGAGTTCCCTAACCTGTAGGTATGGTGCCAGTTGTTCCTCCCGAGGTGCATCACCTTGCACTTGTCTGTGTTGAAACCCATCCTATTCTCGTCCGCCCACCCTTGTAACCTGTCTAGG
The DNA here is from genome assembly GCF_052110815.1 of Crocodylus siamensis. Taxonomy (NCBI): domain Eukaryota; kingdom Metazoa; phylum Chordata; order Crocodylia; family Crocodylidae; genus Crocodylus; species Crocodylus siamensis. The sequence continues at coordinate 52,409,619 of NC_143396.1, read as the reverse complement.
TCTGATTGTAGCCTGTTGCATCCTTCCAGTGTGCCCACGTCCCCCCACATCTTAGTGTCATCAGCAAATTTGAACAGGGTGCTTTTTACCCCCTCATCCAAATCACTGATGAAGATGTTGAACAGTGTGGGCCCGAGGACGTAGCCCTGTGGAACCCCACTGCCCACGTCCTTCCAGGTTGAGAAGGACCCATCCACCAATGAGTTGGCGACCCATTTGACTGTGTGTGTCTACACCACAGCCCCCCAGTTTCTTAATGAGAACAGGGTGAGAGACAGTGTCAAAAGCCTTCCGGAAGTCCAGGAAGACTATATCCACTGCTACTCCTGCATCTAATGATCTGGTGATCTGATCATAAAAGGCCACCAGGTTGGTCTGACAGGACCTGCCACTGATGAACCCGTGTTGGTTGCCCCTAAGCATGCAGTCCCCTGCTGGCCCATCCTGGATGTGTGCCAGCATAATTTTATCAAATAGCTTGCCTAGGATCGAGGTAAGACTAACCGGCCTATAGTTTCCTGGGTCCCCCTTCCTTCCATATATATGTATAAGTGGGTGTATGAGTGTGTGTGTATATATATATATGTGATTATGTAAAGGACTTTAGAAAGCTATCAATCTAATTATTCATATTGTTTGTCTTTTCCTGGCTTAATAGGAAGGAAGACTGTAATAAGGTCACTTTATTAATCTTATCATGTCACTTCATAATCTATCATCTTTCTTCCTTTTATACTCTCTCACTTTCTCTCTTCTATATTATTACAATTATTACTAGTATATTGCACATTTAGTGATGAACGTGGTTGTAAAGAGCCCATAGCTGGCTTCTTCAAAGGAGTATAAATGTTAGGATTCTCTTCTCAAGTCATCTAATCCAACCGTTTTGCCAAATAGCAAAGCTTATACAATATTATCTATAGACTTATCTAAGCTCAGTTTTCACTGAGTTTGCTATAAACATCCTCTTAATCAAATGATTTCATTTTGTTTCAAACTCACTTCCAGTCAATTTTATTAATATCTAAATTTATTCTTACTTTGGACCTTGTTTTACAACTACTATCTGGTATGTATAATCCTTTTCCCTTCCTTCTGGGAAAAAATGTTTTCTGGAATATTTTTGGGTCACATATTCCCTTTATAAGATATTTTATTCAATGCAATCATGTTGCAGCTGTTTTGGAATGTTATGCCAGTTTTTTGTCCATGTTGCAAGGAGCTCAGAAGATGACTCACCACTATAACATCACTGAAAAAAGTCTTCCACCTGCTTCTAGATAAGTTCTAAAAAAACTGTGAACTGAGATGACAATTGGTAGAGCCCAACAATACCCTGGAGAACTTAGGACATTGAAAAGAGAGTATTCCTTGGATGACAATGGCATGTAGGGGCACGTCCACACTTGCAGGCACGTGCTCTTATACCAGCTCAGATAGAAGCAGTGAGAATGTGAACTGAGGCTTTTTGCCTCAGAGCATATGCCCGGACATGCACTTTGGTGTGGGGCAAATTGTGTCACTTGGGGCACAATAACCCTGCCTTGCTCCTCCTGAAGCTGCATCCAGAGGGATCTAGAGGCTGGGGCCAGCATCTGTGCTGGCCATAGCAGTATAAAAAGCTGCCCTGTCAAGTAACTCAGGGCTACTCACTCTCAGGAGCTTCTGGGGTGCTATTAGTTTGCTGGGTGGGGCTTAGAGCCCATGGCAATTTTGAATGGACAAATAGATAGGACCTTCTGGAACCCAGCCAATTGGTACCTGAGGACACTACCCCTTGTGCCAGCTGGACTGCTGAAGCAGTCCTGAGAGTTCTCTGCACCCTCTACCCACTGCAGCAGTGTGGCAGTGGTGGCTATGGTCTGGCTGTGACCTGCCACCACCTGCGAAAGCATGTGGCCCCAAGGCTGCATGCTTGTCAGACCCAGACAAGGACTGCATGGACATTAGAGGCATCTGCACCTCTGGGCCAGCTGTCAGTGGGCTGTGGCTACACAGTTGGCCTCTGTGTGGCACTGCTGTCAGCTGTGTCACTGCCAAGCCATCTGGGCGGCTAACACCCAGAAGATGTTCTCAGTGTGGTGGCTTGTTTTGAACTGTCAAAGCATCAGCCACCTCCAGCTGGGTCCCAGGTGCCAGCTCAGAGCAGGCTTCTCTGCCTGAGTCCTGCCACTTGGTTGACTAGCAGGAATCCTGGTGGTCCCCATTTAAAAACTGCAAAATCCCTGACAAAAAAAATTCCCAAAATCACTCTTTAAAATTCCCCCAAATCCATGTTCTTCCACAAGTAAAACAAAAGACCACTATATATAAATATATATATACATATATATATGAGAGAAAGAGAGAGAGATCAAATCAGTTGGGCAATGTTTTATTAATATATTTACAATTTGAAAGCAATTTGGAAGCCTACCAGTGCCTCCATTATCATAATAAAATAAATCCTAAATACCTATATGTTTTGATGTTTGTTTTTGGTTTCCTTATCACATGGTGGGTGTGTGATAGGGGGATGTAGGGTTTGCAGGAGACGGTGGGAAGGAGGGTGGGGGGATGTGGGTGAGCGTGTTGGTGGGTGTGGAGGGATGTGGGGAGAATTGGGTCAGTATGTGGGTAGGTGTGGGGGAACTGTGGATGTGGGGGACTGTGTGTGTGGGGCTACATAGAAGGTGTGTGTCCCCACAGGGCAGATCCCTCCCCACAGCACATGGACTGCCATACCTGCAGGATCCAAGCCCTGCCCCCTGCTTCCGCACTGGGGCAAAGGCCAGCCATAGAGATGCTCTGGCTGGCTACCAAAATGTCCCCATAGAGGACCCAACCCTCCAGTTGCCTCAGGGCACAGTCCAGGACCATGCCCTGCCCTACTGTTTTGCAGCACTCTTTTTTCCTCCCTGGAGGGTCTAATTTTGCCCCTGTGCTGCAAATTTGAAGTTCAGGGAACATTTTTTTGTTCCCACACACGCCTCTTGCATTGTCTCAAAGGGGTTTGAAAAGCTGCAAGAGGCACGTACATGCACATCTGGATGCACCCGAGGAGTGTTTCCAGTCTGACTCTGAGATTTTTGGTGACCCTGCTACAGATGTCATTAACATGAGGTATTTTCCAGTGGTGCATAGAAGAAGATGGCTTTCTGCTCTACCAAAACATAGAGCACACCCAAAAGAATGCAGAGCAATTTTTGGCAGAGCTGTTTTGGAATCCCTTAGACAGTAAAGCTTTGAAAATTACGCATTTTGTTAAGTAGATCTTCTTGTGTGCAGCTCATTTAGGAATGCTGCCAACTTTAATAACTGTATGTAGCATAGATTGGTCTTAAAGAAATTTAAGTTCTTAACTCATTTGACAGTGAAATGTCTGCAGTTTATTCACAACAAGCTGATATGAGTAAAACATTTAACTTTAGAAATGTCTGATACAGGTATAGGGCTAAGAGACTGTATGCTGATTAAGCAGGTGGAGCACTTAGAATTACCAGCTTCCCAAACTTGTGATATCTAAGCCACACCTACCCCAATGAATTAACCCTGTAGTGCTACAACCTTCAACTTCTCAATGAGTTGTCAAAGGCCTGCTCATAATGAGCTATCATGCACTATAGTCTGCAGACATTCATAGCATGATGCATTCTCTTGCTGTCTGGAAAATGATTATCATATTTTGGTCCCTTGCAGAAGGTAACAACAACAGCTTGCACCATGGGAAGCAGTGGCAGCAAGGGTAGTAGCAGGGGCTGAGCTGACTGTAGCAGCTGGGCTGAGAGAAGTGGTGGCTGCTATTCTTGCCACCCCCCAAACCTCTTCCCTAGAATATGTGGCCCAGCCTGTTACCTCTCAGCTCCATGTTCTTGGGGAACCCTGACACAGGACACAGACTGTCTGACTCACAAAGAATCCCCCCCACCCTCCCCTCCTCCACCTAAACAGAAATTGATTAAGATGCAGTGAGAGACTCACCTAAAACCTCCAGATAAGGGTGACAAGAGTAAAACAACTGCCCTAGGTCTCATTTGCATCCGAGATGGAACCAGATCACCATTCATTTACATGAGAGATGGAAAACAGAAAGACTGAAGCAGAGGCTGCAGTGAATTTTGGGATCAGAGAAGCAGGGGAGCACTGTATGATGGGAAATCTGTACTCCATATGCTAATCAACCCACACACCCAGCTCAGCATTTATCAGACCAGTTCTAATCTGGATTTACAAAGGACTTCCCCCCCCCCACACCCCTTTAAGCAGAAGTAAGTTTAATAGACATCTCGGGCCGTACATTCCCCAGTCCCACTATGGGAGGCCTATTTAAACTTAATTGGCACAAACTCGGTTGCCGGGTTAGGGAATGCTGAGGCAAGACACCGAATTGGGGGGATGGGCAACATTTGAACAATGGTAAAGGGTTCATCACAGCATCTAGCTCGTTGAAGCCCTGACCACAAGCGTTGCCATATTTTTCCTGGGATGAGTCCTCTCCGCAAAAGGTTATGAATACTCCAATAATTGCCTTTAGTCTGTTAAAAGACTATAGTAAGATCTGGAAAAGTCATGCTAGGCTGAGGCTTGTTCACAAGTAAAAATCCAAGACCCTGATGCTGCAAGTTATCTATTGTTTCTGAAGAAACCAGGAGATAGCCCATCAGTATATCTGCTATCCATAGGAATGTCAAGCTGGCTCCTAAGTATGTGTTTCCTGAGTATCAATCAGTTTCCTGAGATGTTGCAACCAGATAACCCCTTGTCAATAGAAAAGACAATTTGATTTACACTGTTTAGAATGCTTGAAAGAAGCTGAATTGAGGGTATAAAAATCTGTAAAAGAAGCAGCACATTCATAGAATTACCAAGACCCTAGAAATGTATCCCTAAAATGAGCACACCCCAAAGTACTGGGCAAACCTGGTAACAAGCCGCCCACTGCTCATTATGCTACTGATCCCTATGCTGCTGATCTTCTCTTCCAGCATGTGACAAAGAAAAAAGCTGTAAAATGAAACTATGTGGTTTGTTAAACCACCAGTTATATCAATTAAAGACTGAAGAGATATGCTAAATGTTGATGTATTCTGTCCAACACTTATTCCTACTAGATAGTAAGATAAACATTTGAACAAGACTATGTACTGTAGGCATGGCAAAAATGTTTACATTTAGAAGAAAACATTCATGTTTAACTAAACTAAAATATGAGTTTCAAATATTGAACAAAGTGACATGACTGCAGACCTATGGCTAACCCCCCTTAAACATGTCCATTTCTTAAATGACAATAGTAAGAAAAGTTGTCCAAATACATGGCCTACCAGGAATACATATTTAATAGGTTCAAAACTACATCTCTTTCTTTTGGTCCTATCAATATTATTTTAGACACCAGCTCCCTTATACTCACATAGACGAACTGATGAGTTGATTCCTGTATTTTCTCGCCTACAACACACCCTAAAATATAATATACACCTTGATTTTGAAAGGCAGAATGAAAAAAAATCTTTGCAGGCCTGCTAATGGTTTTGTTCCCCATGAATCACTGCACATTGTACTTTCAGTTTTACCTGGTAAGCAGAAAAACCTGGCCTTACTATATTTCTTGCATATAAGGCACACTCCAATTTTCAGGAGCTGTTTTTTGGGGGGGAAAGGTGCATGTTACATGCAAGAAAATATGGTATATTTCAGTTCTGAACTTGGTCTCTAAGTCTGTCAATAGACATGCTCATTCTCATTCTAATTAGAATGGGTTGGAACAGACTCAATTAATCAAGTCCATTCTGCATTTTAATTAGAATGCTCCAACATTGCCTCACCATCATGTGTATTAAGCCCCCCAGTGTTTCAACATGGCCACAGTGGCACTTTAACTAACTTTAACTAAACCTGCTTGAATGAGCTTTAGTTAAAGTGTCTCTGTGGCCATTTTGAAATTGGAGTGGTGGGGTTGATTTCATAGATTTCATAGACATTTGGGCAGGAAGGGACCTCGGGAGATCATCGAGTCTAGCCCCCTGCCCAAAGGGCAGGAAGTCAGCCGGGGTCATAGGATCCCAGCAAGATAAGCATCCAATTTGCTCTTGAAGGTGTTCAATCTAGGTGTTTGAACCACCTCCGATGGCAGGCTATTCAAGACCTTGGGGGCTTGGACAGGAAACAAATTCTTCCTTATGTCCAGCCTGAAACGGTTTCGCAGTAGTTTATGACCGTTCGACCTCATCATCTCTTGGGGCACTCTGGTGAACAAACGTTCCCCCAGATCCTGGTGGTCACCTCTGATAAACTTATAAGTTGCCATCAGATCACCCCTGAGCCTCCACTTTTGCAGGCTAAAGAGCCCCATGGCTCTCAGCCTGTCGTCGTAAGGTCTGCAAATACATCCGACATCTGACAATGAGCTGTTTTAATTAAAGTGGTTGTCTGGGAACTGCTCTAATTAAAATGCACCCCCCCCCCGAGTATATGTATAGGCATTCTAAAGCTAAAGAAGTCAAGGTTAGCAGTCTAGAAGATAGGAAGGTGTTATACAGTAGGTATATGAATTAGTTACCATGGGTGCATCTACATGGGCACCAAACTGCACAGTTATTACTGCACAGTTGAGGTGGTGCACAGGTCATTTCTGACCCTATTGCTCAGTAGCAATAAGCTACTGTGAACTAACTCATTGCTACTGCTTAGTAGCATTGGCATCATGGTTGGTGCCTGCCAATGCTATGTCACTGTAGTGACAAGTTATAACACGATAGCTCATTGCTACAGTTATGTAGCATCTTGTGTAGATATGCCCATGAGGTAAAAGGCAGTGGGGATTTTCTGTATTGCAGCTGCTTCTAGGCACTTGCCCACTTGCATGCTCTTATTCTGCAGTAAGTGGAAGCTAAGATACAGTAGCGTAGCACTTTTTCATTCTGCCCAGAAAGGTAAGAAATTATCTATTTCATTTGTCCTTACACTCTCCCCCCAGGTGATTTTCCTACTATTACTATTACTTTCTTTGATTTTTTGGCAAGTACATCATCAGCCTACACTCCCTTAAGCCTGGCTAGACTGGTTGAGCCTATTACACTAAAAATGTCTGTCACACATCAATAAGTGTATGTGATGGTAAAGAAGTCTAATCTCTATGGCAGTTTAATTTACAGGAAAGTAAACTCTTAGGCTGCCAGAAAAAGTACGTTATAGCCCCAATGTATATCATAAATCCCAATTCATTAGTATTTACATCAGAATTTGGCCCACATTCCCTTTAAAAACAAAACAAAAAGACTTCAGATAGAAACGAGAATAAACAAAGTACAATTCTTACTTTCAGGTCTCTAAAATCTCTTACAAACATGGAACATCTTTTAAAAACACAATGGCCATATTCAGACAGGGTTTAAACACAAGCATCCCCACATTTCCAGTCATTTCAATGGATTTGTCTATTGCACCAATTTTAAATTTGGTCTCAATAGATTTAAAGTCTTTTAGCTGTTATAGTAACCATTCAAGTATATCAGATTCCTTCTTAAAACCTAATATACTTCATGTTCCTGCAATATATTTATTCAGAAAAGAAAAGAAATACACATGAATGATTCATTGTTGTAGGTCTGGATATGTGTCCCATTGCATTATTCCTCACCAAGCTTTATGAGATTGAGTGCTTTTTGATGTTCATGTTACTTAGAACTCCAGGCATTGTCATTCATAGGACGGATGGTTGTCATTGCTACTATATGTCTACTGCTTATAGTTTCAGTCACTAATATAAATGTTGCACAGCTTATTGCTCCACTGAAAAATGAACCTCTTAATGCATCAGCATTTTGGTTATTCTTCATTACCTGAAATGCTATGGAGGAGCTTGTATGTCTAATGAGAATTATAGACTCAGAGCAGAGTGTACAAATATAATTATCACTGCTTCTATACTATGAAAGGTTTTTGTTCATCACGCACAAAAATATTCCAATAACATTAAAGAATGCCATCCTCACTTATTATGCAGGAACTCACTTCATAGAAAGGAACTTAAGATTAACAAAACAACTGGAAATAATTCCCACTAAGTTGTTCTTTTGGAACATAACACATGTTCTGTGAAATATTAATCTGTTTGATCATGAGCAAATATGAGGCTTTGCATGGCACAACCTTGTCTCTCCAGTCACTAAATACAATGTTTCCTCTGACCAACCAGATTGCCTTCTGTGTTGAGATGACTGGCTCTGCATATGCAGGAAGAGCAAGGGAGGTAATATATCTTGACTTTAGCAAGGCTTTTGATATGGTCTTCCACAAGATTCTTGCAAGCAAGCTAAGGAAGTATGGGTTAGATGAAAGGACTGTAAAGCAGATGAATAGACGGTAAAACTGGCTGGATCAGCAGCTTCAAAGGATCAAAGGTCAAAGGGTAATCAATGGCTCAATGTCTGGGTGGTAGCTCCTATTAAGTGGAGTGCCCCAGGGGTCAGTACTGGGCTTGGTTTTGTTCAATATCTTCATCAATGACATGGAAAATGGTGTAGAGTGCACCCTCAGCAACTTTACAGATGACACCAAACTGGGGGGAGTAGTAGATACCCTGGAGAGTAGGGCTAGCATTCAGAGTGACCTAGATAAGTTGGAGGATTGGGCCAAAAGGAAGTTCATGAGGTTCAACAAGAACAAGTGCAAAGTCCTGCACTTAGGACAGAATAATCCTATACACCAGTACAGACTGGAGGCTGACTGGCTGGCCAGCAGCTCTGCAGAAAAGGACCTGGGGTTTACAGTAGACAATAAGTTGCCAAGAGTATGCTCTTGTTGCAGAGAAGGGTAATGGCATATTGGGCTCCATTAGGAGTATGGCCCCAGATTGAAGGAAATGATTCTTCCCCTCTATTCAGCACTAGTGTGGCCACATCTGGAGTACTTTGTCCAGTTTGAGCCACCACTACAGAAAGGATGAGGACAAATTAGAGAGAGACCAGTGGAGGGCAACAACAGTGATGATGAGGCTGTGGCAGATGACTTCTGAGAAGAGGCTGAGGATATAAGACTGGAGATAAGACTGAGATGGGATTTAATAACAGACTTCAACTACTTCAAGGGTGGTTTCAAAGAGGATGGAACTAGACTGTTCTCAGTGGTGGCAGATGACAGAACAAGAAGCAATGGTTTCAAGTTGTAGCAAGGGAAGTTTAGGTTAGATATTAAGAAAAAAATTCTTTTGAGGAGGGTAGTAAAACAATGGAACAGGATACCCAGAGATGTTGTAGAATCTCCATCTTTGGAAGTTTTTAAGACCCAGCCAGATAAAGCTTTGGCTTGGATGGTCTAGCTGGGGATGGTCCTGCTTTGAGCAGGGGATTGGACTAGATCAGGGTTTTTTAACCAGGGCTTTGTGTACCCCTGGGGGGTATTTCTGATGGCCTCAGGGGGTACTTGGTAGCGGTGCTCCTGATTGCCAATCGGCCCCCCTTTCCTCCCCACTGGGGGATGCCTGCCTTCTTGACTGGCTGCCGGGGGTACAATGACCTCCAAAATGTTGAAAATCCCTGGACTAGATCACCTCGTGACGTCATTCCCAAACCTAATTTTCTATGATTCTATTATTTTAAATAAAATGAATCCCTGGTAAAGTTACCTTTTGAAAAATGCATAGTAAGATTACAAAATTTATCAAACATGATTCACATCCAGTCTGCTAGTCAATTTAATTCAGGTGTATCTTTGCTGAAAGGTAACTGTCTTCTCTGCCACCTATTTGCCAGGAATTACCAATACCACCCACTGCAGGAAGCCAGTTTGGAGAGCAGGTTCTGTATCTGCTTCTTAGTGGGTGTGCCTACACAAGATGCTGACTGTGCAGTAGCCAAATACTACTGTGCATCACAACACCAACAGTGCTAATACACTACTGTGCAGTATTGTTAGGCTGCTGTGCAGTAGTGTCACTTAAAAAACATTTGCCAGTGCTACATTTGCCTATACAAATACTGAATAAATGCACAGTAGCTATACCCTCTATGTAGTAAATTTCCTACAAATTAAAATCTATGTGTAGCCTAAGTCTCCACAAATATATAATTTCTATTGTTACTGGTGTCACTCCCTTGATACAATAATGATAGACTTCTAATAAATAGGGAAGTCATCAGTGACTCCATAGATGACTGAGGAAGCTGATCTGAGATTTGCATATTTGCCTGCACATGTCAAATAGTTCCAGGAGGAGGGAGTAGATCCTGGTGATGTAATTTCTCAGCTCTTTCTATTTGTGTCTCTCATGTATTCACCTCCATAGTGAGGTGAGTTTGCTCGAAATAAACAATGCTTGGCCATACATCATGGTGCACCTGGTGATGATTCAGTGCTTGAGTTTCTCAGGTATTACTATTTGTAATGTGTAAGAAAGGAAACTCAAGAGAAGAAAACCCTTGGGTCTTCTCCATGGCTTCCTCGCCTGGCACACCTTTGATGGGAGGAAAATTATAAGTTAGCACACAGAGGACTCTTTTTGCTGTTTATAAGTTCTATATTTGTCTCACAGTCTTATTCACACAGTTACTCACATCAAGACACAAGTCTCATGCACTGGAGCTTAACACCTTCCTGGTACAAAAAAAATAAATAACCAAAGCAAAAAACTCAAACAAGATTTTCACAGACTCAGTCTTTACAGAAAGGATTTTCTTTCACCCACTTTCTCTATGTTTCTTCTGACGTGCATTTTACTGTCTCTTTAAGTAAAGTTTCTCACTTCCAAATCCCCCAAGTACCTCTGATAGGGAGCTAAGTGCAGCCTTTGTTTGTCTTCCTTCATGTCAACAACCAGGAAATCTCTTACCCTAACTGTGGACCATCATCAGCTCCACGCCTGCACACGAATCTCTCTGCTCATCACTTCCCATGAACTCACAGTTCCCCTTCTGGGGGATGTCTTTGATTCTTCCCTTCTCATTTATCTGTGAGTCATTTCCAGTTAGGAATTATCTCATTACTTTTCCCTGCAGGTGTAGTTCATGTCGCTGCCACGTAATGACGTCAACATTTTTCCTGTCACTTTGCATCAGCTGCAGGAAGTATCACTTTCTTGTGAAAAAAGAAATGGGGGGTTTACCTCCCTGTCACACTGTTAACACTGTATTGCTTCAGATTGGCCTTCACAGTGTTCCTGAATCTCTTAAAGGGCCTGTTTTGTAAAGGGCCTGTTTTCAGAGCCAGTTGTCAGGTATGTTTTCATGACATGTCTTCTCCAACAGAACTTGTGCTATATAAACATGGCTTCAGTGCTGGTGGTGTTTGCTCAGGGCAGAATGCTGGCATTCATTCTTCTATTCTTCCAAGTGATGTGGAGGATTTTTCTGAAGACATTGCTGGTAAAGTTTATAAGTTTTCAGGTTTTTTTTTATGTCATCCAATTTCCACCCCCATACAACCGGGAAGGGATGACAACAGCCTGGTAGATAAGAAGCTTGGTTTGGGTCCTGCTGTCATGAAAATCTAACACAGCTTTGGAGATGTCCAAAGTCAGCACTGACAGATTTTATCAAGTGTTGACTGTCACAACTTATTTTTACATTTTGGGAAAGGTAGCTACTCAGGTAAAGATTGCCCTTTAATTGTAATATGTGGAAGAGAAGCTGGTTGCTTTGGGGTGTATTGGTAAAGTCTTTTGGTTTCTGTGAAGTTTCCAGTGAGTTAAAGCACTTCATATGCTTCCTAGAAGCAATAAAGAGTGACCTGGAGCTCTTAAACTGAGTGGACACATGCAACATAATTGTCAGTATCAAAAATCAGCAGGGATCCTGGTTTTCTCCGATTTTAAAAAAATCCCCAATTTTTGGTTAAAAAGGTTACCCTAAACCAGGGGTGAGCAAAATGCAGCCCAGGGGCCAGATGTGGCCCGCCAGGCCATTCTATCTGGCCTGCGGGGCCCCTAAAAACATTAAAAAATGAATATTTATCTGCCCCTGGCTGCCTATTATGTGGCCCTTGAAGGCTTGCCAAAACTCAGTAAGTGGCCTTCTGCCCAAAATAATTGCCTGCCCCTGCCCTAAACTCTCTGACCTTCCTGATGATCTCAACACCATTTATCACTGGGAGATTATCAAGAAAAATGTCCATGAGGTGTGCAAAGACTCTTTAGGCTTCTCTGCAAAGGAACAACGGGCTGATTTGGTGAGGTTGATAGAGAAATACAAACTCTCACTGACAGAAAGGAGAGTTTTCCAAGCTTGGCAGAATGACATCAGCTCCAAACATAAGCAAGACATGTAGCTCCACATTAAAGCTGAGGCCTATAGGCAAACTCAAATGAAATTGGTGGGAAGACAAAGTAGAGGAAGACAAACAACAAAGCATGTGGTCATTATGGAATAACAACTGAAATTTATAAAGAAGGTTGAAAAAACTCTCTTACTGACTGCATGTCATTATTATGAAAATCTAAACACATGAAACAAATTCCCAGTGACTTGAGAGGTGCCAGAATTATTACTCTATTCAGGAAAGAAGATAGATCAAAGTGTAGAACTTGTCCTGGTATTACATTCCTGTCCATAGCTGGAAAGACTCTGACCCCCATTCTCCTCAATAAACTTACTTTCCCCACTGAGCAAGTTCTACCTGAGCCCCAAAGCAGTTTCAGACAACTCAGATGTTCAATAGATACGATTATTGTTGCTAGGAAGCTGCAGGAGAAGTGTTGTGAACAGCATCAAGATCTTTATGTGGCCTTCATTGACCTAAGGCCTCTGATCCAATCAATAGAGAGACCCTACAGAAGATTCTGATGAAATCTGGATGCCTGCCAACATTTGTTATCATTAACAGACTCCTTCAAGATGATGACATGAGAGCAACTTTCTTTATAATAGCATACAACAGATAGTACAGGAATGCAATTGTACCATCTGTATTCCAGAAGGATAAAAGAGAAGACAACATGAAAGACATTCAGATCTTCACAAAATATGCAGGTAGATGGGGTTATAAAGGAGAAAATAAGATAAGATGTTGTCGACCTATTGGTTATCTCTCTAAGTACAAGGATTGTGATTTATAATTTTCTCATCTTTGCCTTTTACTTAATCAATAAGGTAATGTAAGGCAGTAACATTAATAACCTGTAAACAGAATGGTGTTAAGAGTGGCTATGGAAAATACCTTTTAATTTTTAACATCTCTCTTAAAAGATGCGACAGAGAACACAATAGAGGTGCCAATTTATCTCAAAATATTTTTGAAAGGAATGCTTCAAATACGGAACTTAAGATGGTTTCATATGCTTTGAGTTGGGTTAGGTTTTATAGACTGAACTTCAGATTCAGGTTAGCATTAATTTTTAAGATACTGAAAATGCAATGATTAGGAAGAAAGTATCTCATGACCTGAATAAATGTATAATTGTCACACAAGACTATAGTATGTGACCTGTGGAAATCCTTTATGATTACCTTCTACCTTCAGAATAAGTGGTAACACTTCTGCATTCTGTAATAATAACTACATAAAATATTTCATTCTTCTCTCCAGAGTCAAATGTAATTTCCTTTGAACTCCTTAACGGGGCTGGGCAAATAGGTGCCTCTGAGAATTTACCTCACATAACATTGTATGCTACAGTAGGTCAGTAAGAGAAGGAATATGGCTTTATAGTATAGTGGTGAGTGTATTTACCAGGGAAAAGAGAAATTGGGATTCCGATCCTTAATTCAGTAACTAATCTAATATTATAAAAGCCTAAGTCTGTCTGTCCATAATGCTTTATTTGCATTCTGATTGGCTGATGGAAACGACATGGCCGGGGCTGAGCGAGGCTGGCCTGGGCCACAGGGGCAGGGCCACTTACAGCAGTTGGCAGGGCCACCCCTGGCAGCTGTGGTTCAGTGATGGAGACACTAAGGCCTGTCATCAGTGAAGCCTGGCCTGGCTGCATGTCTGGTGGTTGGCTGGGCAGTGGACTAGCCAGGCTGGCAGGGGTCACAGGGGCAGGGCCACCCCCAGCAGCTGTTGCTCAGTTACTGCCACTTCCCATACCCTGGCTAGGAAGGGCAGTGTGGCACAGAGACCCCCCTTCCTGCCCCACAGTGGCAGGGTGGGGGGAGGAGGAGGATAGGGAAGAGTCCCTCCCTCCCAGCACTGAACATAGCCCCCTTCCTTCCCTGCGGTGGTGGGGGTGGGGAGGCAGGGTGGAGAAGAAAGAGGGGGAAGAGTCCTTTCCAGCACTGAACAGAGTCCCCTCCCCTCCCCATGGCAATATGGGGGAGAGTCCTGCTCTGGGGCCAGGCAGCCTGGCCTAGAGCCCCCTTCCCTGCACAACAGCAGCAGGGGAGGAGTAGGGGAAAGTGTCCTTCTCCAGGCAGTAGCAGAGGGAGGAGGAGGAGGAACAGGAGTCTCCCTCCAGAGATCTCTTACCACACAGATCCCCTTCCCTCCACCTTGGGTGAAGGAGGAGAAGGGGGAAGAGTCCACCCCAGTACAGAGCCCTGGCATGGCCCTATTAAATTGAAGGCGGCAGGGAGAAGGGTTAATTCCTCCCTCCTTCCCTTCTGCCCTGCAGCTGGGGTCTGCCAGCCCCAGGGGCCACCACTGCAGCCCCTTCCCCTCTGCTCCCTAGCAAATAGACAGCTGCGGTGGGGGAAGATGGGAAGAAGGAAAGAATTAACCCCTCCCACCCCACTTTGCCTTAATGGGGCCATGGTGGCCAGTGTCTCACCATGTGCTGTCCCTGCTCAGGCTAGAGAGCAGAGAGGTGGAGCCAGCCCTGCTCTGGAGAAGAGAGCACAGCCTAGCCCAGAGAGCATGCTGGGATGCTGGAGGACTCTGGTTTATCTCAAACCAGGAAGAGGTCTGGGACAGACATTGCACAAACCGGTTTGAATTCAATCAGTTAAATCTGATATTACATTCAACAGTTTTATCTCAAACTGGTTTCAGCTATTTAAAAACTGATTTACGTGCACTGAACTTCTGTTCAGTTACAGTTTTAAACCAGTTTCTGATCACTTAAACTGGCTTATGTGTAATGTCTGTCCCTAGCTGAAAAGATATCACCTCTCATACATTTCCTGGACCACCACAGCTAAAAGAACACTTCCATTCTATTACCACTGCTTAACTTTCACTGGTGTAGGGATGATTGATTTGTGTGTTTCCAATTTGGTGTAACCCGTAACAGGCTATTATGTGTACTACTGCCACCCAGTGGCAAAGTGGAAAAATGGTACCTTTTGTAAGCAACTCTTCTTGAATAGCTTCTCCTTTGTCCACATAGGGCATTGGTGTAATTTAAGATGGTGTGTAAAAAAATAAGAAAAAGAAAACAATAACCTTATATAAAATTTCACTAAGGCAAATGAGACATATACTTAGCTCTGTAATGGTGGCATGAATCTTACAATCTCATATTGTATGCCCATGGGTAAGTTAACCATTTGGCTCCCCTCCTTCTCCCCACTTTGTTGTTAAATTCTTATAGGATAATATGCTGTTTATTAATCAAAATAATATTATTTGATGTTGTGTGTGTGTGTGTGTGTGTGTGTGTATTATGTTTCCCTAAACAAACTATAAACTCAGGGGAGCTTACAACAGCAAAGGTCTATTAACTGCTTCTGGTAAGCAGTCCATAGTAACAAATAAGCTTTAAGGCAGTGAAACAAACGCACCTTTATTGAGCCTCCATCTCTGCTTCCATACCATTGAGACAACATACAATCATGGATGCCTGACTAGCTTCTCAGAATCAGAACTAGAATAGTGTCTAGGGACATGTTATGAAAAAAACAAAACAACCTATCTTGTGCTAGTTTACCACCCATGTCCCTTAATTTATCATAAATTACCAGATAGCCCTTTTCATTGAGGTTGTTGATATTTGCATCACAATGTACCATATACAAGATTTATATAGAAGTTTAATAAAGTGGGATTTCTGACTGCAGTTGGCTCTATTTCTCCTGCAGTAAGCAGAAAAGAATTCAAATGTAGGTAGTAAATTTATAGAATGAAGTCACTTCACGGATTTACTAAATCAAATTAAAGACTCTTTCATAATATTGAGCAAATGGCAGCTGTGGAGAATTACTCATTTGTAAGCATCAGCTATTGTAGTTAATTTTGCTGACTTCAAGTACTTAATTTGCATTTGTCAGACTATCTAAATAATGTAGGTTCTAGCACCAGTAGTGTGATACAATGTACTTGCATATCAAACTGGAGCATTTAAAATATAAGAGTTTTGTATCTTGTGTGCTATGATAGTCTCCTGATTGTTTTATGAGTATTAAAAAAGTGATAAAATGTTTTCTTGGGATTTAATTACTTTAGATTGGGTGCATGTGTTTTAATGGATAGACATGATAAAAATCCAGGGTTACAGCAGGAAAACTAACCAGAAAATATTAGAAGGCTGTGTCACACCCTTTAAAGCTCCTTGCCTTCTAGATATAAGAGACTGGTTTCTCATGTTTATGTTAAGGTTTCTTCAGCTCTTTTTGTTGTTTTCCAGCTATGACTTTGCCCTTAAATCCAGCCCTCAAATGTATAGTTTAAACCTCACTGAACACTGGTACACATTGGTATGATTGTTGGGGGGAGTAGTAGATACTCTGGAGAGTAGGGCTAGGATTCAGAGTGACCTAGAAAAATTGGAGGACTGGGCCAAAAGGAGTCTTATGAGGTTCAGTAAGGACAAGTGCAAAGTCCTGCACTTAGGATAGAACAATCCTATCCACCAGTACAGGCTGGGGGCTAACTGGCTGGGCAGCAGCTCTGCAGACAAGGACGCAGGGCTTACAGTGCAAAATAAGCTGAATATGAGCCAACTGTGTGCCCTTGTTGCCAAGAATGCTAATGGCACACTGGGCTGCATTGGTAGGAATGCTACCAGCAAGTCAATGGAAGTGGTTATTCCCCTCTATTCAGCACTGGTGAGGCCATATCTGGAGTACTGTGTTCAGTTTTGGGCCCCCCACTACAGAAAGGAAGTGGACAAATTGAAGAGAGTCCAGTGGAAGGCAATGATAATGGTGATGGGGCTGGGGCACATGACTTCTTAGGAAAGGCTGAGGGAACTGGACTTAGTTAGTCTAGAGAAGAAAAGACTGAGAGGGGATCTGATAGCAGCCTTCAACTACCTGAAGTGGGGCTCAAAAGATGATGGAGCTAGACTGTTCTCAGTGGTGGCAGATGATGGAACAAGGAACAATGGTCTTAAGTTGTAGCAAGGGAAGTTTAGGTTAGATATTAGGAAGGATTTTTTTCACTAGGAGGGTAGTAAAGCACTGGAAGAGGTGTAGCAGGCTTGCTTTTCAGAGCTTGGGTTGAGTTCCAGGCTTGAGATTTTGCTGGTTTGATTGGTGAAGCCCATCCACCAATCAGGAGGCAGCAAGAAGACTTAAGTTATGCCCTTCCCCTGAAGGGAGGGGGAAAGGCGCTTCACTGCAGATTGTAAACTGCAACCTGTCCAGTCTGGAAGACTTCAGGGGCAAAGCCTTGAAAATATAAAAGGAGCTGTATGCTGAGCACAAGGGAGATACATCTGGGACAGAGAAGTGTGGGGCTTAGAAGAGGTGAGAAGAGCTGTTCAGCAGGGTGAAGCAGTAGCCTGGAAGTGGCCCCTGAAGACTTCCATTGGCAGGGAATGGCAGATAGCTCCAACGGCTAAGCTCTTGGTGTGCAGCATGGTGCATGGCATCCAGACCCTGGGAGCTGCGTTAGGTGGCTTGGGTGCACAACCTCTGGCATGTGACCAAAGACCTGGTGCACAGGTCAGTGCACTGAGCAGGATCTTTGGAGCGCCTGGGCAGCTCAGGTCCCTAATCCCTACCACAGGGATGGGAGCTCAGTTGCAGGAGGTGCTACACAGAGGGTCCAGGAGCGGAATGACCCTGGTGCTGCACGAGATGGCCTGGGCTTCCAACTCATAGCAAAAGGTTGAGTCCAGAGAGCGAGATGGTGCTCAGGCTACTGAGCCAGAAGACAGGGCCAAGCCAGAAGCCCCAGAAGCCTTGCATAGCGGAGCCCCATTCCAGGGGACAGCAACACCCTGAAGGCCACTGCAGGTGAGGGAGCAGCTTGGTGCAGAGGATGGGCCACCCTCCAGGCCTGGGAGCCATGAGTTGCAGGGAAAAAGGATTCCCACAGGGGAGGGGGGAGTTCCCTCTGGTTTGTTAAGGGCTCCTGAAAGTGGAGGTCCCACTGGGAGGGCCCTCCTGAAGCTACCAACTTCCTTAAAGGGCTTGGGAAAAAGCCCAAGGGCATTGGGGATTCACCTTGGGACTAAGTTTATTTCTAAGGGTCTTGTGCCGTAAGTGGTGTGATGTTGTGCCTTATATTTTGTGAACTCTCATGTTTGTAAATTAGTAGATGCGTAGAGTCCTAGGGTTCTGCTGGGACCCCCTTTTGCTATTATTTCGCCTGTTTGTTTGTATTTATCTGTGGCTTAAGTATAGGTGAACAATAACTATGTATAGTTTATCCATTGGCTATGTTTATTTTGGGGTTTGGCTGTTTCAGATCAGATAGTTACCTGTGACTTACCTGTATCTGGAGCACTGGTGTAAGGTTTTATAGCATTTACCCAGAAGGTATTGTTTATGTTACTGGTTTAGATATCACACACTTGGAAGTATATATCCAAGTACACCTGGGCTACACAGGTTACTCAGACAAGTTGTGGACTTTCCACAAGTTGTGGCGGTTTTTAAGACTCAGCTAGACAAACCTTGGATGGGATGATCTAGTTGACGATGGTCCTGCTTTGAGCAGCGGGGTTGGACTAAATAACCTGAGGAGGTTCCTTCCAATCCTAATTTTCTGTGATTGTTAACACGTGCTGTTGTCACATACAGTTTTTCAAGGTTTTTTCTTAGTATGCAAGCAAGGCTTTGAGTAGATATACTTGATTGGTATTTATTTGAAATTTGGCAAATATCTTTGTAAGGGGAGCTGTGTGGGCCGAAGTATACTAAGCATTGTTGGGGTTCTGAGTAAACCCTGTGGGACAACAGAGGGTGAGGGAGCATGATTCCCAGATTGGGGGATGGCAGGGGGCACACCTGGAGCAGGTACTCTTCTCACCCACCCCTAGATATGCTATTGTAGCAAATGAACTTGCTTTCTGCCTTTTTGTTTAGTCAGTTTTGGAAACTAGGGTACTCCCTGGAAGTAGGCAAAACATTTGGCTGAGGTTCCTGAAAGAAGAGGTTGTTCTACAGTTGTTCTCAATTTCTTTTTAGACTCAAGGCACCCCTCATTGGACTTGAGGCATCCATCTTGGTGGCCAGCTCTTAGTTCTTACTCATTTTTTGACTGTAGAAAATCTGTTGCAAAGAAGTCAGAAAGACCACAGCAGGTCAGAGTGTTTTAACACTATGGATTGCCATTTGAAATCTCTGGGTCATGTGGATTCATGCTTGCACATTTAATACTGTGTGGCACCTCATGGAATCCTTGAAAGCATCTCAAGGAAACCCATGATGCAATTACATCCTGGTTGAGAATCACTGCTCTACATGCTCCTTGTCTTTTTCATGTCAGGACTGGATGAAGAGTGTAAATAAAACAAGTTTCACTTAATTGTGCACAGACTCCATATAATTGATTTCTTCACTGGAAATCACCTAGAAAAATTCTGTAAAGTTCTTCTACCACCTGGCAGAGGAGAAAGAGATGAGAACTAGAAGAAGGAGCAATAGGGGAAATCAAACTGAAATAAATTCTTGCTTAGATTTTGCACCTGACTTTAATAACAAATATAGCTGTGGACTGTAAAAATAATCTAATTTTCACATGTTAGCAGACTTAGGTACATGCTGGTTCAGCAGAATAGATAGACAGATGGATAGAATATTGAACATTTGAAATGGATAGATAGATAGATATTCTATCTATCTATCCATTTCAAATGTTCATTACCTATTCTGTAACTCCTTTTGATAACTTCTCTTTACTCCACAGGTTTACTGCCCACATTCCTTTTAAAGTGACCACTTTCATTAATATAATGGAGTTAAATTACTGTTCTACATGATATTTAGCTTAGGCTGTGAATGCTTTTCACCCAGACCTACCTGAGGAAGGGTATTTAGGGTCAAATTCCCCTCCATCTATTAAGCACACAGTTGGACTTATGAGTGACTTGCTCTTAAGCATGATTCTATTTTATCCTGCTCTTCTACCTCCACACTGCTTTCTTATGACTCATTCTTAAGGGTCAGATGATATTGTGTTACAAAAGTAGATGCATTAATGGATTTTCAGGAACTTAAGGTGGAATAGAAACACATTTAGAAACCATTTAGACTTTGCAGTCGGAATACAATCTGGTCTGTTGTTTCTGAAAGGTTGTCAAACTGAGCCTGATATAATAGAAATGTCTATGTTACACATCAGTAAGTATAACATCTTTCCCAATTGTATAAATAATTTAATAAAAGATATTGCCAAACAAATCTTTTTGATTGCATTTTCCCTGTGCCACCATGACTATAACTATACTACAAAAGTACAGTTTGTGCATATCAGGCAGTTACCACATGATAAAAAAGCAATGATAAAAAAAAAAAATCCAAGTGAAGATAAGGC
Organism: Crocodylus siamensis; assembly: GCF_052110815.1. Taxonomy (NCBI): domain Eukaryota; kingdom Metazoa; phylum Chordata; order Crocodylia; family Crocodylidae; genus Crocodylus; species Crocodylus siamensis. Next base: position 52,389,063 of record NC_143396.1, on the reverse strand, counting down.
CGGGCCACAGTATTAACCAAACTGAAGAAGTGGCAATGGATTAAATGAAAATAATGCATGTCAAAATTTGGTGCTCATTAAGAATTGAAATATGTTTAAGCAATCAATTTACATGAGTGAGTGAATACCATATGTAGGAGGGTGGCTGGCAGACACTTGCAGCAGACTACACAAATTGGGCTGCAGCTCTCTTCAGGCTTACTAGGGTTACAGCCTAGCTGCAGGCAGTTGGGAGTGATTAAAGGCTGCTTAGGAAGACTGTGCCAGCTGAGAGAGATAATTAGCTGGCCACAGGAAGTTAAAAGGCTCCCAGGGAAGGGAGACAGAGATTCCAACTCCCAGGGAAAGACAGGGTGAAACTGTGAAAGACAGAGACAGAGACAGAGACAGAGACAGAGACAGAGACAGAGACAGAGACAGAGACAGAGACAGAGACAGAGACAGAGACAGAGACAATGCCCAGAACAACTTATCATCAATCTTGTGTTGTCCTTCTGAGTTCTCCAGAATATAAATATTAAAAACTAAACTAACATGTCATAATATTTCAACTTACTAATGTTATGACATGCAAGCAGTCCTCAGACTTAGGATGTTGTTTTCAAGAACCAATTGTGTCATAAGTCAAAATGTTGTAACTCAGAACCAATTTTCCCATAGGAAACAATGTTGGAAATGGGGGACTGGTCTCAGTTTTATCCAGAGCTTAGCAGAGATCTTGGCAAAGAGCTTTCTCAGGGTATCTGTTTGTTTTTACACAACTCTGATTTTGGTAGTTTTAGTTCCAAATACATTGCATGAGATGGAAAGAGTAGTTGATATTCTGATGTTAGTTTGTTGTACAGCAGATGTGACAATAAAACACTATTAAACCTTCATTTCCAGAATGCTTTTCTGTTAGGGATGCTTTTGAATTAGTTAATTCACTTATGTGACCAGCCAACTAAAAAGACACAGGCAGACATGGAAAGACAGAAGCTGGGAAAAGAAACAAAGTGAGAAGAAGAATAGAAATGTTGGTACCAAAGTGTTTAAAAATGTATGCGTGTGCTGTATTTGATTTGTATATATCAGGAAACAAATAAAACTGTTTGTAAGATGAATTGGCTTTGGCAGCCCTTGTTACAATGGAAGAGGAAGGTACTTTTTCTTTTGTAAGAGAAAATAAAGCTGATATTTTCCTTCACTTCCAGAAGGGAAAATTCTGCCTTGCCTGTCTGGATCTAGCATAGTAACAACAGGAATTATTGATAAGGGCTGAAAACAAAGGTCTGGAAAGTTTTAAGAAACTAACACAAATACACAAAAGTACAGACCAATTTTAATAAAACCTGTGTTAAACTAGGAAATGGATGAAAACAGTCATGGTGATGATCAGAAGATTCATGAGATGATTTATTAAATGGAATTTTTTTGTACTTGAGTCTAAGTCCTGATATAAACTCTAAACATTATTTTGGCATAACTATGTTGATTATGGTGTGTGGATTTTGTTTCCCCTTAGTTGACATAGTTATACCAATATAACCCTGGGGAGGGGGTGGTCTTCCCCCTCTCCCTCCCCTCACTATAAATGTGTCTTGTACCCATATAGTTCATTTCACTTCCTGAACTGAAACAAATTGGTATGCCCTGGTACATTCCCCTTTTACACCTGTATCGCTGTGTCCACACCTTGAGGCTGGAGCTGCATATGGGGAGAAAAATTGTTGGTTGCCATATTGCTGTACTGGTATAGTTAATTTGAACATTTCCAGTGTGGGCAAGTAATAAGGATCTGATCATACAATTTATAATCACATGGATGACTACTTAAATTGAACTGGGCTGTGCCTGGTCACCCATTTCCTCCCTTGCACAGTAAACTGCAAGATCAAGGCTCCAGGATGGGTGAGAGAGATGATGAAATGTCCCACATACAAAATGAAGGGCTGTAAAAGTCAACAAGAATGGCTCAAGTAGCTAGCAAAACAAAAGAACATTAAACACTCAAAAAAGCAAATAAAGATAAAGACATATTTCTCCAACTATGCTAAAGGCAAATAGCCAGGAAAAGAGTCAGTAGAGTGATTCAGACACACAAATGGAGAGTTTAAAATGACAGATGGGAGGGTTGATATTTCTCAGATTCTGATGTATATTTTGCTTCTCTGTTCACAATGGATTCTAAAGCCCAAATTCCACAGATGATATAGGTTTTTTTTGTCTGATAAGCAAAGGGACACAAAAGGAGAGAGGCTTGCACTAAAGCAGGTAGATGAACAATTATAAATGGAGTTAACAATGTAGTGGGATGATCAAGACAGATACTGAACGCATTGTTAATGGACTCAGTCTGAATATATCTAAAATCAGAAGAAAATTAACATGACTAGAAGAAAAGATTATCCCTGGTGGCATTCAAAGAATGCCCTACTGAATGTGTAGACACAGGGGGCACAGTGAACATGAATCACCTATATTTTAGAAGTGTCTAACACTTCTGGTAAGCATAGTAAAGAGTGAACAATGGTAATGAATTAATGTGAGCAGGATTAGTGTCATATGGTGTCCTGTCATTTCCTCACACAGAGAAATAACTTATAGAGGATGATCTGAAACAGTCTACAACAGTTAAGAAGAGAAATTGGTATCTGGGGTTGGATGTCCAGCAACTGTGGGGCATCCTTGCATAAAAAGCCACCCTCTTTTCCTTTGGCAACTCTGTTGAAATATGTCACCCAAGTGACTTGATTAGCAGCTTCAGTGGGATCAAGAATTGGCTGCAAATTGTTTATACAGTCAATGGTCAGACCATACAAGAATTATATTATTTCTTTTTCCAGTAAATTAATCAGGGTTGAGTGCTTAATGGCCATTTGGGTGTTTTTTTTTCTGGATTCCTATCTGACCCCATCACATATGCTATCTTTTAAAATTCTTCTTGACCTGCAGGAATTCATTTATTTCCTCTAGGAATTCAGTAATACTGAACAAACTTCAGTACTTTGTTAGAGGTCTTTTAAGGCTCTTGGATTGTTTGAATTTTTATTTTTTTCTCCTATTAACCAATGGGAGCAAGCTTGTGGTGATTTTTCAAAAGGCTGGATCTAGTTTTGAAATACTGAATTTTAAGGTTTGCTATCCAATTTGTAAATGAGGATGTGAAAAAGGATACATTGTCTTTGGTCTAAGTTATGATACTTCATCTTTAATGCTTTTAATTTCTAGTAAATTTAACTGCTGCCAGGAGCAGAAATAGTCTTTGCGCCCAATAAGAAAATGTATTTAAAAAGTTTAGCTCTCTTTTAATGCTCAGGATTTCCTCAAGGTAAGCATTTTTGAGCTCAGGATCATTCAGTCTGAGTAGACTGTTAGTTTTAAGGGTCATACTTTCCAGATGTGATTTCCAGGCCAAACTGAATGTAAGGGTTGCAATCTAAGTGCTCACATAAATCAGTCTGACACAAATATATCTACTTCTGTTACAGAGGAAGATATATAAAAAGGAAGTTGGTTTCCAGTCTGTTCATCAATAGCAAGATATTAGCAATGGTACTGAGGTCAATGTTATCTCTTTTCAAGGAGGAAGCTGACCTATTCTTAACCACTGCCAGTGAGTCTCATTATTTTTGCCAGAAATCCACTGCAGTATATGAATCAAGCTACAACAGTTTTCCAGCTAAAAATAGATGGGCAACATTTAACATTTTCTTGATTTAGGGTGCTCACATCATTGCAAAATAATAAAAACTAGATCCCTGTGGCAGATTTAAAGTGGGATAGTATTTTTTTTTTGGTTGTTCCAGTATATAGAGGAAGTGGTCTGTCATCTCTGAGACAGATTAGTTGGTCTTAAGGAAATCTGAACAAGTTTTCATCTCTTTTCTTTCCCCTTTGTCTCCTCCCTTCCTGTTATTTTTAAATTGAGAGGGCTGGTATTGGACATCATTATCAACCTTCTCTGATGGTGGTACAGTTGAGAAATGATGATGTTATGAACAGTGTAGAAGCTATATAAGAAGCCAAAACTAATGATATCCAACTTTATTATTGAGGATTTTCATATAATTTTTAGTGGCTAAAGTCATATTTATTATATGCTATAACTTCTGAATTTAATGGGGTCTGCTGCGAGAGTAATTGGGGAAGCAAGATGCTGTATGTGAACCTTGGACATTTTATCTCCTCTTGTTTCCAGCAAGTAAACAATCTTGTTTCTCAAAAGCAAGAATGACATGCCCCATGGTTTACAAACAGTTTTAAAGTGTCTTGATTCCTGTGAAGCATGGGGGGAGGGAAGGGAGGAGTGATTTCTATTGATCGACTATTTGAAAGGAGAAGCTGATAAAGATAGTTCTGGAGTAATTATCAAGAACTGGGCCATCTATAAGCCAGGTAATGGTAAACCACAACAAAGGACACGTAATCAGTATATGGTGGGAGTTTGGTCTTCTCTTTTCATATGCCATTTTAGGATTACAACATTCATTGATTAATATCTAAATTTGATAACTTTTCAGCTGCTTCAGGGGTAGCTGCATGGATTGATTTTTAGATCGCCATTAAATGATCTAATTGAGCAATGCATTCATAATGCATCACAATCATAATTGCAACCCAGACCCTCTTTGATTCTCCATTTATGAAGTAAGTGTCCACATTTTACATTAAGTGTCTGGATGCAATTCAGGGAGGACCAAATCTTTCTTGGTAAGTCAAATCCTGGCTGGAGACTTACAGGGTTGCTGACGGTGTATTTCTGCTGCAGATTGGTATTTGCCCAGGCTTCCCTCTATTGTTTTTCGGTGTTCTTGTTATCATCATAGAGCTTCTTGGAGAATGAAAAATGTCTTTGGTTTTGTAATCCTGGTGAGGAGGCCTTTTATGGGTGTTTGATCATTGAGTTGATAGCATTGGTTATACTTTATAACAGGGAAGACCACAAGAAGGTTGTCATCTCCTTCCCTGGAAGTTTGGTGAGGTGATGACAGGGCTGAATTTCCAAAAGTGTCAATAGCAAAAATATGGATTGTAGTAGTAAAAAGCCTAGAGAGGTGTTCCATCATCTTTATTTCTTCCTTCCTCTTTTTCAAAAAAGAGTCTTGTAATTCATATAAAGTAAGCTGGTGGAGTTGTACTGATAGAGGTGTTAAATACTCGAAAGCTGACAAAACTACAATTAGTTTACCTGCTATACTCTAAGTACCAGTAAAGAAAATATATATAGGACCTTGCAGGGGGCTTAGAAGCAGCACCCAGCTTTCTGGTGGGGCTATGAGAGGCTGAGGGATGTGAACTCTAGAACAGGTATCAATAGGGAACTGCTTCTCTTAGGGAAATAGAAAAGAAAACAAGTGGCACAACTTTCTCCATCGGTTTAGCAAGAAAGGGCTCCTATTGATATGTAATTCCAGGAGAAAGTTCAGGACTGTGATTTTATTTTTGCAAAAATAGTTATTTCTGTATACATAAATGTATGTATGCATATGGAAATAACTATTTTTGCAAAATTCATAATCCTGAACTTTCTCCTGGAATTACAGGCCAGTAGGAACCATTTCTTCCAAAACAGATGGAGAAGGTTGTGTCACTGGTTTTCTTTTCTATTTCCTTAAGGGAAACAGTTCCCTGTTCCCTGCCTTTCTCTCACCACCCTGCCTTCACTGCTCACTCTTAAACTATTGGAGCCCCTCAGGGCTCCAGGGACTTAGCTCTGCCCACTCTCCTTGCTCAGGATCTGCCTCATAGGTGTCCTTGTGTTCCCATCTTGCCACCTCCATCTGGCATCTACCTCTCCTCCCAGCAGCGGGCCAGTATTACCTGCACTGCCTCAGGCAAGGCCAAGCCTGATGGAGCAGCTACTCATGAACTGGACTGACTCCCAGCTGCTCCCTGCACTTGTCTTCAGTTGAGTCAGCATATCCCTCTGCCCTGCAAACCCAGAGGGTTTTTTTCTTATTTCCTTACACATCCCTCCCTTCAGGATGCCACTAGGTGCCTTTTCTTTCCTGTGCTGGCCTCCCAGTGTCAAGCATTGGGACTCACCCACTTGAGGTCCCATTTTGTCAGGGAGCTCCTCCTCTATCTGGCATCATGACAAAGTCAACTACCATGTTGATCTTTCCAGGTCCATATTCAACATTAAAGTGAAAGAGTTGAAGAGCCAAGGCCCACCTGGTTACTAGAGCTTTGTCCATTTGAGCAGTCTTCAACTACTTTAGAGGGACATGATCTGTAATTAAAGTGAATTTTCATCCCAAGAGGTAATACTGGAAGTACTCCTCCCATTCGATAGCCAGGCACTCCCTCTCTATCACAGCATACCTGTTCATGCATTTTCAGCTTCCAGCTGGCATAGGCCATTGGTCTGTTCATGCTGGCCATGATCTGGGAAAGTACTGCTCCCATGACCTTGCTGGAGGTGTCTGTCTACAGGACGAAAGGCTGTGTGAAATCAAGGGTTTGCAGGATCTTCTCAAGGCACAAAGCTTTTTTGGTTCTCTTAAAGGTCTCCATCCAAGGCTCATCCCATTTCACTGGGCCATTGTTTTTTCCCTTCAACATATCCATCAGGGGGCCATTACCTCCACAAAATGGGGAATGATGCATTAATAATGGCTGGCTAGGCCTAAGAAGGCCTGTGTCATCTTTTGACTTCGGGGCGGTGAGTAATCTCTGATGGCCTCTATTTTATTTGTTAAGGGGTGAATACAACCTTGCCCTACCAAAACCCCCAGGTATTTGGTTTCAGCTTTCCCCAACACACACTTCCCCAAGTTAGCTGTCAGCCCCATTAGTCACAGTTGTGAGGGCCTCCATATGTTGTCCCCAGCTTTCTGAGTAAATGATGATGTCGTCTATGCAAGAGCTACATACTGTTGATGGGATGCTAATACCCAATCAATCAGCCATTGAAATGTTGTTACAGCTCTATGTAGGCTGAAGGGCATCCACTTAAATTCGTACAGGACCCAGGGGGTGCGGAAAGCCATTTTATCCTGGTCCTCTTTTCTGACAGGCACTTGCCAGTATCCCTTAGTTAAATCAAGAGTTTATATGAACTTGGCATGCTCCACCATCTTGAGCAGCTAATTAGTGGCATCAGGAAAGCATCAAAGCAGGATATGACATTGAGCTTTTGGAAATCTATACAGAGGTGAAGGGACCTTTCTGGCTTGGGAACGGTCACTATAGGGCTCTGCCATGGGATTCAAGATTCCTTGATGACTCCCTGTTTTAACATTTTATCTATTTTAGCCTGTATGAGGTAACAGTGGTGATAAAGGATCTGTCTCTACTTCTCCCTCAGTATCTTGCCCTCCAGTGTGACAATGCTGTTACTTATATCCCTGGCGCATTCTGGAGTTTCACTAAAAACGTCTTGGAAGTCCTTCACTATGTATTCTAACTGACTTTGTTTTTTATTCATCAAGTGGGATCCCACGAGGACTCCTCCTTGGGTCCACTGTTTAGGGTCAGGGCCTCCAGTCCCCCTTCCTAAACTCTCTTCCTCCAGAGAGGAGGCTACCAATAAGCCATTTGGTTCCTTCTATAATTTAAGTAGATTGACATGGAAAACCTTTCTTTCCTTCTTATGGCCCTAGCGAAGCACCTCATAGCTCATGGGACCAATTCTTCTACTTATTTCAATCAGGCCTTGCCAGCATGTCAGGAATTTGCTCGTAGTGCTGGGGAAGAGCACCAACACTCTTTGTCCTACTTGCAAGTTGTGGACTCGTGTCCCCCTATCACAGTGTGTCTTTTGGTTTTCTTGGGCCTATTTTAAGTAGCCCTGAGCCACTGCCCCTGCTACCTGCAATTTGTGTCTAAGTTTGCATACATACTCAGTAGGTGGGGTCCCCATGGCCTTTTCATTTTCCTAACCTTCATGCACCAGGTCCAGCAAACTATGAGGGCAGTGCCCATACATCATCTCAAAAGGGGCAAACCCCAGAGAAAACTGAGGGGCCTCTCTGATAGCAAAAAATAAAGGGGGTACCAGTAAGTCCCATTTGTGGGGTTCCTCCTAGACACATCAGAGGACCTTTTTTAAGAGTGTCATTGAACCTTTCCACTAAGCCATTCATCTGGGGGTGGTAGACAGTGGTATGCAAGTACCAGATCTTAAGGACTTGTAACAAACTGTGCATGATGTGGGACATGAATTCGGACCCTGGATCTGTAATGATTTCCTTAGGTATACCAACTGTCGACACCCACTTAAGGAGTCCTTCTGCCACCAGGGGCCTATAATGGTGTGTAGTGAGATGGCATTGAGAATCCATGTGGCATAGTCAATTATGACCAACAGGAACTGATATTCTGCTGAGCTCTTGGGAGGCAGGCCAACTACATCCAAGACAATCCAAAACAAAGGGTCTGCCACCATCAGCATAGGCTGCTAGTGGGCCCAAGGGGCTTCTGGAGACTGACCCATTGACAATTGGGGCAGACCTTACAAAAATTCTTTACCTGTTCACACAGGCAAAGCCAGAAACATCACCTAGGCAATCTTGCTTTTGTCTTGGCCTGTCGTAGGTGTCCCCCCAGAGGGTTCTCGTAAGCCAGTTTTAGTAAAGGGATTCTGAAAGGACAGGGTACCAATAACTGAGGTACCTCTTGTCTCTCTTGCCTTCCCTGTTTGATGCAGTAGAGTAACCCATTCCTTATCTCAGACCTCAGTAGCAGCATGCTCCATTTGGGGCAATTACCTGATAATACCATTTGGCCAATTCCACCTTGACTATGGCCTAGAAAGCGTCTTCCTCTGCTTGGGCATCTTTGAACTGGATACTGCTGGACAGGCTCTCTAGGTCAAAAATATCCTGGGAGTCAACTTTCCTTTCTTCCCTGACGAGGCCCAAGCTGATACTGCCTTGTACTCACACAATCTTTATTACATCATATATTTTAGCCCAATCCCATCCCAACATCATTGTGCATGGCAGGCCTGGTGCCAGCCCCACAGGCATCTCTAGTTCAATGTTCAAAACTTTCACTCTTGATCTTCTCCTTGTGTAGATGGAATGTTGCCTGTGCATGCAAACCATCTGAACTGGACCAACGTCCTGGGCTCAGGTCAAGGGGGCCAGATCTGTCCAGATCAAAGTCTGGGCACAGCCTGTGTTGAGGATGTCCTTCACTTTCTTTCCTCCCACTTCTCCTTGCATGGTCAGTTTCTCCCAGTGGCCTTCTTGGTCAACTTCCCCAAGGCTACAGTTCATTAACCTTACTGAGTTATCATTGTGCCATTCCAGAGTCCTTTTATTTTAAAAGGGGGCTTCTCCCATGGAAGGGCCCAGCTGGGGATTGTTTGCACAGTCCCTCACCATGTGACCCATTCTTCCACACTGGAAGCAGACCACCACCACACTGGGAGGTCTACGGGGTTCTCTCGACTCCTTCCCTCCTCTCCTCTCCTCTCTAACTCTTGGGACATGGAGTTTAAACTTTCTTTAAGGCTCCACTCTCTGACAGTGCTCAGGGAGAAGGAGTTAAAGTCTTCCACCAGCTGTAAGTTCTTGGCCAAAGATTTGGAGCAGTGGCACCTCACCCATCATTGTGTGTTGTTGTCTAGGTCCAGGAGAAATTACTTTAACAAAATCTGGTCGCACAGCTCTGTCTCAGACATTTCAAGTAGCTTCAGCCATTTGTCAAGTAGGTCTGCCAGATGCTGCAAAAGGATCCTGGGAGACTTGTCTTCCTTCTTTTTCTTGGTTCAGAAGAACTGCTGATATTTCTTGGGGTTTATATGTAAATGGTACAGGATTTCTTTTTTTACTTTAAGGTGTCAACCTAGGACATGGTACAGTATGTTTCGTGGGCTTGTCCAATTTGGAGGACGCCCAGATGACCTGCCCAGTGGCTTCTATCCAGCCTGGATGCTAAGGCAGTCTGTTCAAAACTTTCCAGGAAGGCCTCTGGATCATCCTGTGATGTCATCTTGGGAACCTTCAATTCCACCTGGTTCCTCTAGGTTCAGGCTTGCTGTTGTAGCCATTTCTCTTCCAAGGCAATCTGTCAGGCTGCTTGCTGTTGTTGCTGTTGTAACAGCTGTCCCACCAAGTAAAGCATCTGCTGCATTGTGTTGGAACCTGCCATCATGGCGGTGGGAGGTTTCATGTTCAGATCCACTGTGGCGGTGGGAAGATCCATGTTCTTTGAAGTTCCCAGCCAGTGCACCAGTTTGTGGGTGCAGTATAGGGTCGGGTTGCAGGGCTCACCAGCCCTATGCCCAATGGGACTGTGCTGTATGGATGTGAGCTTACCTAGTCTTTACACACAGCTGTGGTTTCACAATTTTTACCTGCAACATCTTGATGTAGAACTTGTTATCATTGGAAGATAGTTTACTTCAGCTGTGTGTTATTGACAGTGGAGTGGTTTCAGCTCTTCTTTGGGGCTCCAACCTCTCCTACACCCCATCCTAGTGCCATCCTGTTGGTATCATGTCTGTTATACCCTCATTTTGAATGGGTGGTAATTTTTGGTCTGATTCTTAAAGAAAAAAGGTATATAATTAAAGATGGAACAAAACCCAAGTATGTCCTGACTCTTGCACGCTGAGCCTATTGGTCGGGAAATGGCTTAGTTCTGGGGTTGTGGGTCTTACTACACTGCCCGACCCTTGTGAAAAAATTAGTCAAAATCAGCTTCTTGGGACTAGGAATTCTGATAAGAGCAATGTGTTTCTCTGCAACCCAGAGTAAGGTAAGTCTTAGAATCAGTTATTGTTTAAGAAATACCTTTTGTCCGTAGCAAGTCAGTTATGTGGGTTCTTTTCTTAAGGAGCTAAATCTAGCAATGCGCTGGATAGGGAGCCTAGCTGCCTAATACATTGCTGTGGACACCACTACATACTACCTTGTTCAGTATTGTAACAACTAAGTGTTTTTGTAGATCTAACTTAAAGTTACTAGCCCAACATCATACAGGTAGCATACAGAGTGTAGCGGCACAGACCTGAAAGCCTTTTGCAAATAGATAATCCTTCCTTATGCTGTCTCTTACTTGCTCTGATGACAACTTTTGGATGTATTCTGTATTGATTCCTCTTCAAATAAACTCACACTTAAAATCTCTTCTAATATCTCCTCCTCTGCTTATTTTCTAGGGTAGTATCTTCCAAAGTATATGTGTGGCATTTAGAAAAGAGGATTCTATTTCTTATTTGAGCCCTTAGGTGGTAAAAATAACACAGAGGACAGTTGTTGAAATCATTTAAACTAAATGCCAATTGTAAGGATTAGATTGGGGTGGACAAAATGTGTCCCACAGGCCAGAAGTGGCCCATCAGGCCATTTTATCCAGCCTGCAAGGCCTCTAAAAATTTAGGAAAATTAATATGTATCTGCTACTGGCTGCCTCTCATGTGGCCATCGATGGCTTGCCAAAGCTCAGTAAGCAGCCCTCCACCTGAAATAATTGCCTATCCCTGGATTAGATGGATTTTATCTACAATCCCACTAAAGATAATTAGTTACATCCCTTCAGTTTAAATTATTACAGTTTATAGATGTAACTGATAGCATAGTTTGAAGACCATGGGTTTGTAGTGAGGGCAAAATTCACCCAAGCAAGACTTCATAGTTTCATAGTTTCTAGAGTCAGAAGGGACCTGAGCAGATCATCTAGTTCGACCCCCTGCCATGGCAGGAAAGAGTACTGGGATCAAACGACTCCAGCAAGGTGTTCATCTAACCTCCACTTAAAGCCCCCCAGGGCTTTAACAAGAGCCTGCACCACTTCTCTTGGAAGTTAGTTCCAGACCCTAGCCACCCTGACCGTGAAGTAGCGCCTCCTGATATCTAACTTAAACCTACCCTCTGCCAGCTTGTGACCGTTATTCCTGGTCACTCCTGGCGGTGCTTGGGGGAACAGTGATTCCTCCAATGCCTGCTGATTCCACCCCCCCCGATTAGTTTATAACAGGCCATGAGATCCCCCCTCAGCCTTCTCTTTTGAAGGCTGAACAGGTTCATGTCCCGTAGCCTCTCCTCATAGGGCCTGCCCTGCTGTCCCCAGGTCATGCGAGTGGCCCTTCTCTGGACCCTCTCCATGCTGTCCACATCCCTCTTGAAGTGCGATGCCCAGAACTGGACACAGTACTCCAACTGTGGGCTGACAAGAGCCGCATAGAAGGGGAGGATTACCTCCTTGGACCTGCTTGAGATGCATCTGTGGATGCATGACAAGGTGCCCTAGGCCTTCCTAACTGCCACCCCACACTGCCGGCCCATGTTCGTCTTGGAGTCAGTTATGACCCCAAGATCTTTTTCCGCCTCCGTGCTGACAAGAGGGGAGTTCCCTAACCTGTAGGTATGGTGCTGGTTGTGCCTCCCCAGGTGCATCACCTTGCACTTGTCTGTGTTGAATCCCATCCTATTCTCATCCACACACCCTTGTAACCTGTCTAGGTCTGATTGCAGCCTGTTGCTTCCTTCTAGTGTGCCCACATCCCCCCACATCTTAGTGTCATCAGCAAATTTGAGCGGGGTGCTTTTTACCCCCTCGTCCAAATTACTGATGAAGATGTTGAACAGTGCAGGCCCAAGGACTGAGCCGTACGGAACCCCACTGCCCACGTCCTTCCAGGTTGAAAAGGACCCATCCACTACCAACCTCTGGGTGTGGCCCTCCAGCCAGTTGGCGACCCATTTGACTGTGTGGGTGTTGACACCACAGTCCCCCAGTTTCTTAATGAGAACAGGGTGAGAGACCGTGTTGAAGGCCTTCTGAAAGTCCAGGAAGTCTATGACCACTGCTACCCCTGCATCTAATGATTTGGTGATCTGATCATAGAAGGCCACCAGGTTGGTCTGACAAGACCTGTCACTGATGAACCCGTGTTGGTTGCCCCTAAGCATGCAGTCCCCTGCTGGCCCCTCCTGGATGTGTGCCAGAATAATTTTCTTGAACAGCTTGCCTAGGATCAAGGTAAGACTAACTGGCCTATACTTTCCCGGGTCCTCCTTCCTGCCTTTTTTGAAGATGGGAACCACGTTGGCCCTCTTCCAGTCCTCCGGCACCACTCCTGAGCACCACGAGTGCTCGTAAAGCTGTGCCAGGGGACTTGTAATGACCTCAGCCAGTTCCTTTAGAACTCTAGAGTGGAGATCATCTGGACCGGCTGACTTGAATACGTCCAGTCCCTCCAGAAGCTCCCTAACTAAATCCTCGCTAACCCTTGGCCCAGGTGTGCCTCCCTCGGGGCCCGAGTGGGGGCCAGCAGGGAGGTGGCTGTTCTGGTCCCTACTTAGGAAGACGGAGGCAAAGAAATCGTTAAACATGTTAGCTTTGCCGTCTGGTATGACGACCAAATTTCCCAACGCTTCCTGCAAGGGCCCCACATTACCTGGGACCTTCTTTTTACCCCCTATGTATTTAAAAAAGGACTTCTTATTGTCCTTAATCTGGGAAGCTAATCTCAGTTCCATCTCTGCCTTGGCCTTCCTAACTGCCCCCCCTACATCCCTGAGCACATGCCGAATAGTCCTCCCTGATGATGACCCCTTCTTTCCATTGGGTGTAAGCCTCCTTTTTAGCGAGGAGACTTTCCCAGATGCTTTTGATGAGCCATGGAGGCTTGTGCACTCTCCTGCTCCCTTTGATCCTGGTTGGGATTACCTTCCTCTGGGCTTGGAGGATCATCTCCTTAAGGAGCGACCACTGTCCTTGGACACCTTTGCTCCCTCCCCGCCCCGGGACCTCAGCTCTTCTTCAACTATCCTCCTTAGCTCGTTGAAGTCTGCCCTCCTAAAATCTAGGGCCGCTGCCTTACTGCATGCCTTTGCCACCTTGCACTGGATGGTGAATTCCAGCAGGCGATGATCGCTGTCGCCCAGGTGGTCGAACACCCACAGCCCCTTCACCAGGTCATCACCCGTGGCCAGCACTAGGTCCAACAAGGCATTCCCCTGGTGGGGCTGTGCACCTCCTGGGTTACATGGAGGTCCTGCACTCTAAGAACCTGCATGAGCGGTCAGACCTGGCTGACTGCTCTTCCCAGCAGATGTCCGGGAAGTTCAGGTCCCCCATGACTACCACATCCTTAGCCTTCACTACCTCTGTGAGCTGACCCAGGAATTCTTGGTCAAGCTCTTCTTCCTGGTTGGGAGGTCTGTAATAGACTTTCTGTTACTAATGAAGGTTTATAAGAAGAACAGGTGAGCTTGACATTTTGATCTCAGCCTAGGGCTCCTATTCAGAAATTCATTTAAGCATATGTGTAAACTTATTGAAGTCAAGGAGCCTTCAAATTTGAAATTCTGTCTTGATTTGGGTTTTATTTTAGAGTCCGGGGGGGAGGGAAGGGGGATAAAATCTAGAACAGGTATCCATAGGGAACATTTAGGGGGGGAAAGCCATTCATTGTAAACTTTGCAAGGTTTATTTTTGTACTATTGTTTCATTGTAAACATGATATGCTTTATTTGTAAGAGTCTGTTTTCAGCATTTAAACAAATCATGGTGTTTATAAACAGAAAGGAAAATTCTTCCTACTGTTTTAGTTCTTAGTCTGCTGATTTCTCTTCTTTTCAGTTACTTTCCCATTTAATATCTTACATCTTAATTTGAACTGATAAAAAAGGTCTAACTCCTAATCTGAAAATAACTTTTATGTAACTGCCTTAGGTAAATGTGATTATTTGCTGGCTAAAAAACAAGTGTCATTCTAATTAATTTCATTTGAATGATATTTGGTTTCTGCATCTGGTGTTGATTTTGTGGTGCTAAATTTTTATTGTTCCATCTTATGTATTATTAATGAGGCTAAATCCACTGTCAAGTTTATCATTGCTTTTTATACAAATATTAACTTTGCTGCAGCAACTTTCATGCTCAGAAGCAGCAGTGCGCGCATCAGCAATATTTATAAGCATGCATAGTTTAACAACACATTTAAATTGTCATTAAGATTAGTCATTTTTCAGGCCTGCCCATCCAGTGTATATTTAAAATTAACTGCATAGTCTATAGTCATCAGAACCTCTACATTCTACAGCTCTGGACCAAGTTGCAATGCAAGATTTTCAGATTTGATTTCTGCATAGATTCATCTTAAATTCAAGAGATGAAACTCTGAGAGTTTGTTTATACTACAAGCAGAGAGAGCAGGATATGTTGAGAAGTAGCCTAAAGCACTGTTCCTTAATGCTGTGAACTCCCACAGATTCAAGCATCTCCTCCATCCTTCCTTTGGCAGCTGAACTCATCTTGTTACACCAAGCAAAAAGTGATAATTTTTTACTTAAAATAAAAATGAAAAACAGTGGAATAATAAATAAAGCTTACACAGCTCACGATGAGAAAACTGGTGGTGTGAGTTCTGATTATGTAGTATGTAGTCATTAGCATGTTGTTTTTCACAAGCTGTTTGAATAAGTACTGATATAAAAGCACATCTTGTACAAAAGGAGCCAAATTTGACAGGGTTTGCATTAATAGTGTTGTATGATAACTTAGTTTGGAAATGTCAACATATTAATGATTATGTGGAATCAATAGAAGAGCACAAATTATAAAGAAGACATCAAAGATGAACTGCCAGATCTTGTTTAAGATGCCAATATTTTTTTAAGAGAAAAGACTGGCATTCAGATATAGTTTATGCAAAGCCCTGGAAATTCTATACTTTTCTGGCTTTGGCACTGGTTCCTAGGGCTGTGCAAGGCTTCAGACTGTGCTTCGGATCTGGAGATTCACTCGGGGACCAGCTCAATACACAGTAGCTAGCTAATGTAACAGTTAATTAGCTTCAGTTAATACCTACAAAACCACAGACAGATGAAGGAGAGGAAATAATCAATACAGACAATTAACTGCCTCAAGACAGAGACAGTCAATTGCACAAGCACCCATGACACAAGTTTCATGCTGTCAGAAGAGGCTACCATCTCTGGAAGTTTCATCGAAATCAGACAAAAAACAACAAAGTTATAGATATTTCATTGATTCCCCATTATAACCTATGGCCGGATCTCTGAGGTGGCTCTGAAGCTTCAATCTGGCCAAAGCGGCTCCTAAGCTAAAACCTGGTCTGGAGCTCTGGATTGGATCCCTGGCATCCAAAGCCAGATTGAATAGCTGCCTACTCACACAGACCTACTGGTTACCTTTTTGATATAGTTATTATATAAATCCTCCTGGCTATTGTAAACATTTGTTTTTTCCTGCCTGCTATCCCAGGGAACTTTTCTGCCATCTCTGAGTGCTGCTGAGCATTCAAAATCCACTTTCAGCTCACCTGCTCCCCAACCCTAAGAAGAGTCATTCTGTGCCCTGGGCATGTGTTTCAGTCTTGATGAGAATAAAATTGCCTGTCAACCAAAATAGGTAACTTTAAAATGCAGCTTACAGCAACTCTGCTGTTTCTAGTCTCTCCCACTTTGTATTTCATTTTCTTTTCATTCTGAGTTATCTTCATTTAATATTCTAATTTACGGTACCTGAGTCTTTAGCTTACCTGCAATTTTCTTCTTCAGCTGATGTAGTACAAGCTGAACCAACAGGGTTCTAGTCCTAGTTCTGTGCATCTGTGTGAGTTGTATTAGTTGTCTGCAGCAGAAGGTTCACTGCTATATTCCACCCATTTTCCATTTCTTTCCAATTACTAGGAGAAAGAACTGGAATCTCTGAACACCTGGACAAAGAAGTTGTAGTGTTTTAGCCTCTGAACTTGCATCAGATCTGCTTGCTAAATTGGTGGACCTTAGCTTCTGGTTCCCTAATTTGAAACCCTTGCAGTAGATTCTGCTCCTTTGACTCTGATAGCGTGTAGCCTTGTGAAGATGAAGGGATGGCTCAAGACAATTCATTTTTATACAATACAACATTCAAAAATTCCCTTTCAAATGTTTTGAGATCTCTTCTTTACATCTCACACTACTACAAAATGTCTAGCCTTCTGAAGAAACCAGGGGGCTAGATTTGCTGCAGAGTTTAGGTCCAAAAGAGCACATTGGGAATCTCAGAGAGTAAATCTATGTGAGATGCTTTACTATGCATTAGGTTAATCTAATGAGCAGTAAAGCATCACAAGCTACATGTGTATAGCAATTACGGTGAAGTGTATTAGTTTAATGCACTGTTTTTCTACTACCTGTAAATACAGGTAGTAGAAAAATGGCACATTTTATTAATGTGCCGTATCACGTGTAGATGCTGACTGGGAGCAAATTACTCCCAGTCAGTCTAGGCATCAGGGAGCCCCAAGGGACAGGAAGAACTGTCCTAACTCAGCAGGATGCAGCCTGCCAACCATGTGAAGATCAGAAACTTTCCCAATCTGCACATGGCTGGCAGGTAGCTACTTGGCAGAATCATGTACTTTTTCTCTCTGCCACATACTAAGCATGTCTACACAAGTTGCTATGATGCTGTAGCATCCATTGGCAAAAATCGTGATACCATTGCTACATCACCCTAGCAACACCCTCCCTTATTTATAGCATGTTGCTAGGGTGATGTAATGGCCAAAAATAGCTATGCATGGCTGGCACATGGGCTGTTACCACACCATCTTTTAGTACTTCCAAAAGGAAGTATTAAATGATGGCACAATAACAAAGGTGCCATATGGCCATGTGTAGACTCGCTTAATGGGTGTTTATGTATTCCATGCAAAGTGACACATTTTCAGTAGAAGGGATTGCAAGTGACATCAGCCTGCTACTCCTACCACATTAGCTTAGCCTGATTGCTAGTCCTGGGAAGTAGGCAATGTGGATTAGAATTTCCTCAAGTAGAAGAAGAAATTGAATTCAAGTCTAATCCATGAACAGTGTATGAAAATTGGGTCATGACCAATCCCACCACTATCTCCTCTTCTTGCCATCCTTTTATCAGAGCCTGGCTTACCAGGTCCCACCACTCAGGTGATTCAAGCAAAGCACTTAGTCTGTGGATCCCTGAAGGAATAGGTCATGAGCAAGGTGCCAAGCTGCCCAGTTCTGTCAATACTAAAGTGTCTCTGGGCATTCTCAAAAGGAGAATTTTAAGTATGTAGGAACCTTTTAATGTTGACAAATTAGAATATGTTCTACCTCAGCAGCAATGTATTCTGGCTAAGAAACTCCACTCACCCACTATCACTGAAATGCTACAAACTTGGAAATATTTCTGAGGCCACATTTCATCACCTCTGGTTAGCCACTCTTGCAAGCATACAGAGACATAAACATAGAAGCTAGGGACAGAAATTACACACAAACCGATAGAAGTGATCAGAAACTGATTCAAATCTGTAACACAAAAGAAGTTCAGCACATGTAAACCACTTTCAAAATGGCTGAAACCAGCTTAAGATAAACCTGGATTGATGTAGCATCAGACTTAACTGATTTAGGCTAAGTTGGTTTATTGAACTTCTGTCCCAGATCCACTCCAGACTCAAGTTAACTAACAGTCCCCCAGCATTCCAGGGTGCTTTGCACCTCCCCCCAGACCCAATTGCAGGGTAGGTGTCCTAGCCTTGGCCCCAGTTGTCTGCTCCAGCCAAGCAGGGGGGCATGCTCTAGCACCCCCCAGCTTCTGGCCTGAGTCACTGCAGGCATGTGACTTCAAGTCCAGAGTCAAAAGTGAATGTCTGTTCACTTGGTCATTGGTTGAACCTATGCAGCTGAGACTAACCTGCAAAGATTGAATCGATTCAGCCTCAGGCTTGTTGACTGTCTGTACTTAGCCAGAAAGGTGTCCTAAAACATCTTCACCAGTGTATTTTCAGCAGGAGCAGACATGTTAGAAGTATCACATCCAGAACACATCTCTCCTATGGTGCTAATATTGGGGTCAAGAGCGAGGAATATAAGTTGTAATAATTTTTTTATAATGCAAATTACATGAGTTGATTTTACATTTGATGAGAATAAATTATTTTCACAATCAAGCAATTGTTTTCTCAGCCTCATTCAAATCTGGGCTTCTGTTCCTCATAATGAGCCATTAATTAAACAGCATGTTTAGCATATAGTGTTTATTTATTTATATATTAATACATATGTGACATCCAAAGAAGTATTTTTCAGTGAAATAAGTTGAAGTGTAATTTGCTATTGTCCATAAAGTGGTTTTGAGACAGGTATACTTTAAATAAAATGAAGCTCAAATTATGCTGGAAACAAATGAAAATATTTTTCTTCATGGAAATATTTTGAAGAATATCAATGAAAATCACTTGAGATAATTTATTTATTCATAGATTCATAGAAGTAGGGTTGGAAGGGACCTTGTAGATCTTCTAGTTTGACCCCCAATGTAGGCCTTAAATAGAAGGAAGCAATTTAGCTTAACATTTGTGCAACTTTATGCAAGGAATTAATTTGCTTATAGATTTTTTTTTCTCCAGGCTAAATAAAAAGTTAGGCCAAGGCTGCCTGGTCTAAAAGTGTATATAGGGAATAATAGCCTATATATATATATATTAACTAAGCAAAACAAGAATGAGGAAAAGTAAAATAGTAAATTGTCAGTGTTCAGGAACATAGAACCAATATAGGAAAACATGTTTTGCTTAGCATGGAAAGTTTTAATGCTTGAAAATACAGAAATGATATGGAAGAACAATAATATGTTTTCTCAGAAAATGTATCAACCACAGAACTTTTGCAGAATTGTATAAACTGTTGGGAAGGTGATGACACATTAGTAGGTTTAATATCCTATGCCAAGTAATGTGTATACCAAGAATAGAAAGGTATGGGAAGATGTGTTGTTTTGAGATTGGGGTGTTCAGTTCAATATCCTGCTTGATGCGTTCTGACATCCCAGTTTCATCAGTCTCTGAATTGCCTGATTAATCATGCTTTATTAAACTGTTGTATTGCTTTTATAATTTATTGTTTTTTGATTTTCTTATAATCCTAATCTCTACGAGACTTCTTTTTTTCCCCCAGTAGATGTGTTATAATAAAAATTAGCTAAGAGTTCTCTGAATGTCAGCACTATACATATCAAGTCATTTGGGGTCCTTGATACATAAAAGCTGTAACTAATACCAACTCAGAGCTTGAACTCAATAAGGTAATAACAGTTTAAACACTAAAAGAAGTAATTGAATTCACAACCTAAGTAAAGTTGTACTTCATCTCATGAAATGTATGTGCAAGAGCTTATATGTGCTTTAGCACATTTAGTAGGAACCATAATGTATTGTTACTTTTATGAAATTTCAGGGTTTCTCTCTCATTAGGAAGAAACATAGGGGTACATTATAATTTCATTTTTCCTTGCTTTTTAACATACTGCACCAAGTATTCTAAGAGTCTATGGCAGGGGCAGGCAAAATACAGCCTGCAGGCTGGATGCAGCCCACCAGGCAATTTCATCTGGCCTGCAGGCACCCACCAACTGTTTGTGGCCTGTGTGCTTCACCCCCACCTTCATGGGCTGGAGGGCCTGGCCCAGCCAGCAATCGGCTTCTGGGTGTGACTGCTGTTACCACAGCTACAGTCGCTGAAGTTGCTGCTTGGCTTCTCCAGTGTCCTGCTTGCTCTGGGCACCAGGTAGGAAAGTGACAGGGGCACAAGTGGGGGCAGTGGTGGGAACTGCAGCTGGGAAGGAGTGCTGAGCATGGGGCTGGGGTTGGTGGCAGTGCCTGCATCCAGGGAGGCAGTGGAAGTGTAGAGCTCGGGTGGGCAGGGTGTGGATGTGATGGAGGGTTGAGGGGTGTGGGGACCCCCCCACACACACACTCTCCCCCATGGTGCACAGCCCTGCTGGCAGTGACAGCAGTAGCAGCAGGAGGCAGCAGGCACTCAGGCTGCTTGTGCCCCATGCCAGTGCTCCTGCCCAGTGGTGCACAGCTCAAGTCAGCGCTGCATGTGATGGTGAGGAACGCAGCCAGGTTGGACTGCCTCTATTGTGTGGGACTCTGTGCAATGCATTTGCAGCTCCTGCACTCATGCACCACTGGGGAAAGCCCCACACACTGGAACCAGCTGCCTTCCCTGCCACCATGTGCAGGTGCTGGGACTCCTCTAGGAAGCAGGGGGCAGGGCTCCCCTCAACTTCCAGTGGAGTCCCAGGACTGCATGGCAGGGGGTGGGGAAGGCAGCTGGTCCATCATGGGGGCTTCCTCCAATGGCGTGCGAGTGCTGGGAGCTGCATATGAGCCATGCAGAGCCCCACATGACAGGGGCAGGCTGGCCTGGCTGTGCTCCTTGCCTGGGCAGCAGTGCTTGCATGGGGTACAAGTGCCAGCTGCCTGCTGCTTCCTCTATTGGTGGGGGCTGTGTGCCACTCTGCTCTCCGCTGGCTGCAAACCTGCCTCCCCCACTGCTCCCATGGGATGCTCCATCGCCCTACCAGTCTGAGTTCTGAGCTACTATGGTGATGTCATCAGCATATATATATCACTTAGATGTTGTATATAGGAAGTCTAAGATATATACATTGAAAAGTATTAACGTTAGCACTGACCCTGTGGGGCCTCTATTCTTCAGCATTCATACACTACTTTTTATGCCTTTGTTGGTAGAAAGTTTGAATGCTCTGCTGAAGGTCATGCTTATGATGGAAGTGCATAGCTTGAGGTCAGGTATCTTAGAGTGCAAATTATATTTGAGAGGTGTAGGTTGTAGCTGTGTTGGTCTAAGGACATAGGCAGACAAGGTTCTTTTGGTAAATCTGATAACTTTTATTAGACCAAGTAAATAGTTGAAAAAAAATTATTAGCAAGCTTTTGTGTTTTTTTTTTTTCTTGCATGCATACCAGCCTCTGGCCTCTCTAGTATTCATTCCACCAGAAAAACCTTAATCAAACAGCTCTCTTCCATTCTCCCTTCTACTCAGCCCTGAAATTCAGATGATTTCTGAACAGTTTTCATCAGGGCTTTTTACAACACCTTGATATTTGATGGAGGAAAGTCTGATATAGTAAAGATACCTTTAATCATCTGATTAAGTATCACTTCCTGCCTTCCCATCATAATTTTCACAGACAGGTGTTTCAGGTGATGATCACTTTAGTTCTTCTCTTATCCAATTCAATGAGCAAATTAACTTGGCCCTCTTTCCACTTGTTCTGCCTTTAATTAAAATAGTATTTGATAGGGACCTCTTAGGCCTAATGTAATGATTGCTTATTTTGGAAAATTTTGTCGTCTTTGTCCTCATTATTAGCAATGAGTAGCTTTTTCATTTTGAGGGAAATTCAATATAAATTCAAATTCTACTTCTTTTCAGTGTGCGCTGTAGGATTTTATGGGATTTCTTCAGTAAGCCTATCACAGCACATTGACTTCTCTTCAATTTACACTTAAGGCAATTAACTCAACTTTATTATTTGAAGAAGTTTTTCAGTTTCAGGTTATTCTGTTAACATTATAGGCTTTTGCATCTTTTCCCCCCGATTCATTATCTGTTGTTGTAATGTCCTTTTCATCCAAACAAAGTACCAAGAATTAATTCTCAGGACCTGACATCAATTTATTCTCTTTAAATTATAGCTTGCTGTAGACACAATGGCTTCATCCAGCCGAGCACGTCTGTGTGGTATGTGGCACCACAGACATGACTGCGGCACCACATACCATACATTCAATTGTTCTGCACACTGCAAGGGAGCAGTGTAGAGGGGTTTTTTTTTTTTGACCCCTAGATAGCCAGGGGTCAAAAAAAACCCCATGAAAAATAAAAGTAGAGCTGCACACATGGCATCAGCATGTGCTGCCCAAATTAGAGCCTAGCTTGCTGGAGCTGCATTCACCTTTCAGCCAGGCTCTGCATGGCAGGATCACCACTGCTGCAGCCCTGGTAGGCCCCCAGAACCCCAAGTAAGACTTCTGGGGCCAGCCCAGTACTGGCCCCAGCCTCCCCTACCCCACCCGGGGTAACTTGCTGCACACCAGATGGAATGTAGCACAGGCATTCCCTGGGGACAACTAACAGCATCAGAAGGTGTACCACTGCTAGTTATCCTCAGAGAACCAAATGCCCACACACATCTGAACACAACCTATGGGCACATCCACACACGCAGTCATGGGCACTTGCAGCAGCTAAAGTGGTAGTGGTACAAATATGTGTGGGAGATTTCTTCCTTAGCACACATGCCTGAACATGCACCTTGATGTGCGGCAAATTGTGTCACTTGGGGCAGATGGACCCTGACCAGCTCCTCCCAGATCTTCACCCAGGGGGAGCTAGAGGCTAGGGCCAACACCTACACTGGCTCCAGTAGTATAACAAAGCTTCCCTGGTGAGCAGCTCAGGGCTGTGTGCCCTTAGGAACTTCTGAGGACCATGTGGTGGGACCCGCTTGGTGAGGGCATGGCTGGGGCACCCCAGTGGCTGAGTCTGTTCTCCACCCTCATCTGATAAGCCACTGGGGGCCTCAGCTGGTGGGTTCTCCATGGAATCATCACCACAGGTGTGTATGTGGTGAGCTTCATGGACACCCATCTCCTGTCCCTTCTGTGGGTAGAGGGAGACCCTCAAGCACATGACCTCGAGTAAGCCAGGCTGCAACCCCTCCACCTTCATCTCCAGAACCTCCTCCTGAGGTTCTGGTTGAATTTAAACCCCCACCTTTTTGTTTTTGGTCACCCCATCTGCAGCCCCACAAAGTCCCAGGACCTCCTGGTCAACCTCCTCCTGGCTCTGGCCAAGTGGGCCCTGTACTTGATCACGAAGAAGGCTCTGGCTGGGAAGGTGCCCAGAGACTGTGGGGCCACTTTTCTCTCACTTGTCCATGCATGTTTCCAGAAAGAGCACCAGTGGGCAGCATCCACCAGCTCATTGGATGCCTTTGAGGACCAGTGGGTGCGGCCCAAGGGGCTCTTCTCGGTGTCCCCCTCAGGCACACTTATTTTCACATTTCACGTTAATCCTTTGACCCACATGACACTCCTATCCTGTCTTTTTCATTAGTTGTTCCACTTATTTTGTTGTTACATTACCCATTAGCCCTCATACAGTAGGTGCTACTAGTTAGCTGGGTGGGCCTTAGGGCTCATGGTATTTGAATGTTACAAATAGACAGGAGCTTCTGAGGCCCAGCCAGTTGCTATCCAGGAACACTAGCCCCTTGTGGTAGCTGGACTGCTGCAGTAGGCCTAACCTAGAGTGGCCCCTGCACTGCACCCTCTACCCACTGCAGCAATCTTGCAGTGAAGGCTGCTATCTAATTGTGACCTGCTGCTACCTGCAACAGCATCTGCACACTTGGACCTATGGCCTCATGGCTGCGTGCCTGGGCTGTAGTACAAGCACTGCAGCATAGCTGCCTGCACCTCTGAGCCAGCTACCAATGGACCATGGCTGCACAGTTGGTCTTTGGGTGGCACTGCTACCTTGTCTTCTGGTTCAGAAAATTGGGGCCTGTGTTGCTTCCTTTTGACACAGGTCGTAAAATGCTTTTCTGATGTATTTGGAGAAATGTTCATAGATTTTCATGCCATGATTCTGAAACTGAATCTGGCACGTAGTTTGCCATCTGAAAGTGAATATGGCATGTATTCTGCCATCTGGGTAATAGCTATCGTCTGAAAGATGTGCTCATTGCGGTAGCTCACCTTGAACTGTGGAAGCACATTCCCCTGGTCCCAAATGGCCAGGAGGTCAGCTACCTCATCTGCCCTCCAGCTGGGTCCCCAATGCTGGCCCTGGGCAGGCCCCTCTGCCCAGGTCCTATCACTAGCCTCACCAGCAGGGATCCTGGTGTTCCCTGGTTAAAAATGGCAATTTCTCTGATTAAAAAAACACAGTTCTCTCATTAAAATACCTAAAATCCACGTTTCTCCATGATTAAAATGAAACACCACTACATGACACATGCGCGCACACACATACACAGAGACAGACAGAGAGAGATCAATTGGGCAATGATTTATTCGTATATTTACAGTTTTAAAGTAATATGGAAGCCTACCAGAACCTCTATCATCATAGAATAAATTATCAATACATACTTTCATGCTTGTTTTTAGGTTTTTTTTATCATAGGAAAAACAGAGTTGCTTCTGCCCCCTTTGCTCACCAGGCTGTAGAGACAGCTGCAGCTGGACATGTGGAAGCAGAAGCCAGCTTAGCCTCATGGCACGCAGATCCTGCCTGCAGTGCCAGAAGCCCTGGGTGGTGGGAGGAGCTTGCACAATCCTGTTCAAAGGCCAGGACAGCTCTGTGCACCATGTGCAGCCCCTGGATCTCAAGCATCTCCACAGGCTGCCAGGGAACTCTGCCTACAGTGGACCATGAGTGATGTGAGGGTCTGCCGCTTCCTGCTGGGTGCTGCTGTGGTGGGGAAAGGATGAGGAGCTGTGGGGGAAGCACCTTCCCCTCCCACATAGTCTCCCCCACCCCCACACAATTTCCCTATTCACACAGTCCTCCTATCCACACACAGTCCCTCCCCACTAACACACAGTCCCCCCACACCCATGTCCCTGTTTACCAGGGATAAAGCCTGGCTCCAGGCCACTGCTACAAGCCTTGCCCCACTTCTGTTTCCTCCAGCATGCTGAGGCAGCATGCTGAAGCAGCAGGACCATACAGAAGTCATAGAGATGCTCTGGCTGGGTACTAGAGCATCTCCTTGGAGGACCCAGCCTCCAGTTGCTTTGGGGCATGCTCCAGGAGCATACCCTGTGCCACTTTTTTCAGCCTTTTTTTCTTTTGATAACTGGATATCATACTTAGAGTCCATGCAGCATATTTGAAAGGTGGGAAACATTTTTTCATTCATGGTATGCCTCCTGCGGAGTCTCAAACTGCTTTGAAATGCAGCAACATGCATGTGCGTGCTTGTGTGGATATGGCCTATGTGTTGTACATCCATACTGGCTGCCTGTTTGTACTGAAATAGGTTGACAAATCTTTGGATTATTTTCTAAGCATCAAACTAGCATTTTGTCTATCTTTAGAAACTTTTTGAAAGCTGAAGACTATTGTCACAAACCTTTGATGCCTTCTGATCCTTTGTCCAAATTCCAATTTGAAATTGTCAAATAAATGGCCAGGTTGGAAAAATTTTGCATCATTGTAAATTACACTTTAAAAACATCTTTGCTTTTCTTTTTCAGTTCAGGGAATGTACAATTTCAGTAAATAGCTATGGAATATGCTTTCTGTGAGTTTTTTTTTTACATAATTTCTATTCTACATTTTTTTGGTTATATTTATCCTAACAAGTACCTTCTATGCTGAACTGCAGAATAAAAAGTGTTTCTACCTCTCTGCAACATTTTCCTCTTGATATATTTAGTGAAATAGAGTATTTTTTCATTCAGTTAATCAATATACATATCCACTGGTCAAAAGCAGAAGGTCTAGGGTGACCATATTTCCTGAGTCTTTAAATGGAACACACTACATCTCCCCACTTGACCCCACATGGCACACTCTACAGCATGTTTAGTGGTCTCCATGCTCCAGTCTCAGCTAAGGCTGCTGGTGAGTGGGAGAAGTGGGTATAAAGTACTGGAGGGCAAGGATGGGGGTGGGCACTGAGCAGAGAGAGATGGATGGAGAGAGGAAGCGTGTGTATGTGTGTGTGTGTGTGTGTGTGTGTGTGTGTCTGTGTGTGTGTGTGAATCTGGCTGCTTCTGCTGGGACAGTCTGCTTTAAACACCCATCCTAGGCGTACTGATGAAAATAGGACACAAATGGGGGTTTTTTTGCCCAAACCAATGGGACATCTAAGATGGGTGTTTAAAAATAGGACTGTCCCAGTGAAAATGGGACATATGTTCACCCTAAGAAAGGTGTCTTGTGCATTTCTCCTCAACATAGTGTAGTTTTACCTTCTGCTGACCTATAGTTAGGTTTTGAATTGGGCCAGCTGATTTCTAAGCAAGATGTTATTGACAAAATTGTAGGATATTTCCTACTAGACTAGTTTGTTTTTAGTGGGTGAGATTCAGTCTTTGGCACCAGGCCCAAGTACATTCAACTTAAAGGGCTTCCTCTATAGAGGAATAAACTGTAGAGGGGGTATTGTGTAGAGAGGTAAACTTCATCTCGGACAGACACGTGTCCCATTTACCTTTAACAAAAGTAGAAAACACAAAAACTTCACGAGAACCATCTGCTTGAAGAGAGGATATTCTCTATTCAGGGATGGATCCAGGAGGGTGAAGCAGTGCAGTATGTTGCTTCTAATACTACTGCTGCTATTCTCAACTGATCTGGGAATGGGGGGAGCCCCAAACTGCTGCTGTCCCACTCCAAACATAGGCTGCAGCTGCACAGGGTACTAGGTTCAGCAGGGGACAGCAGCAGAAAGCAAATTTCTTTTTCATGCATCTGCCCCTGTGCATCTGTACTGTGTTGTCCACTGGTCAGGGAGCAGGTGCTAAAAGACAGGAACCCCACCTGCTGCCACTGTCCCCAGCTGATGCAGGCGGCGGGGTGGGGGAGCCGCACAGCT
This sequence comes from Crocodylus siamensis, assembly GCF_052110815.1. NCBI lineage: Eukaryota > Metazoa > Chordata > Crocodylia > Crocodylidae > Crocodylus > Crocodylus siamensis. The sequence continues at coordinate 52,361,717 of NC_143396.1, read as the reverse complement.
GCTCCTGACCCACTCCAGCCATAGGCTTCGGGGAGCAGCTGCATGGAGAGCTGAACCAGCTGGGGCCAGCAGCCAGGATGTCCAAGTTCCTACTTGCAATGCCTTCTCCTGGCCAACAAAAGACACATGCAGGGAAGGGGTAGTCAGGGAACAGGCACTGGAAGGAGGAACCTGCATGTTGCTGCCACTGCCCCTAGTTCATTTCACCTCCCCATACAGCTGCACCTCACGGCTCCCAGCTAGATTGAGGCAGGAACAGCTATGGGGCTCCTCCCATGCCCAGGACTATCAGGGACAGCAGCAGAAGTGGTGGCAGGTGGATCTCCTTCCATGAGCTTGCGCCTTCCTCTATGTCCCCTGCCATCCCAGCAGCTGGGGCTCCAGACACATCTCACCTCCATCCACCCATGCTCTAGGCATGTTGTGCCACACCTCCTTTAGTAAATCCTGGATCCTCTGTTATACTGGACTGAATATATATTTTTTTATGTCAGCACAGAATGGCTGTAAGTGTTGTCATTATGTCTTGGCAGCATGTAATGCCTCTTTCAATCTCCTTGTGTTTTGGTGTAAATGACCCACCTAGTATGTGGCAAAGGAGAATCAACCCCAGCGTCCTTTTCTGAGAAGCTTTTCAGTTTTTCTCTGTATCCTGCTTCCAGTGTTTTTTCTAGTATATTGACTAAGAGAGGGGACAGGGGCAGGAGCCCTGGGTACTACTTTGAAGGGGGGAGCAAAAATAGCCACTGCCATGGTGTTGGCTAATCACATTGTCTTGATCAGCAGAGTCAGCCCACTGAGCCCCTTGCATTGTGCCTGCCTTGAGTTCAGAACTGCTCTGCTATTCCTCTAGATCTTCCTCTAAAATTCTCGTCTGGATTTCCCCATCTCAATGCTTTATCCATCTTCTCTTCCCACAATGCCTCTTATTTCTCAATCCTGGGTATATTTTATTTCAGGTGGAAATGCGTGTAAACCTCCTTCTCTACTTATCCAGCCACTTTTTAAAATAGAAGACCTGGTATTTTTCATAAGAGAAGAGTGTTATTATATAACTTCCTTGATAGATTCCTTACTGGTTGGATGCACCAACCCAGCCTAATTGCATCCAAAATTGTGCAAGGTACTTATGAAAAGGTTTCTTGAGCTTTTTAACCTTTTAGGAAAAGATTAATATCTAGTACCCATTTAATTAACGTATAATTCATTACCTCTTTCCCCTTGGGAAAGAGAGAAATAACAACATGGGAAAGATGTTAGTCTGTTATTTAAAGCACTACAGAAAGGTGCTCAGATGCTTTAGGAATGAGAGTGGTATCAACTTTAGAACAAAATATAATTTACCATAATAACAACAATTAAAGCCATTCCAAGCCATACATCAGGGATTATGAAAAATTAGTACCTAACCCTCTCCACACTCTCATATATTGCCCGCCCTCCATCTCCCAACTCTCTTTGATTCCCTTAAAGTTTGTGTTTATTGTACATATAAGCAGTAAAACCAAAGAAAACATTTTGCATTGTAAAATCATTTCTCAACCCAGCTGGGTGGTTTTTCAAGTTCCATTAACTCAGCAGGGAAGCTTAGGTTTAAACATTTCATCTCCATTTCATAACTTTGGTCTAGTGCTGTTATTTATTGATGTGCTGATATTTTACCTGCTAGCCTCTGCAAGAGGTTCTCAAAAGGCAATAGCATATGGTGCTTAATACTTCATGGTCAACAATATAAAATATGATTAAACACTATCAATTATATCAATAGACATGCATATTTAAAATTAATTTGACTGCACATTCTAATTAGGTACATCCAAAGTGTTTAAAATAGGGGAACGGAGCATTGAATTTCATATCCCTATAGAATGTAGTAATGGACCTTTAAATATATGCCCTGAAATGTCTTACCAAAACTAAGGATGTATTTGTCTGCCTGGCAATGTGATAACACAACATTCATTGCTTAGCATCACAGGCATATTTATTCCAGGTGTGCAAAATGGGCTGTATTCGATTCAGATTCAGCCCAAATCAGGGACAGTGATTTGATTTGTTGATTCGGATCACTGTTGCTGATTCAGTTTGGTCAAATCTGAATCTGAAGATTTGATGCTGATTCAGAGAATCAGATATTCGACCACAGACAACTTTAAATGCTTTTTCTACATACCTCAAGGTACCTGGCACAGCTTGTGAACACTGCAATGCTGGGGCAGATGGAGCATCCCACAGGAGTGCGCCCCCCCCCCCCCACATGTTCAGCAGTGAACCCAGAAGTGGACTAGAAGTACTTCTGGTACACTTCCAGGTCCGCTGCTGAGTGTGCAACCCCCCCCCCCCGCACCCTTCTGGCTCAGTGATCGGCCACAGGGGGACCCTGGGTGCCCCCTAAGGCCCAAGAGGAACCAGTCGCCAAGCTGGGGGAGTGTAGTGGACCTGGAAGAGGACCAGAACTGCTTCTGGTCCACTTCTGGGTCCACTGTCAAGCACACTGGGGAGCCCCCCCCCCCCCGTGGGATGTTCCATCTGCCCCACCATTACAGCATTCATGAGCCACATGGTACCTTGAGGTATGTAGAAAAAACATGTAAAGCTGTGTCTACGTCTGAATCATTAAATCTTTCCAAATCGCTCCAGACTGGTTCGGAGAGATTAAAGGGTCTCCTGATTTGATTCAGAATTGGAGATTCTGCTACTGAACTGGGCCAAATCTCCATCAAATTGAATCAGGGACTGAAGCTTCGCACAACCCTAATATTCATCATCACCAGAAAGCCATCCCTAGGCTTTCCAAGTCTAAAATTCCTGCTCTATTCAGATGCATCCTGGTTTTTGTTCCCTCAAAATCACATCTTTTAAAGAGATTCCTTCCAATAGTATAGTGTTTTCATAAGATGTTTATGTTACTGCACCCATATATACCACCATTTTTATTTTACTTGAGGGAAAAAAAATGTGATGAGGGAGCCAAATAGGAATTTTAGGGCGAGAAATGGTCCCTTGACACCTGAGTAACCTTAAAATATTGGGCATCATCCCAACCATTTTGCAGAGCCTTGAGAGCACTGAAGACTTGGCCTTCTTCTATTAAGTAATAAATATAAATATTCACTTGCCCATAAGCCCCACTGGGGATTCGTAGCGATGTAAGTTATAATTTAATGATGCTGCCTAATAGGAGACTGAGGGTTTGGATTTGGGAGATGGTTCTTCAGCCAGCAGTTAGGTGGTTAGGTAGTGGCTGTTAGTGAGTCAGATGGTGAGAGACCTACAAGGGGTGTGCAGAAGATACTGCTCTATGATTATAAGTTATCTTTTTTGTATAAATATAGAGTAATTGTTTTCTTCTCTTTCTTTATATGCCTGTGCTTACTGAACCCAGTTATCACTACAGGTTTGAGGCCCCATTGTTCTGGGAGCTGCTTTAACATGGAAAAAAGAGAATTCTTCCCTGAAGCATATATAGTTAAAAGAGTCTGCTGAAATGTGAAAGTCTCTTCACATGCAAAGGTCCACCAACAATCTTTTAGCATTGCTCTAGAGTACACAAAACTGCAGACTGAAATATAAAATGTATTTTAACAATCACATTTAAGTATTATCTAAAACATTTGCATTTATAGAATTGTGCTAATGTGTCATATATTATTGTCCTTGGATAGGTGCCCTCATGAAACCCGTTTCTGGTCCTCCAAGAGCATCCTTTCAAATGGCAGGCCCGTGCCTCTGTTTCTCTTTGGTATGGGCCTTGAAATCCAACTGCTCATCTAAGAAACCCTTTTGTCCCCTGCCACCCTGAGTTTTCACATGTGGCCTAGTAAATCCAAAGGGCTTAAACCCCAGGAGGTGTTATTTGTGGGACTCTGTGGCAGATAACAAGATGGAGTGAAGTAGAGACAGCATCTAAAAAATAAAGTAGGATGTATTTGCCCAGAAATCAATTTAAAATAATAGAGATCTCTTAGTGCATCTCACAAGTCCCTAGCTATACATAACTTTATCCTGGTGCTTTCATTTTCTTGAGAATTCAGGTACAGACAGCTTGTTGAAGATCCCACCTCTCACTCGGACAGAAAGAGCTGACAACTTCAGCTCTCCCTGTTTCCAGACAGATCATTTCATTTAGTAGTATAACTAGTAACACTCCAATGTGATCAGTGTTCTAAAGCCATCTTGCAAGTATTTTTACAATAGTTTGAATAGATTGGGGGGTTGGAGGGAGGGAAATCTCACTCCCACGATGATATACATGCTTGACTTGAATCATGTGAGCAGTCCTGTTGTTTAGTGGGTGTGAAGTTTCGTGCATCTCTACTTAATAGTCAATATAATATTAATAGATATATTTTACTGTCAATTTAGAGAAAAACTGTTGAGATGCCTGCACTGCCAAATCTTGGTGTGAATAAGATGGAAGAATTTTGCCAACTACCTTGTTAATTTTTCCTACAAAATGACAATGTGCAAAGAGTTAAGTTGGACCATTTCAAACTCTTGGCGTAATATATTGGAGCTTGATCCACTGAATAAATGCAGTGCCAAAATTAAATTCTCCCAGTAAGGTGAATATGTAATTTAATTCCATGGAATAAAAAGTTTTTTCTATAGTTAACAAAGCAATCATCTCATTATAAGTAGTACAGATTCTAAATGCAGCTGATAATTGATTCCAGCTATCTGGTTCAGGAAATTAAAAGGCTTTCCAGCTCTACAGCTTTTAACCTTTTCTAGCTATATAACTTTGTGATCTTAAAGTATAAGTTCAGTTTGACATAGGATGATATTACAATAAGTATCCTGGAGTTCTGTAGTTACTCTATATTTATACAAAAAAAAAACCCAGAAAGAAGTGTGTTTTGCACTTAAATGGAGACAGTTCTTTCAGTCTTTTGTATGCTTTTGCAGAAAACTATCAGTCAGATATACAAAGTAATGAAAGAAATATCTATCCTGGGTTACAGGCAATTAAAAAAAATTGCAGTCAAATGGACAGTTGTTGAAAACTACTGATATCAATTGATAGGCTAGACACCTGTAAGAGTAACTTAGGAAACATGTTAGACCAATAAAATGTTTCTCTTATTAATCCTCTGTTCTCAAAATTCAGAGAGCCAAATGGTGCATTGATCAAATCTATTGCTGTGTGAAGTCAATAGGAGTCTTTCTATCTCCCTCTTATGGGTCAGATTTGACCCATAAACCCCCTATGGATTTCACATACGTTGCACCTGTATAAATGATGATGGAATCTGGCTCATGAAAGCACCAGTTTTTGCCACCCTTACTTCTCCTGAGTAATACCTGATTCCAGAATGCCCCTAATTTATTTCAAATAACTTCTTGTGTATTCCTCAGCATGGAGAATTTCATTAGGACCCGATTCAAAGTCTAGAAAATCAGATATGGAAGAAGAAAATACTTGAAACTAAAGGAAGACTGCCATATTGACTTATATGCTATGCTTTTTCATCTCTTTCAAATGTACCTTACTCATAGGCAGCATAAGGAGACCTAGTATAAGTTCTTCAATTTAAATCTGAGGTTAACCCACTGATTCCAGTGGTTGTAATTCAGATTTACATCACTGTAACTGCAAACAAACTTGAACCTGCTTTCACATAGTCTAAAGTAATTGTAATATTATCCATGGAATTTAAAATAACCAGCTAGCAATGTTGCTATTAATATAGTTTTCTACAAAGAAATAGGTGCAACAGCACACCTATATCTTGAATTTATACAAGTGAATAACTGATCTAAAATTGACAGACAAGGTTATTTGAATAGATGTGATATATTTTATTAGATTAATTAAATAGTTGGAAAAATTATTCTTTGCAAGCTTTTGGGCACAAACACCCTTCTTCAGGCACAGGGAGAGTTTGCTGGTGTAATGTGTGCTCTCCTGGGTAGAATAGAAGCCATTATGCAAAATGCAGGTCTGTGAAAATGCAAATGTGTGGCAGTGAGGACCAGAGGGAATGGGGGACAATACGTGTGAGAGAGGTTGAGGGTAGAGGGGAATGGGGAATGATGAATTGGTGATAGATTGTAGCTGATAAAATGCAGATAGGATTATCAGATGATAGGCAAATTATAATGTGCCATAAATCCAATGTCTGTTTTTAGTCCAAAATTTTGGTATCCAGTAGATTTATGAAGTGAAGTTCATAGGCTTATCTGCAAAAGGTGTTTTACAAATTCCCTTGGAGGATTAGAAATGAAAGATCAGAGAGAGAGAGTGGTTGTCTTGTGAGAAGTGTGCACCCACAGGTAATTGGGTATTTTTGTCTTTGATAGATTTCCAGTGTGCTTTCATTCTGGTATGCAGTTGTTGTTTGACTTTTCCTACAAGTTTTCCATGAGGGCATTTAGTGCACTGGATGAGATTTATTACATTTCTGGAGGTGCAGGTATAAGATCCAGGAATGGTGATGGTTCTGTTGCGGGGTGTAGTTATTATGGGAGTGGTGATGATCTAAAATGTGCATCATAGTGTTTTCATCTACCCATTTCAGTGTCCCAATATATTACACAAGACTTTTTACAAAGAGAGTTGCCTTGTGCTTACAATCAAGCATTAGAAAGGATGCAATAAGTGGGACATTTTCAAAATGGAGCCCTACTAAGTCCCAAGTTGCACTCTTCAAAATTCAGATGGCATCCTTCCAAAAGACAGGATGCTTTTGTGTCAACAGAATGCTTAATTCCATAGATTTCATAGACATTAGGGCTGGAAGGGACCTTGGAAGATCATAGAGTCCAGTCCCCTGCCCCAAGAGCAGGAATTCAGTGGGGGTCATAGGATCTCAGCAAGAAAAACATCCAGATCCCAGCAAGAAAAACATACAGGTTTCTCTTGAAGCTGTTCAAAGTAGGTGCTTGAACCACCAACTTTGTTTCTTGGACAGTAAAGAAGTTCTTCCTCGTGTCCAGCTGAAATAGTAGTGCAAAAGTTTATAACTGTTCGACCTCGTCATCCCTTGGGGCGCTCTGGTGAACAAATGTTCCCCCAGATCCTGGTGGTCACCCCTGATAAACTTATAGGTGGCCATCAGATCACCCCTGAGCCTGCGCTTTTCCAGCATAAGAGTCCCATGGCTCTCAGCCTGTCATCGTAAGATCTGTTTTCCTGACCTCTGATCATGCGCGTGGCTCTCCTCTGGACACTCTCAAGCTTCTCCGCATCCTTCTTGAATTGTGGAGCCCAAAAAATGGACACAGTACACCAGCTGCAGTCTTACCAAGGCAGAGTACAATGGGAGAATGACATTCTGGGATCTGCTTGAGAAGCTTCTGTGGATGCAAGCCAGGGTTTTACTCGCTTTACTAGCTGCAGCATCACATTGAAGGCTTATGTTCATCTTGTGGTTAATCCTGATCCCCAAGTCCCTCTCGTCTGTAGTCCTAGTCAGCGAAGCACTGCCAAGCCTATAGACATGCTGCAGGTTTTTCCTCCCAAGGTAGACAACCTTGCATTTTTCGGTGTTAAACACCATCAGGTTCTTGTCCGCCCATTTGCTGAGTCTGTCAAGGTCTGCCTGGATCACCCTCCTGTCTTCAGGTGTGGATGCTTTACCCCAAAGTTTGGTATCACCAGCCCACTTGGCCAGTCTGCTTCTGACTCCAAGATCCTTTTCTGCCTCTGTACTGACAAGAAGGGAGTTCCCCAACCTGTAGGTATGGTGCCGGTTGTTCCTCCCAAGGTGCAACACTTTGCACTTGTCGGTGTTGAATCCCATCCTATTCTCATCTGCCCACCCTTGTAACCTGTCTAGGTCCTATTGTAGCCTGTTGCATCCTTCCAGTGTGCCCACGTCCCCCCACATCTTAGCGTCATCAGCAAATTTGAACAGGGTGCTTTTTACCCCCTCATCCAAGTCACTGATGAAGATGGTGAACAGCGCAGGCCCAAGGACCGAGCCCTGCAGAACCCCACTGCCCACATCCCTCCAGGCTAAAAATGACCCATCCACCACCACTCTCTGGGTGCGGCCCTCCAGCCAGTTGGCAACCCAATTGACTGTGTGGGTGTTGACACCACAGTCCCCCAGTTTCTTAACGAGAACAGGGTGAGAGACCGTGTTGAAAGCCTTCTGAAAGTCCAGGAAGTCTATGACCACTGCTACCCCTGCATCTAATGATTTGGTGATCTGATCATAGAAGGCCACCAGGTTGGTGTGACAGGATCTGTCACTGACGAACCCATGTTGGTTGCCCCTAAGCATGAAATCCCCTGCTGGCCCCTCCTGGATGTGTGCCAGAATAATTTTCTTGAACAGCTTGCCTAGGATTGAGGTAAGACTAACTGGCCTATAGTTTCCTGGGTCCTCCTTCTTAATCTTTTTGAAGATGGGAACCACATTGGCCCTCTTCCAGTCCCCTGGCACCACACCAGAGCACCACGAGTGCTCATATAGCCGTGCCAGGGGTCCTGCAATGACCTCAGCCAATTCCTTTAGTACTCTAGGGTGGAGATCGTCCGAACCGGCTGACTTGAATACGTCCAGTCCCTCCAGAAGCTCCCTAACTAGTTCCTCAGTAACCCTTGGCCTAGGTGTGCCTCCCCTGGGGCCTGAGGGGGGCCCAGCAAGGAGATGGCTGTTTCAGTCCCTGCTTAGGAAGATGGAGGCAAAGCAATCATTAAACATGTTGGCTTTGTCGTCTGGTGTGACGACCAAATTTCCTACTGTGTTCTGCAGGGTCCCCACATTACCCGGGACCTTCTTTTTACCCCCTATGTATTTAAAGAAGGACTTCTTATTGTCCTTAATCCGGGAAGCTAATCTCAGTTCCATCTCTGCCTTGGCCTTCCTGACTGCCCCCCCTACATCCCCAAGCAACTGCAGTATGTCATCTCTGGTGATGTCCCCCTTCCTTCCATTGGGTGTACGCCTCCCTTTTAGCAAGGAGACATTTCCGGATGCTTTTGGAGCCACAGAGGCTTGTGTGCTCTCCTGCTCCCTTTGATCCTTGTTGGGATTACCTTCCTTTGGGCTTGGAGGATCGTCTCCTTAAGGAGCGACCACTCTTCTTGGACACCTGGCTCCCCTCCCCTCTGAGACCTCAGTGCTTCCCTGACTATTCTCCTTAGCTCACTGAAGTTTGCCCTCCTGAAATCTAGAGCTGCTGCCTTGCTGCAGGCCTTTGCTACCTTGCGCTGGATGGTGAATTCCAGCAGGCGATGATCGCTGTCGCCCAGATGGTCGAGCACCTGCAGCCCTCTCACCAGGTCATCACCTGTGGCCAGCACCAGGTCCAACAAGGCGTCTCCCCTGGTGGGGCTGTGCACCTCCTGCGTTAGATAGAGGTCATGCATTCTGACTAAGAACTTACATGAGTGGTCAGACCTAGCTGACTGCTCTTCCCATCAGATGTCCGGGAAGTTCAGGTCCCCCATGACTACCACAGTCTCTGGACTGTGGCCTAGAGCTCCTCCAGCTGGCATGCCAGAGAACTCAAAAGGAAGCAGGCCTCACAAGGGCCCGGGCCTCACAAAGACCCATGCTCCCGGGCCCCAGAGCCTGAAAAAGTGACAGGCAGCCCCTGCAGCCAAGAGCCAGGGGCTCCATCTGCGTGAGTCCTAGAACTATGGGCTTCGTCTGGGTGGTGGTCTCTCAGGTGCCGGGGGGAGGGGTGCTGCAGACCCTGAGGGGACCCTTGGGATGTGGTGTGTGTCCATCTATCTCATGACATTGGTGGGCTGGCTACAGCTGGGACTGCTTACCCAAGGAGGTGCACAGGCAGGGCCTTGGGCCTTCCTGCTCACCCTCCTGCACAAACTCCTTGCTAACTCAGGCGCCGGGCAGACAAGCATGCCTGTTTGAGTAGCCTGTTCACACAGCTCCAGTTGCATGGCTCCCTGGGGGGCTGGGCAAAGTAGGGGCCGGGGCGGGGCAAGACCATCTCTGGTTCCTACTTAGCTGCCTCCTCCAGCTGGGCTAGGCTAGTCCCCTCCCCCATGGGCCCTGCTTACCTCCGGCTGCTGCTGGGAGTTGGAGGGGGGATCCACGGCAGTTGTGGGTCACTGGGGGGCTTCTGAGTGTGAGGTGCAACAGGCTTTCATCTCTGTGTCTTGCACCACTTCCTAAGCCTCTCTCTGTATAAGTTTAGTCTGAAAAGAATAAACAATAATTTAGCAGTACAAAACTACAGGGGAAGCTAAGATGATAGACACGTGGCAAGTTTTACACATTTTAAGTGATGGCCCTCTTCCCAAAAGGGGCCAGGGCCCTCAGGCCCCCACGTACTCAGCACCTCCGACATAAACTTGTTTTCTGGAACCAGTACCTTAGTGATAAAAGCGTATAAGATGAGCTTCCTCCTCTCGTTTAGCTCTTGTAAGAGTATGGACAAAAATCACACTTTTTGAGCTTCGAAGCCTATATATATATACACACACACACACTATAGTAAATGTGGCATTACCAATGAGACTATATGCAAACCTTTAGAACTATTCCCTTTAAGTGAAAGCTTACACTACATCTTTCCATAGGGCCTTGCAGAATTTATTCTCCAAGAAACATTACATTTGCTTGATGTTGAATACAACTGGTACCAGCTGCAACTTGTCTATTATCTAGTCTTAGAGTGCACAGGCACAACTTCAGGCAAGCCAAAGAAAACATCTTTCTACATCCTGTTGCATCTTTTTGTCACCTCCCAGCTAACTCTGAGAAACATAACTAAAATACCAGTACCATATCTTTTTAAGTAGAACCTCACATTGCATTCTATGAAAGGGCATCACAGAAGTGCTCCAAGGAGCACTGCATTTGCTTGACTCTCATCCAGTACCCTAGATAGGATCTGACTCATTATTAATATATGATGCATCTAATAGAAGCAATCTTGCAAAACAAAACTTGTGCTTGCATTTTTGTTTCTTTTAGAATCTCAAAGGAAATGCCATTATTATATTAAGTAAGAGCTTTTCTTTCTTAAATATATACACTGAGTGAAACTTTTAGAAGTGCCTAAGTAACTAGGTAGTATGAGATTCATCGACATACCACGGAACTTTGTGCTTCAGAAAATCCCACCTCAAACAAACATAGCTCAGTGTCAGTATTGCTTTAGAAATGATTTTGAAATTTAATTTTAAAATCCTAATAGCATTTATTTTAGTAAGACTGTTTACATTTATTACAGAAAATGGCCAGAAACTTCCAAGTAAGGGGCTAGGTTCTCATTATACTAGTACCTCTTTATGTCACTCTGGCAGTATTAAACAGTACAGATCATTAATGAAAGATGTAATTTAACAGATCAGCATAGATAAGAATAAATGAGATCAGTCCTGAAAAATTCAGTGGATGATTTGGCTACAAAATGGCAGGATCTATACCTCTACCTCTCAACATCACTTATTGGATAACACAACTGCTTTTCTGTTTACATTTCTGGTGCTTTAAACTTTGAGGAAACATTGAACACAAGCAGTGGAATAAAGAAAATAGGCTTGCAGCAAACCTTGGAAGCCTAAGCAGCACTTCATGGAGTCTAATTAAATGTAAGAGTAATTCATTAACCTTAGGAGCCTGTATAAAGCACAATAATATCTTAGAATTTCATTAGCTGAGCAAAAAGCTAATTAAGTATTAGCATTATCTGTACAGTTAAAAATTACTGTGGCTTCCATTATTTAAAAAGTCTAAATCTTCACACTTTATTACATTCTAATCGTCTGTCCCACCTATTCTTATATTTATCTGAACTAGATTCTAAGCTGTGACTGTCTTTCTGTATATGTTTTCTAAAATACATACTTTCATCCATCTTTAAAGAACAATGGTTTGAAATCAATGTTAATAAATAATGAATGAAAGTATTTGGAACACTGTTTAAAATTCAATTATTATTGAGTTTTTTTCTGCTACTGTAGGTAAAGAGGCCTCCATTAGGGTCCAATATTCAGCAACTGCATCTGCAAATTTTGCAGTTTATTTCATTTTTAACCCTTCTGTCTAAGCTTTTAAAATTATATCACATCTACAGAATGTATATATCTAACTATATGATTTTCAGGCATTCATGTACTGGAAGGTCGAAATTACTATGGCTATGTGAAGCTTCAGTCACCGATTTGATTTGGCAGAGATTCAGCCTGATTCGGAAGCTGAATCTCCAAATCAAATTAGGAGACCCTTTAATCTCTCCAAATTGAATTGGAACTCTCTGAATAGATTAGGAGAGATTCCAAAAGATTCAATGATTTGGACATAGATGCAGCTTTAAATGTTTTTTCTACATACCTCAAGATACCAGGCGGCTCATGAATGCTGAGATGGTGGGGCAGATGGAGCGTTCCACACTCCATCTGCCCCACCATCGTGGCATTCATGAGCTGCACTTGGTACCTTGAGGTATGTAGAAAAAACACTTAAAGCTGTGTCTATGGCTGAATCACCGATTCTCCAAATCAGCATTGAATCTTCAGATTTGGATTTGGCTGAATTGAGTCAGAGCAGTAATCCAAAAAAACTGAATCGAATAACTGTCCCTGATTTGGGCTGAATCTTAATTGAATATGGCCCATTTCGCACATCCCTATAAATTAAATCAGCTGTAACTGAAAATGACTATGACTGCAACATCGTACCTACTGCAGTATTTTCTGCTCATAAAACTGAGAGATTGGAATAAGAAGAAATGTCTAAAAATCAGGCCTAAACTTCCACATACAATATTGTAAACTGGTAATTACAGGATGAAAAGGTAATATAAGAGAAAGAAATAGGTCTTTATAATTTGTCTTGGTTCATGTATATAATATTTATATATACATATATATCAGTTTGTGTATATGTGTGTGTGTGTGTGTGAATACAAATATTTATATGTGCATGTGTACACCCACATACATGTGTGTTTATATACACATATATCATTAAAGCAATAATATAAAATAGTAGAAGATGGTGAGTGAAGGAAAAAAAAACTCCCATGAAGATGAGTTTTTTTGAAGCTACAGCTGGTATCTCACTTGGTTATTGGTGCTCCTTCTTTCACATGGAAGAGCTTTCATGGTAAAGGCACCAATATTTAATTATAAGATAAAGTGTTATGTACAAGGCAAACTTTTCAAAAGTTAGAACCTAAATTGTATCTTCAAAATTTGTATGTCCAGGTGTGTCTGAGCAGGCAAAAACATGTATGTGTATAAATGATAAGTATTTATAGTAAAAGCTGTGTTAACTGGCATGAGTGGGGTAAGGGAGGTGCTGGGTATCTAAAAATTCTGATTATCTGAGGCAGGGATTTTCAACCTTTTTGAAAATGCCTGCAGAGCCAGGGTGGGGGGGGCGGGAAGGACAGTGGCTGCAACTGCACGCAGAGCAGTGACAGCATGGGGTGGTGGGTGGCAGCAATGGCCACTACATGCAAGTTTCCCCCCTCTGCTCCCCCAGAGTCCAGTCAGAAATTCCAGTTAATAGAGTATTCTGGATAGTAGAATTCCAGTTAACACAGTCTTTACTGTATTTGCTTTTGCAGTTATATTTGCCTTTAAAATAGTTGTTTTTAACTAATGACTTGTGATGATGTTGTTGCTGACTTTTAAAAAAATACTTTTAGTATTTTTGCATATTGCTTCAGGTTTGCTCACCAACTGTTCTTCCTGCCTCTTCAGTTTAGTTGCCTTTCTTGTAGCAGGTTACAGGCAGAAAGAACATGTTTCCATTGATTTTACTGTTCCATATTTCTAGATTACTAGTAAATTGCCCATCAAGAATGACGGGGGTGGAGGGGGGCGGACACGGACAGAGCCCCATGTCTGCCCTCCCCCTTGTTCAGGCCCATTTGCCCCCTGCCATTTGGGATTTGACCCCACTCCCCCCGTCCTCGGCTGCATTGGGCCTGGGCCCACTCCTCCCTTCCCCAATCCCCAGGCACATCAGGCCTGGGCCTGCTCCAGTCTTCCCCTCCTGGGTCAGGCCTGGGCCTGATGCAGCAGTGTGGGCAGGGGAGGAGGTGGTAGCACTACGGTGGTGGGGAAGGCCTGACATGGTGGGGGGGGGCAGGCCTGCTCCTCTCTCCCTTCCTCACCCGGTCAGGCCCAGGCCTAATGTGGCGGTGGGGGAGAGGGGGAGGGAGGAGTGGCCCCACTCCTCCATCCTGCCATGTTAGGCCAAAGCCAACTCCTCCCCTTCCCCCCACTGCATCGGGCCAGGCCTGCTCCTCTCTCCCCCACTCCCAGCTGCATTAGGCCCAGGGCCCATTCCCCCCTCCCCTCCCCAGTGCTTGGGGTCCAGGGCCACTCCAGCTGCCACCGCCTACAGCTCCAAGAAGCAGGGGGTGGTGAGACCAGCACTGCTAGCCTTGCCCCCCCTGCCCCCCGTGCTGCTGCTGCTGCCTCCAGGGAGCAGGTCTGGGGAGGCAGGGTGAGGCCAGCCTGTTCTGACCCCAGTGCGATGGGGGCACTCTGCCGCCGCCTCATGTCCAGAACTCTTTTAGAGCACTCTGATTGGTTCTTTCAGACAACCAATCAGAGTGAAAAATAATGCATTACAGACAGACAGACTAAGGCTTTTATAATATTAGAATTATTTTGAAGAGAGCTGAATAATTTTTGCAGTTCTTCACCATAAGAAATAATCCAAATAATTTTTGGAAGTCCAGAATTTTTTCCACTAATAAAGATAAGAGATTGTGAAGTTCCCCAAATATTTGGAAGGGAACCCAACAGTCACCTCAAGCCCTTAATAAAATTGGGAAATCATGGTATGGACTGATGGAACTGACTGTATTAACTGACAGCAACCAGTCTGCTTGCTGGCTTCAGTGTCATTAACTGGAATTATTGCATGTGATTAACTCAGTGTATTCAGAGTGCAAACTATATATATGAATTAACAAATATGTTTAGTTTGTACTTGTATTGTTATGACTTGTTATGAATATATTTTTACTTTGTAGCAATAATATAAATGATTATACCCTGGGCAGTGTGTTTGCATAATCCAGTTTTTGGAGAATACGTATGTCTCGAGGGATGAACTGTGCATGCATATCTACCATGCCCTTCTGTAAATTGTGCATGTATGTCTAATACACAGAGGCAGTTTTGTCTAGAAGAATAATGGAGATAGAGGCTAGTTTTATGGGAGCTAGTTCTCAGTCTGTCACTCATTGGGCTACTCGCTGAATTTCTCTGGTCCTTATGCTTTTCTTCATTCCATGCTATATGAACAAGAGCAAAGGAACACAAATCCGGCTTATAAAGCTGCCATTACCATAGTACCATAGTATCTGAATGACTCTCAATCTTTAATGAATTTATCTGTGCAATTTCCCTCTGAGGAAGGGAACTCCTTTCCTCATTTTATAGATAATGATCTTAGGCAAACCTCTTGCATGACTTCAGACAAGTCAGTAGCAGAATGGGGAATCAAGATCTGAGATGCTGACTAGCAAGTGTCTCAAATTTCAGTTTAGCACCCTAATCTCTGGGTCCTCTTTTTTCAAATGTATGGACAAATGAAAGCTACAGCCGTAGCAATAGGAACACTACATTATATTGCTCAAGCCATAATCCCCAGAAATGTTACCATATAGTTGAAAGTTTTGCATATGGAAGGCTTGTGGGGTATGGTAAGTCAGGGTACAAAAAAGTAAAAAGAAAGCACAAATGGAAGGAAAGGAAAAAACAAATGAAGAGTTTAAATTCTGGAGAGCACATTTTCTTCAGTCAAACAACGGGGTATCAAAAACATTTACCTTCAAGTGCTATGTGCTTCCTTTCCAAGTAGGAAGCCTGCTATTACAGGGCCAAATCCACAAAGGGTTTTATACAATATACACACTGCAAACTGTGGTCTCATATATGCTGCCTTAAAAATTTTATGGCGGTACAAAGGTGGCAAGTGGTGATGTCTATTTCTGCCCATACAGACATTAAAGCTAATTTAAAGGAAAAATTCTCAGTATCAGAAGTAATCCAGTCACAGCGGAACAGACCTCACTATGGCAGAATTGACCTTGATTTTTTTTTTTAAGTTCTTGTGTATGGAGGTCTCTTTGGATAAAGAATACAGTAGTCACCACACAAAGTACAATAAGCAAATTTCTAGTTGGACAAATACAATTAACCTGTCTCAACAATCAGAATGTTGTGCTGTTTACCCGTTAGATGAAACCTCTTTCTTTTGCAGGATAATTTCTTGCTATTGTGTTCCCTTTATATTTGTGCAAATCTCCAACTGGAAATTATGTGCAGAACATGTAGAGTAGTTATATACCACTTCTAGGTACAGGTCTTCTGTGCAAAGAAATTAGCCTGAACTCTGACTACTGCAGTTGGATTTTTTTCACTACCTGAACTATCTCATTTAAAACTAGCTCAGATATCTCTACACTGCACTGTAGGCACCTAACTGCTCTCAGGCACCCATCTCCACTGTAGGTGCCAAAGTCTGTAATAAGGTATCACTGCAATCCTATCAACCCTACTCCAGCTCTGCCTAACCTTACATGTGCCTAAAATCTCCATAGCCTCTACATTTCTGTCATGGGCATGAGCAGAGCTCTCAGGGTCCTGATGACATAAATTTCCAGTAAGATTAATAAATCCTAAGAGTGATTCCTGAGTTGAAGAGGCACTATTTTCCAGCCAAGAGAGTTTGTATACATGGTAGAATGCTAATTTAGACCTGCTAAGAATGAATTCTCAGGTGTTTCTGCATGACAAAAAAGAAGAGGAAGAGTGAGATGTGTCCTGTCTATATCTGCCACAAAGGAAATCATTATTGATTCATTAACCCCCATTCTGAGGTAGTCACTATTCACTGGGAGTATAAAATGTGACTTCTGTTGGATTTCTTCATCCCCTTGCACCAATATATTTCTGTTTATATTTATTTGAAGTCAGTTATTTCCCAACTCATCGAAGTTGTTCTATGTGGCAAGTGATGGACATTCTTCATGTAAGCTGTAGGTTTCCAAAAGCATAGTGTACTTCACTGGAATATATTTTCTCATCTTCTGACTTTCTCTCATCCATTCCCCTCACATCTCTATCCTCCATTCCCCTCACATCTCTATCCCCCTGCTTAGCAGAGGCATAACTGTCTAGCACTGTGCTCTCCCCACCCTCTGCACCTTTCCTGCTCTACAGCCGGCAGCAGAGAGGGCAGAGCAACAGTGGCTGTGGCACAGAAGCTGCAGATGGAGGTTTGCTGCTCCTGTGTGAAATGCCACCTTCCCTCCCAGCATGTGTGTCAAGTGGCCAAAATAACACCAAGTTTTGGCAGCAAAACGGAGGTGATATCTCCCCCCACAGCAGCAAACATTCAGCCACTGATCCTCAACCACATGCCATTACCACTCTTCTGCCTTCCCACTGCTAGAGCCAAAGCTACAGCCAGAACCAGTTCAGGGCCGGTGCAAGGTGTAAGGGAGACTGGAGGCATTGGGGGACAGGAGAGTTAAGTGCCCCCATCTTCATTCCAGCACCTCCCACTCTTAGGCAGTGCTGAGTGCTTGTGGCCCACCTACCCACCCATCATTACACTACCACTGCTTAGGCCTGATCCATATTCCACCAGTCAATAGGAACCTTTCCACTGGCTTCACTAGAGGTTGGGCTGGAGGTTGGATTCAGCTTTCAGTATCTAGCTCTCCTTGCTTTATCATCCTTCCCTATTTGAATCATATACTTGTTGAATAGTACTTTCAGTGAAGAAATTATCTGAAGCCCACTATTTTTGCTATTATTTGGTGCCTATTGACTTGTCCTATGTGTAAAGTATTCTGAATTGTCATTAGTTACAGAACAATGATTTTAGCTTAATTTCCTCTCAGTTATTAAGTTTCACTCACAGCTGTGAATGAATATATTTTATAAACATGATTCTTCTCATACATTCATAAGAGTGACTACCAGATGCTCTCTGTCCATTGTTTACCTATTAACAGTGGTAAAATTAGTCAATTAAGGTAAATTTTTACCCTATAAGTAGATCACAAAAGTAGTTTAGAGAGCTGTGTGTAGCACAAATCTGTGTGATTAAAAGCTTAAGTATGACTAATGCTCCTATATCCTGTTTAATTGCTTTATTAGGGAGAGGGGTTATCTAAAGGAAATGTATACTTAGTATAACATTTTAATATACTTATGCAAATGATGAGAAAGTCAACTTTAAAAAATATGAACAACCTAAACTGAGGTATATGGCCAACTTCATTGCTGTTACTAGGTGGACCAAATTTAGTTTGGATTCCGGAAGATGATTGCAGATTACTTGTATGCATGATTTCTGAAAGTGGTCACATTTCAAATGTGTTTTAAGGCTGCTTTCAGACACAGCTGTTATTTTTAAACAAAATTCTTACCTGATTATTTTTATGACGTTCAAAAAATTTAAAATAGTGCTAATATTATGGCTTTCTGTAATGTTCCCTGAGGAATCCTATAGGATCATGCCAGGTTCTTTGAAGGGATTTCTTAGTATTCTGGAACAATTCAGAGCTACTGTACTTTGCAAAGTTCACAGAATGAATCCCTGTCATTTGTGGGCCTGAGTCATCATGGTGTTACTTTGATGCAACTTCTTTGAAATCAAAAGGGACAGGCTGACATAAAACTGAAGACTTTTAATCAAGATTCTGCCAAAAATATTAAACTAAGCAATCTAGTACATAAACCAAGTCTTCCTGCTCCAGTGATCTGGGTTACTCCATATGGTCTAATTAACCGTACCTTGTCTAGACTGCTACTTGTACCTGGGCTTGTTCTTTTAGAGCTATCTCTATGCTACACTGAAAATTGTAATGTAGACATTTCCAATAATAGGACTGCTTTGTTCATTCATGAGATGGAATGTCCTTCCCATTACTGAGATAACTATTTATGCCTTAGAGACCTTTCCATTTGGGTTGCTCATTTTACAATGCATGGAGGTTGCTAGTTTGAATGACTGTCAGATGTATTTAGCATCATCTCTGTCCATATTCTGGAATGTGTTTTCCCCTGATTTTCTCCTTTCTCTTGCTACATGCACAAATGAGATGTGACACGAGTTGCAAGAGAGAATCCAGATAAGAGCACACCAAGTTTACATAATTTGGCCCTTAGGCTATTGCTATTTTTCCACTTTATAAGTCAAATATGTGTGGTCTGTGAACATCTCTGTACATCCATGGCAAACTGAGAATTAAATGGTAGAGACACAAACAAAACAAAACATACCTAAGTTGACAGTATAACAAAATAGTACATAGAATGGACCTAAAGTAAATGTCTCCATTGTATAAAATGGATAGACAGCTTTAAAGATAAAACATACATCTTGAAGAGCATCAATAATGGAGTCACATATCAATGACAGCCAATAATGAACAGTACCTTAGACTTTTAAGTAAAAGGGTAACAAGTAATTCAATTTTGAGGACAAATCCTACAATCCCTCTTTCTATTTTTATTACTATCTGCAATGACTACTGACATCACAGAAGAAATTAACCCAGTTCACCATTTTTAGCTGTTAATCACACTTAGTAAGAACCATTAAACTTAGACTGATGTGATTGTATTTAAAAAAAAAAGTGACAGTCAAGATAACTTCGTTTGTCCTCTGCTTTTTTCAGCAGACTTTTTATAGATCTATCCTTTCCACTCTGTTTTATTTATTGCATCCATTTGGAAGCATATAATGACAATGGTTTGAATTATTTTGGATCAGTATAGCAGGAAGACATTTTAGTAATTAAAAATTGCTAGGTCTCATTCTTATTCTTCATTGATTTTGCTGGAATTTCTTCTCATAACACCACTTTGCAGGTGATCCTCGCCATTCATGGGGGATATGTTCTCATATCCCCTGCATATGGTGAAATCCATGAATAAGGCACTCTGTTCATGAATGCAACAGCTGTGGGGCGGGGACAGGCATGGCTCCAGTGGTGATGGTGGGAGCCTGGTGTCAGCAAGCACAGAGCTCCCGAGGAGCTCCTGTAACTGTATAAAGTATATGCGAATATTTGAAACTGTGAATGCTGAACGCATGAATAGTGAGGGTTTCCTATACTATGAATTGTTTTAATTCCAGGATCTTCCATTGATTTCAGTGTACTTTATCCTAATTATCAGAAGTATGAGAAAAGAATTAGGCCACTTAGAAAATCTCAGATCGAGGGTTGATTCCTGTTTATAAGATGCTTTAGGAAGTTGGGTAAAATTCAAGACTTAGTTATTTAAAAAAAAAGAAGAAAAAAACAGAAAAAATCCTTAGCAATTATTAATATAAAACAATCCAGATGACCGTCATAGCTGTCATATCCACAATAATGGCATAATAGCTATTAACATAAGATGACTCAAAATAAGGTAAAAGAACATATATTTTAAGGTAATTTATTTAGTCTTAAGCAAAATGAATTGTTACTTTAGTCGTCACAAAATGCAATAGCTTAAAGTGATGGCTTGATCTACAAGGGGACTTAAGTAAAATTAAGGCAGTTGACTCCAAAATATTAACCTCAAATTTCCTCACTAAATCATTAGGCTCTTAGGCTTTTGCCATTAAAGTTTTCTAAAGTTACCCAAAGTGTTCTATGTCTGAATATGCACAGAATTGCCTTAATGTTGATAGTGCTGAGCAACTCAGCACCTGTTTCATTGTTAACCCCCATTGGGCACATCTACATGTGCATTTAAACATTACGAAATTTAATGTGCATTAAGCTAATGCACATTAAGTGATTTTTGGCAGTTATCTACACATGCAGAGACTTGGCACTAAATTTAGCACACTTGGCACTAAAGTTAGTGTCAAGCCAAATCACTGCAGCCCTGCCATGTGCACCTAGTGGCTGGGCAGACCTGGCACTAAAATTCATGCCAGGTCATGTCTACATTTGTGTTGATACATTTTAACTAATCATGCCTAAATTTGATACATGCCTAAATTTGATACCTGCATCTGCAGGTATCAAATTTAGGTATGAATAGCCTAATTTCACTATCTTTAATGTGCATTAAGGGTGCACACATGTAGATATGCACCTGTATTGCACATTAAATTAGGTTAATGTGCATTAATATGCCTCATGTAGATATGCCCATCAGATTTAAAAAACTATAGATTCTCTCCTCTACCTATCCTAAGGAGTGTGACCCTGTAGGTATGTGCTGAGCACTCCCAGAGCTCATAGAATTGAGACCTAAACAAAACACAGCAACCACCTCTTTCATTCACAATTGTAGAAGGAAATGCATTCCTTTTATACAAGACCTCAGTGACTATTAGACCACATACCCAAATTGTGGCAGTGTGAAGTTCAATGCCCTCTGATGGTGATCCAAACCCTAAAACAGTGCCTTAATGCCAAGTAAAGTAAGGGACTTGAGAGTTCCAGCAAAAGGGGTTACATCCCCTTTAAAGGATGAGAGATCAGTCTACTTCTGCTTTAGAATTATAGGTGATAACTTTAAGGAAGACAGATTGGTTAGACCCTGAATAGGAAAGAAGATAGAACTTAAAGAAGCTAGTGCTGGACCAATAGGAAACCTGCCCTGGGCTGAAGCAGGAGAACGAGGAGGCTGTGGAGCTGGTCATGGTACAGATAAGACTGTAGAAAGCTTAAGTTGTTGAGAAATACGAAGAAGGCCTTGAAGGTCAGAAGAAGTCAAGTATGAGCAAAGTTCCCCGTACTTGTTTCCTTTCCTGAAAGGTAGGACAATATGGATGATGAGTGAAATAGGTATTTGAGGCACTGTAGATTGTTGCAGAGTACAGCTAAGAACACCAGGATACTGTATTTGCAGAGTACTACATAAAATATTAACTACAGAAGGAACCTTTTGCAATCTTAAGATTTCAGGGGCAGCTGTCAGATATCAGTCACAAAGAAAAGATGGGTTTATTGAAAGATCTGCTGAGGATGAGTGGAATAATAATAGCGGAGACAGCACTGCTTGGAATAAGGAGCTGATTAAAGGCCCAGAGATTGTATGTGGTTAAAAGTATCTACATCATATCCTCATATAGCACCCTCATAGACATGGCATTACATTGGGAGCTTATGGTCAATTTCTGGACCACTATAACCCCAAATCCTCCTTAGAATAATTTATTTCTAGGATACAATCCCCCATTTCATAGACATTACCAGCAATCTTTGTTTTAAATGTATAACTTTTGCATTTGCATCATGTTTTGTTCAGATACACTTAAATTATCTTAAATTATTGTATAAAAATGCATTCCATTTGAATGCTTCCAGTTTACCAAGCAATTCTGATCGCTCTCTATGACTACATCCTATATGCCATCACTTGCTTACAGTGCCCCTCTATTTACATTGGGCAGATGAGGAGATCCCTATGTTGAATGAATGAATGAATGAGCTCTGATCTGATATTGGTTCCAGAAAAACACATAAGGCTGCGGCAGAATACTTTAATCTCTCTAGATGTTCCATTGTTGACCTCAGGGTAGCTGCTCCTAGGCAACAGAATTTAAAAAAATTAAACTTGAGCAGGAAGTCACCCAAAGACTGGATTGTGTTAAGTATGGTCTAAACAGGGACTATGGATTATTCTCCCATTTCCTAGATTAACTTTTGTGTGATCCCTTTGCCCCTATGGCTGTGTCTAAGCAAATGTGGGTATGTGATATGTGATGCTGCAGACAAGTCTGCAGCACCACATACCAGTCTGCAGCACCACATACCACACATTCAGCTGTTCTCAATGCTGCAAGGTAGCAGCAAGGGAGGGAAGGAGCTTGACCCCAGGAGATGCCAGGCTCAAAACAACCTGTGCAAAAAAAAAAGTGGACGGGTGCATGTGGGGGCAGCGTTCACTGTTCAAAACTGGAGCCTGGCCAGCCAGAGCCATGATCTGGCTGTCAGCCAGGCTCCGAGAGGCAGGATCACTGCTGCTGCAGCCCTAGAAGGCCCTCAGGACTCTAAATAAAGCTGCTGGGGCCAGCCCAGTGCTGTCCCCAGCCTCTCCTACCCAACCCAGGGTAACCTGCCATGTGACAGAGGGCGTGTGGCACAGGCATTCCCTGGGGACAAGTAGTGCTGGTACAAGATGTGCTGCTTTTCCTGCCTCCCTCACTCCATCCCCACCCTGCTTCAGGAGATAGGCAGTGCATTTATTGTTTCCATCTCTCTGCTGCTTTCTCCCTACCTCCACCTTTCTAGGAGACAGCTGTTTTCCAGGTCTTTGCCAGCTTGTTTAACACAGCCAGTTCCCTGCACTTTTTCATGGAGAACTGGATATTTCACAGGAGACCACCAATTACACGATTTCTGTGAAATCATGAAGTCATGTAGTTGGTGATTTTGGAGGGTAGGTCTAGGATTCTGAGAGACCTCAGATTGGAGGATTAGATTAAAAGATATCTCATGAAGTTCAGTAAGGGGAAGTGCAAGGTCCTGCACTTACGATGCAACAATCCCATGCACTGGTACAGGCTGGGGCAGGCATGGCTGGTGAACTCAGACTGGTGGGCCGATGGAGCATCCCATGGGAGCGGCAGGAGCGGTTGCATCTGGCTGCCGGCAGTGGGGGTTGCAACTGGCCAGGAACAGGGGGGTTGCAGCCTCCTCACTACCAGCCAGAGTGCCTGGCCGGCTACAACTCCCCTCACTCCCGTGGGACGCTCCACTGTCCCATCAGTCTGAGTTTACCAGTCATGCCTGGCCTGGGGATTGACTGGCTGAGAAGCATCTCTTTAGAAAAGAACCCGACGTTACAGCAAACAATAAACTGAATACAAGCCAACAATGTGTCCTTGTTCCACAGAAGGCTAATGGCATACTGGGCTGCATTAGTAGGAACATTGCTAGCACATCAAGGGAAGTGATTCTTCCCCTCTATTCAGAACTAGTGAAGTCACATCTGGAGTACTGTGTTCAGTTTGGGGGATTTAATAACAGCTTTCAACTACCTGAAGGGTTGTTGCATAGAAGATGGAGCTAAACTGTTCTCAGTGGTGGCAGATGACAGAACAAGGAACAATGGTCTTAAGTTGCAGCAAAGGAAGTTTAAGTTAGATATTAAGAAAAAGTCTCTCACTAGGAGGGTAGTAAAACCCTGGAACAGGTTACTCAGAGAGGTTCTGAAATCTCCTTCCTTGGAAGGTTTTAAGATTGTGCTAGACAAAGCCTTGGCTGAGATTGGAATAGTTGGAATAGTCCTGCTTTAAGTAGGGGGGTTGAACTAGATGACTTACTGAGGTCTCTTTCAACCCTAATTTTCTATGATTCTATTATATGGTTACTCACACAGATACACACACACACACACACACGCACACACACACACACTATATCTATATCTATAGATATCTAGATATAGATTTCTAGATATCTATTTTAGGTACAATACTTTTTTGTTAGCAAATTATCATTTATAAATTTTAGAATAACCACTAATCTTTTAATATTGTCTGGATGAAATCTCCACCTTATGTGTCACAAATTAAAGAGCCCTATAATAATTTTTCTTTCCACAAATTACAGCTGTTTCGGGAGTACTGTGTCTTGATTTCTTACTAACTTTCAAATCAAACATCACTAATTCCCTCATTCTGAATTTTATTTAGTATGTTGATGCATATACATGCAGGATTCTACAGTTCTGAATCACCAATAACTCTAGACAAGTAATGGTGTCTCTAGTATAGTTAGGGAGTGGTGCTTCTATGTTTTACTCTTTCTAACCTTTCAAAACAAGTTCAGATGAACAATCCTATCATGCAAATCATGTGGTTAGTTCAATAATGCAATAATGTTAAATTACCACTCATCAATAAGGATTTCCAATTCCTCTTTTTGTTTCCCAGATTCCCGGCTTTGGTTTTTAAGTTAGTTGAAAAATGTGAATGAGAGATAGGGATTAAAAACCCTACAAAATAAGAAAGACTGTGTATAGAAAAAACTTAGAAGTGGATTGGTGTGCCCACTTTATCAAACTTAATCATCTCCACATCATTTCCACTTCTCAGCATAGAACCAAAAAGAACTCAAAACACACCTTAGAGGTTCCAGATAAATGGGTATGAGGAAAAAAGAAGACACAAGGAGGAGGTGAACTGCATAAATTCAGCCTTATGCAGAGGGAATAGTTATGACTGAAGTACAGATACTTCATAATCTCTCAGTATCCTCTCAGTATGAAGGGATTATTTTATATTGCTTAAATTTCTAGCTGCAGAATTTCATTGCAGATGAAAGATTTTTAATACATACATACATTCCTGTGAAATTCCGTCTGAGTTTAACACACATTTAAGGCAATAGGGCTTTAATTAATGGCATGGTTTCACATGCATGGTTTCACATGCATTTTATTGAGTTATAGGGGGTGTTGCATTACAAAATTAACCATATAGAAAAATAAATTAGTCAGTCTTCTCCATGTTTCAGGTCACATTTTAGGGATAGCCCTGCTACAAGATCCTTAGCCATTTTCTTGCTTTATGTAGTGCCTTCATGGTACATTTTTCTTTACCTGGACATTTTCCTGTATCATGTTGAATGATCCAGTGTACTGATTTTGCTCTTGAACATGACTCAAAGGGAACAGACAGTTTAATACTCCAAAAGGACCTGATCAAATGAACAAAGTAGAATAAATAATAATCTTACAAATTCATACTCATGACTGGGAAGCAGCTATTACATAGATATAAAATGAGGCTATCAAGAACTCTGCTTCTCAAAACAGCCTTTTACAAATATTTTAGTAATACATAGCATATTACCCTGAATATAAGATGACCACCTACTAGTAATTTAATTCTACATATGAAAAATGTTTGAATTAGTTATAATTTTCTCTGTATAGAATCTAATTATATTAGGTTTGTCTTTGAATTCTCACTACATCATGCCCCCTCACCACCAGTAGAGCAGGGAAACCAGTGGGGTGGGGGTGAGGGGGGCAGCAAGCAGGCTGACCCCTGCTGCTTGCCCCCTGCCACTTGTCTCCCCCAACATTAGTCTGCCCCCAGCTCTCCTTCCACCATCTCTGTGTGCCCCAGCACCTGTCCCTCTGGTGTCTGCTTCCCCACTAATTGCCTGCCTTCCCCCCACCCCCCATGTCTGTACTTTCTGGCTCTTGCCCCTTCATGCATGTCCCCTCTATCTGGTACCCCTCTGCTGCCTGTCTCTCATCTGGTCCACCACTACTGCTGCTCATCCTCCAGCTCCAGCTTTGACTCCAGCTGCAGTCCCACCCTAGGCTGGGACACAGAGCATGTGGTTGCTCCGACTCATTAGCAGCTGGCTGGGCCGAGGCTTGAGCAACCATGTGCTCCATGCCCCAGGCTGGATCCGAGGCACAGCTGGACACTATGTGGGGGTGGGAAGGTGGGGGGACAGAGGCTGTGTGGAGAGAGAAGAGGCAGTGGACTAGCATACAGCGGCTGTTAGTCTGACCCTGGGTTGAGGTGGGGGTTGGAACCCTAGCACCCACCACAACTGTGTTTTCAAATTCAAGAGAGGACGTTCCCCACCCCCATTTTAAATGGGGGGTGACTTATCTTGGACTCTGTTAAATATGGTACATTAATAGGAAATTTCTGTACTTCAATAGAATTAAAAAAATAAAATGAAATTAAAACATTGGTCTGTTTTACTTGCAAAAGATTGTATTTATACTTGCAAAGGATTTTTGCTTTACTGTAAAAAAAGCATAGGGTGTGCTCTGTTTCTCATAGGGTAGTGGACAAAAACAAAGCACTGAAAGAGCTGACAGGTGGCTGCAAGCCCAATCAGGCACAATTACTTGATTGGGAGCAAGGCCCAGCTGTTCTGTTTAAGAACAGGGCCCTGAACGGTGAAGCCAGCAGTTGCTACAAGCAGCCAGAGAGAACACCGCTTAGCTGAAGCTGCTGCTTATAACATCTTGGATGTAAAGGCAGGAGCTATGAGGATGACTGGAGGTTCTTGGTCTTGAGGCATGACCTAAAATTACACTCTGATGGGGCTGGATGGTGTGGTGGGACTGCCAGTGATGGGGCAGTCTCCAGGAAATGCCACACCTGGGGTCTCGCCAGTGAAGGGTGAGTATGGGGTGCCTAAAAGTCTCAGCCCCTGCTTCCTTGTGGGTGGCCCTGTGGAGGGGAAAGGCTACAGGAGAACACCCAAAAGGACAAAGCAAGGGCTCAGACTCACCGTGAGTTCTAAGGCAGGGTCCTGGCCAAGTGAAGGGGCCAGAGACAGTGCCCAGACTCATGGCGAGATCTGAAGCTGCATTAAGGGAGCCAGGAGTAAGGCTTCAGGGGGGTGGGGCCCTGAACCTATGGGGAGCTATGCAAGAAGCTCCTGGGGTGAAGGGATAAGGGGATAAGGCCCAGTGTAGGGAAGGGGATGGGGCTTGGAGTCCTGAATGGGAATAGAGATTGGACCCCTGAATAGGAATGGGGCGTGGAGCCTTGAATGGGAGCCCTGAGAGATTAATAGAAGTACAGCCCAGTGTGACGGTACTGGGACTATGAACTACAGTGGGGAGTGGGAGTCCCTTGTGAGTCTCTGGAGCTTGGGTCACAGGGTGAGGCATTGGAGGAACATGAATGCCATCTCCAAGGCATGGAACATGGTACAGGGAAAGTTGGAGCCATGTACATAGGCCCTTGGCATCAGGGTAAGTAAATGGGCAGCCTCCTGCCTGATTGACATCTCATAATCATTATCATCAAGATGTGATAGGTGAAGAAGGAGGGTGGATAGCCCAGAGACAAGTGGGCGGACCAATGGCTGGACTAGCCTCAGGGTGCCCACTTGTTACATTTAATTTATTTGTGTTGGATTTGAGTCGATAAGAAATTTGTGGAAGGAAAAATACCTTATGTCTACACACCAAAAATGACATAGGTGGTGCTAAATATTAATAAAAATGATATTAATAGCTGATTATTGCCATATGCTACTAAGCATCTCATTGTTATTGTGTATTTCCAGTAGTTAGCATTTAGGGACTACAGTTAGGGCTCCACTGAACTAGGCACTATACAAACATAGACAGACGGTGTATTCCCCACCAAATATTTTAATATCCAATATTATTCATAGTGAAGCCTACAGAGAGAATTATTCATCTTTACCCCTTATGCTGCCACAATTATTTGTTGAATGACAGTTTATTCTCTCTGTAACTCTCTTTTTTTATGGTGCACTATAAGATGAAGACTCAAAAAAAAAATGCACTCATGTAACTTATACTGGTGCTTGGAGTGGATGGACAACTAGCTCTCTGGAGACAACAGCTTGCACTAAGTGATGTTATAGCATCACCAGCAGATGGTGAGGGAAGTCAGTCATATCCTGTATGTATTAAGTGAACTGCTACTCTGGAATGCAGTTAACTAGAATTGCAGACATGCCATAGGTATAAATCTACTTTCTTGGTGTATTTACACATGCACTATTACTGTGCAGTAACTTATTAAAATTACCACACAGTACATGTGCACAGCTGCACATGTGCGCCCATACAATGCAGTAACTATGGCAACAGTACATGTGCACAGCTGCACGTGTGCGCCCATACAGTGCAGTAACTATGGCAACTTGCTCCAACTTTGGATATAAATTTGCTACCTGCAAATTTGATGCAGGTAGCAAAATTATGCCCAAATAGTTACTGTGCAGTAGGACACATGTAGACACTTTACTGTGCAGTAACGCTGTTTGTGTGGACTGACTTGGGACTATCTTTAGTCCCAAGTCAGTCCACATACAAAATTACTGTGCTGTAATGCCTGCATGCAAGATGCACAGTAACTTACTGGCAACAAAAGCCACTTACTGCACAGTGTAGACATGCCCTCTGAGGACTAATTTTACCTCAGAGTGGAGTTAACATACTGGTGTTACATGTTCCAGCCAGTATTAACTCTGTCTACATACAGGATGTTACTGCTATTCAGACCAAAAGCAACTTATAGTCCCTTCTTACTATATAATTTTAAATGACAGATTGGTATTATATTTGTTATTTCCTTTAACAGAGTATTCTTTGTGCAATGTATGTGTCTATGCACTGGTTTTAAGCCTGTTATGGGCATTGTACATATCTTGTACAATTCTGCTAGTTGGAAAGCAAACAATTTATCAGTACTCTTCTATGACAATGAGTTTCCCAACCCCTTTTACTAACTTGCAGCCCACTGATTCATTCTGTAGCAGACAAGTAAAAACAACATTCTCTGTTTCCCTGTCTGCTGCCTTCTTCCTTTCCTCCTAGGCTTAAGTCAATCCTCTACCTCTGTCCAACTTTCTCATCTAGTGCTGTACCTAGATATCAAATTGACTAAAGCTACTGATATGCTGTGCTGAGTTTTCTGTTCTGGAATTATGGCTGCTGAAGAGATGGATTATGGGAAAAGTATTTTCAGAACTAGAAATGCCAATAGATAATTTTTTAGTTTTGGGGTTTTTTTAATGATTTTATTGATGGGAGAATAGTGTCTACTTCAGTTTACCTAAGGTCAGTCTGTAGAGACAATGTTACAAAATCTTCCTTTAAAGAATTACTGATCTAAATATTCAAGGAAACAAAGTATGGGAGAAAGGAGGTATTATCCCCACTTTGGGAGACATTAGGGCTGGAAGGGACCTCGTGAGATCATCGGGTCCCAGCCCCCTGCCAACTGGCAAGAGAATTGATGCACAGATAAATGTCTTTCTCTAGGTCATGAAAGAAGTCTGTGTATTGATATCTGTTGGTCGCCATTGAAAATTTAGCCTTCAAAGAGCAAAAATAAATATCAACTGACCTATAAGCATTGTAATATATTTCTTCAGTGTTATTTTATTATTGATGCCTTTCCAAAAGTTTCTTTTTTTTTTTTGATTTTCCAGCTGATCTGTTTTAGATGTATTGTGTTATTTTTTTCTCAGTCACATCATGTCATGAGTTGAGTAGCATAACACAACATGACTGATTCAATTGAAGACTTTGAAAATATAATTTTAGTGAAAAGTGTGGCTAAAGCAACTGTGCTTTGGTTTATGAAACCACTGTGACTGAAATAGTTTTCTGCTATGTTTTGTTTGTTCAGTCCACATGACACCTCTGTTATATCCCAGGATGATAATCATTTCACATTTATCTAGAGTATTGTCTGCTCATGATTTGACCAGAGTAGAAAATGAAATTCTGGAAAATTGTATTTCTGCACTAAAACCTGTACCATTTTTTACATTATTACACTTATATGCCATTTGCTTTCTGATGAAAACATTTCATATATTCACATAGAAAGGGGGAGAAAAAAGATTGTTTGAAACCCTGCAGAAAGATAAGTGAGCAATATTTATCACACCTACAAGTTCACATGAAGAAAATGTGCCCTAAGTAGCCTAACTCCAGAAAAAAATACGTAAGGTAGAGCTGGTTCCTCCATATGCCCTCTAGCAAACTGCTTAGAACACTTCCCTGGGTGGTAGGAAAGCCAGACTGAGTGGTCTCCTATGTTTGATTTGAAACGTGAACTTGAACCCATGCCTCTTGCCTCTCATCAGGGTGTCCTAATTGATGTGCTATAGAGCATACTGAAGCGTTCTCTACAGTCTATTATAGAAAATGTGCTGCTTTGTAGAATATGGTTCAATATTCATTCAGCCTCAGAGAATGACTGTAAAGCCTGGGGTTGTACACAAACTGCTAGGAGAAGCATATACCAGTCCCTGCTCTAGTGAACGTCTTACTAGCCAGATTAAGCCATCCTCCATGGCTGAGGATTCTGGTTTATTTGAACCCATTTTTTAGACATCTATCTGTCCCCAGCAACCCTGGGGTTGTAAATTCCATTAGCTACAAGGGGAGAGGTAACGTGGTATTTGCAGTCTAAGAAGAGGGGGAACAGTCAGAGTGTTGTAGTGACAGAAGACATCCACAGGAGGCCTCAAATGCCTCTACACAAACGCTCGTAGTATAGGTAACAACCAGGAGGAACTCACCCTCCTGCTGGCTGACACCAGCCTGGACATAGTGGGGATTATGGAAACGTGATTGGGCGGTGAATGTCAAGGGCTATAGGCTGTACAGGGGGGACAGGATAGAGAAGAGAGGTGTGGGCGTGGCACTCTATATTAAGGAGGAATACACATCATCATCAATTAGCAACGAGTCAGGGGAGGGGCACTCTGAAGTGCTTTGGGTTAGAGTACAAGGCAGTCAAGGGGAAAGAGACTTAACGGTGGGAGTCTACTACAGACCTCCCAAACAGGGAGAAGAGCTTGACCACGAATTCTTGGGTCAGCTCACAGAGGTAGTGAAGGCTAAGGATGTGGTAGTCATGGGGGACCTGAACTTCCCAGACATCTACTGGGAAGAACAGTCAGTCAGGTCTGAACGCTCACGTAGGTACTTGGCCAGAGTGCAGGACCTCCATCTAACCCAGGAAGTGCACAGCCCCACCAGGGGAGACGCCTTGTTGGACCTGGCGCTGGCCACGGGTGATGACCTGATGAGGGGGCTGCAGGTGCTCGACCACCTGGGCGACAGCAATCATCACCTGCTGGAATTCACCATCCAGCGCGAGGTAGCAAAGACATGCAGTAAGGCAGCGGCCCTAGATTTTAGGAGGGCAAACTTCAAAAAGCTGAGGAGGATAGTTGAAGAAGCGCTGAGGTCTCGAAGGGGAGGGGAGCCAGGTGTCCAAGGAGAGTGGTCACTTCTTAAGGAGACGATCCTCCAAGACCAAAGGAAGGTAATCCCAACGAGGATCAAAGGGAGCAGGAGAGCACACAAGCCTCCGTGGCTCACCAAAAGCATCTGGGAATGTCTCCTTGCTAAAAAGGAGGCTTACACCCAATGGAAAGAAGGGGTCATCCCCAGGGAGGACTATTCTGTAGTTGCTCGGGGATGTAAGGGGGTAGTTAGGAAGGCCAAGGCAGAGATGGAACTGAGACTAGCTTCCTGGATTAAGGACAATAAGAAGTCCTTTTTTAAATACATAAGGGGTAAAAAGAAGGTCCCAGGTAATGTGGGGCCCTTGCAGGACGCATTGGGAAATTTGGTCGTCACACCAGACGGCAAAGCTAACATGTTTAACGATTTCTTTGCCTCCATCTTCCTAAGTAGGGACCAGAACAGCCACCTCCCTGCTGGCCCCCCCTTGGGCCCCGGGGGGAGGCACACCTGGGCCAAGGGTTAGATAGGAAGCTTCTGGAGGGGTTGGATGTATTCAAGTCAGCCGGTCCAGATGATCTCCACCCTAGAGTTCTAAAGGAACTGGCCAAGGTCATTGCAAGTCCCCTGGCACAACTTTACGAGCACTTGTGGTGCTCTGGTGAGGTACCGGGGGACTGGAAGAGGGCCAATGTGGTTCCCATCTTCAAAAAAGGGAGGAAGGAGGACCTGGGAAACTATAGGCTGGTTAGTCTTACCTCGATCCTAGGCAAGCTGTTTGAGAAAATTATGCTGGCACACATTCAGGAGGGGCCAGCAGGGGACTGCATGCTTAGGGGCAACCAGCACAGGTTCATCAGTGGCAGGTCCTGTCAGACCAACCTGGTGGCCTTGTATGATCAGATCACCAGATCATTAGATGCAGGGGTAGCAGTGGACATAGTCTTCCTAGACTTCCGGAAGGCTTTCGACACTGTCGCTCACCCCGTTCTCATTAGGAAACTGGGGGGCTGTGGTGTAGACACCCACACAGTCAAATGGGTCGCCAACTGGCTGGAGGGCCGCACCCAGAGGGTGGTAGTAGATGGGTCCTTCTCAACCTGGAAGGACGTGGGCAGTGGGGTTCCGCAGGGCTCGGTCCTCGGGCCCGCACTGTTCAATATCTTCATCAGTGATTTGGATGAGGGGGTTAAAAGCACCCCGTTCAAATTTGCTGATGACACTAAGATGTGGGGGGACGTGGGCACACTGGAACGATGCAACAGGCTACAATCAGACCTAGACAGGTTACAAGGGTGGGCAGATGAGAATAGGATGGGTTTCAACACAGACAAGTGCAAGGTGATGCACCTCCGGAGGAACAACCGGCACCATACCTACAGGTTAGGGAACTCCCCTCTTGTCAGCACGGAGGCGGAAAAGGATCTTGGGTCATCATTAACTCCAAGATGAACATGGGCCGGCAGTGTGGGGAGGCAGTTAGGAAGGCCAACCGCACCTTGTCATGTATCCATAGATGCATCTCGAGCCGGTCCAAGGAGGTGATCCTCCCCCTCTATGCGGCACTGGTCAGGCCGCAGTTGGAGTACTGCGTCCAGTTCTGGGTGCCACACTTCAAGAGGGATGTCGACAGCATGGAGAGGGTCCAGAGGAGGGCCACTCGTATGATCAGGGGACAACAGGGCAGGCCCTATGAGGAGAGGCTATGGGACCTGAACCTGTTCAGCCTCCACAAGAGAAGGCTGAGGGGGGATCTTGTGGCGTGTTATAAACTAGTCAGAGGGGACCAGCAGGCATTGGGGGAGTCACTGTTCCCCTGAGCACTGCCAGGAGTGTCCAGGAATAATGGTCACAAGCTGGCAGAGGGTAGGTTTAGGCTAGATATCAGGAGGCGCTACTTCACGGTCAGGGCGGCTAGGGTCTGGAACCAACTTCCGAGAGAAGTGGTGCAGGCTCCTACCCTGAGGGTTTATAAGAGGAGGTTAGATAAACATCTTTCTGGGGTCATTTGACCCCAGTATTCTTTCCTGCCATGGCAGGGGGTCAGACTAAGTGATCTGCTCGGGTCCCTTCCAATCCTAGAAACTATGAAACTATGAAAGACTAGCACTACAGGAATAGAACCCAAATTTGACGATTCCAAGATTTACTACTTGGACCATGCTACCCTCTAGTTGGCAATGCATGTAAGAGATTATTCTGATTACAGAGGCAGTTATGTTGAAAAATGAAGGTGTAAATTTTCATGTACTGTCAGGAAAATCTATGTTAAAAATAGATAATATTCACAAAGACAAAAATGCGTAGTTCCTTCTTGCTTTAAGATATATTTAGTTAGTGGCATAACTTTGAATGGATGAACGGGGAACATTCTTTGGGCACTCCCTAAGGGGAGGGTTGCCAGAAGGATGGAAAGGGGATGCTTTTCCCTCCTGCCTACACAGCAGGCCGCCAAAGACAACCAGTGTAAGTAGTGTATGCAATAGAGCAGAAGGCATTCTGGGAATCATAGTTTTTTATAGAGTGGCACTGAAATTTCCTGCTGCTGGTGAAAGAACCAACCCCAATTTTGTCACCAAATCCTTTTTTTTTTTTTTCGGTCTCTCTTGCCATGTGCTTTGGCAAATGAATGGGGTGTTTGTCTCTGGAAACAGTGAACTCCACTGCTGCTCTAGAGACCTACAATTCCTAGAGCACCTTGCACACCATGACATACACTATAAGGACGAGAGACTACTACCCAGGCACATCCTATGAATGTTATGACTCTGCATCTAGCAATGTATGCTTTATTAATACTCAATGCTAAATATGTAAGCTTGTGTACAGCTCATACAACTACTTTTCCTTTTCAATTAAAGATGTATCAGCATTGTATGTTAAGGAATGGTATATTTTTCTGGAGCTTATAGAGTAAGGTGTGTTCATGATTTCAAATATTGTTATGTAGAAAGCAAATGCTAACAAATAGGACCAGAAACAGCTGGAGGTCTTTATCTTCCCCTCGAAATCATTTGGGGACCACAGAAAAAACACACCACAGATGTTTGTAGCCTTGAACAAACATTTGGGGAGTGTCAAGACCAGCCTCTACAAAAGCTTCAAGTATGTCAAATTTCTGAGCAAGTAATTAACTCAAGCTTAATTTCAACTGAAGACAAACCCAAAGTGGCTTTTACCCTCCTACTGCCAAAGAACAAAAAGTTTCCTTTAGTTCAAATGATACACAAAGGAGTTTTTCAAACAGAAGGTCATAACAGAAGCCGAACAGTTTCAAAACATTAAGGTGACCTCTCTGACCTTTAAAAGTTGTCACCATTACAGTTCTTTCCTCTTAGATATCTTCATCTTGCCAATTCTTCAGCACTTTCTTTGCACTGATGAGTGCCTTTAGCAATGAAATCAGTGGGATTTCAAGGTGCTGCACATTTTTCATAATAGGACTGTGGGATGCTAATTGTAGAATTAAATCCTTCTGAAATGTCAAGTCCATTTCAGTTTGCAACAAATAAAGTATTATGTAATGGCTTGAAATTACCTCTAATTATCTGAGCTGGGAATCTAGGTAGAGGAAGAGAATGAAAAAACCCATAGAAAGCTCCTTAGCTCCTTTTAAATGTTTTAAATATAATACTTTAAAGAGTGAAAGAATATTGTTTCTAACTGGAATAAAGAGAGAGATTTAAGAATATATATTCATCTGAATTAATAGATTGATAATCACCTCACTAATTCTGATGTGATTAAAGCTAAAATGTCTTCTAGCAGTTTAAAATGATATATTAATAGCTTGCTATATTACCTGTGTTATGTGCAATTGTGACAAACAAATTAATACCCCTTAGCGAAGATATAAAATGTTTGTCTGTGAGATGAGAATGTTCATTAGTTGCTTTATTAATGGCTTTACTTGGAGTTTCAATGAACTTGAAAAGATGCAGTAGCATGAAAAGAAAGTTTGTAATAAAAAAGAGAGCAGTCACAGTTAGTACACTGTAGACAGTGTTTAGAAGATGTAGTGTAAATGTAGGATTTTTGAAAACTGATTTGGAATGAACAGCAGCAGATTGATTCCCCCCCCCCCTTCAGGTGAATTCTCTTGGTTCAGATGGGTCGGGAGAGGGGGGATACACAACCATTTAGGTCACATTGTGTGACCACCATGAATAATCTCCATGTTTTCTTTTTTTACCTTTATCATGAATTCAGTTTATTATTTTCACATAATTCTACTAATAAGGAGCCTAACGCATGTTAAATTTTTCTAATGATTTCAAGGGCTTTGTGTTTCTGTCCATAAACCTTCAATTAGGACCTGTCTACATTATCTCTGCTATGCCCAGGAATATTACCGTGAAGCACACACTGCTCACTCTTCCCTCCTTTGGGAGCACCAAGTCCTAGAAATGAAGCAATGACTTGAACTGAATGTGCACCAATAAGCACAGCTGAGACCAAGGCTAAGAGCAGTGCTGGGCATATATACTCAGTACCACTCTAAGACAACAACATCACTTCATTTTTGAGACTTGGAATGGGAGCAAGCAGATGTGCCATGCTTTCAAGTGGGACCCCAAGGCATAGCTAGCTATATAGATGTGTCTTTAGGGTATGGATGCTGCAAGAGCCAAGCAAAATGGTGCCTTATTGCTCCATTAATTTCACTTAGTTAAATGCTTTACATCCCTCAGTGGCCCAAAGGCCTTTAAAGGCTTTATATACAAATATGATCTGGTGGCTTTGATCCTTCTTATAGGATAAAGACAGATACTGGATTTCTCCCTAAACAAAAACTTTTACCCCAAGATCCTGTAGACATAGAAGCTCATTGTCTCAAGTTAAGTAACTAATGCTATTAAATTCTGCCACAGTCTTTTCTCCAGACTAAAGAAGCCCAGCTTTCTCAGCCTCTTCTCAGAAGTCATGTGCCCCAGCCCCTACCCATTTTTGTTGACCTCCACTGGACTCAACTCTCTCCAACCTGTCTACATCCTTTCTGTGGGGTGGGGAGGAGCGGGGGTGGCAAACCTGGACAGAGTACTCCAGATGTGGCCTCATCAGCGCTGAAGAAGGGAAGAATAATTTCTTTTGACCAGCTGGCAATGCTCTTTCTAAAGCAGCCCACTATGCCAATAGCCTTCTTTGCAGGAAGGGCACACTGCTAGCTAATTCAGCTTACTGTCTAATATACCCCTCAGGTCCTCTTCTGCAAGTTGCCTGAACTCGAGCCTGGGATTGTTTAGTCCAAAGTGCAGGACTTCTTACATGTCTCTATTGAACCTCATGAAATTCATTTTGGTCCAATACTCCAGTTTCTTGAGGTCTTGAATCCTAACCCTATACCCTCTAGTGTATCTACTGCTCCCTTTAGCTTAGTGTTGCATGCAGACTTGATGAGGGTGAGCTCCATCCCATGTTCTAGGTTGTTGATGAAGATATTGAACAAAACTTGCCCCAAGACTGACCTGTGGAGTACTCCACTTGAAACTAACTGCCAACTAGACATTGAATTATTGATTAATAGGGATCTTGGTTTTTACAGTTTAAAAAGTGCAAATTCTGTGATTTTAAAATCGCAAATTCTCTGATTAAAAAAATGCAAAATCTGCAATTAAATGCCTATATAGGCATTTTTTAATCAGAGAATTTGCAATAATATATATATATATATATATATATATATATATATATATATAGGGCTGCAGTCCACCTTCCACCACTGGGCTGAGGTGGGGCTGGCAGAGCTGGTCGGAGTGCAGCCCTGGCTCTCTCCTGCCTCCCACCACCAGGCTGCACTCAAACAGGCTGCACCAGCCCCAGGGAGCTCAACCTGGCAGAGGGAGGTAGGGGAGAGCCACTGGCCAGTGCTGTACACCAAGTGCCTCTGCCACTGGCTCTCCCACTGCCAGGCTTAGCTTCATGGAGTAGGTGGAGCTGCTTGGAGTGCAGCCTGATGGTGGGGTGGAGAGAGCCAGGGCTGTGCTCCAACTGACTCTGCCAGCCTCACAGAGCTCAGCCTGCCCTCCTAGCACTGCTGGACTCCTCCCGGGGGTGCAGGCCCCCAGATCTGCATACAGAATGACAGGAGGCTGCTGCTGCTGCTGCTGCTGCTGCTGCTGCTGCTGCCTGGGGCCAGTGGTAGTACTAGTCTTCCTGGTACTGGACACGGGCTCTGCCCAGTACCCATGCCTGGTGGTAGTGGCAGTCTCCTGTCACCCTGAGCACAGATCCAGAGGCCCACACCCCAGGAGGATTCCAGCACAGCCCTGCAGCCCTCCCACAGATCTGCACATGGGATGACAGGATGCTGCCACTGCCAGCAATTCACATGAGTTTTTCTTGTCAGCAACTTGAGGTGGATTTTCAATGAGACCTCTGCAGCTATCTCCTTGAAACTTGGCAGGTTTTGTGCTCTTAAAAGGGGCTACCACCCTGCATTTTTCAGCTGAATCAAGCAAGAAATGACGAAGTTATAGGCATTTTTTTCGTGATTGGCCATTAATTGCCTGTGGGTGAAACATTGAAATGTGTCAAATCAGTGAAACAGTTTTGACAAAACAAAACAGAACAGTGCTATGAAACAAAACAAAATGATGAAACAAAACACTGTTCCATCGAAATGGCAAAACAGAAGTCGAAACAAAATGGTGGTTTTTCACAGCCCTAATAGGTATCAACTAAATACAATGTTTTATTGATATATTTACAATTTTAAA
Source organism: Crocodylus siamensis (assembly GCF_052110815.1). Taxonomy (NCBI): domain Eukaryota; kingdom Metazoa; phylum Chordata; order Crocodylia; family Crocodylidae; genus Crocodylus; species Crocodylus siamensis. The sequence continues at coordinate 52,323,404 of NC_143396.1, read as the reverse complement.
GCATTTGGAAGCCTACCAGTGCCTCAATCATTATAATAAAATAAATTCTAAGTACCTATAACTTTTGGTGTTTGATTCTGGGTTTCTTATCATGGAAAATCAGAACTCCCCATGCTCCCTTAACTCACCAGGATGCAGGTCCAAGCCCCTCACTCCCAAGCCACAGTCCCCTGCCCCCAGCCTTGACAGAGGAGGCACACAGCTGCCAGGGGGCACCCAGCTGCTATGGAGCCAGGGACCCAGGTCCACAGACCCCTGTCCCTACAGCAACACCCAACCCCTGGCTACCACCCAGTGGCAGCTGCTATAGTGGAGCAGAGTGTGGAGCCCACCTCCCCACTCCCTCATGGGAAGCAAGGCCAGACTGGAGCCCATGGGAAGGTGGGAGTGGATGCAGGCTGCCTGCTGAAGTCTCAGGCTCCCCACCCTGCTGCACCAACTCTAGGGCCTCCACAGCCCAGCAGGTGAGACCTAGTGCAGCAGGGCAGAGCAGGACCATGTGAGGAAGCTGCTGGGAGCTCCATGCCACCCTGGTAAGGTGCCTCGTGTCTGCCTGACAGCAGTGAAGGGCACCCCTGCTGATGTTGGGCAGTCAGGAGATGCCTTGCCAGGGCAGTATGGGACTTGAAGCAGCAAGAAGCTTTCCCACCCAGTCCTGTTCTGCCCTGCCATGCTGGGTCCTACCTGCTGAGCTGTGGAGACCCCGGGGGGAAGGAACCCAAGTCCACAGTGGGCATCCCATACACACCCCTACCCCATGCACATCTGTGAGTTACATGGATTTTTTAAGGATCTGCTCCATGATTTTTCCAGAAACTGAGGTGAGGCTGACTGGTCTGTAGTTTCCTGGATTCTCCTTCTTTCCTTTCTTAAAGATGGGACACTATATATGCCCTTTTCTAATTATCCAGAACCACTCCTACTCACCTTGTGTTTTCAAAGGTAATGGCCAACTCCCTCAGCACCCTTGGGAGGATAGACTTGTACAACTGTTCTTTCACCACTATTGGCTAATCACCTCCTCCCCAGACTGTGATGTCAGGTTCAGTAGTCTGGGAGCTGACCTTGCCTGTGAAGACTGAGGTGAACAAGGCATGAGTACTTCAGCCTTTTTCACATCATCTGTCACTATGTTGCTTCCCTTATTCAGTAAGCCTTTCTGAGTAATTGACCCAAACTTTCCCCGATTTTCCTTTTGTTGCTGACGTACTTGTATAAACCATTCTTGTTACACTTCACATACCCTGCTAGCTGCACCTCCAATTCCACTTTGGCCTTCCTGATTTCATCCCTGCATGCCTGAGAAATACTTTTGTACTCCTTCCTAATTATCTGTTCAAGTTTCCACTTCTTGTAAGCTTCCTTCTCATGTTTTAAGACACTGAAGTATTCCCTGCCAAGCCAAGCTGGTCTTCTGTCATATTTGCTAGTCTTCCTGCACATTTGGGATGGTTCATTCTTGTGCCCTCAGTAAGTTTCTTTAAAATACAACCATCTCCCCTGGACTCCTTTCCTCCTCAGATTGGCCTCCCAGGAGATTCTGCCAATCAGTTTCCATAGCAAGTGAAGTTTGCCTTTCTGAACTCCAGGATCCTTACTCTGGTGCTCTTCTTCCTTCCTTTCTTCAGGATCCTGAACTTAATTATCTTGTGATCACTACTGCTCAAGTTGCCATCTACTACTACATTCCCCACCAATTCTTCCTTTGTGAGAAGCAGATCAAGAAGAGCACAGCCCCTATTTGGCCCCTCCAACACCTGCACCAAGAAGTTGCCTCTGGATCTCTCCAAAAACTTCCTAGATTGCCTGTGCACTGCTGTATTGTCCTCCCAGCAGAAGTCAGGGTGATTTGAAGTTATACATGAGAATGAGGGCTTGTGATTAGGGAAACTTCTGCCAGCAGTTCAAAGAAATCCTTATCCAGTTCATCCTCCTGGTCCGCTGATCTATAGCAGACAGTCACAATGACATCACCTTGTTGCTCTCCCCTCTGACCCTAACCCAGAGACTTTCAGCAAACCTATTCCTGGTTTCATACTGGAGCTCTGAACAATGATACAGCTCTTTTACAAAAAGCTCAATTCCTCCTCCTGTTCTCCCTTGCCTGTACTTTCTGAACCCATCCATGACAGTGTTCCACTCATACAAGTTATCTCACCCAGTCTCTGTTATTCCAACCATCTAATAGTTCCAAGACTGTGCCAGGACTTTCCATTCTCCTGCTTTTTTCCTAGGCTTTGTATGTTTGTGTACAGACACCTGAGGTAACTAGTCAATTACACTACTTTCTCAGCAAGAATGAGAAGGCCTCCTCCCACTGCCCCCTTCCAATTGTGCTTCCTCTGGGTCACCTGCTTCCCCACTTACCTCAGGGCTTTGGTCTCCATTCCCTGGCAAACCTAATTTAAAACCTTGCTCACCAGGTTAGTGAACTTTTCTGTTAAGATGCTCTTCCCTCTCTTCATCAGGTGCATCTCGTCTCTTCCTGGCAATCCTTTTTGGAACAACCTTCCATGGTCAAAGAAGCTAGAGCCCTGCTGGTGACACCATCTGTGCAGCCATTAATTGATCTGCAGGCTGTGTCCACTCCTGTCTGGACCCTTCCCCTTGACCAGAAGGATTGAGGAGCCCCTGAGCCCCTGTCCTCTTCAGCCTTGCACCCAAAGGCCTGTTACCACTTTTGATCTGATCAGGGTCACCCCTGGCAATATCATTGGTGCCCATGGATGAGTATTATGGATGAGTATTATGGGGTAGTCGTCAGAGGGATGGATGAGTCTCAGTAATACTGTGACATCTCAGTTTTAGCCTCCGGGTACACAGCTAGACCTCCCAAGACAACAGGTCAGGTCAGCAGAAGGAAGCCTCTGTCCCCTACAGAAAGGAGTCTCTAACCACTACTACCAATTGCTGTCTCCTGGTGGCAGTGGTCTTGATCCTCACAACCTTGGGGATGCCTCTCCTATCCTCTTCCACCAATGGAAAACCACTGCAGGTGGAGCTGAAGACATCTACTTGCTGCCAAAGATCATAAGTTTCCATTTTACACCTTTCTGGGACTCTGTCATCTTCCTTCTTTAGCACCTCCTCTGGCAGTCCTTCCTCCACAGTCCTAGAGGTCTCCTCCCACATTGAAATGATGAAGCCCTCATAGCAGAGGATGCTTCAGAGCCTTGCCACCTCCTCCTGCAGCTTTATTTCCAGATGGCTGAGGAACACCATCAAGAGGCACTGCTCACATTGCAGACACCCCCCTACCTAGAAGGAACCTACAAGCTGCAGTCTCAACAGCACTAAACCAAGACCTGGGTGATGGCTTCAACTGTGAGTGGTCCTGCCTGGATGGACACCTCATAGTATTCACTGTTTTGTATTACTTTTTACCAAAGAATCATGATGCTTACAGTGTTGCATTTGGTTGATGTGATAATTTAGGGAACCTGTCTATTCTCAATGTATCAATTTGAATTGAAATTATGAAGATGTTACTATGAAAAGTTGTAGAATTACATAGTTAACCTAACCATTGTATTCTTATGGCACAATATGCATGTAGAAGGAACAGAGTGGGAATGGGAGAAGTTATTTTCTCCAGTTTCACTGTATGGGTATAGTGAAGTGGAAGCTGAAAAATATACCAGCTGCAAAAAAGCAAGCAGGTGTAAGTATGAATTTTATGGACTTACTGCTTTCTGAGTAGTCCCATTTAGGTTCTTAGTTTTGAAGGCATATACATCCTCAGCAAACATCAATATATGTCTGTTCAGTGTCAAGAGTTACCTATGTTGTGTTATGTGCTTCTCTCAATCATTTTCAGTTTCATTTCCCTTGCCTAAGCTTCATGTCATTTTAACTAACTGCTGTTTATTGCTTGGTACAATCTATTTGTTTGAGTTTTCTTACAATAGAAAATCCTTGAGTTTGTCTCAGACAGGAAGAGGAAGCTATGGGCAGGAGTGGAAGAGTGACAGACAGGAAGGGGAATGTTGATTTAGCTCCAGGATTATGGTCAGAGAAGGTAGTGCTCAGAAATCAGACAATAAATTTCAGAAATAACCCCTGAACACAAAGAAGTTTATCCTTGACCAAATTTCAGCAGCTACAGTGGAATTATACCAGAAATAAATCTAAGAGGTGCACCAATACATCAGTCTGATATCGGATCAGCACCAATATAAAGAAAATTGTCTATAGCAGAAATCAGCCTGATGTGTTCAATAATTTGGCCAATAAATGATCTATGCATGTGCACAGCAGCAATGCAGCACATAGGCAGTGAGAAGCACAGCTGTTGTGGTGGAAGGGGAGGAGGGAGAGGAAAGGGGAGAGGCATGGGGTACAGATCAAGGTCCCCACAATGAGGAGGGAGTGGGGTCAGGGGCTGGGGCAGGCACTATCCAACTGGGGGAGATAGGGCACGGGACTGAGCCACAGCTCATCCAGGGGGCATGGGGAGGTGGGAAGGGGGTGGCACCTGCTGCTGTGCATCACTTGTCCAGCAATTTGTCCATTTGCCCAGCAGCTCCCACTGCTTCTCCCGCCACTGCTCCTGCCACTCATCTGGGAGGGCATGGCAGGGCATGTATCTGTAGATCTGCACAGGGAAGGTGGCAGTAGTGCTGGGAGGGGGGTTATGGGGTGGCTACAGCAATTTTTGGGGTGGCTGCAGCTTCCCCCCACACCTCCATAGTCCTCTGCCAATGCCATCTGCCTAGCACCACCCCAACCTGAGTCCACAGCTGCAGCCTACCCCACCTATGCCCTGCACACATTCGGGGGGCACACCCCCAATGCATGCAACAGCAGGAGCCATTCCCCACTCCCACACTCCCTGGATGAACCGCAACTCCATCCCACACCCTGCCTTAGCCCCATTCCCTCCCTCACTTCAGGGACCTTGATCTGGCCCCTATGCCCCTTCCCTCCCCACTCCCCTTCCTTCACAACAGATTTACCAGCTGCACACAGCTGTATTGGAAATCAGATTGGTATTGGCCAATATGACTCCTTAAAAATCAGCTATCAGTATTGGCGCCAAAAATCTCAATCGGTGCACCTCTAATAAATCTGGCTTCTTATAAGCCATGTGCACATTCATGGCAAATATAACCACCACCAATACAAGGCTTAGCAAACAGTCTGAAATTGCAAATAGATACTGGTACTGACTGTATTCTCATTTTTTTTTTATCAGTTAATGACTTTATTTATTCAGTTATAGATAAGATATGTAGAATAATAGTGTTACTTTTTGACATATTAATTGGCATGGTCATTTGACATTCAGTAATGACTCACTAAAATGTATTGCCTACTCAAGAACATCATTCAGAATGGGACAATTAACTTTGAAGCTCTAGTCTTCTCCTCCTTCACCATTTCTGGGATGTTTTTCCATGCTGGCCTATGTATGACATGGGTTCCACTTTCTGGTTCACAAAGGCATCAATACCCCTTTATTTAGATGCCTCTTAAGGATGCATTTCTACATTACTGAAGTGTAAAGAGTTAATAGTTACAAATCCAGACCAGTCCATACAATTTATCCTTAATAGGACTACATAGTACATCCAACTACACTTCAGTCTTTTACACTGCAATTTTTTTAGAATGCTGATTTCAATAATGTAATGAAAGAGAAAGGGCAAAAATACAGAATAATTAATTTAAAGTTCTAAACAAATTAGTCCTTCAAACTGGGAAAGACCTTGGGAAGTTGGAATTAACATGCACAAATTATATGCAATAATGACTTGCACATAACTGATCCATATATACTTTTCAGTAAATTATGGAATAACAGGGGAGGATACTTGCTTTTTAGACAATTTGTGCATTGTAAAGTATAGACTCTGATACCTTTTCATGAATCAAAACAGCTGTCATTTTGTTTTATGAACTACAAAATTGTAGTTGTACAAAATGCAACTACACTATTGTACAAGTGACTGTCAGACTGATAATATTTATGCTAGGGCAATATGTTGGGTTAGGATTAGGAGTGTATTCAGATTAAGCTATTAAAGAATCCTTTTAAAAACTTACACATTTTTATGGGATTTCACTCAGGTGCTATGGAGAGTGTTTATTGACTCTAGTTCATCTTTCCGAAAATTAAACTTTTTTTATTCTTTGTTATGTGAAAAGATTTAGCGAAGCCTCTTATCTGTCATCACCTGGGAGTGATAGACAATAATAGCCAAGATGTTGTGACATCAGCAGTTCTGACAGCTGGCAACATGAGCAGACTGTGATAAGGTGGAATTCCTAAGCCATTCGGGAAAACCAATCTGTTCTTTCCCTTTCCTTCATTTGCAGTTTGTCTATCATTAAGACATGGCAACTGTGCTCCACTAAATAATAGTGCATTGGGATTAGCTGTAATACAGGTAGGGCTCTGAAACACATTTCCATGTCATAAGGTTTTCCCCACACCAAATAATGCTTTTTACCACCTTTAGTTCTTTCCCAAATTTTATCTTAAAAAGGACTGGACAATCAAAATGGAAATGATTTTAATTCTCCAATATTACCGTAACATAAGTAACATAAGTATAATAGGTTTCAGAGATTTCCCTGCACCTTCAATCACAGGTTAAAAAAGCCCACAAGACTTACAAACATGATACTCAACATTTTCTAAAATGTTTAATAAAAGGCTGGTAACAAGGCTTTCACAAAGAGGAGACTGAGGGATTGGGACTCAGTTCCATTCTAAGGGCTGGGCAGTAGAGAAGGCAAAAGAGAGCAGTGACTTGGAATTCCAGTAGGAAGTGTGAGGACTTCATGGGACTAAATGGCTACAATCAGGAAAAGTCTTTTCCCAGAGGACTGTAACCACTACTTTCTGCATTGGTCAGAAGAGATAATCCAGTGTGCACCTAGTATGCACCTAGTAAGAATACACACAACAGCCTGTAAAAGGTGATGGATCTCCAGCTCTAGATTTTGACCCCCACCGTCCAAGAACTAAGAACTTTGTAGCTGGTCATTCAGGATGGCTGGAGAGCATGGACAACTCCAGCCTGGCTGCGCTCTCCCACCATAAGGCAAACACACATCCACTGCAAAACAGTGGTAGATATTTATACTACCTACTGTTACAACCACAGGTTTTGGGATTTGTGGCACAACAATGGATATGGATATCTCTTTGTTTGGGTTTTGTGCCACCATAAAAATGTTATGGTGGCACAACGGTGACAGCAGTTTCCAGCCTGTGAACTTCCTGCTTAAGCATAGGCCAAAGTTCTGCCTTTCACAACTCTGAATTACAGCAGATTAAATGTCAGGATTTGTATATGTAAAACCCTGAATGCAGCTGTTAATATTAGATCTTGATTAGCACCTGAAGAAGAGTACCATACAATCTCCCAGTAAAAAATGTATCCACAACAATATTGTAAATAGAATTTGAAAAGGATATTCACATTTTTCCTGTATTGGGCTTTTTCTAAATGCACTACAAAAAAATCAGACAAAAAATAAGCTATTTATGTTAACCCAAACTCTGTCACGAATAATAAGCAATAAGAGAAAAAAAGGTGGGGGAGAGGATGAGGGGAGAGGGAAGGATAGAAGAAAAAAGAAGTGTACAGTAAGCAACCATCTAGCTACCAAAATATTCCAAAACTTCTTTCCAAATCACACTAAACTTTTTGAAGCTGTTAAGCCTGCTAAACATGACTGTCTACATGGATGTCAGCTGTGCTATCTCATTATACCAGATTTCTGCTTTTGGGTTAAGTACAAACAGTTCAAAAGCCCGAGGCCAAATTGATTCCAACTTTGCAGGTTAATCTAAACTGCACAGATTAAATTGAAACAGAAGTGAACAGACACTTATCTTTGATTCAGGAAATGCAGCCGCATGACATCAGTGGCTCAGGCCAGAAGATGGGGGCACTAGAGCATAACTGTCTGGCTGTGTATTCACTTCTTCTTCCTGCTGCCCCCAAGGTCTCTGGGATTTGTAGTCCAGAATTACAGCAGCAGGACTCTGCAGGATTGCTCTTCACTTCCACTTCCTGCTTCCAGGTGCCCCTGGTGTTTGTAGCCCACAGTTGCAGTCAGCAGTAATTTCGACAAGGGGAAGTGGGGGTTAACCCCCCCTGCCTGATCCCAGACTTCATCTGGGGTTTTCTTGGGGGGGGCAGTACCCCCCCATTGACTGGGCTGCATCCCCAGCTGGAATTGCCTCCCACCCCTTTGTCAGCCAGCCCTCACTGCTCCAGCTAGGGAGCAGAGGGGCAGGCCAAGCCCTGCTCTCTGGAGCAGACAGCCCAGCCCAGCCTAGGGTAGAAAGCATGCTGGGATGCCAGGGGAGTGTGGTTTAACTTGAACCAGGAAGGGATCTGGAACAGAAGTTTCAGAAAGTGGTTTGACCCAGATCAGTTAAGTCTAAATTCAACCAGTTTTATCTTGAACCAGTTTCAGCTATTTTGAAACTGGTTTATGTGCACTGAGTTTCTGTTCTGTTACAGGTTTAAACTAGCTTCTGATCACTTAAATTGGTTTATGTGTAACTTCTGCCCCTAGTCTTGGACATGTCTTGCTTTCCCAGTGCAGCAATGTTACTAATAAGGCCTACTATAAGAATTCAGTATGGGAAGGATTCAGTCTGAATTCTGTAAGGACAAGCCAAAGAACATACATATTTACCAAAGGTATCAATGCTGTGTTCAAAACCATGTTTCCTCTAGTCATAATTTAAAAAAAAAAATTACGGATAATAGCGGAGGACCAAAACATGTGACCAAGTGGTATCTGCAGTACTACTTATTCCTAATGTTTAAACAAGGTGCACTTCATACAAACTTCTCCACTTTCTTGCTGAAACATATATTGTAATTTGACATTTCAATATGTGTGTATTTCTCTGCTTTGGTATATACATTGTCCTTGATCTTTATTTCTAGATAATATAATGAAATAGCAGTTGGGTTCTTCAGGATTTAGTATTTATGGCAGCATCTTAACTCTTTTCTAAACACTCTACATCCTAATCAGTATAGAATATAGGGATCTTCTTAGCTACTACCATTCCACCCTTGGCTAACAGTTTCATAGATTTCATAGACATTAGGGGCTGGAAGGGACCTCATGAGGTCATCGAGTCCAGCCCCCCTGTCATAGGTAGGAAGTCTGCTGGGGTCAAATGATCCCTGCAAGATATGCATCCAAACACCTTTTGAATGATTCCAGAGTAGGTGCTTGCACCACCTCTAGGGGGAGCCTGTTCCAGACCCTGGACACTTGGAATGTAGAGGAGTTTTTCCTTATGTCCAGGCTAAATCAGCCTTCCAGAAGTTTGTGGACATTAGACCTAGTTATCCCATGGGGAGTCCTGGTGGACAACTGTTCTCCCAGATCTTGGTGCACTCCCCTTATATACTTACAGGCTGCCACTAAGTCCCCCCTGAACCTTCTCTTTTCCAGGTTGAAGAGTCCCATGTCCTTCAGCCTCTCCTCATAAGGCTTGGTCACTTGGCCTTTGATCATGCGGGTGTCTCTCTGTTGGACTCTTTCAAGCTTATTCACATCCCTCCTGAAGTGGGGGGCCCAAAACTGTACGCAGTACTCTGGCTGCAGTCTCACTAAGGCTGAGTAGTGCGGGAGGATGACATCTCTGGTTTTGCTTGAGATGCATCGGTGGGTACATGCCAGAGTTTGCTTTGCTTTGCTGGCTGTGGCATCATATTGGTGGCTCATGTTTACCTTGTGGTCAATCAAGACCCCCAAGTCTGTTTCAGTTGTGGTGCTAGCAAGTGTAGCACTGCTGAGCCTATGAGTATGATACTGGTTCTTCCTCCCAAGGTGGAACACCCTGAACTTCTCTGCATTTAAATGCCATCAGGTTTTGTTCCGCCCTCCTTGTGAGCCTGTCCAGGTCAGCCTATGTCCCCTGCCCATCCTCCAGTGTGACTGCCTTCTCCCATTGTTTAGTGTCATTCATGAACTTTGCCAGTCCATATCTGACACCCAAATCCACATCATTTATGAAGATGTTGAAGAGTATTGGCCTGAGCACTGAGCCTTGAGGGACATCATTGGTCACCCTGTACCAAGCTGATTTGCTTCCATCAACTAATACTCTTTGGATTTGACTCTGGAGACAGTTCCCCAGACATCAGATGGTGAGATGGTTGAGGCCACAGGATACCGCAGGGAGACCAAGTCAAAGCCCTTCTTGAAATCCAGATATATGACATCAACCTTGTTTCCCTAGTCCAGGCAATACATGACCTGGTCATGAAGGAAACGAGGTTGGTCAGGCAGGACCCTCCAGCAACAAAGCCATGTTGGCTAGCACTCAGAAAGTTGACTTCCATTAACCTGCTGCTGATGAAACCCTTGATAATTTTCTGCAGAATCTTTCCAGGGATGGATTGCAGACTGATTGGTCTGTAATTCCCTGGGTCTTCCCTCCTTCTTTTCTTGAAGATTGGGACTGCGTTGGCTCTTTTCCAGTCCTCCGGTACCTCTTCCAAGTGCCACAAGTTTTCATATATCTTCACCATAGGGTGCACTATGATGTCCACCATCATAGCTCTCAAGTGCATTCCATCTGGGCCTACACACTTGTGGATATTGAGTCTCTCAAAGTGTTCCCTTACTTGATCTACAGCAATTGTGGGACCATCTCCTACCCCCTGGGTGTTTTGCATCCTATCTGACAGGATGACCCCTTGGGATAGATGGAAGACCAACGCAAAGAAATTATTTAGGTGACTGGCCTTTTTCTGAGCATTAGACATCAGCTGTCCCATTTGATTTAGGAGAGGTCCAATGTTGCCTTTGTTTTTCCTCTAACGTCCCACATATCTGAAGAAGGACTTTTTGTTGTCCTTGATTCCTGTGGCCAGCCTGAATTTGTTTTCTGCCTTGGCTTTTCTGGTCCATTCTCTACAGGTGCAGGCTAGTACTGTGTAGTCCTTCTTGGTAATGACTCTCATTTTCCATCTGGTGTAGGCTTCTCTTACTTTCAGGAGGTCTAAAGTTCTATGTTAAGCCAAAGGGGCTCCCCAGCCCATTGACTGCATTTTCTGTGGGCTGGAATGGGTTTTCCTTGCACTTCGAGGATTGCACTCATAAGGAACAGCCATTCCTTGTGGACTTCTATTTCTAAGGGGCCATGGTCTCTTCATTCCTGGCTGACCAGTCTCCTGAGTTTCTGAAAGTCAGCCTTCCCAAAGTTGAGGATTTCTGTTTCACTGAGACATTTGCTTGCCCTGCACTGGACAGAGAAAGTGATTAGTTCATCAATCCTCAGGTTACTAACCAGATCATCCACATCCCCCTTCGCCAGAATCAGATCTAGCAGTGCCTCTCCTGAAGTTGGCCCATGACCTCTTGTGTTAGGTAGAGGTTGTCAATGCAAGCAAGGAAGCTATGCGACCAGTCAGACTTGGCTGTGTCTCATGAGATCTCGGGGAGGTTAAAGTCCCCCATGATGACTAAGCATCAGTAGCATGCAACCTCAGCCAGTTCCCTACTGATTTCTCAATCCAGCCCTTCATCTTGGTTGGGAGGTCTGTAATAGACTTCTAGGCATATCCCCTCCCCCATGCTCCTCCCCTGTATTTTAACCCAGAGGGTCTCAAGATGCCCTCCTGGGTTGTTAAACTCATTTGAAGGGAATTGTACTGCTCCTTCACATACAGAGCTATACCCCCACTCCTCTTCCCAATACAGTCTCTCCTGTACAAGGTATAGCCATCTATACCTACAGACCAGTTGTAGGTGGAGTCCCACCAGGTCTATGTTATCCCTATGAGACCATAATCATTGTCACTCAGGAGGAGGGACAATTCATCTTGCTTGTTTCCCAAACTCTTGGCATTTGTATATAGGCACCTGAGCCTGAAATGGGAAGTCCTGGGCTTCCCTGAACACTGGAATGTGACCTTTCCTTGGGCTGTTTTTGGAGTGGGTTCCCTTGGGCTACCTAACTGTTAGTACTGTGGTTGTTGTGACCTGGGCTAGAACTGTTTATTGACTGCCCATCCTCTGGTGATCCCAGTTTAAAGCCCTGTCAAGTAGGTCAGCCATCCAGGCCAAGAACAGCTTCTTCCCTGTCAGGGTGAGGTAGAGGCCATACCTCCCCAACGAGCTGCTACCTCTTCATCTGAAGTGTGGACCATGGTTGAAGAAGCCCAATCCTTGTGGTGGCACCATCTCCAGAGTCTTCTGTTGACCTCTCTGATACACCTCTCCCTTCCAGGCCTATGACCCGTAACCAGGAGGATTGAGGAAAAAACTACCTGCACCCACAGACCCTTGAGCCCAGCCTCCAGAGGCCTTTAGTCACTCATGACCTGGCCAGGACTGTTCTGAGCTGTGTTATTTGTGCCCACATGGATAAGTATCATGGGGTGGGGGTCTGTGGTTCAGAAAGGTTTGGGGATCCTCTCAGTTATTATCCCAAATATGAGCCCTCAGGAGGAGTTGATTGTAGCATGTATCCAAAGTGGCATACTAATTGAGATTAGAATATAAAATATCCGACTCCTGGACCTCTGTAAGACTTATGCTCTGTAGTGCACAATATCACCACTGTAGTCCTAACCAAGTATTCAATACAAACTTTCAGCTCTGTGAACAGTGTCCTTTCTCTCTTTAAATGAAAAAAGTACCAGTTTAAAACAAGTAACTTAAAGCTTAACTATAATTTTCTAGGCTGTGTATCCTCTAAGAATGAAAACTACTGTCTCCTATATTTTTCTGTAGCTCTGTAGTATATCATGATGGCTTGAACAGTATGGTAAAGGACTTTCCTAGCACTAATGTTAGATCACCTGTATTCAAAGAATTGCAGTGTGGAGACCCAGCCCTCACAGACACATTCCAGACCTGTAATGATCACCTGTTGAACCTACAGGTCTGTTTAACCCCTACATTATAGTTCCCAACCTCTGATTACCTTCCGTCTGAAATGGTGAATGTGTGGAACCTGTAAAACTGCTTGTATTTAATAAAAGCATATATGCAACTGCAGAAAGGGCTACTGAATTACTCTAGTACTGGTAGCTACCATACCCAACTTCTAATTTTTTTTTGCCTCTTCTTATTAAGTTCCCTGCTCTGTATTTGCACACATGTACAGGGACACTGAGATCCCAGTCTTCTACTTAATATCTGCTTTCCCCTCTTCTGGCCTTAAAAAAGCATTAAGATACTTTAGTACTGGTTATACTTGCACAAATATGTATCTGTAACCATTTTACAAGGAAAGAGAATACAGCACCATAAAAAGCACATATTAACAAAACCACACATTCATTCATGCATTAGAGTCTTCCGTGCATAAACTTAACAATCAATACAGTGCACATATGGGTTGGAGAGTGGAAGATAATTGTAAGGACAAGTATCAGATAATATTTAATTAACTACATTTGGTGAAGTTAATGTGCTATTCCATATTTAGAGCTCCTCAACTACTTTTATTGCACAGAAACATTCGAGAAAAGAAGAAAACGGTAATTATCAGAGGACCATATGCCACGCTGTATTTGGAAATGAACCAATCACCAGAAGTAAAATTTTGAGCAGAATGGCATGGTATAATACCCTCTGAGGCATGCCTACCCCATACTTGCAGAAAATAGAATGCATGCAGATAACATAATCATTTTAGAGAGAGAATCCTCACAGTAGGAGCTAGAGCTGACAGACCCCTGAAAGCACATGGGGAACTGGTCCAGAATAGATACCAGCCTTTATGGAGTAGGATCTTGAACTGCTCCCTAAACTTTTATTCTATCATAATGCACATGCATAAATGGAACAGCTGCTGACAGACCTACGTGCATGCATCTTAATGAGAGATAAACAAAAGCTAAGTTTCATGGCCTGCTCTGTGCAAAGTACTAATGCCCAAGGCACCAGTGATTTCTGAGAGGCTAGTTGCTTCTTTGGAAATAAAAGAGAAACTTTGCCTAGAACTCCTGCCTCTTCCCTATCTTAAGCTTAAAATGAGGCTAGCCCTTAACAAACCAAACAAGGACCTTGCCTGCCTATATGGCCTCGAGTCTAGAGATGTAGACCTGCTCTGTGTGGGAAGGTGTAAGGCATGATTCTGCTCCACCCATAAAAGCATATGACTGCAAAAGAAATGGAGAATATTATGCCTGAGGAAGCAGCTTCTGGCCATTGTCTCCTCACTGTACTGTTCAAAGAGCATTCTCAGGTTTATAACCAGTCCTTGAGTCTTCCTGGGTTACAACAGCTCTGTCCCATTCATGCCAAATGTAGTTTGATCATTGGATAAATTTGTATGGCTACAACAGCATAATGGAGGTATAACTATAATTTCCTTCATTACAGGGCAGAATTGAGTGCAACAAATGAGAGGCTTTAAAAAAAAAAGAAATAATGGGCACATAGGGTCATTATGTTTCTTTAGCTCTCTACAGGCATGTCCACACTTCCAATTAATCTGAGATCCCATGGTGCCTGTGCCATATGGTGCCAGCCTGGCCCGGCCCAGCCCAGAAGTGTGCACCTTTGAGCAGGACCAGGCCACTCTTGGTAGGAGCACTCTGGATAGGAGAGGCTGCCAGAGACAGGCAGTCCCCCTGCTCCCCTGTGTAGGGGAAGGCCAGCCTGGCAAGGAAGGGGATTGCCCAGTCACAGGTGCTGGCCTCAGCAGTATAAAAAGCTGCCTTGGTGAGCAACTCAGGGCTACTTGCCCTCAGGAGCTGCTGAGGGCCAGCCAGTTGGTATCTGGGAACACTAGCCCCTTGTGCCAGCTGGACTGCTGAAGCAGCCCTAAGCTAGAGTGGACCCTGTACCCTCTACCCACTGCAGCAGTGTGGCAGTGGGGGCTTCTGTCTGGAAGTGGGGGCTTACCTGCTGCCACCTGCAACAGCATGTGGTCCCTGTGACAGCATTGCTGCTTGCCTACCAGACTTGGCCAGAGACTGCACAGCCCACCTGGGCTATGGTATGGGCACTGTAGCAGAACCCCCAGTACTTCTGGGCCAGTTGCCAGTGGGCTGTGTCTGAACAGTTGGTCTTCATGCTGAACTGCTGTCCTATCTTCTGGTGCTCCCACCCTGCCATCTGGGCAGCTATCGCCCACATGGGCTCGTTGTGATGGCCCACTTTGAACTGGCAAAGTGTGTTCTCCTGGCCCTAAGTGGCCAGGTCAGCCACCTCATCTGCCCTCTAGTGGGCACACCAGAAGGGAGGAATAGGCTGCAATCAGACCTAGACAGGTTACAGGGGTGGGCAGATGAGAACAGGATGGGTTTCAACACTGACAAGTGCAAGGTACTGCGCCTGGGGGGAGAAGAACCAGCAGCTTACCTACAGGCTGGGGAACTCCCTTCTTGTCAGTGCAGAGGCAGAAAAGGATCTTGGAGTCATTATTGATGCCGAAATGAACATGGGCCAACAGTGTGGGGATGTGGTCAAGAAGGCCAACTGTACGTTGTCATGCATCCACAGATGCATCTCAAGTATGTCCAAGGAGGTGATACTCGCCCTCTATGTGACACTAGTCAGAGGGGACCAGCAGGCATTGGGGGAGTCCCTGTTCCCCCGAGCCCTACCAGGAGTTACCAGATCCTAGCCACCCTGACAGTGAAGTAGTACCTCCTGATGTCTAGTTTGAATCTACCCTCTGCCAGCTTGTGACCATTATTTCTAGTCACTCCTGGCAGCAGCTCTGTCCTAGTACCAGGGCATGGGTACAGCTGCATCTGTTCCACCCACTGCTTTGTGTCTCTGAGCAGTGCCAGCCCTTGCTGTTCTGTTCCCTACACCTCTGCCCTGGCCCCAACGATCCCCGTGCCATTCACGAAAAGCCCTCAACTGGGGCTCAGGGACTGGGCTGGGCAAGCCCCTTCCCTTCCAGGTTGGCTTTCCCCTACACAGGTTGTTGTAGGGGAGCAGGCGGACTGCCTGTCTCTGGCAGCCTCTCCTACCCAGAGTACTCCTACCAAGAGTGACCTGGTCCTGCCTGAAGGTGCACACCTCTGGACTGGGCCGGACCAGGCTGGTGCCATATGGCACAGGCATCATGGGATCTCAGGCGGCTGGGGCCATGCCATGCCTTGGGGGGCTCTGCCTGCAGCAGGCCCTGAGTGCCTAATGGTTGCTGCTGCTGTGGGGGATCTGTGCACCATGCTGGGAGCAGGTGGGCAGGGGACCCACCATTCCTGAGCAATTTCCCCCCACTCCCGCACATTCTCCCCCACACCCACAGTCCCCCACACACAATCCCTTCACCCCAGTAGTCCCCCTACCCCAATGTCCCTACTTACTGGGGATGGTGCCTGGGTCCAGGTCACTGCTACAGCTTTGCCCCATTCTTATTTGCTCCAGCATGCTGAGGCAGTGTGTTGGGGCAGGAGGGGAAGGGGGCAGGAATAGAGATGCTCTGGCCAGGTGCCAGAGCATCTCCTGGAAAGACTTAGCCTCTAGTTTCTTCAGGGCACACTCCAGGAGCATGCCCTGCACCACTTTTTTAGTGGTGGTTTTTTTTATATACTGGGATTTCCCAGAATAAAATTTAGAGTCTGCACTGAAAATACACAGAGTAGGGAACATTTTTTCATTCCCAGCATTTCTCTTGGAGCACCTTAAGCTGCTTTGAGATGCTGTAACAGGCATGCGTGCACTCCTCTAAACATGCCCAGTGAAAGCAGTTCAGTTCAGGGTCATACCTGCCCTGCTCTACCCCACTACAGCAGCCAGGAAGAGCTTCAAGCTCCTCTGGGTGCCAGCTGTAGGCTGGCAAGGGGCATGAGCTTTGGTTCTGATCTCCACAGGGTGGGAGTGAGCTACGCAGCAGCCAGGACAGCTCGCTCAGCCACATGGAGACTGGGGCAAATCCCAATCTCCATGTGGTTGGGAGGCAGCATCCTGCCAAGCCTGGATAACTCTCCCTGCCCACTGTGGCTCCCTATGGCCTATGATGATTGGGAGCAATCTGCTTCTTTCAAGGATGGTTCTAGGATGGCTCTGTGAGAGTAGAGCTTCTTAAGCCTGGAAAGAAAGATAAATCTGCTTATGATAAAGATAAATCTTTCTTTTTCCTGGCTACAACCTAGAATTCATCCTTTTACAAAGTTTTATTATAATAAATAGGCTTTGAATTTGGAGTTGTAGTATCAATCCAAAAGGTAGCATAATCTGATTAAATGTTTGATCTAAAGTTCATTGAAGTCAATGGAATGCTTTCTATCAATTCCAATTTGCTTTGCATTAGTGTCAACTGATTAAGATAACAGTCATAATTGCTTAATGATACAAAATACTTTTGCATTTAAAAATAAAGCCAGATAAAATTCTTCCATACCTGCTATCCACATTAATATATATTTCAGTTTTTCAGAGTTCTTCTGTATCCTCTCCCCCAAAACACTCATCTGCCAATTAAAGAATAATAGCACTGCTAAATTTTGCAATGCCCTTGTAATAAACTGGGATTTTCCTTGGGGAAAAAAATCTGTGTAAATAACTTTAGTGGTTATCCCTTTCTCATAGGATCATTGTGTTTTTTATTATAATATACTAATCTACTTTTGCTCTCTCTGTGGAGCCTTCTATGTTTCAACATTACTTGCACTATTTCCTCTGCTGTCCCTCCAGTTGTTTACCTGTTAATCTCAAGTGATCTATTCTGCTGGCACTGAAATTCTGAGCCAGATTCCTTGTTCCAGGTGGACCCAAACCCTCAGACCAACCATGACCTCTGCATTCAATAATAGGTAAATTTTATTGTTACAAAGTGATAGCAGATAAGAATATTGCAGGCAAGACAAACAAAATACCACCCTCCCTCCCACAATTCTGTATCTACCAGTCCTAAGGCTGTCACAAAGGGAAGGTATATCTGGCCAGTACACAAGCTTCACCTTTGGTTCTCTCTTGAAAGTCACCAGTCAGCAGTCTGGAGGTCAAAGGCCAAGGTCAACTTTCCCCCTGTGGGATTGATGAGATGGGCTGGTGGTGTGCCTTCTGTCCATGGTGGCCATGGGTTCCCCACTTGGGGGCCCTTTGCTGCTCCAAAATTCCTTTTTGTATTCTTTCTCCTCTCTGATGGCCTCTCTTCTCTGGGCACAAGTGATTGGTTTCCCTGTGGTCACCATACTGTCCATATTCTCTCCTGTCACCATATTCCTGTGTCCCAACAAACCCATGATTTTCACACATCTTAATTTGCCCATTACCAGTGTCTTAATTTGATCTGTCCACTAAAACCAGAAATTGCAACGGCTCTGCAGTTGGTTACTGTGACCTGGTGCCAGTGCTGTAGAGTCCCTTATCTCTGTTTGAGTACACTGTTCATTTTTTGCAGTTTTCTCAGCCCATTTATGCCCATTTCAGGTACAGTGGGCCTCAAAGAAAACTTTGTCATGAACAGACTTTTAGAAACCAATTAACCCTTGCCATTTCCCTGAACCATTTTTCTAATGCAATATCTACTTCACCTACAAGCCATTCCTAAAAGCAAATCTCTAAATATAATTTTAAGGCCATCAATCACCTCCTTGAAGGTCTTACTCTTTCACATCATAAATGGAGCATAATCAAGATAATTATCTGAAATGTTCATTAGATTTGTGGGGATGACCTCCATCAGCCATTGCAGGAAAAGTATGACAGTATTTGTGATCAGGGGCTCCAACAGCCTGGACATTGTAGTGAATCCTTAACCATTTTTTGAATGTTGCTCATACCACTTCTGACTCAGCCTTTTGCCTCAGCATTCTCTAACCCAAGTTCTAGCCAATTAAGTTTAAACAGGCCTCCCATACTAGGGCCAGGGAATGTACAGCCTGAGATGCCTATTAAACTTTTTACTCAGCATTCCAGGTAGCATTCTACTCATCAATCAGTGCCTCTCCGATTGTCAAGATGGCTGTCTAGACCAGAGAAACATCCCATAGTCATAGCCTTTGGGGGCCATACATGTTCCTGGCAATATTACCCCTCCTGTACAATGGGAATTAATGAAACTACATTATATTACTATTCCTACTATAAAAAGCTTAAAATACATATCTAGCCCAAGCAAAAGAAAACAAGGAAAGCAAAACAAGCAAAAGAAAAGAAAGACAATAAAAACAAATAGTCAATCCGGCCTTCTTGATCTTCGGCATGGCTGAACTCTTTGAAGCCGTAGACGTAATGCACCATTTCCTGTAGCCACTTTGCTGATATTCCATAGTCTATCATGAAGTTCTGCTTTACATTTAATTACCTAGCATAGTTAATATTAGGGCTGTGTGAAGCTTTGGTTGCTGGTTCAATCTGGTGGAGATTCAGCCCGATTCAGGTTTGGAAACAAAACATTTCATCTGTGCATAACAGCCCAAAACATTGGCTTTGACCATGTTGAAAAATCTCTAAGCAAGGCACTAATTGGCCTAACTTCATACTACATTGCAAATAAATTATGTGCCAACCCAATGAAAACACAAGTTATATGCCTTCTATTTGAACAAACCATAAGGCCAACTGCCAGCAAAACATTATGTGGTCTAGGACACTACTGACCCACTGTCCAAATCCTTGGAGTTTACCCTGGAGTCACACTCAGTCAAACCCTTTCATGCAAAGAACACATAATGAAGACAAAGGCAAAGGTGAGCACTCATAACAACATTCTATATAAGCTCACCAACATGAAATGGTTAGGTAGTAGGGCTGTGTGAAGTGTTGGTCACAGAAGACTTTTTAATTTCTCTGATCACAGCATTCATGAGCTGTGCCTGGTACCTCAAAGTATGGAGAAGGAGAAAAAACACTTAAAACTGTGTCTATGGCTGAATCACTGATCAGCATCAAATCTTCAGGTTCGGATTCAGCCAAATTGAATTGGGACAAATTCAACAAATCAAATCACTCTCCCCCAAGTCAGGCTGAATCTGAATCAAATATGGCCCATTTCGCACACCTCTAGTTAATATCACAGAACCACTTACAGAAATAACATTACGCAAACACAACCAAATAAGCAAAACAATTACTATGCATAACACAGCTAAACTTGACTCTTCTTTGTATCAAGCAAACTTCTTGATGCTTTAGTGGTGGTCCACATCTGGGAAAGCACAAAGACAAAAGGGAGGTTAGGTTAGTTCAGGTCATGGAATCACTTTTGACACTGTGGAGGCCTTTTTTTTACAATGGGCACTGACCCTTGTTATCTTGGCCTCCATCCTTTCCATAGTGGAAACTACATCATCTTATCTTCCACTTGCCATGCATGAGGATACTGTACAGGCACCAGTTGTTCATCCATTTATCTGTTAACACTCTAGGCAGGAGCTCATCCAGATATACCCCTCCTACCTACTTCCAGAGAATGCTTTTTCAGCAGTCCTTTCTTCTCAACATGACAGATGCTTGACACACCCTGCCACACATATTCCCTCTTTGGCCCCTACAAGAGTTTTTTTCTGTCGGGGTATACTCCCCCTAGACTTCATCCATCAAAGGGTGACCCACAAGGCAATGGGAGCTAGAGTTTTCACATGGCCTATACTTGCCATTCCCTGGGGTGGCAACATGTGGCATTTTGTAGACACTACCCTGCCACAAGTAGCGCCACTATATTAACCAGTCCCAGAAGGGAGTAGTTTTCAGGTTTTATTCAGGACGAGTCTCCAAGCTTTAATGCTCTGGTCATCTTCACTGTTCATGGGCATAGCATCTCACTTCCAGGCTTTCTGGCCCCTTTACACTCAGGCTATGGCCACATAAGGACTTTCAGCCTATCCATTCCAAGACCGTGGCCACTTCTCTGACCAATTGAGATCTCAGGCTCCCCAACTCTGGCAGTATAAGCAGTGGTTTCTTCCAGCCTCTGGATGTCTTTAGGGCCTTGGCCCTGCCTCTGTATTGACAGACCCCACTGGGCTACCAGCTTCTGGAATGCTTTCATCTCCAGCTGTGTCCCCCCAGACTTTGACCCCTCTCTGGGTCATAGGGCCACTCCTGGGCCAGTGAAAGCTTGGCACCTGGCCCTACTAACACTTGGGTCTCCTATGCTCCAGACATTTGGGCTCTCTAGCCCCAATGTTACTTGGCCCCTCTTGGGATGTCAGACCTCTGGACTCTTTCTCTCGGCTCCACTCTGAGCATCTAGACCCATTTGGTCCCACTCTCTTCTGGGCCCTCCTGGGCTACAAGTTGCTGACTCTGCCTCATAAATCTTCCAGGCCATGAATTCCTGGTCCTCCATGCTGTCATTACCTTTGGTTGAGCCCTTCTTTTCAGCCCGCACTCTTAGGCTCACTTTGGACTCTTTGGGCGAGTTCACATATACACGCATGTGCACGTGCTCTTGCAGCAGCTCAAATTTGAGCTGGGGCTTTTTGCCTCAGTGCATGTGCTTGGACATACACTTTGTTGTGGAGCAAATTGTGCCACTTGGGGCAAAATAACCCTGCCTGGCTCCTCCCGGGTCTGCAGCCAGGGGGAGCTAGAGCCTGGGGCCAGCACCTGTGCTTTCCCCAGCAGTATAAAAAGCTGACCTGGCAATTTTCTTAGGGCAATTAGCTCTCAGGAGCTTTTAGGGCCCATACAATTGGTCCCTGGGGACACTACCCCTTGTACCAGCTAAACTGCTGAAGGACCCCGAGAGTTCCCTGCACCCTTTACCACTGCAGCAATCTGCTGTGCACCTGTCAGACCCAGATGGGGACTGCACAGCCAATAGATACATCTGCCTTTCTGGGCCAGCTGCCAGTGGGCTGTGGCTGCAGAGTTGGCACCTGGGTGGCACTGCTGCCACATGTGCCCCCTGCCCGGCCATCTGGGCAGCTATCACCCAGAAGATGTTCCAGGTGTGGTGGCCTGCTTTGAACTGTCAAAGCATGTCCTTCTGGACCCATTTAACTAGGAAGTCAGCAACAGCCAGCTGGGGTCAAGGTGCCAGCTCTGAGCAAGGAGGGTTCTGCCACTGGCCTCCCTAGCAGGAATTCTGGTGTTCCCTATTGGAAAACTGAAAAATCACTGATAAAAAAATCCCACTCTGTAAAATACTCCCAAATCCATGTTCCTCCACGAATAAAACAAAAGACCACTATAAAGAGAAAGAGAGAGTGAGACAGAGACAGCGGTGAGTTGGACAATATTTTATTGATATATCTACAATGTTAAAGCATGTCTCTTGTTATAATAAAGTGAACTCTAAATACATGTTTCATGAATTCATGAATATAGATTTTGCTGCCCTCCCACAGGGGAGATGGCCCCCACACAAGAGCTATAGCCCCCCCAACAGGGGCTATGGTCCCCCAAAAGAGGGTTCATTCCCCATACAGAGGCTATAGCCCCCCCCAACAGAGGGTTCAGCCCCAACACAAGGGCTACGGCCTCTCAAAATGGATTATGGCCCCCACACAGGGGCTATGGGCCCCCAACAGGGGCCAAATGACCCCTGCAGGAGCTACTGCCCCCCCTTGCAAGACCCACATGCCCCACCCTGGCCCCCCAATTGCTGGCCCACCTGGCCCCATCCACTGCCAGCTGCTGCAGCCCCCTAATGGCTGCTCTGCCAAGCCCCACCCCCACTTCCACCCCCAGGCCCCCATGTCTTCCCACCCAACCTCAGGCACTATCACTTTAAAGTACAAAAAAAGAAAAAGGAAAAAAAAAAGAAAAAATGGGGGGAGGGAAAGCTTCTACTTACCCAAGAAGCCGGGGGGGGGGTGCTCCAGGGCCCCCCAGGCAGCACAGGGCAGTAGGGCCCGGGCTGGGGCTGCTGGTGCTGTCCCTCTGCCCCATGCTGTGAGGGTGGGGCCCCAGTGAGGCAAACAGCAGCTGAACTGCTGTTAAGTGCCAGGGGGGGTTGGGTTTTTTAAACTATTGAGTCGGAGGGGCAGGGATGCAGGGCTGGTGGGGCTGGGGCCAGTCAGGGTAGGGTTTAGGGGGGCGGGGGGTGGGCGAGGGTGGGGCCAGGCAGGAAAATGATCAGGGGGATTGTGGGGGCTGGCAGGGGTGGAGCCAGGCAAGGCAGGGTTTGGGGGGGTTGGCTGGGGGAGGGGCCAGGCAGGGAAGTGATTGGGGTGTTGAGGGGGCTGGCAGGGGGATGGGGCCCAGCTGGGCAGGGGTCAGGGGGGCTGGGAGAGTGGGCAGGACTGGTGAGGGGCCCCCCCCATAGTTCCCTTCCCCTTCCTCCAACCCCCTCCAACACCTTACCTATTTACTGGAGCCCTGCTGCTGAACATGCAGCCTTGCCAGCCGCACATTTCAGCACCAGGGTGAGGGGCCAACCACAAAGATGCTCTGGCAGCCATAACATCTCTGTGGAGGTCCTAGCCTCTGGTTGCCTCAGGGCACAGTCCAGGACTGTGCTCAGCCCCACTTTTCTAAACTTTGGTATTTTTAGACCCCTGGATATCCAGGTGTCTAATTTTCTCCCCATGCTTCAAACTTGCAGCATGGAGAACATTTTTTCATTCCCACATGTGCCTCTTGGCCCATCTCAGAGTGGTTTATGGTTAAGTAGTCAGCCAGGTGAGGTGTGGTGAGATCCAATTCTGGCTAATGGTGGGGAGAGGACTTTAAATTGTGTCTTTCACATCTAAGTGAGTATTCTAACTACTGGGCTACTGCTGTCCATGTGTAATGCTCTTTCTTGTTGAAGATGAGGGTTTTTTATTATTGCTTCTTTTTTGTTGTATTTTGTTTTTGTTTTGGGATTTTTCTGTCATGCCATGAAGTAACGTGCCAAAGGCCACAGCAGGTATAAAGAATGTTACTTAAGTTGACAAGTTCTATGAATATGTGAGGCAGAAAGAAGGGCCAAAGGAAACTGTGGATCTGTTCCTTATTAGTGAGGGCAACCAAGTAATAGAAAATGCAAGGAAAGCAGAGCTCAGTAACTATTTTGCTTGTCTCTTCACAAGATAAATAAATAAATTGTAACCAGACAGCTTTAAAAATTAATATAGACAAAGAAGGAGAAGAGCTACAGATGATGATAAGTAAGGAATGTATCAGAGAATTTTTCATAGATTTGAATTCATTTAAATAGACAGAGCCTGACAAAATTAATCTCAGGGTGCTGAAAGAACTAGCTAGAGGAATCTCAGATCCACTGGAAACAACTGACACTGTACAACAAAGCATAACTTAACAATGACAAATGGAAAATGCAAATGGAAAATCAGAATGAGAACTACTTGGTTAAGTGGTTGCAGTATATGGGGGGGTTCTGGATCATAGACATGAATGGGCAATGTATTGTAGTTTTAATTCCATTTGGGGCTGAGTTAAGAGAAGAACTGAATGTAAAATGACATGGGAAGTGGTAGTACCAGTCTGCTTGGTGCTGGTAAAGCTTCAGCTGGAGTACTCTATGCAGTTCTCGAGAATCTGATGATACAAAGGCAAATGATAAAAGATGATAATAGGGAATACAAAGCATAGGAACAAAGGTTGAGAGAGCCCACCAGGGAGCAGAGAGAGCATCTTTTCAGATGTCTGTTAACTGGAGTCACCTTGGAGGCTATTCAGCTTTTTGTTGATGGCTTTCCTGTCTAGCATTTAGGGAGCTCTGGCTCCTGGCTCCTCCTTTCCTTCCTCTATAAATCAATCTGGAAAACTGAGGCATGCAACATTACAATGTGAACATAAACCAGAAACATTACAACAAAATCACAGTCTGTCATGCCATCTTCTGACAGTTGGAGCTGGCTTTCTTCCTAGAATCACCTGAGCATATTTTAACTAATTTCCTGCCACTGCAGTGGCTAAGTATTTGCAGTTCCCCATCTCTCCTACTTTTACTTGTGGCTCTGGAAGGTGATGGGGATGTTCCTGTAGACTGTTTTGGAAAATTTGTTGCCTGAAAATGCAGAGGAGAGGGCTTTGATAATCCCTTCCGATACTATATTCCTATACAAAAAAGCCAGGAAACCAAATAGGCCTATAACTAATAAGAGATCAAAACATTCTATACATTTTTTGGGTGTTCGATAAGTTTTACATTTTTTTTAAATGCTGGTTCAAATGAATGGCAAATTTGGAAAATATAATCTTTGGTTAAACCATTTATTTCATTTTGTCAGATAAAAATGTTTCATTTTATTTTTAGCTGTTAAACTAATTTAAAGAAAATAAAGAACTTTTGAAACAAAATAATTTCAGACTGATAAAAGTAAAGCAATTAAAAACTTGAATATGGCTATTTTGAACATTCTGGATATTTTAAAAATCCTTTGGATTGAAAAGCATGCTGAAATCAACACATTCAGGAAATAGTTTGCATGACTAAACTGTCTTTTATATTCAAATGTTTTATGCTAAATTTTTTGCCTAATGCTTGTTAAGATTTCTTATGTCAGGAAACTCTGTGTTAAGCTATATAACTTAAAAAACGACATTTGTAAGAAGTTGTCTATATTTTCCTGTGTTGGAGGAAAAAAGTTGTCCCTTTTGAAATTTTGAAAGTTTTCCACTCAAAATGAAGCCCTGAATTCGGTCTAACTCTATTATATTATAGGTACCATCATTTTATTGTATAACTGCAACTATTACTGAAACAAAGAAACTATCAGCACAGACTGGCACAAAGGGTGACAGCATACCTTATAGCATACTCCCTTTTATAGTAGAAAAGCTGGTTTGACCAAAGCAATGTATTTTCCATTGTCAGAAGTATAAAATTATAAAATTGTCCCTTTATGTAAGACAAAATGTAAATCATCACCAAGCTCAGTGTTATTCCTGACAAAAGTGCCATTAAACTGATTAATACTCTGTTTAAGTTACAATATTTGATGCTATAACAAGAAGACATGAACACACAAAAGCGTTTTCATTTTTATAGCCATTCCATTGTAGTAAAGTACTCCATAGCTTTCTATGGGAGACTAATGCTCAGTAATCTCTTCAAAGGATAACATCACAATTACTTTGACAAACTGAAAGACTGAAATAGGACTTTTTCTAAAGTAAAGTTGAGGCATTACAAAAAAAAAGAAAATTGCCTTCCCTGGCAATTTGGCTTTTGGGTATTGACAAGGGACCACAAGAACAAGAGACAGACTCTCTCCCTGGAATGAAATTTTCTATTTTAAATTTTAAAATCCCACCTGTGCAGCTTGATAAAAGGATATTTGTTGTTTGTGATAAAAGCTGCTCATTTGCTTTCATACCATGACAATAAAAGGGAACCTTTACAGCACGTCCTCTCTTTGGGAAGGATTGTTTTCAGCATGATGTTCCTCTTCATTTAGTATGATTCAGGGAGGAATAAACAACGACTGGAGTAACATTTTTATGAGATATTTGAAAATTAAAAAGACACACACCAAGGAAATATGCAAGCTAACAACATTCCTTGATAATTACTATACAATCTCCAAAAATGCCATTCATTTACCTGCAACAACAGATAAAACCAAAAGACAATACCTTTGATCAATTCATGTGGGTGCCTAAAGAACACAGGAAGGAACGTGTCCTTACAATATTTCCTTCTGCCACTGTTATTGAACTGCAATTTTACTCAGGGCTTATTTCCATTAGTTCCTCTCTACTTTCTTTCTGAATGACTAAAAGTACAGAAGTGATAGAGATTTCTGTATTTTAACACCCTGCTTTCCATATATTGGACAGTTTTCACTTTTTATGAGCTATCTGTCAAGTGGGAACCTGATATTTTGAACCTTGGGTAGTCAAATACCTCTTCACAAGATGAATTTAAAGCAAGTATAAAATAATACCAAGCCAGAATTTCCCCTTCCATTCATTTATATTGGTGCAAAGTGAAATATTGCAGAAAGTATGAGCTGTATTCTTCTTGATATGCTGTAAACGTGGTTTAGGGAATACATTTACTAAGAAATCAGTTGACCACAGTTTAAAGTAATGGAAGAGCACTCGAAGGCACTCTACCTCAGACATACTTCCTGGGGCTCTACAGCTGATCTATGGAGAAGTTACTGGTAGCACTCCTTTGTAAATGCTCTGCTGGTCAAATGAGACACAATGGTGGCACTATCTGCTTCCTTGCCACTTGCCATTTGGGGCATGGAATCATTTTGGGTGTTGCTCTTAAACTTGTGCAAGCTTTAATCCAGGTAGCCATAAGGCATTTGTCCTAGGGAGATGGCTTATGCCTTCATTCCTGCTAACTTCACATTTGGCTGTGTTACAGGTAGGCACAAAGGATTTATAGATAAGCTAAGCATTTCTGTGATATAACTGGTTCACATAAACTAGGGGAAAAAAATTGACCAGCATCTTTAAAGTGGGCACATCTACACAAAAAAACTAACTGTGCAGTAACCTAATAATACTGTGCAGTAGTGTGTCTCAGCATGGACAGTGGTAATATGCTACTGCACAGTATTATTAGGCTACTGTGCAGTAGTGTTACCTAAAATACATTCACTGGCGCTACTAGACAGTAACTCCAGGTACTGTGAATCTATTTAGTACTTGATTATACAAGCACTGAATTACATGCACATTAACCACTGCACATTAATGAATGTGCAGATACACCCAGTGTTGCTCATAGAATTACACAAGTTAAACCAGGTAATTTATGTTTTCATAGTTTCATAGTTTCTAGGGTCAGAAGGGACCTGAGCAGATCATCACGTCTGACCCCCTGCCATGGCAGGAAAGAATGCTGGGGTCAAACGACCCCAGCAAGATGTTCATCCAACATCCTCTTAAACACCCCCAGGGTAGGAGCCTGCACCACTTCTCTTGGAAGTTGGTTCCAGACCCTAGCCGCCCTGACCATGAAGTAGCACCTCCTGATATCGAACCAAAACCTACTCTCTGCCAGCTTGTGACCGTTATTCCTGGTCACTCCTGGCAGTGCTCGGGGGAACAGTGACTCTCCAAATTCCTGCTGATCCCCCCTGACTAGTTTATAACAAGCCACAAGATCCCCCCTCAGCCTTCTCTTTTGGAGGCTGAACAGGTTCAGGTCCCATAGCCTCTCCTCATAGGGCCTGCCCTGTTGTCCCCTGATCATACGAGTGGCCCTCCTCTGGACCCTCTCCATGCTGTCCACATCCCTCTTGAAGTGTGGTGCCCAGAACTGAACGCAGGACTCCAACTGTGGCCTGACCCGTGCCGCATAGAGGGGGAGGAATACCTCTTTGGACCTGCTTGAGATGCATCTGTGGATGCATGACAAGGTGCGGTTGGCCTTCCTAACTGCCTCCCCACACTGCCGGCCCATGTTCATCTTGAAGTCAATGATGACCCCCAGATCCTTTTCCGCCTCCGTGCTGACAAAAGGAGAGTTCCCTAACCTGTAGGTATGCTGCCAGTTATTCCTCCCCAGATCCATCACTTTGCACTTGTCTGTGTTGAATCCCATCCTATTCTCATCCACCCACCCCTGTAACCTGTCTAGGTCTGATTGTAGCCTGTTGCACCCTTCCAGTGTGCCCACATCCCCCCACATCTTAGTGTCATCAGCAAATTTGAACAGGGTGCTTTTTACCCCCTCATCCAAATCACTGATGAAGATATTGAACAGTGCAGGCCCGAGGACGGAGCCCTGCAGAACCCCACTGCCCACATCCCTCCAGGTTGAGAAGGACCCATCCACCACTCTGGGTGTGGCCCTCCAGCCAGTTGGCGACCCATTTGACTGTGTGGGTGTCTACACCACAGCCCCCCAGTTTCTTAATGAGAACGGGGTGAGACACAGTGTCAAAAGCCTTCCGGAAGTCCAGGAAGACTATATCCACTGTTACCCCTGCATCTAATGATCTGGTGATCTGATCATAAAAGGCCACCAGGTTGGTCTGACAGGACCTGCCACTGATGAACCCGTGTTGGTTGCCCCTAAGCATGCAGTCCCCTGCTGGCCCCTCCTGGATGTGTGCCAGCATAATTTTCTTGAACAGCTTGCCTGGGATCAAGGTAAGACTAACCGGCCTATAGTTTCCCGGGTCCTCCTTCCTGCCTTCTTTGAAGATGGGGACCACGTTGGCCCTCTCACAGTCCTCCAGAACCTCACCAGAGCACCATGAGGGCTCTTAAAGCTGTGCCAGGGGACTTGCAATGACCTTGGCCAGTTTCTTTAGAACTCTAGGGTGGAGATCATCCGTACCGGCTGACTTGAATATGTCCAACCCCTCCAGAAGCTCCCTAACTAACCCGTGGCCCAGGTGTGCCTCCCCCAGGGCTCGAGGGGGGCCCAGCAGGGAGGTGGCTGTTCTGGTCCCTACTTAGGAAGACGGAGGCAAAGAAATCATTAAACATGTTAGCTTTGCCGTCTGGTGTGATGACCAAATTTCCCAATGCGTCCTGCAAGGGCCCCACATTACCTGGGACCTTCTTTTTACCCCCTATGTATTTAAAAAAGGACTTCTTATTGTCTTTAATCTGGAAAGCTAATCTCAGTTCCATCTCTGCCTTGGCCTTCCTAACTACCCCCTTACATCCCTGAGCAACTACAGAATAGTCCTCCCTGGGGATGACCCCTTCTTTCCATTGAGTGTAAGCCTCCTTTTTAGCGAGGAGACATTCCTGGATGCTTTTGGTGAGCCACGGAGGCTTGTGTGCTCTCCTGCTCCCTTTGATCCTCGTTGGGATTACCTTCCTTTGGGCTTGGAGGATCATTTCCTTAAGGAGCGACCACTCTCCTTGGACACCTGGCTCCCCTCCCCTTCGAGACCTCAGCGCTTCTTCAACTATCCTTGTTAGCTCGTTGAAGTTTGCCCTCCTAAAATCTAGGGCCGCCGCCTTACTGCATGCCTTTGCCACCTTGCGCTGGATGGTGAATTCCAGCAGGCGATGTTCGCTGTCGCCCAGGTGGTTGAGCACCCGCAGCCCCCTCACCAGGTCATCACCCGTCACCAGCACTAGGTCCAACAAGGTGTCTCCCCTGGTGGGGCTGTACACCTCCTGGGTTAGATGGAGGTCCTGCACTCTGGCCAAGAACCTATGTGAGTGTTCATACCTGGCTGACTGTTCTTCCCAGCAGATGTCTGGGAAGTTCAGGTTCCCCATGACTACCACATCCTTAGCCTTCACTACCTCTGTGAGCTGACCCAAGAATTCCTGGTCAAGCTCTTCTCCCTGTTTGGGAGGTCTGTAGTAGACCCCCACCGTTAAGTCTCTTTCCCCTCAACTGCCTTGTACTCTAACCCAAAACACTTCAGAGTGCCCCTTCCCTGACTCCTTGCTAATTGATGAGGATGTGTATTCCTCCTTAATATAGAGTGCCACACCCCCACCTCTCTTTCCTATACTGTCCCTCCTGTACAGCCTATAGCCCTTCACATTCACCGCCCAATCATGCGTTGCATCCCACCATGTTTCCATAATCCCCACTATGTCTGGGTTGGTGTCAGCCAGCAGGAGGGTGAGTTCCTCCTGCTTGTTACCCATACTACGAGTGTTTGTGTAGAGGCATTTGAGGCCTCCCGTGGATGTGTGTACTGACCCCCTAGTCCCAGCGTTACCCTGGCCCCTATCTCTTACCTGTTTATTTGCTTTGCTCGCTGGTCTGGGCTGGGCTGTAGTTGTGGGTGCTGTTTGGTCTGGCAGTCTGGTGTTTCCTCCGCCCTCATCTTCCCCTTCCCCCGATGAGCCTAGTTTAAAGCCCGCCAGAGGAGGTCCACCAACCCGCACTTACTTTTAGGGGAAAGGTGGAGCCCATCCCATCCCAGTATGTCTCTCGTCGTGATGTGCCAGTCATGGCTGAGGAAGCCAAAGCTCTCCTCGAAGCAGCATTCCTGCAGCAGCCAGTTGGTCTCCACGATGCACGTTTCATGCCGTGTGCCTCATCCACTCACTGGGAGGATAGAAGAGAAAACCACCTGTGCACCCATCTCCTTCAGCACACACCCCAGAGTGTGGTGGTCCTTTTCTTTGACACATTTTTGGAATGCTTTTGATCTCAAGATGGAACATCACTTTTTCATGTTCGTTTTGGCCCTAGTGTAGTCATTCCAAAGAGTGTTTACAGATATTGTGGACTTGATTTACAATGAAGTGTTGTGTGCAACATTTTAGCCCTAAGGCATGCTGTTAAATGCGCCTTTTAACAACTTTTATTAGTTACTCTATATAATGGCATTGAGCTGTTGTGTAATGAATGCACCACATGCTAAGGAGTGATGTAAGAAGATTCTATGCTTATAAAACTCAGTTTGAAGGCTGGACCAACGTTATCACCACCTCTGGAGGGAGTCTATTCCAGGCCCTGAGGACTCGGACAGTAAAGAATTTTTTCCTTATGTCCAGACCATAAGAAGCCTATGGTCTTCCAGGAGTTTGTGACCATTGAGCGTTGTTTTCCCTTGGTCTTGCTTGAGATGTGTTGGTAGATGCAAGCCAAACAGTACAGGTCCAAGAATGGAACCCTGGATGATACTACTGGTCACCCTGCACCATGTTGCTTTGGTTCCACCAACTATCACACTCTGAGTCCAACCATGGAGCCAGTTCCCCAGCCATCGGACTGTAAGGTTGTCAGTCCCCAATTTTTTCATTAGGACATCATGGGACACCAGTTCAAAAGCTTTTTTGAAGAACAAATACATGATATCAAACTCTTCTTCTCTGTCCAGGTGATGTGTCACCTGGCCATAGAAGGAAATGAGATTGGTCAAGCAAGACCTACCTGCAATGAAGCCATGTTGGCGCTCTCTCACAGTGTTGCCTTCTGTTAGCCTGTTGTTAATGGTTTCTTTGACAATTTTTTCCAAGATCTTTCCAGAGCTTGACGTCAAACTTACTGGCCTGTAGTTCCTTGGATTTCCTAGAAGCTACAGCTGTCAGTTGTCCAGACAGGGCAGAGGGTGGCAGGGAGGGGACATTGCATCTTGGGATGCTGGAGGACTGCAACTTGGGTGGCTTATCTCTGGGAAGTGGCCACACATTCATGGAACATGAACTGAATCACACAGATTAGAAATTAAGAGAGGTGCCTGAAGAGGTGTAACTTCAAGACATCTAAAGGTCACGTCTTTTAGGTGATGCTAATGTTCAGTAGACTAATTCCACTCTGCATTAGTTCATCATGGGGAAAGCCATGCTAATGCACAGTAGAATTAGTCTACTGCACATTAGCATCACCTAAAAGGCATGTGCTGATGCTACTGCACAGTAGTGCCAATTACAATGCATTAAGTTAGTACCTGTTATTAGAGGTACTCAACTTAATTTGCCACGATTATGGCACATTAATGTACACGTAGATATCCCCAAGGGTGCTTAAAATTAGTTTACATGTCTTAATGTATAGACAATTCAGGGGTTAAGAGCTCCCTGAGCTGCCTAAAATTAATGTGTAAAAAAAGCCCTAAGAATCCATTTACACCATAGAACAAATGACTCAGAACCTGGGTCCAAGTGCAAAGAAATAAAAAAAAGATGTTGCATGCCTGGATGCGCTTTCTCCCCTCATGATTTAGAGAAGTTGGGCAAGGAGTAGGTTAGAAAAAGTATGGAATGAACCTGTCTGTTCCCTGTCCTGAATGTCCTCTCATAATTTTCCACAGGGAAAATGCATCTACCATAAGCAAGGCTCAAAGCCAGCTTGTGAAATCCTGGCTCCAGTAATGTCATTAGGAGCTTTGCTAATCACTTTGATTTGCTCAGATTTCATCTCCTGAATTTAAGTTGGAAAGTTGGAAAATAGGTGGAAAATTCTGATAAAAATTAAATGATTTATTGTTGCTGTTGTTGTTTAACAAATGTCCAAATTTGCATGGGAAGCAGGTGCTCTTATAAGTCAAAATGCAGATATTCTACTAAAAACATTTTCAATGGAAAAAAAATTAATAGCCCTGTTCAAGGGCTATTTTGCTTCTGTCTGTACCAGGTTGCATTAAAGATTGTGTCTTAATTAATCATTTTCCATATATAGATGCAATAATAACTTATTTGGTTAGTTTGCAACACATCTAACTTCTTGTTTTATTTAAATTACATTTTTTGAAGAGAAAACTTTTAATTGTGAATTAGGGATTCTGGATAAAATTATCCTGTAAAACAGACAGAAGATATGGGTTCATGAATATTCTGTTGGAAGGTAAAATGGTAGGTGAATTTACAGTAAATCCATTACTCCATGCTAACAGCCTGTGTGCATTCCCTGAGAGGAATTTTATTTTATAGCCAGTTGGATCCTTATACCTTCTGGAGGGTACCCAAAAGTAGGTAGAAATCTTGCTTTTTTGCATACACTGGACTGTCAGTTTTCTGCTTCTTTTTAATACTCTGGGTTTTGGGAGGGGTGCATGGGGAGAGGGAGGGTGTTTCCCTTTTTCTTTTTCTTTTGCTTAATACAGAGCGATGTTTTATTTTGGTTTCAGGGTTTGTTTTTTTCTTTTTTTTTTTTTTGGTAAATACAAAGAATATTTTTATTCTTATTTCTGTATTGCATCAGATACATCAATTGCTTTCACACTAGTTTTCTCATTTAACCTAATGGAACTTCTTATTAGAATCAGGTAAGCAGTGTTTGGCGTCTTAGTCATACTTTTGGGTGCTGTCTGACTCTAGTGCAGAGGCACAAAAATGCTACAGGGACTAGGAAAGGCAGATTAGTAGTGGCTGGCTGCGTATATAGTCTCTGGCACCATAGCTGTTCTTTCCATGTGCTCCACAGCTAGCCAAAAGGCTTGAAGAGAGTGGGCCATGACCACCAGAGATATAGCTGGGCAGTTCTGTGCCCTCGACAGCAGTGTCTCACAGCTGCCAACAATGGTTGGGCCAGCAGCACGGTGGCTGTTCTGCACCTCCTTTAAGTTAGCAACTGGGACTGTTACCCCAATCACCCTCTCTCCACCCCCCACACACCAGTAGTTATGCTACAGATGAACACACCTGCCTTCTCACTGACCCATCAGGATGACCAACCACAGATAGTGAATGGGACATACAACAGAAAAAGTGAAATACAGTAGAAGCTGAGTTATTTGGCACCTTACAAGCTGGTGTGCTTTGTAAACCAGCATGCTGGCTAGTAAGGGAAAAGTGAAACCTGAATTGCCTATCATGGCACTTCCAGTTTCGCAGAGCCCCCACGGCCTGGGGCATAGCAGTTTGCATGGGTCCCCCCTCCCTGTCCCTCGGAGCCAACGGGACCTGTGGGAGGGGTGGCAATGCGGTGGGAGGGGCAGCGACACCCCAGACGTGGCAGGACAGGCAGTAGCCTGAACAGGCAAAGACACCTGTTCAGGCTGCTCATTTATCCAGCATATTTTGTTATCCGGCACCCTTCATTCCCCATGGGTGCCAGATAACAAAGCTTCTACTGTACATATATTATTCTGTGTATCCACTACCTGAATAGTGCTACTTCATACTACCACCACAGTGTAGTGTTAGACAGTCTGACCCTTATTTAGAGGTGTACTTTATTTTAAATAAAAGGACAATGATAAAATTAGAAGGAAATGTCATCTTAGGAAAAACAACAGTACAAGTTCCTCTCCCTCATACTGACAAAGTCAGAACATGAAGAACAAACAAGTTTTAAAGCCAGCCTTTACAGATAGAAGCAGCTGATATCAACAGAGGAGCATTTTCATTGTTCTGGTTTTTTACTGTATTTTGGAAATAAGGGTCAGAACGGCATATATATGGCAAAAAGGTATGTATTAGGAAAGGAATGTAATATTTTAAAACCTTACCTTATTTCACTGCTATAACCTTTGTTTCCATGGAGACAGAATGAAGAACCAGAATCCAGCAGCTGAATTGACTCATCTGCCAGTGGCTGCTTCCATGACTAGTTCTGCTTCCATGGAAACAGATGTCAGATCAGTGAACACAAGGTAATAGTTTTAAAATGCCACCTTAAAAATAACCCAGAGCTTTCCCTTGTTTTGTTTGTCTCCCTCCCTATAGTAGGGCTCCAAAAATCTGCAATATCTGCACATCCTGGGGAAAAGGGATTTAACACCCCCCATGTCTTTTATCCTTTTTTGCTTTTCAACTAATATGATATGTTTTGGGAGACAAATTGGTTATCAGTTCCTGACCCATATAGTTACACTGGAAAATTGCTGTCAGAATTATCCTTGACTAATCAGAAGTCATCATGTGTAATTCCCCATTTTTTACCATGCATTTTATAAGATGAATGAATGATTGGCTTGAGTGTACAACATTAATTCTCCACACACAGCTTACCACTTAACCAGAAAATGTCACACACCAGCTTTCATTTCAGGCAACTAATAGAACTTGTTGAAAAATTGGAACGCTTTTTTGTGAAAAGTTAGCCCCTTTTGTCAAAACTTCGGAGTTCAAAATGTCATGATTCCTTCAATCTCCTCTAGCCATTGTATTTTGTCAAGGAAAGTCATGTACATAAAAAGGAACAGGATGCCACTGGTTTCCTGAGGAAAGCTCTTCCAATTTGAGAGAGAGGAATGGGTTGCAACACATTTGATTCAGAAATCTGTTGCTCTGCTGACCCTCTTGCCTAGATCTAACATTCTGCTCCAGGCTCATCTACTGGGACTTCTTCTGCTCATCCAGGATTTAAGAGGACTTGAGAAGGGAGAGAAAATCTTATCTTCTGAGTGAACACAACAAACCTGCCTTGCTGATATCAGTGATTTTTTTGGAAAAGGCATGTGTTTTGTCAGGACAGTGCCATGGCAAGGAGGTTTGGTACCCAGGACAAAGTCTGCAGTGGCAGCCTGCACTTGCCACTGTGCACAGATCGGGGAGGGACCACCCCACATGCTTGCCTGGGAGTGCATGCAGCTGTGGGAACCACCTTTCCCCTCTCCCCATGCCCCCCCAAATGAGCCACTCGTGGCTCCATCCTGCACCCTGCCCCAGCTGGTCAGTGCCTATTGGTGCCCCTTTGCTTCAGCTCCCACGGCAGTCACCCTGCTCACCCCACCCTCCTCCCTTGCTATGGCACTGGTTTAGGAGAAAACGCATCATATGCTGAAGACTAAGCAGTAGGTTTTAAAATTCCTGCCTCCTTCATAAACCTAAGCTATGAAATGTTGCTACTTAAAAGTTTCCAGTTATATGATCCACCAGTGATTTGTACTGTGACTTATTCCCTACATCCCCTGTGTCTGGTGAGGCTATAAGAGAAACAGCTGAATTGCATGAAGCTCAGAACACATACAACAAAATGGTTTGCATCCACACTCCCATCTGGCTTTCAAAACCACCACAGAATAGCACAGCACAGTTCTAATTTTGTTAGAGAGAATCAGCATCACCTAAGAATTTTAGGCAATCAGACATGTATTAATTGTATATGCAACTTGAAATGCAGAAACCAAAGATTAATTTTCCTCCCTCTCTTCCTAACTGAAACAGATGTCACTATTGTTTGGAAACTCTGAATATGTGGCTCCCTTGTCCTCTGCTCTCACCATCTCTGGACCAGCTGCAGTTTTCTAGGAAAACATAATGGAATTTTTCTTGCTTGTATGTTCATATTCACAGTAAGTGTGCTGGTTAGCAAAAATTTACCTAAATAGAGAAATACGTTGTATTCTCTCATTACCATAGGGTTTGCATGTTTAAATTAAACAAAATAAATGATGCCTAGAAGCACAGGAAATAATACTTTTGTTTTATGGCAACTTTGGGAATCAAAGCTATTCGTTCCTGAATAACTTTTGTTCTATGCTTTTTATTTTTTGTACTAATGGCAGCAGCTTCCTGGGGACAATCAGTTAGGTAGCGCTTAACATGACCAGGACTGGCATAATTTCACTCCATGAGTAGCCATAGCTGTGAGAAAACCCATTTATTAAGTCTATTTTTGACAGTTGTGAAAAAATCACCACATTTCAATTTGGATGAGTGTAATAAGTTGTTGTATTTGCAAGGACCTGCAGCCCATTCTAATACTGTACTTTCTGGCATAAAAAATTCTTGATTTTTCCTAAACCAGCTGGGGGAGATACAGGTGTGTATTATATGCAAGTAATATGGCTTCCAAGGGGTCAGGAGATTTAGCAGTAGGAAAGCAGTTACAGCACTCTCTTAATTGCTGTGACTCCCAGAGTGGCTCTAGGAGCCATGGCAAATAATGATGCTACTGCTGTCCTTCTGCCAAATCTCTAGACCCCTTGGCATCTCCCTGGCTGGGTCACATGGCATTGTGTACCAAAGCAGGCTGTCACAGAGGGTCAGGCCATGGCCAAACCCAGTGTGTAGCCTCAGTCCCAATATGTAGAATAAGATCTGGCTCATGACCCCAGGCCCAGCATATTGCCCTGACTTCAGGCACTTACCTCTACCCCTAGATAAGATCTTTTTCCTTCTTTTAGTCTTCCAAAAACAAGGTGTGTATTCTGTTCAGGGATGTGGTGGTGGCTGGGTCATTTTCAACTTGGAGGGATGTGGGGAGTGGGGTTCCACAGGGCTCAGTCCTTGGGCCCGCACTGTTCAACATCTTCATCAGTGACTTGGAAGAGGGGGTAAAAAGCACCCTGTTCAAATTTGCTGATGACACTAAGATGTGGGGGGACGTGGGCACTCTAGAAGGGAGGGATAGGCTGCAATTGGACCTAGACAGGTGACGGGGGGTGGGGGGGCGGATGAGACTAGGATGGGATTCAACACCGACAAGTGCAAAGTGATGCAACTGGGAAGGAACAACCGGCACCATACCTACAGGCTGGGGAACTCCCCTCTTGTCAGCACAGAGGCAGAAAAGGATCTGGGGGTCATCATTGATGACAAGATGAACACAGGCCGGCAGTGTGGGGAGGCAGTCAGGAAGGCCAACTGTACCTTGTCATGCATCCACAGATGCATCTTAAGCAGGTCCAAGGAGGTGATACTCCCCCTCTATGCGGCACTGGTCAGGCCGCAGCTGGAGTACTGTGTCCAGTTCTGGGCGCTGCACTTTAGGAGGGATGTGGACAACATGGAGAGGGTCCAGAGGCAGGCTACTCGCATGACCAGGGGACAGCAGGACAGGCCTTATGAGGAGAGGCTACGGGACCTGAACCTGTTCAGCCTCCACAAGAGAAGGCTGAGGGGGGATCTAGTGGCCTGTTACAAACTAGTCAGAGGGGACCAGCAGGCACTGGGGAAGTCCCTGTTCCCCTGTGCACTACCAGGAGTGACCAGGAATAACGGTCACAAGCTGGCAGAGGGTAGGTTTAGGTTAGATATCAGGAGGCGCTACTTCACAGTCAGGGCGGCTAGGATCTGGAACCAACTTCCAAGAGAAGTGGTGCTGGCTCCTACCCTGGGGGTCTTTAAGAGGAGGCTAGATACACATCTTGCTGGGGTCGTTTGACCCCAGTACTCTTTCCTGCCATGGCAGGGGGTCGGACTAGATGATCTGCTCAGGTCCCTTCCGACCCTAGAAACTATGAAACTATGTGCTATATGTAAGAAAATATGGTAATTTCTATTTTTTAAAATGTGTGTTGCACTTTCTCTGTTCAGAATCTGAGAGTTTCAGTCTCTTGCAAAATGCATCTTTGTAATAAACAGAGGAGCTTTTCCCAAAACAAATTTTACAAATGAATTTCTTGTATCTTGTTACTTAATTATATTGAAATAAATAAAAAGAAACTTGATATTACATGAAT
Organism: Crocodylus siamensis; assembly: GCF_052110815.1. Taxonomy (NCBI): domain Eukaryota; kingdom Metazoa; phylum Chordata; order Crocodylia; family Crocodylidae; genus Crocodylus; species Crocodylus siamensis. The sequence goes on along the minus strand of NC_143396.1, from coordinate 52,284,909 downwards.
GATAATAACAATTAGAATAGGATGCCATTATGAAAGTTCATTTGCACAATTTATCCTGTTTCGTGCCATCTGGAGGCATCTGAATGTGCCGTTGGAATAATTAAGAAATATCAGGAGCAAAATGGGATCAAATGAATTCAGACTATGAGATTAATTACAGGGCCATTCCCATAACATGAAACAGTTGCTGCACATTAATGAATGTGATGAGTTCACTTCTGAAGAATATGACAAAATTTGCAGATCTATTCCTTGATCATGATTTTTTTTTAGGATCTTAGAAAGCATTCATTTGTTTAGAATCTGTGTCAAGCATGTTTTTTTAAAAAATGTAATTTTATACACACACACACACACACACACGTATGTATTTATAGTAGATATTTGAAAAGTTCTGAATTAGATAAAAATCAAGTTTCTCCTCTACACTGGGTAGTGTATTTCCAATAATTAACTGCATTTCAACATTGAGAGTATCTAAGGGACGAACTCATGTTTCTCTTAGAGAAAATTGCTTGCTCATTTCTAGTATAGACAATATTAAAATGTAGCAGTCGGTGCATTAATTATGTCAGTTTGTAGACAAATCATATTGAAAAAAAATCTTGAAAAAGATGCAATCTTCTCACCTCAGTCCTTATTAACTCTTTACATTCCACTTAGTATGAACAGTCAGAGACAAGAAATTCTTTAATAGAATTTTATTGTATATCAGGTGAGGCCCTGAGTCAGGCCACATGAATTACCTATAGTGTGAAATTCAATTATTACATATAAAAATATTGAACTTAAGCCTAAACATGTCTATGTTTGCTTATATTTTTTTTGCACATGTAAAGAGGATGTAAGAGTTTATATATAAAAAAATATGGTCATTCTGAGTATCATAATGCCATGGCAAATTGGGGAAAACATTAACTTTCCTGCATGAGACCAAGAAACATCTACGAGTCATGAAAAGGCTACCAATATGAATGACGGCAGTTATTATTGCAGTACATTATTTCAAAGCATTCTATGGTAATAGCCTTGTTTTTTTCTTAAATAGCTCTGATAAGATGATGACATAGAAGACCATCCATTCAGAAAGCATGTGCCTGATTGAAATGTTTTATGGATTATTGATGGACTCTGCATTTGACAGAAAGCTTGTTTGCATGAAGAGCTGGCATACTTGGAGTCTCGCTAGAATGATGGCTGTACTAATCAGATGACTACTACTCTCAGCCTGAGTGGTATCATGGTAAACAAAAACCATCCTCTTCTATAGAGGCACGTAGACCATGCATAGTAAAGACTATCAAACAAATTTGCCTTGACTGTGTTTGTGCTTTGTAGTTATAAATTGACCAAATTGAAGTAAAGCAACTAACACTGAGTATAAGCCTATATATTTGATTCTAGACTAATAATGAATGATGCTGCAATGTTAGCAGAGAGTAATTAAACTTTAAAACAGTGCTTCCCAACTTTTTTCTTAGCAAGGGATGTGGTGCATGTTCCTACCCTGAGGGTCTTTAAAAGGAGGCTAGACAGTCACCTAGCCAGGGTTGTTTGACCCCAGCATTCTTTCCTGCCACTGGCAGGGGGTTGGACTTGATGATCTGATTAGGTCCCTTCCAACTCTACCAACTATGAAACTATCAAACATGACCCCATTTATGACTCCAGTTTCTCATCATGGCCCCTCACTCCCAACCCACAGTCCCCACCCTCACAGGTGCCCCTCACTCCCCACCAATAGCCCCCTAGTCCTGCCAGTGCCTCTCCTTCCCCACCCATAGCCCCCTACCCCCCAGCCCTGGGGGCCCCTCACTCATGACCCACAGCCCCTACCCCCTCCATCCCTGCCAGAGGGACCCTGCTGCTGCCAGAGCTACAAGACCAGGGCCAGGGCCTGCAGTCCCCTGCCCCCCAGCAGCACCCAAGCTCCACCTACCACCCATGGGAGGTGGCGGCTGCTGTGGACAGAGTGGAGTGCAGAGCCTGGTTTCCCTCCCACCTCCTCTCCCTGTGGGCAGCACAGCTAAAGTGCAGCCCATGGTAGGGGGAGGATGCAGGTTGCCCACTATGTGCTTGGCACTTCCCATCCTATTGCCCTCCCCCTAGGAACCTCTGCAGCCCACCAGGTGGGAGGGAGGGGAGGCTTAGTGCCAGCGCCAGTGCCAGGAGCCCCACACCAGCCAGGCAGCTATGGTGAGACACCCCCTTGCCTACCGGACAGCAGCAGCAGTGGCAGCACAGAGTTGTACCCCTGCCATTGCTGGCCAGGTAGGGGTGCCTCACCACAGCAGTGTGACTGGCATGGGGCTCCCAGCAGTGTGACTGGCATGGGGCTCCCAGCAGCAGCACCAAGCCTCCCTGCTCCACTCTGCTGTAGAGGCCCCAAGGGGAGGGCAGCAGGGTGGGGAACCCTGAGGCCACAGCGGGCAGCCTATATCCACCCCCTGCCCTGTGCATGAATGTAGGGAGCACATGTCCCCTTCCCTGGGAGTGCACACAGCTTTGGGGGACCCAGCCCCACCCCCTTGAGCTTCCCTATTAGGGCCTCAATCTGCCCTCTTCCCCATAGATTTACCTGGAAGAAGCTGCTCTCTACACTGCCTGATCACCCTCTTCCTACTCCCCCCAGCCCCAAGCAATCCCTTGCAGGCTGGAAATCTGCCAGCCTGCAAGCAGAATCCAGAGTTTCCTGCTTTTTTCTCCTTTAAAGGAGAAAACCTGTGATTGTTTTTACAACCCCATTTTTATTGTCACAACCCCCATATGAGGTCACAACCCCAAGGCTGGGAACTGCTGCTCTAAAAGTTCAAAGAAATCAAATGAGGAAAGTCAAGCCTGAACTCTGCACCCTTATGCATATGCCTTATATTACCATTATTCCTTTCAAACCGTTTATGTTTCAAACATGAACTGGAATATATTTCTTATATAGACATACATACAGTGTATGTGCCATGCTTTGTTTCTAAGTCTTTAAGATAGTATATGAAACTTAGGTCTTAGGAATATTTCAGATTTACATTATCTAAAAGCCTAGTTTAACCAAGGAACAGAAGAATTTTGGAGCTTGTTTATGTACAACACATTTCTACGTCGAAGACTTCTAATTTAAAAGTCACTTGAAATAACAGTTGATAAACTTATAATGTATACATCTATGATACTTTAATAGCTACTTAAACATCCTTTTAATCATGTATTAATCCATTATACACTTTTTGGAAAGGTACTCAATATTGAATATGACTTATCTTAAAATTTTTCACTTACCTTTAAAATTAGCTTAAACTATAGATTTCAATAATATTTGTATCTAACAAACTATAACATATTCTGCAATAACTTTGTACTTTCCAGATGCTAACTCTCTTCAGTTTTAAACTTGACCTCATTTTAAATCTCAATTTTGACTACTGAACAATATTTCTCCTTTCAGTCACTGAAGTCAAATAGTAAATATCTTATTTGAAGAAAACTTTATCCATTTCCACTTGATTCCAAAAATAGCTGAGCAAATCTTCTTCAAGCACTTAAGGAAAAGAATTTTCCCTAAGCTAAGATGTAGCATAAGAAATACCAGTCCAGAAGGAATTAGTATGGCAATGATAGACGCAATGAAAAACAGCCTCTCCAATGGATTTTGCAATTCTATCTTATCTGTAGTTCAAATCCAAGAAATTCATGGGCATGCACATTGAGTAAACCCCATTTCAGTTGAATATTTTTCAGTCTCTGAGGCTCTCTATGTTCTTAAGTGTGTCCCCAAATAATAATACAAAGCTTATTACACAACACCATCAACATTTTCAAATGCCATTGCAATATTATTGACTTAAAATTATGCAAAATTGTTAAAAAATAAGAGGTTTTTTTATGGCTTTGAAGGCAGCTCCATTCTCCTCAAAAAACAATCTTTAAAAAACTCTAAATGTAACTTTTCCAAACACCTGCAATGGAAGTTCTCAAAAAGGTTAATAGTGGTTGTAGTGGTAAGACTCTGTCTGGAACACTGTGTACAATTCTGTACAGTTTCAAGAAAGATTAAATTCATTGGAACAGCTGCAGAGAATATTCTTACAAAAGTGAAGTTAGAAGAGGTTGGCTTAGTTACCTCAGCAAAAACAAAAAAACAAAGACAAAAAAAAAGAAAGGATGAGAAGGGATATGATCGTTCTTTACAAATCTATCATCAGGGAGATAACACCATGAAAAGGCAAGCACTATTTAGGCTAAAGGGAAATGTTGGCCCAAGAACAAGTCAGTAGAAAGTAGTCAGGAATAAATCTAGACTTAAAATGGGAAATGTAGAAACATAACCACCCCCCCCCCAAAAAACCCCCCAAACAAACAAAAAAACCAAAAAAACCAAACCCCTTTCAGGACTGCAGTTCCAAAATAGGAAAGAGTGCCACCAACCCCATTAGCTTTTCAGATATAACTTTATGAAATGAATTACAGGAAAAGATTTCCTGTGATGGCAGGGGCTTGTATTTTCTGAAACAAGAGGGTTGTCCTGTTTTTATTCAGTAGATAAAGTGCCATAGCAGAGCCAAAATTGCACAGAACAAGAATGTTGCTAAACCAAATACCAAAATTTAATGGACGTTTTTATAAAGGTAAACCAATTACAACTGGCTGAAGAACTGGGAATAAAATTCAATAAAATAAAAGATAATAAAATAATCAACTATCAAAAAAGATAATAAAATACCAAAGGACACTGTGAGAATAAATTCAATTCTTATCTCCATATGAGAGCAAATATAAATTCTGCTCTGGTGAAATCTAGGACGGTTTTATATTATAAGTGTGTTATTTTAAAACAGAAGTAATTCAGGCATGTATAAATAATATAGCCTTGACCCTGGGAATATGCCAATTTTCCCCTTATTCATTTAATCAATTTAGATTAATTAAGAACTAAATGGAGAATGGAATAGTGCATAGCTGCACCTTTACTGAAGAGGCTGCTATAAGAGGCAAGAGGTACTTAGAATGACATAATTCCTTCCCCTTCCTTCCTTTGGGGAAAGAGATGGAGAAATAAGTTTGTTCTGACCTTTTCAAGACATAGTTTAATCTCCCCACATATGCTCAGCATCTGTTTTAGCTGCTGAGTAGGGACTCTGCCCTCTGCTCACATCATGGCTAGAGATTCAACAGGAGTGTCTTCAATATGAGTAGGCAGGAAAATATGAAAGGGAACTAACTCTACTTGCATGGTTAAATGAGGGATAGAGACAATCTAGCCCAGGGTGGGCAAAATATAGCCAGCGGGCCAGATCCAGCCCACCACGCCATTCTATCTGGCCCACGGGACCCTGCCAATAAGAAATTTTTACTTGCCCACAGTTGCCCCTCTGAAAGCTGGCAGAAGGCAGGCTTTCAGAGGCCATGTGCCATTGGACTGGGCAGGATCTGTGTTTCCACCTCTGTGGGGCTCCTGGCACTCCATCTGGGAGCTCCTTTTGGGAGCACCAAGTGTGATGGCACATGGCTGGATAGCTGGTGAGTGGAAAGGGGATCTCCTGCCTGCAGGGCAGGGGTGGGGTGGAGTTTGGGGGTGGGGGCTGAGGTGGGACCCCTGTCATGGTGCACAGCCCCCACTGCTGGCAGGAGCAGCAGCAGCAGCAGCAGGTAGCAGGCCCTAAGGGTGCTCCTGGCCTGCTGCAGGTAGAGGACCTAGTGGCATGCAGCTCCAATGGAATCCCAGGAGCTACACATGGCAACACAGAGCCCACCCAGCTTGGCCTGCTGGTGTGTGCCTTTGAGTCAGACCAGGCTGGCTATGTGCCAGCATGTGGGGTTCCTGGCATTGCAGGTGGGAGCTGTGTGCCATTGGGCCATGTTAGCTCCATGTCACCATGTATGACTCTACAGTGCAGTGCTGGAAGCCCCACGCAAAGGCATGGATTGGGTCCAACCTGATGGCACATGGTTCCTGCCTGTAGTGCCCCACATGCTGGCATGGAGCCAGCTTTGTTTGGGTTGAAGGCTCACACCAGCGGGCCAGGCCAGACAGGTTCTGTGCCAGCACGTGTAGCCCCTGGGATTCAAATGGAGCCATATGTCACTGTGAGGCTCTGTCTGCCTCAGGCCAGGAGTGTCTTAAGGGCCCACTGCTGGCTGCTGCTGCTGTTGCTGCTGCTGGTGGCAAGGGCTGTGTGCCATAGGGGGACATGTGGTGGGGGGGCCCACGCTCACCCACAAACATCACACCCACAAACTCTACTTCCCACAGACCCCCCATAAACCCCACACCCCTTCACAAACCCCTGCGGCGCCCCCCACCCCACAATATACAAGGGTACGACTTTATTTTGAGCTATTATACAATCACCTCTATATATGCTACACAAATAAAAATAAAATATGTTAAAGTAAATGTTTGATTTTTTGTATATGATTTGGGGTTTTTTCCTGGTTCCAAGATCGCAAACCCCGCTCCCAAAAGGAGTACTTCCAGGGGCAAGGAGGGAACTCTGGTGGCAGAGTTCAGGGATTACTGGTGGGACTTCCAATCCCAAGATGGTGATCAGGGTCACCTGTCAGGGAGCAGGGCTATCCTTGAGGACCTTGACAGCTCACCAAAAGTCATTAAGTGGTCCTGCAGCCAAAATAATTGCCCACCCCAATGTAGCCCCAAATAATAGTGATATTTTACCTGCAGATTTCAGCAACTGAAATTCAAGAATCACTCAAAGAACTTTATAAATGAAAGAATAGATAAAGAAACATTTGTAGATATACCTCACATGGTTACAACAACTTTCTAACCCTACTTCTCAAACACCCAGTTTGTCAAAGAACTCTCATGCCTGCATCTACTAATCAGGTCTAACCTCATGAACCCACCGAAACAAAAGCCATTCATTATTTAATATAATGAATGTCTGTATGTGTAGTCAGATAAAACTAAGAGCAAATGTCTGTGACAGACCATTTCACTATTTATTGACATGTTTATGAATTTTGGAAGATGAAGAAGAAAACAAAACTTTCCTTGTTTTATTTCTAATTGAAAAGAAAATACCTGCTAATTGTTTTTAACATTCCCAATTCCCTGTACATAACAGCTTTGATGGAAATTATATCCATGTGAAAAGTCTTGAATTTCCATCAAAGCATGTAAAATTGTTGTTTAACACCAGTTTCACAAAAAGCCAACCTCCTCTCCCCATAACTGTCCGTTTAGTATGATTTCCTCAAATGTATTAATTATTCTAAACGGTTCCTCCAAATAATTGACGGTCTCTCCAAATAATTGGTGTGAGCACCTCTTGGTGTACATGTTGTTTGTAAAATTCTTTTTGAATACTGAAAAGGTATTTTTTTAAATAAAACACACACATGTGATATTCCTAACTGGATGAATGCAACTGTTAGAAGCAGCTTTCAGTAAGGGGAAAATATATCTCCTCTCTTTATTTAAAATTAACTTAATTCTGTGAATTTCTGTGAGTGTTTCAACAAGTCAACTTGATATGGTAGAATATTTGCAAAAAGCCAAGAAGTAAAGAAGGAAAAGTAAAACCACTGAAATGTTAGCAAACTTATTTTAAAATAGCTCTACATACATCATGACACTTCACTAGGGAGCTGAATGATCCTTTTTTCTTTGATACCACTTGGGTTAAAATTGGATTAGATAAATTATAAAAACAATCATCCTAGTAGTGAAACAGCTGGTATGTCATCTTTTCTTTTAACATGAGTTTTTTGTACTCTAATAATCTATAAAACATTTTGAACTGACATTTTTCTTTCTGAGATAGCAATATTTCCATGAAACCCATGTTTAGAATGACTTAATTGCAAACATGGTAAACAAAATATGACTGTCTTGGCCTGTGGTAATCATTTTCATTTGTCATTTATGGGTGACATTAATGAAATTATTTTATGAAAAGTGATGGTATAAGAGGCACTTATTTATCAGATCATCTTCTGTGCATCTACAGATAATACATGACTAAATTTAAAATTTAGTTTTCTATTATTGTTTATTCCTATTAATCCTGCACAGAAAACACAACTAACTGTTACTTGTCTTATAAAGAAGTCACTATGTGAAATCAGTCTAACCTGGTATTTGAATATTTTGTAGCATTCTGTAAGACCTTTTTTCTGAGACGTCTACTATTACTAAAATAATAAGGGATGAAAGAAGTATGTAGACAACTTCCCCCCACAGAAAAATAACTAAAGCTATGTACAAGTGTAACCCAGACAGAGCCACCTCATACTGAGGAAGGGAAAGGAGCAGAAGACTATGAAGTCTTTGAAGGATCTCTCCTTCTACTTCTAATTCACCCAAGAACAGTTAGATAAACACTATAACATTCAATAATGCAACAATGCACACATACTAACTCACCCTTTTATTGAAAATATATGGCTCCAGACAGATTTTAAGAAAGATTCTCTGGTATTTCATTTAAATTATCAGAGCTACAGAGTTGCCCAGGAAACCAGCTGCCATGTAGAGTTCTTTTCTTTCCTGAACAAATGTGGAGTCACATGGATTTTCCATGAGTCAGGTTTTGTTGCTGAATTCTTTAAGGCAGAATTTGTCTGCTCAACAGAGCAGTATCTTGTAGCCTTCAGAGTAAGCTTTGCTTCTTTGGGACTTAGTCTATCACAATCTGCATTTGATGTTGCTCATATAAATATTCAGAATTAAGTCTTACATAAACAGCTAGGATTACTGAATTTTTTTATTAGATTTTTTTTTTTCAGCGATTGCTTTCAGTTATTTAACTCCCCAAATTTGTGCTGTTTTCCATGATTTCTGTGCTAGTATCTCAGGAAAAAAAATCAATTTGAGCATCTAATGCAAACTGCTTAAAAATCCATAGTCAGGAAAAGTCACTTGAGATCAAAATATGAAAATGTGTTGTTGGACTCAGTTCTTTTCTTAACCTTTTCACCTTTTGAGCCAAGGCATTGATTTAGATGTTGTGTGTAAATACAGTAAGAAAACATTTTACCTTTTCGGCAAAGAGGGTCAAATTGTGTTTAAAAGTGTTCTTATCCAAAAGTGGCTTTGTGTAGTTTACGTAAGAGTTCCACATTTTAGATCTCTGACAAAACTGGTTAGCAGTTTGCTCTTTTACACTTGGGTTGCTCAGTTGAACTGAGGCTAGGAGTGTAGTAAAATTTTCACTGTTTGATGACTGCTCAGTGCCATAGATGTCAAACACAGGTGTCAGCCTGCAGGCCAGACCATTCCATCTGGCACACTGGTAGTCCAGTGGGCTACAAGAAGGAGGGGGGCATGGCCTGTCACACAATTCAGGGTCTCTAGGCATCAAGTGAAATAGCCACTGGTGGCTGGGGTGGGGCTAGAGAGTAAGGGCTGTACAGATACAGCCCTCACTCTACACCCCCAGGCAGACCTGCACTACCACCCACCCCTAGTCCCTCTGCATGTGCTGTAGGCCCTGCAGATCTGGTCAGAGAAGAGGGTCCATTATCCAGAGTGGCCCAGGGCCTGGGGTATATTTGATACCCCTGGCATAGGTGAAATACATGTGTAGGTCTCACTTTACTTCCTGGGAGACAGGAGTACAATGTCTCCCTCTGACCATTTTCAATAAACTCCTCCTTCTCCCTTAGATTTTAGACTTCTCTGAGACTTCAGGGTCTGCAGTTACACCACTAATTGAACCAGGATGGACTAAATCCTGTGATTCACATCATTGACTGGTAAGTTTTACTGAGCCTAAGCTCATATCCTCAGAGGGCCAAGGATACTTAATTTTCCTTTGGACTAGCAATGCTCAAACAACTTTTTGTCAATATTTTATCCACATTTTCCATGTTATTTGGAAGGTTTCCTCAGAACAAGCATTCCATTTGAGTTTTAAAATGGGAGCTATTTTCACTGGGAAAAAAATCAGCCATCACTAATCACATGCCTTTGTGACCCATCCTCCAACTAAAAGGAACTATACACAAGTTCAAGAAGGAAAGTGCCTTTTATTTGGAAGATGAGCTCTGGAATACATGGATAGTAACTTTGAGATGACTGGTTCCTCTTATTTTCTGTCTAGGAATTGCTATAGGAAGATTGGGATCAAGACAGGATCATTTTACTTTTCATGCATAGAACAATACCAGCTTGATTTTTACTTTACCCATGAAAAACTTATCAGTTTGGCAATGTCCCTTTCCCATCACCTCACTATTTAAGTAATAACAGCTGTATTCTCAGGGGATTGGCAGGAATATAGAAGAGTAAAACTTAATTATCCCTTGTTAAAAAGAGAAGAAAGCCCCTTCTCCCCTTGAATTTTACTGTTTCAGCTTCATTGGAGATAGCACTAACAATCATCCTAGCGTGGACTAGGTTCACACATCTGCAAGCATTGTTAAAATCAAGATATCTAGACCTGCTCTGATTAAAGTTACAGAATATAGTAGCAAAACTATTGTCAATATAAGACCCTAAGTCAGGGGCAGGTAATTATTTCAGGCAGTGGGCCGCTTACTGAGTTTTGGCAAGCCATCAAGGGTTGCATGGGTAGCATGCCCCCTGACAGGTGCCCTGCCCTCTGGTCGCTGTCTTGGGCTCAAAGTCTCCTCCCTAACCTCTGACTTTTGCCACTGGAAGTCTCTCCCCTTGCCACAGGAAGTACTTCTTTAGGGAAGAGGTCTTACCATCTTAGGGGGAAAAAACCAAATTATCTGCTAAAAATCAAACACTCATAATACTGTATTTTAATTTAAAATATATTTTGTCCTGATTTGTCTGTATTTGTGCTGTATATGTAGAAGTGATTGCATAATAGCTGAAAATTCAGTCTTACGGATGTATATTGTGTAGGGTGTGCAGGAGTGTTGGGGTATGGGTGGGTGAGTGTGGGGCTTGTGGGGAGCTGTGGGTGGGTGGGTATGGGGGTTTGTGTGGATGTGTGTGCGGGTAAGGTATTGTGCAAGGATGCCGGCAAGTGGGCAGCAAAGTAGGGAAAGTGGCAATGGGGTTGCGGGGGGGGGATGGAACCAAGCAGTGTGCAGAAGCATGGGGCCTACCCCAGTGTCCTGGGACCAAGAGCTGGGTTGGGGCTGGCAGGGATCTATGGAGCCAGCAGCTGCAGGAGAAGGTGTAGGCCCAGTGGTGGCAGCTGCATGGGGAGGAAGAGGATAGCTGCCAGGCATGGTGGGAGCACCATGGCAGCAGCAGCTACTCCTGTGAGCAGCACCTAAAGCACCTCCATAAGCGCAGCAGTAAGGAGAAGGTGGCAGCCACCAAAATTGCCTCATCCCCCTCCTCCACTGCGACCGCCATCACAAAGCCCCACAGCCACCACAACCGCACCTGCAGCCCCAAGGGGCACCACAAGGGCCCAAGGTGCACCACAGCCAGACCAAAGCCACCAAGCCATTGGCCAGCTTCCCTCTCTCTCTGCTGGCAGCCAAGCCTGGCTCCATAGACCCCTGCCAGCCCCTGCCCGGCTTTGGGCCCCGGGACACTGGTGCAGGCCCCACGTTCCTGCATGGCACACCACTTGCTTCCACTCCCCCTGTCCCCCTCCACCACTTTCCCCACTTTGCTGTCAACCCACTGGCTGCCTTGCATCACATCTCCTGGCTGCATGGTTGGACTATAGAACTCAGCAGGAACTGACCCAGCCCCGAGAACTGGGGTGATTACTGTGCTCCTCCCCTGCCTCTCCTCTGCCCCCACTTCTTACCTGAATTTCCTGCTCTGGTACAGGCATGAACATCCCCATGACCCCAAGCCAGAAGCCTCTGCTAGGCAGGGGGCAGAGCCAGGTAGGCCCTGTTTTTCCAGGAACCTGCTGGGGCTTCCCTTGGGTCTTACTTCCCCTGTCTCATGTCATTTTTGACAGGAGCCAGGGTAAGGTAAGTATTAATTTTCTAATTTTTTAGGGGCCCCACGGGCTGGATAGAATGGCCTGGTGGGCTGGATACAGCCTGTGGGTCATATTTTGCCCACCCTTGTTGTAAGTATTATAGTGCTGTGACTAGCAGAGTTTGTACTAGTGATAATGCAATGATGCATGGAAGAATTCTCAAGACTAATGTAGCTCTACCCTATAAATATAGTGAACTCTGAAAAATGGACAAGTCTACTGAAATTTTATTTAGCTGCATTTCACTATAAGTTTCCTTTAAGTTATAATGCTTAAGGAATCTGTATATTGGTGAACTTATACTAAATTTACAGTTTTAAAATAAATAGAATAAACTAAACTTGTCACACATTCATTCCTACGTGAAATTGTTGGGTGTCAAGCCATATGCTGGAGCAACAATCTAGAAATGAATTGCAAACCTTCAGCGTAGTGTTTTATTATGGAAAGAAGAGATAATAGATGCTTAGCTATAGAAACCTGAATGTTCCAGTAAAAGTAAGTTGGACTATAAATGTGAACACGCTTTATTCTTGTGTACTAAAGTCACTGGGTTGCTGAGACTGCGGTCTCATCAGAAGATGTCTTATGATATTAAAATCTTAGACCCCCACTCAGCAAATCATTTAAATCACTTAAAATTCAATTTAGTGGTACTTAAGCACATGCTTAAGTGCTTTGCCCAATTGACTTACATGAAATACACAGTTAAGTGCTTTACTGAATCAGAGTCTTAGTTAAAATTCAAGAGTGTACATTGTTATAGAAAATGGTATAACAGAAGCTCCATTTATCACTGGAAAAGTTTTTGTTCCTGAGTCATAGCTACATGAAACAAAGCAGTCCCGTTTGTTTCATGCTAATTGGATGAATGAATGGTGATATAAATAACACAAGTATGGCAGACCAGATTCTCAAGGATTATGCATTTATGCACTTTCACCTTTTCCTTCATTTTATGGAACTTGATAGATTTACGTTATCTGAAGATTTAACTCACTGTTTCCAGCTGGGAGTATCACAGTCTGCAAGCCAAAGTTCCACCTGAGATTTGCCATCCATTTTTCTCTTAGTTTGGCATGGTTAAAGCACAGATGGGAGTGATGTGCGTACTGTCATATCCAGTTGCCTTTGACTCCTCAGCTCAAATGATCAGATATATATTAATTGCTGAGTGGCCTCAAGGTGACTTTCAGCCCAATTTCAGAGTGAAGCTCCAAGACACGTCTCTAAAGTGACAAAACACCTTGCCCAGTCTATTACATCCTTATCAGCAGTAGGAGAAATATGAAAATTCAGTGAAATTAAACTAAGCCTTCACAGCAAGTTCAAATTTGAGTTGAATTTCCCTTTCCTTTTGACGTGATGCTCATGACATTACTTCCAAATTACATGCTTGAATACATTTTTCTTTATAAAGAATAGGGTTATATAGTCATATCATGACAACATAAATAGAAAATATAACACAGAGGACCAAGGAAAATAATCACTCAAAAATTATGTTCTATCTCCATATATATTTACATTTCTCTTAAAAAATTAGCTAAAATTCGGAAGTATTGTTAGTATTATCATGACATTCCAACTTTGATATTGCTCCCATTGAAATCAATGACACAGTCCTCATTTATTGCATAGGTGCAGAATTATTCACTAAGTAAATAGTTTCAGCACATTCAAACAACTTACTGATCTTCTATCTAACTCCCTCCCTCCCTGACCTCTGCCCTGGAGCTATAGCACACCCCAAAACCAATCCTCACCTGGAACCTGCAAGCCCCATCCACAGCTTGTGCCACCACCCACCGAACATGATGAAAGCAGTCCTGGGTGCATGCCAATGTCAACTGTGGATGCACTTGGCAGGTTCTGGATAGAGACTGGAGCATTCACCTGGATCCAAAGCTGATGGTGCCATGTCAGTACTGGGTGGAAGCAATCTCACCTGCCCACCCTGTGTGGCAGAAGCCATCCTGCCCACCTGCCCAGCATCACACGGCAGCTGGAGCCGCCAGTCACCAATGGGCCAGATTCCTAAGTTGGTGGCCACCCATCCACGAGGCAGATACAACCAGTTGGTGGTTCAGATCCAACCCACAAGCTGTATCATGCCCACCCCAGAATTTATGGGTTATCCTAACCTTTACAAATGCATCACTTTGCAGATATCAAGCAAGGTGCTAGATTCTATAACTACTGAAAGGTCAAAATATATGGTCCAGAACAGTAATACCCATGTTTTTTTAATCTGAACCCTGCAGGACAGAGAAAATGACAAGTTATTACAAAGAAATAGAAGGACATCTGATAATCATGTGTTACTGCAATGCCAAGTAAATTACATGTTGCTATATTTTAAAAATGGCATGCCCAGTTCCCCAAAGTCTATCAGCATATAATGCAGAGAATAAGCAAGTGTTGCAAAGTAAAAGTGAAAAGGTCTGTGGCTTATCAGCTGCATAATTTGGTATGATTTAACGTGAAAAACTCAGAGCCTACTAAGCTTAACTGCAGCTTCTTGTTTTTGTTTTTATGATGACCTGCCTAGTCAGGTTATCTTAAGAATCTGCCTGATGTTTCTAACTAAACAGGTCAAAACTAAAGCTATGTAAACATTAAGTTATTTCTTGGGGGGAAAAAAGTCCAGGAGTATAAAGAAACAAAATCAATGTAACTAAACATTTAAAACAAATTAAGCCTTTCTTCTGAACCCTAATATAATATTGTTCCTAGTGTTGCCCTTGCACTGTTGTACATTACTGCTGGCAAGATATGAGTTTCAGTTCATATTCAATGCACATTCTGACAATCTACCTGATAGTTTTTATGTAAGGTATAGTACCATTATGAATTATGAATTCTCTCTTTCCTTCTAGGCTTGTTTTCAAAACCTTTTTTTCTGCTTTTAATTATTTATAGCAAATGGACTTGAAGAAGTGTGTAGCAATTACTGTTATAATATGCTCTTCACAAGTCAAAGAACTACCAATAATATAGTATGTATTTCCAGTGTCTATTGCACTGCCTTGTTGGCCTTTCCAATCACCATGCATCAGTTTGGTTTACTCTTTTCCAGGCTGAACACAGAAGTAGGGATTAATCCAGGGCTGATTTCACTCACATTAAAACAGGTTCAGGACAGTTGTTTACACTCTCAGTTTGAATGGCAATTAACTTGAATTAGCTGTGATTGTAATGGAGCAAAGTGTTAACATGGATATTTCACAGGTACTTAATGTGGGACAATAGGGTTGGCCATCTGCAGGTTCCCAAGATAGAAGACTTTGTCTCAGGGGAACTCCATAGGAACTCTCCCAACTACAGCTAGCCCAAAAAGAAAATATCAGCACCCCCCACCCCCCAACCCTTGCTTCTCACTTATTTTCTGGACCATCACAACTACAACAGTACTCTAATCTTACTTTTACACCCCTGTCATTTCATGTGGTTGCAAAGTAATGCAATGACACAAACTGGCAGCCTAAGGAGTAGACCTGCTGGGACCATTGCCAAAATTACCTCTACCACATAATATAATAATGTGCTACTAGCTGTTTCACTTGGGAAGATACAGCTGTCACCTTAAAATACTTTCTTTTAGAGAGTACCAAGGGTTTTTAAGCTGTAAACTCCTTTTCCCTTCTTGAAACAGAAGGAATGAAAATTGATGTGTTCCTCTCAGAAAGAGAAAGAATGAGATAAACTTTAAATTAAAATCAATTTAAGCACAAATTTATCTGAGTTGAATTATTAACTTTACAGGGTAGGCCACAAATGTGAAGTTTTCCCTTTTGACCTAAGCAGTCAGCCAAATGTGTGAGTCTTATAAGTTATTCCTGTTATGAAGGGAAATTAATGATGGAATCAAGTATTTCTTCGATATAATCCTTATTTATAAAAATTTACATAAAGTTCTTCAAAAATAATGTATAGTTCTAAGCTTTCCCATCCCCCCCAAATTCTCTTCCTTAAGTCTCTCCTAAGTCTATCCAAACCATGTTGTTGATCAAATAAAATATGACCCATATAAATCCTTGCTTCTGTCATATTT
This sequence comes from Crocodylus siamensis, assembly GCF_052110815.1. NCBI lineage: Eukaryota > Metazoa > Chordata > Crocodylia > Crocodylidae > Crocodylus > Crocodylus siamensis. Next base: position 52,268,973 of record NC_143396.1, on the reverse strand, counting down.
CCTGAACCATCATGGCTACAACATCATTCCAACACTTCTTTAAGCTTTATATCAGAGTTATGCTGGTGTTTCTCTAGCTGTCTAGGCTTTTTTGTTGACTACTCATTGGGAGTGTCTACATGTGCACCCCCTGCACATTTTGTACTCCACAGTCATTTAGTACTTGCTTTATAGATTCATAGATGGTAGGACTGGAAGGGACCTCAGTAGGTCATTGAGTCTGACCCCCTGCCCTGGGCAGCAAAGAGTGCTGGGGTCATATGACCACAGCTAGGTGCTTCTCCAGTCTCCTCTTGAAGACCCCTAGGGTAGGGGAGAGTACCACCTCCCTTGGAAGCCCATTCCAGGTTCTGGCAACCTTTACTGTGAAAAAGTTCTTTTTAATGTCCAACCTAAATCTTCTCTCCATCAGTCTGCGGCCATTGTTCCTAGTTACTCCAGGGGGTGCTCTAGTAAACACAGCATCTCCTATTCCCTGCTGCTCTCCCCTAATGAATTTATAGGCAGCCACACGATCACCTCTCAGCCTGCTCTTGTGAAGGCTGAAGAGATCTAGGTCCCTTAGTCTCTCCTTGTAGGGCCTAGCCTGCAGGCCTCTGACCATATGAGTGGCTTTCCTCTGAACCCTCTCAAGACTTTCCACATCCCTCTTGAAGTGCAGCACCCAAAACTGGATGCAGTACTCCAACTGTGTCCTAACCAGTGCTGTGGAGGGGAAGCATCACCTCCCTGGACCTGTTCATCATGCATCTGCTAATGTATTATAAATTGCAGTTAGCCTTCTTGATCACTTCATCATATTGACGACTGTCAAAGATCAAAGTCTTTGATTTCAGATGCCAATGGCAAAAGGTCAAATGGCAAAAGGTCAGAGGCTAACACAACAAACTGCAATTGTAATTTATGCCTCTGTATTAAGTGATGCATATATACACCCCTGTCTGTGCCTCATTTCAAATTACTTGAACTCCCATACAAGAGAAAGAAACTGACCTTGACAACTCAGCACGAGAGATATCTGTACCCATGGTGACCAGATAAAAATGAAACTAATTTAATGAAGTTGTAAAATTAAATAATATACTATGCACGCCATCCTGTGACCAAACAGGAACAGTACCACCCAAGTAAAAATAACCCCCCTTTTTCTGAAACCTGAGCAAACAAAGAAAGCACAAGTGCCAACTCATTAATTATTCATGCCTAGCGTACAGTAATTGGTCACCTTTGGCAAATATAACTTTGCAAGAACTTCCGCCCAAAGTGGAGAACTGCGTATACACTCAAGAAGAACAGATCATGCACAAATATTATCTCTCCGCCTATGTATCTTTCTGGCGTATCTCTGTCTTGCCAGCCCGTTTATCTTTGTTGTTATCTTTCTGGACTCGATGATCTCCCGAGGTCCCTTCCAGCCCTAATGTCTATGAAATCTATGAAATTATCAAGAGCTCTTGGTAATCTGCAGACTGCAACGGCTTATGTGAATCGCTCGGAATCTGTAACAAGCAACTCTCTTACCCACCCTGTAAATGCTGGGTAACATGATATCTGCATGCTGTAACTAAATAAATCAACTCCTCTGCCTACGCTGCAGCACATCAGTAGCGTAAGTAAAATAAACCTTTTGTATAACCATACGCTGTGTTTAAATCCTCTGACTCCTGTCACCCACCTGTTTGGTTATAAATCCCCCTCTTCGCACCAAGCCGGTCGTGCTAACCCAGGCTCGCAGGTCAAGGGTGCACCAGCATTAGGGGTGCGACAACGATGAATGTTCATCTTGGAGTCAACTATGACTCTAAGATCCCTTTCCACTGCTGTGCTGCTGATGTCATCCCCCAGTCTGTGAGTGTGTTGGTAGTTCTTTTTGCCCAGGTGCAGCACTTTGCACTTGTCTTTGTTGAGCTGCATCCTATTTCATTCTGCCCATTTTTCCAACCTGTTCAGATCAGTCTGGATCTGTTTCCTACCCTCTGGTGTGTTAACTTTGCCCCGTAATTTGGTATCATTTGCAAACTTGGACAGGGTGTTAGCAAGTACTAAATGACTGTGCAGTCATACTGTGCAATCCCAATGGTGCACAGGTTGTTTTCAACCCTACTGTGCATGGTAAGTGCCCTCTGACAGTATGTCACCATAGCTTGTTGGTACAGTGACATGGCATCTTATGTAGATGTGCCCTCTGTAAATCAATTTTAGCCTTTATCTTGCAACCCTCCCTCCTTCCTTTCCCCCATCACACACACAGGGCAGCAATCAGCTGCTTCTGTGGTCAGACCTCCCTGTTTACTCTGTTGGTTAGCACAATTAAGGTACAGTCCTCCTTTGCACATGGTCTAGTTGTAGAATGGTGGCTTTTTAATGTTTCAGCAGACAGTAAGAAGGCATTTAAATATTCCTTGGATTAGCTTGAATGGAAACACCTGTCATACTCTACCCCCAACAGATACTATTTCATTATTATTAGCTTTGTGAAATACTGTTTTTACCCTTTGCGTAATTTCTGTATATAACGAACTGAGTCATTATCTTGCATGTAAAAGTTAATTTTTAAGAAATTGAAATTTGTGGGTATTCAATGTACTGAGTTGAGTCTTTTCTTCACAGGTCTTACTTATGCCAAAGTTTAGCTTGCTCCAGTATAAATCTTAGTATAAAACTCTTTACTAGCCCATAATAAAGAATATGCCTTGCAGGCCAAAACACTGAGTATATTCCCCAATAAACTGAAATATTTGGATTCATTCCAATAACAAACTATGTTTTGGTAGCTTTAATTCATAACATAATACTTTTAATTAGTGATTTCATAGACATTATAGACATTAGGGCTGGAAGGGACCTCAGGAGATCATCGAGTCCAGCCCCCTACCCAAAGGGCAGGAAGTCAGCTGGGGTCATAGGATCCCAGCAAGATAAGCATCCAATTTACTCTTGAAGGTGTTCAATGTAGGTGCTTGAACCACCTCCGCTGGCAGACTGTTCCAGACCTTGGGGGCTTGGACAGTAAAGAAATTCTTCTTTATGTCCAGCCTGAAACGGTCTTGCAGGAGTTTGTGACCATTTGACCTCGTCATCCCTCGGGGTGCTCTGGTGAACAGACGTTCCCCCAGATCCTGGTGGTCACCCCTGATAAACTTATAGGTGGCCATCAGATCACCCCTGAGCCTGCGCTTTTCCAGCATAAGAGTCCCATGGCTCTCAGCCTGTCATCATAAGATCTGTTTTCCTGACCTCTGATCATGCGCGTGGCTCTCCTCTGGAGTCTCTCAAGCTTCTCCACATCCTTTTTGAATTGTGGAGCCCAAAACTGGACGCAGTACTCCAGCTGCGGCCTCACCAAGGCCGAGTACAAGGGGAGAATGACGTCCCGGGATTTGCTCGAGAAGCATCTATGGATGCACGCCAGCATTTTGGTCGCTTTACTAGCCGCAGCATCACATTGCAGGCTCATGTTCATCTTGTGGTCAATGATGACCCCCAAGTCTCTTTCTTCTGTAGTGCTAACCAACGTAGCACTGCCGAGCCTATAAGGGTGCTGCAGGTTTTTCCTCCCAAGGTGGAGAACCTTGCATTTTTCGGTGTTAAACACCATGAGGTTCTCGTCTGACCATTTGCTGAGCTTGTCCAGGTCAGCCTGGATCACCCGCCTATCTTCTGGCGTGGATGGTTTGCCCCAAAGTTTGGTGTCATCGGCGAACTTGGCCAGTCCACTCCTGACTCCAATGTCCACATCGTTAATGAAGATGTTGAACAGTATGGGTCCCAGGACAGAGCCTTGAGGGACCCCACTGGTCACAGGGCACCATGATGAGTGACTGCCATCAATCACAACCCTCTGGGTCCGACCACGAAGCCAATTTCCCAGCCAGCGGATCGTGGTGGAGCCAAGGCCACAACTGGCCAGTTTGGCCAAGAGGTGATCATGGGATACCAGATCAAAAGCTTTTTTGAAGTCAAGATATATGACATCAATCTCTTCTCCCTTGTCCAGGTGATAGGTCACCTGGTCATAGAAGGAAATGAGATTGGTCAAACAAGACCTACCCGCAACAAACCCGTGCTGGCTGTCCCTTAGAATGTTAGCCTGGGCCAGTCCCTCAAGGATGGCCTCCTTAATAAACTTTTCTAAGATCTTCCCTAGGATAGAAGTCAGGCTAATGGGCCTGTAGTTAGCCGGATCCACTCTCCTCCCTTTCTTGAAGATTGGCACCACATTGGCCTTCTTCCAGTCTTTGGGCACTACACCAGAGCGCCAGGAGTTTTCAAAGATGTGTGTCAGGGGCTGGGCTATGACGCTCGCCAGCTCCTTGAGTATCCTGGGGTGCAGATTGTCAGGGCCAGCTGACTTGAAGGTATCCAGCTTCTCAAGGTGTTCCTTCACGAGGTCAGCATTGATGGAGGGTAGGGGATTCCCCTCACCCAGATTTCCCTGTCCCATAGCAGGCATGGGCATCCCGTGTGACTGATGAAAGACTGACGCAAAGTACCTATTTAATAGGTTGGCTTTTTCCTGGGCGTCAGTTGTTTAGTTGCCCCATCTGGTTTAGCAGGGGTCCAACATTGCCCTTGCTTTTCCTCCGTCTCCCCACGTATCTGAAAAAGGACTTTTTGTTCTCCTCGATGCCTGAAGCTAGTTGGAGTTCAGTTGCAGCCTGGGCTTTCCTGGTTTGCTCCCTGCAGGACCGAACCAGCGCGGAGTAATCCTCCTTGGAGGTGAATCCCATCCTCCATCCTTTGTAGGCTTTCCTTTTAAGCCACAGGAGGTCCACTAGGTCCCTGGAGAGCCAGGGGGGCTGCTGTGCCTTCTTGCTGCCTTTCCTCCGTGTTGGAATAGATTTAGCTTGTGCATTGAGGATCGCTTCCTTGAGGAGCAACCACTCTTCTTGAACTCCCATCACCCTGGGGTCATGGTCCCTGAGGGCCTGACCGACTAGCCTCTTGAGCTTGTCAAAATCGGCTTTTCTGAAGTCAAGGACTTCTGTGTTGCTGACTGACTTGCCAGCTTTACGGTGGATGGTGAAGGTGATCAGCTCGTGGTCGCTGTCACCCAGCTTCCCATCGATCACTAGGTTGCCGATTAGGTCGTCCCCCGTAGCCAGTACCAGGTCGAGCAGCACTTTGCCTCTCATTGGCCCATAGACTTCTTGAGTCAGGTAGAGGTCATCCACGCACGAGAGAAAGCTTTGCAACCACTGGGATTTTGCTGAGTGATCTTCCCACGAGATGTCTGGGTAATTGAAGTCACCCATGACAACCAAGGTCCTGGAGCAAGCGGCCTCAGTCAGTTCCCGGGTGAACTCCTGGTCAAGCTCAGGACTTTGGGTGGGAGGTCTGTAGTAGACTCCCACCATTGTGTCCCCTGTGCCGTATTCCCCACGAATTTTTACCCAGAGGGTCTCTAGCTGTCTATGCTGGTCGCCAACATCAGCTTGCAGGGACATGTAGCTTTCCTTCACATAGAGAGCTACACCCCTGCCCCTTTTGTCAATACGATCCCTCCTGTACAGGGTATAGCCCTCTATACCCATGGTCCAGTCATGGGTAGAGTCCCACCAGGTCTCTGTTATTCCAATGACATTGTATTTCTTTGCACTGAGCAGGAGGACGAGCTCGTCTGGCTTGTTGCCCAGGCTCCTGGCATTAGTGTACAGGCAGGCAAGTGTCCCCTTGGGGGCTCTTGCCTTGCCCACAGATTGTGCCAGGGCTGAGGCAGGAGTGGGCTCCCTTAAGTGCCTTGGTCCGCTGGCTTTGCAAGGGTTGCTCAGCAGGCCAGCAGTGGCAGTAGCATTTAATTTGTGATAATCTGCATAGGGTCATGAGTGTTTGCTCAGAAGCCATGGGGGTTTTTTGTGGGGAATTTTTTTTTATAAGAAAAATTAACTGTAGATTCTCATTTTTATAAGGATCATCTTTTCCAGACTTCCAGAAGTGTGGCCCATTGTAGGGTCTTCCCTCTTTTGATAATATTGATTTTCATATGCAAGTTCAAGTGGTTCTTGTACTCTGAGTACTCAATAAGAATTTGAAAATGAGAAGAGAGACATATGACAGAGAAGATACATGCATCACTATGGTGTATATACAGTTGGATATATACAGTATAAGCAGACCTTACGATGACAGGCTGAGAGCCATGGGGTTCTTTAGCCTGGAAAAGCGCAGGCTCAGGGGTGATCTGACGGCCACCTGTAAGTTTATCAGGGGTGACCACCAGTATGTGGGGGAACACCAGAGCACCCCGAGGGATGACAAGGTCAAACGGTCATAAACTACTGCAAGACCGTTTCAGGCTGGACATAAGGAAGAATTTGTTTACTGTCCGTGCCCCCAAGGTCTGGAACAGCCTGCCATCGGAGGTGGTTCAAGCACCTACATTGAACACTTCCAAGAGTAAATTGGATGCTTATCTTGCTGGGATCCTATGACCCCAGCTGACTTCCTGCCCGTCGGGCAGGGGGCTGGACTTGATGATCTTCCAAGTTCCCTTCCAGTCCTGAAAGGAAAGCAAGCACCCAACCCCATAGTATGATTTTTAGTCACTTTTCAGCGTACAACTTAACTTTGAGATACAATCAGACTACAAGCTAAGCAACAATTTAGTGTGTTGTCAGACTGGTTCTGCATGTATTACAATGATACCACCAAATACATTAATCTGTCAGCTATATAGATGCTGCATAAAACTCTGTAATCTGTAACCTGGAGATATATGTAAGATTATGAAAAAAACATTAATAGAAGAGATTGAGAACAAATGTTCCTGCTTTAAAAACAGTTGATGTGCTCACAAACTGAATGAAATGTGTTTGTATTTTAAACCAAATTTATGCACAAAGTATTTGTGAGCCAGCATGAATCACAACATGTAACAATTGAGTTTTATAGTATGAGTCAAAATCAATTTCAAAAGCACACAAATATGAATAAAACACAAAGCCTCATGGAAAATATATGACTTTATTATTTTATATTGCTGTGCATCATACTGCATCTTATCAGCCAAGAAAAAACCCACCAATCACTAGAAGGAAGAGAAAAAAAAATGCAGCCTTTCAGAAAAATTTCTGAAAGTATGCTATTTGGGAACAATATCATGGTGCTTCTGTCACTTAATAAGAATAGTCACCAACTGAAAAAACATTTTTTTTCAAACTGAAGTGGTCAGGGAAATAAAACTGAAGTGACTAAGGGACTTGCCACTAGAAAGCTGGTGAGCAGGGGCATGGATTAAAGCCAAGACTCCTGTGCTCTCTCCCTATCTGGGGGAGAGGAGGCCAGGGTATTCTGGGGTGTTGGAGGACTTCAAAACGCTTGTTTTATCTCTGTGGAACAGTTTAACGTTATCCTAACACATGTTAGATAGCCTGGCCTAAAGTTAACTTTTGCCTCAAATGGCATAAACTGTGAGATGGTCAGAAGGCACTTAGCACAAGCTAATGAGCTATAATGGTAATGTGTGGTTGCTTGCACATTTTAAGTGCCCTTAGTATGGTCAACATGTAATGTGTAATTTCATCCTCATATAACAGGTACAAGGCAAGGCAAGACAGGGAGTCCCTGCCCTGTCATCTGCCTAACTTAAGATGAACACTGCTAATACCTCTCTCATATAATAAATAGCCTGGTTTGAATAATAGGTTTATAGGTATTTTTGATATCAAACTAAAGAGTTTCTGAGATTATGGATGGCTTAGTTATTTACAACTCATGCAGTGGCTCTCTCTTAGACTGACACAGATCATTTAGATCCTGAGTTTACTCTGTTTTGCTCCAGTTGAGAGGATTAAGTCAAGGGAGTTTGTTTGGGTGGAGAAGGTCCCAAAGAGCAACACCATATCTCTTGAGACTGACACCTGTGTGGGGGCTCTGTAGTCAGAACAATCACAGAACCACGTCTTTCTGCTTCATATTGATCTTCAAGTGATAATGCCATGCAGGGGATTAGGGGAAGTCTTATAACACTATCACTTAGTTCATCACTGTAAATTCTAATGTGAGGGTTAACAAGACTAGCCATAATATGTGTCTCTGTACTGGGACTTGCAAAGCTTAGGGTGAGAATATGGATGCGTTATTACTAAAAGTACTGTGCTATAGACTGCCCATCCCAGAAATTGGAATCTGGCTTTACGTATTTAGTTAATTAAATCCTTTATCTGTAAATTATTAGCTGGGTATCGATAAGTATAACATTTCCGTTAGCACCAACTCAAACATCCTTTTTTGGTAACTAAATTAAAATTTGCAGCTTTCTGTGAACTCATTGCACAGTGCAGAATTGCATTCCAAGAGACCTGCATCTTTCATCACTATGGGGATATAGTTTTCACACAGCATGCTTAGGATGAAAACATAAGGCATAGTTTATGGTATTTGAGATAGGAGTTCACAGGGTCTCTCAGTCTTTTATCTGGCCTGGCGCCAGTGGCCCTTCTCCGAAAACTCACCTGCCATGCTTTGATGGGAGAAAATATAGAGAAATCATAACAAAAAAAAGGTTGCTGGCCTATATACTAAGGCCATTAGCTTATTTCTTGAATGACTGTAGCAGGGCTCTGCCTTCCCTTTCACTCTGTCCAGGCCGAGCCAGCTGGTTTACTCCTTATCAGCAGGGATCTGGATTTTCCATTTCCCATGGAAAAACAGAGTAAACTGCAGATATTGCCTTTCTCATGGATTTCTCATTTTACCAGAGAAACCCATGGATTTTGCCATTTGCAATGAGCTCCCTACAGGCTGGCAGTTTCTGCCTGGAGGGAGCTGGGAGGAAGACGGAGGAACAGGGAAGTGCAGGGGGAGAGTGGGATTGAGGCCCTTGTAGGGAGGGAGCTGGGCAGGGTTGGGGCTGCTGCCTAACCAGGAGGGACTTGGGGCCCAGGGCCACAATGCATGGCTGCAGGGCCCCAGCGGGGAGCAAGACAGGGCTGTGGGGGCTCTTCTGGGAAAGAAGAAGGAGGGGGAGGCCCAGTTCCCCACTGCCATGTGCATTCCTGGGGGGGCAGGGGAGACTTGCACCCCCCAGATCTGTACCCGGGGCAGGCACAGGCTGTGGGCTCAAGCTCCCGCCCTGCTTCCCTCCCCCAGAGCCTCCAGAGCTGGTAGGCATGACCTGGCACAGCTGGGGGCAGCAGGGCTGCTCAGGGATTCCTTGCCACTGTGAGCTGCCCCCCCATTCACCCCCCACTGCCCTGGTGATGCACCTCCAGTGCCTGTTCCTGCTTTGGAGGGTGCAGCCTGTGCTTCTGCCCGCACTGCGGCCCCATGCACAGGAGGCAAATTGCCAGGGCAGTGGGGGGTGGGGAGGGAAGGAGGCAGGGCAAGAAGTGGTGAGGAGGTTTTCCACGTGGCTCCTCTGCTCCCTGCTGTGCTGGGTCGCAGGGAGGGAAGCAGAGTTGCAAGGAACAGCAGGCCCCCTGCTCGCCACTGTTCCCTGCTGCCCTGCTTCCCACCCTCCCCCCGCCATGACCCGGCATGGCAGGGAATGGAGGAGCCATGCAGAAAACCTCCTCACTGCTTCTCACTACCCCACCCTGCTGCCCCAGTGATGCACCTCTTGCATGTGGGGATGCAGCGAGGGCAGTGGCATGGGGCTGCACCCCTCAAAGCAGCACTGGAGTTTGAGCCCACAGCCTGCACCTGCCTCAGCTACAGATCTGCTGGGCATGGCTCTTCCCTGCCCCCTGGGAGTATGTGCATCAGCAGGCAACTGGTCATCCCCTGGATGAACCACCCACGGCCCTGTTCTGCTCCCTGCTGGGGTCCTGCAGCTGTGCATTGTGGCCCCAGACCCCAAGCACCAGGTGGGCAGCAGACTCAGCTTGCGCCTGCCCCAGGTACAGGTCTGGGTGGTGCAGGTCTTCCCAGCCCCCCTGGAGTACATGCAGCATTGGGGGAGCAGGAACAGGGGGCTGTACCCCTTGTAGCTGGGGACCCCCTCTGGCAGGGCTAGGGGAGCGGGGGATGTGGGTGGGGGGCAAAAGACACCAGCGAGTCTGTGGGGGCTGCGGGTGGGGAGTGAGCAGCACCAGCAAGGCCACTGGGACTGTGGGGCGGCCTTTAATTTTAATCATGGATTTTGAGGGTTTTAGCAGAGAATTTGTGATTTTTTTTTTATCAGGGAAAACCAGGATCCCTGTATCAGCTAGTAGTCTAACGTTTTCATTCAGCTTTCACTGCAATGTGTTAAGGGTATGTGCGGATGAAATGGAGGTCCTAAATTGAAGTGGTGAGTTATTAAAAACATTGCTTCAATTTAGGGCCCTTTAAACCCCCATGTCATGCATATGCCTCTCTGGCTGCAAGGAGGGGAGGACTAGCTGCCTGTTGGCGGAGTGGTCCCTGGGCTGTGGTGGGGGCTGATGCTTCCCTCTGCAGCAGCAGCACCCCCCTGCCCAGGTGGCACCCTCCGACAGGCACCCAGCTTGGGTGGTCCTGGGGGTTACCAAGTAGTACCAGGCCCTCACACAGCTCAGGCAGGCAGGCAGGCTCCAGGAGCAAAAAACCCAAAAAAACCAAAACAAAAAAACTTGTTGCTTTTCTTGGTGTCACTGGGCATAACCCTAGGTAACTCAGAGGGATGGAAGACCACGAGTGTCGATGAAGCCCCTCTGCTCTAGGCCCAGGCGAGCCAGGCCCCCCCCCCCCCCCCGAACCTTTGTAACCCTTTCTTTGAACTTTTGTAACCTCCTGTAATACTGGAAAACAGGATAAGTAGCAAGCAAGCTGAAACTCTGTGGAATGCAAGGGCACCGCTCAGAGAGAGAAGGGAGGAGGGAAAGTGGGGGGCAGCTAGTGGCTAGGATATAAATATACACTGTTGCAGGGCTAGGGGAGTGGGATTTGAGACAATACAGTCTTCCTGCACCTTTTACTTGAGCTCAAATAAACTCTGTCTACTTCTCCCCACAGTGTGTTTATTGGCGCGACGCACACCGGGCAACGAACCCAATTGTTGCCTCCCTCGGGCACCTTGTGCCGGCAACACTTTTTTTTTTCCTCTCTTGGGTGAAGCCTGCCTTCCCAGCCTGGTGCCAGACTGCCTGCACGGCTTCCTGCAGAGCCTCTGAGCTGCACAGAGACCAGTGCTTCACTCTGTGGGTGGTAGGGCAGCAAACTAAAACACCTCAGAGGACTTTTAGTTTGCTGCACCCCAAGTCATTCAAGGTGTATTACACTGCCAAATTTGCTATAGTGGCTGTAATTGATGTTCAGTATGCTGCTGAGGTGTGCAAACACCAACACCATTAAAGTGGTGCAAAAGCATTTAGCCCACTTTAAAGTGTCATGCACACATGCCCCTCTTTTCTTGTACACGTGGCCTAATAGGTCATTTAGATAAATATACTGACTGTTATTTAGTCTGCTTTAAGGCCAAATTCTCACCAAATGCCTCCCAGCTTTCAGTCTTATGTCTGGATCACAAGCTACCTTCTATTTAAGAAGAGAACTCACCAACCTCTTGCAGGTAAGTACTCCCACTCTTCCCCGAACAGCGTCATGGCTAATCTCAGTATTCCAGTAAAGTTCTGTGCCTCAGCGCAGATTGCAGCAACCGCAAATGGCTGTTTCTTCTCTCTCTGTCCCCTTCCAGGGACCTAACCTTGCTGCTGGCAGTTTTTAGCTCTTTCTGTCCTTCACTCATTTTCAGCTTATATTCTTTCTTTTTCTTTACAGACGTTGTGTTTTGTAGCTCTGCACTCTGTCTGACACCACCTGATGATGCTCTGTCATCTCTCTGCACACTGTCTTCCAGATTCTTGGAGGGCAGGTATTGTAACACCTCCCTAACAGGATTAGAACCAGTCTCCCTGCTACAGTATAGAATAAACTAAATATATCGTTCACATATATATCTGGTCAATTCAGAAATATTTCCTGTTTAGAGAAGTGAGTCAAATAATGGCACAGATTCACAGAAGTTTAGGGCTGGGAGGGATCTCGTGAGGTCATCAGGTCCAGTCACCCTGCTTTGGGCAGGAAAAACTGCTGGGGTCAAATAACTCCAACAGCAGGTGCAACTGGACCATGAGCTATGAGGGAAGAGCTGAGATTCAAGTGGAGGTTACAGTTCCAGCCACCACACCTAGAAACACTGAGAGGAGACTTGTCCTGTCTGAAGTACCAAGACACCTGCATACAGGCATGGGCAAACCCATTGGAAGTTCAAACCAGACACACAAGCTTTCCAGAAGGCCATTGCTTTCTACAGGTTTGTCTTTGAAAAGCCTTCCCTTCTTCTAATTGGATGTTCCCCCTGGCTATCTCTTACCCTCTATTTCACATTTCAGCAGCCTCTTCACTTGCACCTCATTTCATCATGATCCTTTCCTATTTACCCCTTTAATGTTCCTTTGCAATTCTGGGTAGCCCATTCTCTATCAACAGAACCCACATCTAAAAAACATTAAAAAAATGCAAATGCCATATGGTGGCTCTAAATCAACCTTTTTAAACAAACATGTCATTCACCTTGTCAGTGTATAATATCCCTTCCCTGAAACCTTTGTTTGTCTATTTAAATTTTAAGGTCTGAGAAAGAGGCTGTCTATTATGCCCACATATATGTACAAGACCTAGCACAATTAGAATTATAGGTACTATAATAGGTACTACAGTAATAAAATCAAATCTACAAAAATATGTCACGATAGACATATTTCAATCTTTACACATTTGTTCTTTATTCAGTTCATTGATTTCACAGTGTGAAGGACAATACCAGCAATCCTGCTTCCCCCATGATCTGTAAAGAAAGGAGATGAGCAGGAAGATTCAAAATTACAGATGCCCAAAAGAGAGAGGTCCAATATAAGCAATCTACCTTAATCCCTTCTCCAAGTCCACAGAGGTTGTAGAGTTCCTCCAAAAGGGATCAAATGCCATTTATTAAAGCAAGATTCCTTCCCTATTTGTACATATATTTTATATATGCAAATGCTTATCTATGGTGAGCCCAGTTCTCCTTTGTGTTCCTGTTTTCCAAAACGTTATCTCCCATCATGTAAACATAATCTGAATTCTTGTATTACAAAATGAATCTCACTCATTTGACTGCATTAAAATGCATTTAATTACATAAAGACTATATAATAATGGAATTCAGATCACTGTGTATTGTAATGTATCCTCTTCATAACTGCACATGGGATAGTTTGATTTACCTGGTACATGCTGTTCTATATCTATATACTGTAAGCTTTTCAATCACTATATCATGTGGCATCCTTGTAAAAGTCCATGTGTACTATATTCTTCTTTACCATCCACCTGTCTTATTCAAAATGCAGAAGAAAAATAATTATTAAATATCTCTGCATTTTCTATATCATTATTTACAATGTTATTATTGTAGTCTAAGAGTGATGTTGTAGCTGTGATAGTCCATATATTATGTGAGAGGCAAGGATTTCTTAGGGTGATATCTTTTATTGGACTAACTATGTAGTTGGGATACAGTTAGACAAACTTTTGAATGCAAGACATTCTTCATTACATCTCTGAATAACACACAGGGACTGTTTGGTGTAACCTTTTTATGACTGATGTCCTCGAACGATTCCTAGTTTTTCTGTTAACATCTTGGACTTTAAATTTATGTTCCCAGTCAGTTATGCATGCAACTGTTTCACTACTTTGGAAAATAGGTCTTTTAAAGTTACAAATGTACATATCACTGCTTGGTGATATATGGTTTCATACAATGTAACCAAATCACACTCATAAAGTGCAAGATGGCTATCTCAATGGTTAAATACCTTGGAGCGGGACCTACACATTTTTATTGTCAGTTGATGGTCTGTAACAGTTCTGTATTCCCGTAATTAAGGAAACCATGTTGGAAAGAGTCTGCTGCTGCAGCTGAATAGCTTAAGAAGCTTTCACTGATAATTCTGTGGTTTGCAGTGTCAACTGTGAAGCATGGATGGAAGGCAACAGCTTGGTAACAGAAAAAAACAGAATCAGGTTTTTTAAAATCCTTCTTCTCAGAAGAAAATATTCTTGAAGGAATTGCTCTTTTCCTGAATCTTTGTAATTTTTTTCCATATTTCCTCTGTTTTAATGCAGAGAAAGCAAAACCCAATGCAATGTACCAACAAACAAACAAACATATAAATATGTACAGAATATAGCCTCTGCTACCTTGTGCCTACATGGTATATGAAATGCTAATCTAGAATACTGGGCAGCATGTGCTTACCACCAGCTGTGTAGCAAGTGTGATCCAAGATAACACAGATCCTAAGGATCAGAACTTAGCCCTAAAGGTCTACCCAAGTTTTCCAATATTGTTTTATTTATCACTTGAAAAAAGAGAGGGAAAAAACCCCAATTCATAGAGACACACTAAACCTATTTAAATATTTCTTGCATGTTTCCAGGGCCATCTCCTTGGAAACAGGATTTTCAGCTCATCTGCTTATCCTTTTCTTCTGAGCTCAGGTACAGGAATTCATTAGCAAGCGAAGATGTTGGTAACTCTGACAGCTTCACATCATTAGTATTCCAAAAAGCATGAGGTAGAAAAATGTATATAATTTTCTGCTTGTTCTCCTATTTGTCCTGCTAGAGAAGTGAGCTGATAGAAGCAGCAGAAACATTGGCCTTTGAATTTGTTAACGCACACACACAAAGAAAGATGTGTGCATTTAAATACATGCTTAGAGAGGCTGTGCTTACAAGTCAGATGAGGAAGAATGAAGAGAGAAGAAAAATCTTTAAACTTTGAAGTATTGCACTATTATATCAATGAACTGAAGGCCTGACAAATATGGAATTTCACTAAATGACACCAGGTTATGCTTTCAGAATCCAAATTTCATCAACATATTTAAAAAACAAGAGAAGCAAAGTTTGCTATCCTAGACATGATGAAATAGAGATGAGAATTTGCACCATCTAATTCTGATAACTGTGGCCAGGTAAAGAAGTTACACCTCTTCCATGTTAGGTGCACAGAAAATGCTCTACAACTGTAACCAAACAGATGATCAGGGCACACATAATGCTGTAAAAATGGCAATCCCACTCTAAGTCCCCTGGATGGATGCAGTATCAGATTTCATTGCTGCAGGTTAGAGTGGTGTAATGAGCATCTCTACCAGATCTGTAAAAACAGCCTCCAGGATGCTGTAATTTATGCCACTAGTGGTGGGCATCAACTGCAGAGGGTTAACACAGAAAAGTGAAGGAAAAGAAAACAGAGAATCTAGCTTTATGGAGTTTGTTTAGTTCTACTTTTGCCCTGGAATTTAGAGTTATGAGGCTGCTGAAAGGCAACTATAATGAAAGAAAACACTGTTTTCCTGTTCTCTAATTACCTTTTGGAAATGCAGAAAACAGGATTCCTCATAGGACTGAAACCATAACAGTGTAGTCCAGCCCTATCTTAAACAGCAATTTATTCTTTTTGTGGGTAAACTGTAAAAATCTTGCCTTCATTTGTACAAAGGTTTTAGAGTACTGCATTTAAAGGCTGTTGGCAAAACTGTACATTGTACTCGCTCTTGTTTTTCCACCAAATTTTTATGGACTGAATTCATGATGTTATATTTCTCATGGATTACATGGCGATATTTTTAAAGTTTTTACATCTTTCTGCCATTTTTATGACAGTAGGATGAAATCACCATGGACAGTAACTCATAAAGTTTTAAAAGTGTCCAAAGATATAACCATAAATACTCATGGCAATTAGTTGAATTTGAACACATGATTTTGAAAATGCAGGTGTTAATGTTTTGTATCACCCTCAATTAGAATCAGGTTGCACAATCAATAACTATGAACACAGAAGAGTAAACCAGGAAGTCCTAACCCTTACAACTGATTTATAGATTTTTTTCCCCTACTCTACCTTAGTTTTCTGATTCATACACAAAACATAAATAAAAACTGAATTAGGTTAGAATTGCCCCAGAGCTCATGTAATCTGCATTGATGGAGGCTTCACCTAGAACACTGTATCCAGTTTTATTCCCTTTGCTTCAAGAAAGATTTGGACAAACTAATAGAGAAGATTATTTTTTCTGGAGAAGAAAAGACTGGGGTGAAGGGAAGGATTTGATAACAGTTTTCAAATATGTGAAGGGTGTTTATATGGACAATAGAATAGTCTATTTTCTGTGGTCAGAAAAGACAGGACAAAGAGAAATGGTCGTAAATTGTAGCAAAGGAAATATAGATTGGATATTAGGAAGCATTTTCTTACTATAAAGACAGTTAAGTGTCAGAACGGGCTATTTACTGTTCTGGAGAGGTTGTGAAATCTCCATTCTTGGAAGTTTAAGAGCATGTTAGACAGAACCATGACTGGAATGATTAAGTCAGGGATGATCCTGACTTAAGCAAGAGATTGGACTGGATGGTCACCTAAGATCCCTGACAACATTATTATTCTATGATTCTGTAACTAAAGAAGAGATGTGGTAGTCTATTAAAATATATAAATGGAGACTGAATGTCATCCTTTACTCTAGTTATATTTAGCTTTATATGTATACGTATATAAATACAATAAAGGGAATTATTAATGGCTAGATTCAGATTATTGTAGTAGATGCCTACATTTCAGTGTGTTTTATGAGCTGACTCCAAACTGAGAGTGCTAAGCACCTAGGATCGCCATACAGGGAATGGAAATGCTTAGTCATCTCCCAACTGTGACCCAGAGCAACTAGGTGCTGAGCAGGGAGATACTAAAGAAAGCAATTAGAAAATGCCAAGCACAGGGTGTAGGTCTGAACTCCTATTTCTCCTAAGAGCCTAGGCACCAAGGTCAAGGAAGCATACTATTTTGCCCGCCCCTGATCTAATGTATACTAACAGCATTTAGTTCATTACAAAGCACAGTGGCTTCAGTCACTTTGACTCAAATTAAAACACTTCTCCAGGTGGGGTCAGTCCTGTGTTTTGAAGTCTGAAAGTGGTCCAGTGCTCTACCTGCCAGGTCAGTGTGTGATATAAACATAGATTTCATAGATTTCTAGAGTTGGAAGGACCTGGTAGATCATCAGGTCTGACCCCCTGCTCCAGGCAGTAAAGAGTGCTAGGGTTAGGTAACCCCAGCCAGATGCCTGTCTAATCTCCTCTTGAACACCTCCAGGGCAGGGGAAAGCACCACCTCCCTTGGAAGCCCATTCCATATTTTGGCAACCCTTACTGTAAAGAATTTCTTCCTTATGTCCAATCTTAATCTGTTCTTCTTCAGTTTGTGGCCATTATTCCTGGTAACCCTGAGGAGCACGCTGATAAACAGAGTGTCCCCTATTCCCTGCTGGCTCTCCCTTGATGAGTTTGTAGGCAGCCACAAGAACGCCTCTCGGCCTCCTCTTGTAGAGGCTGAAGAAATTCAGATCCCTCAGTCTATCTTCATAAGGTCTTACCTGCCCGCCCTCAACCATATGAGTAGCCCTCCTCTGAACTGTCTCAAGGTTATCCACATCCCTCTTGAAGTAGGGCACCCAAAACTAGATGCAGTACTCCATCTGTGGCTTCACCTATAATTACCCAGGTCCTCCTTCCTTCCCTTCTTGAAGATAGGGACCACGTTGGCCCTTTTCCAGTCCTCCGGGACCTGTCCCAAGTGCCACGAGCACTCAAACAGCTGTGCCAGTGGTTCTGCTATGTCATCGGCCAATTCCTTTAGTACCCTTGGGTAAAAGTCATCGGTGTCTGCCAACTTAAATACATCCAACCCTTCCAAGTGCCCCTTCATTAGGTCAGTGCTGACCATTGGTGGATTGGTATTACTCTCACTCCAGACTAAAGACTCATTGGGAGGTGCATTTGTATCCGTCTCCAGGAAAACAGAAGCAAAGAAATTTAAGAGCTCCACTTTTTCCATCCTATCAGGTATGAATTGTCCTAGTCCACTCTGTAGCGGCCCTATGTTACCCTGCACCTTCTTCCTCCTCCCTATATACTTAAAGAAGGACTTTTTGTTATCCTTAATCTTTGTTGCCAACTTAAGTTCCACATCTGCTTTGGCCTTTCTCACTGCTTCCTTGCAAGTGTGAGCCAAGTAGGTATACTCCTCCTTGGTGGCTGCCCCCTGATTCCACAGCCTATAGGCCTCTTTTTTCCTCTAAAGGTTCTCCTGGATTTTGTTGCTCAGCCAAGAAAGTTTCTAGGTTCTTTTGCCTCCCTTTGCATGTACTGGGATGGTGTCCCTCTGTGTCTGTAGGATCAGTCCCCTGAGGAACTCCCACCCTTCTTGGACCCCCATCTTACAGATGTGATTACCCCTCAGTCCCACCCTAACCAATCTCCTGAGCTCATTGAAGTTGTCCTTCAGGAAGTCTAACGCTACTGTCCTACTATTTGTCTTTCCCACCGTATGCCGGATAGTGAATCCTATCAACTGGTGGTCACTATCCCCTAGGTAACCTTGTACCTGTAGTTCCCCCACCAAGTCCTCCCCTGAGGCCAGCACCAAGTGAAGTAAGGCATCTCCCCTAGTGGGACTGGATACCTCCTGTGTTAGATGCAAGTCCTGTATGCAGGTTAAGAATCGACATCAGTGGGCAGACCTGGTCGACTGTTCCTCCCAGCAGATGTCTGGGTAACTTTTCCCCCTGGTGTGAGGGTCTGTAGTAGACCCCCACTACCAAGTCCCTTTCTCCCCTACCCCATTGTAATCTGACTCATAGGACTTCGATTTTCCCATCCTCTGTCCCCATCTTTATTACAGAGGATGTATAATGTTCCCTAACATATAGAGCAATGCCTGCCCCCATTTTTCCCCAATCTATCCTGCCTGTATAGCCTGTGGCCTTCAATATCTACTGCCCAGTCATGGGTAGGGTCCCACCAGGTTTCTGTTAGACCAACCAGGTTGAAATCTTTGTCTGCAAGCAGGAGCACAAGTTCCTCCTGCTTGTTTCCCATACTTCTAGCATTAGTATAGAGACACCTAAGCCCTGCAATAGGTGCCCTTAGTAATTCCCTGTCCTGATTCTTAGTGGGCCCCTTAGCATTTACCTGATCATTTCCAGTGTGAGGTTTATGGCTTGTCCTACCTGATCTCATCCTGACCTCAGCATCCCCATCCCCTGACAAAGCTAATTTAAAGAACTACGTAGGAGATCTGCCATCCTGTAAGAGAACAGATTCTTACCTTTTGGAGAGAGATGTAGGCTTTCCCATCCCAGGAAGGTCTTATCCTGATAGTAAAGGTCATGGTCTAGAATGCCGAACACCGCGCAGTGGCACCAGCTATGAAGCTGTAAGTTGACCTCCTCAATGCAGTCGCAGTGGTGATGGCCATGGCCACTGACTGAGAGAACTGTTGAGAAGACTACTTGTGCCTCTCACCCTCTAAGCCTATCTCCCAGAGGCATGTAGTCAACCATGACCCGTTCTGGACTACCCCAGGCCGCATCCTTCATTCCAACATGGATGAGGACCAGGGGTAGTAGTCAGTGGGCCAGATTAGGTCTGGAAGCCTCACTGTCATGTCCTGAATCCTAGCTCTGGGCAGGCAGCATACCTCCTGTACTGTAGGATCTGGAAGGTAGATGGCTCCCTCCGTTTTTCTCAGGAGCGAGTCACCCACCACGATGACTCAATGTCTTCTCCTCTGGCTGCCAGGTTGCCTCTCAGCCTGTCTGATGGTATCTGTGGACATGGACTCTGTTGCTATACTCTCTCCCAGTGATGCTAGGGCCTCATACCTGTTTTCCAACTGCACTGGGGGAGTTGTACTAGTAATGCGACATCTATGTCTGTGATGTCTGGATCTGGAGGTGACCATCTTCCATCCTTCTGCATTGACTGCTACCTGTGATGTCTTCCTTCTAGGTGTGTGGTCCTGCAAAGAATGGAAGTATCCATCAATCTCTTCCTCAACCACCCTGATCCCCCGTAGCCTGCTGATCTCCACCTGAAGTTCCCTCACCTGCCCCTCCAGGGCCTCAGGTTGGGCACACATAGGACAAGTGAGGGGATTCCTGGTTTGCCTAGGCCCCAGAGCTGCTGCCAGGCAGAGAGGGGACCAGGGTGTTGCCACCCCCTCCAAAGGCCCCATCTGGGTGCTAGCCCCACAGGAGCTTCAAGCCAGAGGCAACACCAAGGCTGGGTCCCAGGCTGCACTCCATGTCACTACCCCCATCGCTGCCCCCCTCCTCATTCACTTACCTAAGGTCTCTGTCAGGAGAACTCCTGACATGTGGAGTCTCAGGCCTCCCTGTTCCCCCCCATGTGAACTCCCTCACAAACTCTGGCGCTCTTCTGAAGAGCGCGTCTGTTTGCCCAGCCTTTTCACCCAGCTCAGAAGTGCAGCTTCAAGCCAGTGCCACTAAGTAGGGATGGGAGGAGAAAAAAAACCCTTCCCAATTCCCTACAGCTGGTCTGGCTCCTTCTTGCCCTTCCCCCACCTTGCCCACTTACCTTTCTGCAGTGGCTTCTCTTTTGCTGGTTCCACTGCTCTGCTCAGTGGGGTTGGTGGGAAGCCGCGGGCTCACGTGCACTGCTGCACACATATGCCTACTCTGGCATCTGGGCTCAACTGCGACGCTTTGAAAGTTCCCATGCTTTTACAGCTGCCAATCAGCTGTTCTGTGTAGGTGTGGCTAGCTAGCCCTGCACCTATGCAGAAGTCTGCCAGTAGCCCCTTGCTCGAGGAGCTTCACCCTGGGAGCCTCCCTCTGCCTGGAGCCCTTAGTAATTGGTTCCTCCTTCCCCGCACCATCTTTAAAACAGGTTGACCTGATCACTTCTGCAATCAACAATATTGAAAGAGTGGCTCAAATGATCTACAGCTCACTGATTTTAATATTAGAATACTAAATATGAATTTTGAAATAATAATAAGCTTGGAATAATATTAATCTTGGAATACTAGGGAAACTACAGAAGACTAGAAGAATGATAATGTTGTAGTACCCTTCAGAAAAGGCAAATGGGATGACCTGATTAGCCTGACATAAATTTTGGATAAAATAATGAAAAGCTGATTTGAAAGGATAGGAATTTAATTAATGTCAGTCAACATGGTAGTTTTGGAAAACACCAAACAAATCTGAATTTTGTTTTTTATGAACTCATATATTTTTTAAACAGGTAACTTTGTAGATGTACTATATGTAAGCTTCTGAAAGCCATTTGATTTAGTTCTCCAGATCAGTCTAATTGAACATTAATATTATGTAGCTTCAATAGCAGATGGTAAAATGATTTGGAAATAGATGACTGACAGACCTAGTCCCTGTGAGTGCATTAGGTCCAATAGTATTTGATATTTTCATTTATGATCTTAGAGAAACTATAAAGTCATTCGTAATACAATTGATGGATAAAAAAACTATTGATCAAATAGTAAATGTTGAGGATAGGGCAGTCAGACACAACAATCTGGAACACTTGATAAGGCAGGATCATCCCTGATTTAGACTGGGAAGAATATTTAAGTCCACACTGATTTGAATCAAATGGAGAGAAAATTACTTGCAAGCATTCTTTCACCTTTTGGCCAACCATCCCAGCCAAGTGCCTGTCCAAGCTGCTCTTGAAAAAACTTCTAGGGATGGAAATTCCATAGTTTCTCTAGGTAGCCTGTTCCAGTGCTTGAGCACCCTCATAGTCAGAAATTCCTTCTAATCTCCAACCTAAATTTCCTCTCCTGCAGCTTGAGCCATTGTTCTTAGTCCTGTCCTTGACAGGACAACTTGCTTAAGTATTATGTATTTTAATATATACTCTTGATTTGTTGCTGTGGCAATAAGATCTAGGTGAGGAAGAAGGTGTTAGAATGTGATTTTCCTCACAAAGTACCTTTCAGTGACCTTAAGCAACTTCGGTTTAAGAATAGTTTATATAAATTATTTCAGGAGGAAAAAACATTGGATAATAAAAGAACATTTAATCTTGAAGAGGGTGTGACAACAAAAACTAATGTCCAGAAACATCTAACTAGATAAATTCGAATTACAAATAAATTACTATTTTTTAACACTGGCACACTTTATTAATGGAATAAATTCTCATGGGAATTAGTGGATTCTTCTCTTTATTTCATCAAATGACAACTTGACATCTTTCCAGAAGATAACTTCAGTCCAACTCAAGTTACTGAGCTGAGTATAGGGATAACAGGATGAAACATTAATGTCCTGTGATATATAGTAATTCAGATTACATTTCTTCTGGTCCTAAAGTTTATGAGTCTGTTTGTGGACCTATACCGTATTTACTCTGGAGGAAATGCTGTTCTCTGGTATAGTTTCTCTTAAAACATTTTTGTGTATAGTTACTATATATGTGTACTGTGTCCACTACCACTATTAATTTCACTCCAGGATAGCCATTTGCTCAAAGGAAACTGGATCTGCCACCACCCAGCAGCTAGACATTGTACTAGCACCAACCATGCAGCCAGTTTCATGTGTCCACACTCTTTACAACAGAGTAAATTTACTGTGGAGTAACATTTCGTGTAAATTACACTGAAGTAAATCTACTCTGTGTTCATATCCTATAAAAACTATCTAAAAGTTAGAACTAATATTAGTTAAAATAAATAAGGAAAACATGATCCCCTATATTGGCTTCAGAAGATTCTTAAAAAGAGTGAATTTTCTCACCATTTCTAACTTGTGTGCAAGGTAGGGTTCATTTTTGACATAATGCTCTTTTTTTCTGACAAAAAGACGTTTCTGTGCTTTTAAAACACTTACTTTGAAAGTCGATTTGTAAAAGCATTTCCTCATGTAGGACTATATTCTGCCCTAAGATGTTCATCCCTTTTTTTCATTAATCTAGTGGGCATTAATCCAGTGACAGAATTTTATGTAAATATTTGATTTTGCCTTGCTATAAATATGGTCTCATACCTCTGATCAGTGAACAAGACCTGTAAAATAAGAGGTAAATGGTATTATTTATTAGGGTCTTGGCAAGTAATAATAGGAAAACAATAATAATAGGAAAATCCTGAAGCCAAATTAACCATCCAACATGACTGATTAATGAGAAGGGAGAAACAAGGAAAAGAAATTGCAAGATTAGTCTTGAGGAAAATTGCAAGAATAGTCTTGAGAAAAAGTGTAGAGAGAAAGTTTCCCACACAAGTGCTATTTACAGGCACATCAGACAAGTGTGGCTGTGAGATATGTGGTGCCGCAAACACATCTGACCGTACAGTCAGATGTTCTCCATGTTTCAAGGGCGCACAGCCCATGCTGCTATGCTTTTTTGCGGGGGAAGGGGGAGTTGGGGGGGGGAAGGGTTGTAGAAAAATAACCAAAACAGAGTAGCACACACACAGGCAGCACATGCCACTGAAAAGTGGAGCCGGGCCTCCTGGAGCCACACTGCAGCTGCCAGCCAGCCTGGCAGGATCATGGCTGCTGCAGACCCAGCAGACCTTCAGAACCGCAGGTCAGCCTCCCTACTGCCCCCAGGGTAACTTGCTGTGTACAAAAGCATGCATAGCATGGGCATTCCCCAGGGACAAGTAACTGCAGCCCAAGGTACACCAGTGCTACTTGTCCCCAGGGAACCCAACATCCGTGCTCATCTGCACACAGCCTACCTGTCTAAAGGGCTGCACTCCCCGCTGAGCCACATGGGGCTGCAGAGCCACTGGAAGTGCAGCCCTGGTTCTTCCCTATCTCCTACCACCTGGCTGCTCAAAACATTTTGAAACTTTTAAAACATTTCGACTAGCTTCATTTTGTTTCAAGGCTGTTTTGAAGCCTTTTGTTTTGATTCAATTTTGTTGTTTCAAGCTTGAAATGAGTCGAAACAGTGTTGAATTGAAACAGCTGGTGAAATTTTACACAGGCCTACTGCCAAGGCCCCTTGGCTAATTAGTAGCAGGAGTTAATAAACCAACATATTTAAAACTGCGGTTTTTGTCTCCTAGCCAATCAGCAATGAATGGCGAGTGGTGGAGCTGATGGGGCTCCTCCACCAATCAGCATTGGGGGGAAGGTGCATGATGAAAACAGCAAGATTAAACAAGCTGCTGTGCAGAACACTTCTGCAGCGATTTAAGTCCTTGCCTCTCACGCCTCCTGTGAATGTAACGGCCAATCAAACTAAATTGTGGCTGCCTATTGCAGTTATAATCCTCTTTGACACCGCGCCCACTGTAAATTATAAATCACGATTCATAGGTCTACATGTGTTGTGCACCTGCCACTTTGCCAAATTCAGCAACCTGCTCAATGCTGTTTCAGTTCTATGCATGTGTGGACACAGAAGTAGCCACTCCAGATACACAGGTCCTTGCTCTATCACTGTACTATAGCATCTTATTACTGTGCCACACTTAGCTAGAGAGCTGCAAAAAGAAATGTTTTATGTGTACTTAGAGCACACCCAGTAACTGAAGGTAAGACTAGGTAGAGGGATTAGGGATCAAAAGCTATATTAGGAAGGATGGATATGGCTTAGATGGACAGCTGGTGTAGGCTTACAGAGCTGGGCAAAGGACTTACTTGGAGTTGACCTCCAAGTCTGGGTTAAACTGTAAACTTTTATTTGGGCTATGTTGTCCATGGCTACATTTTAGGCAACAAGGGCATTAAAACTGACATGCAAGGCACAATGCTTGCAGTCCCCATTGCCACAGCTGTGGCTGTCTACAGGCAGAATGTTACCATGGTATCTTTTGTCTGAGATGTCCTAGTCCTGGGACTGTTCTATACAAAGATTAGGGAGGCATAAGATTTTCATGTTGCTGATTGCCCCACAGGGTTTCATCCTTCCAGTACGGAAGCAGAAAGATCATGAGACCCTGATGGACCCATCCATCCTGCTGTTACCAGGCTTACAGTCTCCATGCTCATTTTCAGTCCACTTGACTTAGGCACTGCATTTTCCCAGCCTGGGGAGGCATTCTACTTTATTTGAATACATGCATAGTTCTCCTGTACTTTCAATGAGAATTCGGTTTGCTTCTGGAGGTGAATTGTACTTCACCCTACTAACACACCTTAACCCATGCTAAGATATGCCAGTGGTTAGGCCCTTTGCTAAAAGTAAAAGATATAGATTTGAGCCTCTTCCATGTGCAGGAGGACAGAGAAACAGGTTTTCTCTCCCCCTGCCCTACCCTCTGCCCTACCCTTTATCATTGTGCTTAAAGGTGAGATAGCCCTCCTATTGCTGCTGACCTGAAGTTGCTGACTTTCCCAGAGGGGGGAGTGGGGACTAGGATATAAAGGTGGAGTTGGATTTGGGCCTAGGTCTCTCAAGTTCTGATCACATGCTCTAACAACTAAACAAGTTACAAGGAGGGGGGTGCCATGGTCCATAGTGGTGGCCAGGAGAGGCCAAGTTCTTTCAATACTGAGAGGAGGTCCAGGCCCCCACCCACTTTGCTGGAATGAGTCTGGCTTTTTGCAATGGACAGACCAGGAGGTGGTTCACCAGTCCAGTGATTAGCATTGTGGCTGGTTATGACCCAGAGTTGAAGCCTCAGCACCTAGCATCTTCCCAGGGTAACCCCATGACAACTTCTAAAATTGTTCAGTGAAAATTACCTTTCTTTGCACATGCCTCTTTGGTTCTTAAAAGGTTACAAGGAAAGAGGTAGGATGCATCTGATATTTTGGAGTAACCAAAAATTGTATTATAACATTCAACTGCATATTTGGTTAATCTTCACAAGGGACTTGAATACCTGGTTAGCCCTGCCCACTGAACTCTTTTTCTTGTTGCCTTTTTTGATTATCTTTATCTACTTATTGGTGATAGCCATCTTGCAGTCTATTCTCAGGAGCAGATATTCCCTGAATATAACTTTGGCTCTTTAGATCATCAACAAGACAATAAATAACATTTATATTTTTCTCTAAACAAATGGCTTGGGAAATGTCTTGCCAGTCACTGAACCAATATTTCCCCATTATTTAAAACAAGATATAAATTTAAGAATTAAAGATGCCAGCATGCAGACTGACATGCTGGCAGGGTGATCTTCTCTATATCCTCCTTTGTTAAAATTAAGAAAGTACTCTTTTAGCCTTCAAACCTGTCTATCTGAAGTAGAAAACCACAAAAAAATGAGAAGTTGTTACTAGGCTTTGATTTACTCAGATGAAATATGTAGTCCTTATGGGCAGATGGCATCAGACCTAATGTAAAGACACAGTGTATTTTTGCAGGAAGAATGAGGTAGATGGTTTAAACCACTAATTGTGGTCTTGCTTATTCTTTAAAGAAATAAGAATAAAATTGAGCTCTTCATTAGTTTAGCAGAATTTGCAGATTTGTTGGAATCTGACAGGCTGTGCCATAGGCACTTCTGCTATGGCCTTGCACTTGCAATCTGTGGGCTGTCAACCTTGTGCCTTAATGCCCATGTCACCCCAGCCCCCATTTAAATTGGTAAAATGTATAATCTTATTTTATGCCTTATCAATAACCAGTTTTTATATAATTTTATACTACATATACATCTATTGTCAACTTCACTTATCATTTTATTGAAAGCTGTAGATAAACTACCACTGCTATTACTACAAGACAATGGAGTGATCTCTTAGTCAGTAGCGCTCTTGGACTCCTTTTTCTTGAATACTTCCCAACTTCTTCTACCGTGAATGCAATTTCTTAAAATTTTGATGGTTGTGATATGTCCAAGATTCAAGGAGCTGCATTCCTCTAAGAACCTGAAATAACTGTTATCTAGTAATACATATCTAATAAAATCTCCCTAATAAAATATCTAACAAACTCTAATAACAGTTTGATTCTACATTACTTTGTATCTTATGTAGCTGTGTGCATCAGTACAAAATGGTATTGAGTCAGAATGGAAGTGTCTACATGCAATTTGCATTCACTTTGCACAAAGCATAAAGGACTTCGCAAAAGGCCAGGTAATAGAGAATTAGGTTTAATGTCAACATTTATAGCTGTTTTCAAAATATTTAAGAGATTCATTACACTGAAAGAGGTTTTTTTGCAACTGAGAAAAGATCGAGAAAACCAAGTAAATCAATTTAGCAAAGAAAGGCTATATATTAAAAATTATACCAAAGGCAAAATTGAAATCTCATTATACCCAAATAAGAAAACCTCCATTACTGCAGCTGTTGTGAAAGCATTAGAAATCATTATATTCATTCTCTCTCTTTGCCTTATTCATAGAGTCAATTCTATGCACAGCAAATACCTTTACCTCCTTCATCTACCTGGGCATAATTCTATTCTCAGCAAGTACATGTACCTTTCATGTTTGTGCAAATATACATTTTAAGAATGTAATTTCATTGTTCATATTTCTAGGTTAGAGACAGGAATGTATACATTCTATATTTTTTCAAAACTCAAACTAGGATTTCTTTTAGTTTTGTGAAAGATTTTTCTTTTTAAAGTTTTGTTTGTTTCTTTGTTTAAATGTGGTACTATATTTGGAAGAAGGCTAAAGCTATAGTATTACCTCACTATGGCTTGCAATACTACCCACTTGAACAACACTGGGAATGAAAAATAGACAAACATCTAAATTTTTCAGACTTTCACTTGTAGAAACATGGCATATATAACATGCATAGAGTAAAACTGCATTTTCTTGATCTTAACATCACTTCAGTATCTACCTACAATCTAACCCCTAGGTATTAACAGAAGATTTAGAGGTTAGCTTACAGTTATGTCTCTTTCTGGCAGAACACCAATGTTGACAGTGCTCAAAGAGTTTGTCCCCATAACTATGTAGAAGCTCTGGAAGTGACCTTTCCTGTCAAATTGCATATACTGTTAAAAAATTACCAGGTTTATTTATTCTGCAAATAAAATGATCTTTATACCATTTTGAGATCTCTACAAATATCTTTGATCTAAAACTTTTATTTGTAGTACCATATTTGCTCAAATTTAAAATGACCCTGAATTTAAGATGACCCCCCAATAATTAGATTCTATACATGGGAAATGTATATTTTTTTTATGATTTCCCATGTATAGAATCTAATTACTGCAGCGTTGTGCATGGAGTGGGTGGGGTGGGGGTCAAGCAGCTTGCCTCTGCTGGTGCCTGCCCCCTGCCTGATCTCTGAAGTCTTACCTCCCACTCTTCCTTCTGCCTCTCCCTTCCAAATTCTGCTCCCTCTTCCCCCAGTCTGCTTCCCCTGTGCCCCTCTCCCCTTCCCACAGCCTCTCTGCTCCCCACTCCCTCTCACCCACTGCCTTAACTTCTTTGCTCCCCCATGCCCCCAGGTTTGCTGCTCTCCCCTCACTCGCAGCCTCTGTTCCTCCCTCTCCACCCTTACCCTTGCTCTGCACCTTCAAGCTCCATCCCTGTTCTAGCCTGAGGCACTGAGCATGGCCCCAACCTGGCCCTGTAGCAGCCACCCAGGCTGTGTGCCACTGCTGTGGGCTTGGCTGGGCTGGGCTGGGGCCATGCTCAGTGCCCTGGGCTGCAGCATTGATGGAGGCTGCTGATGAGAAGCAAAGTTAATGGAGGGAGAGAGGCAGGCAGTGGAACAGAGGCTGTGTAGGATGGGGAAGAGGTTGTAGGTGGACAGATGGTAGGGTGGAGGGGTAGAAGGGGGCACAGGCAGCAACTGCAGCTATGGCCCTAGTCCTGGGTAGGGGCTGGAGCCCTAGCCGCAGCTACTGCCTGCTCTCCACCCTCCCCACCTCCAACACACACACTACCCCGTACACAGTTTTAAGATGGGGGCCTTTTTCCTCCCCATGTTAAATGGGGAATACACCTCATCTTAGTATTGAGTAAATGTGATAGTTATGAATGGAAATGATTGTCAATATGCTTATAAGGAGGGGAAAAAAAAAAGAAGAAGTCCTGAAAAACAGTTGATATTGCCAGAGTAATTTTATTACCTAATTAGCTAATACCTACTGAGTGTCTGTCTTTTAAAAACTTAGTTTAAAGCACCTAAATTAGCAGGATAGTTAATGGTACTAAAATAGATAATAGCTGATTATTTTAGTACCGTTAACTATCCTGCTAATTTAGATAGATAATCCAGGTAAGTTCACTCCAACCATTTAAGAATGGAATAGTCTGACATTTAAAGCAAGTCACAGTTTTTTTTTTCCTATTTATCATAGCTTTGAGTGGAAAACTGTATTAATTATGGGGTACATCTGAGCTGTCTCCTGCTTGAATTCATAAAGTGGAAAGGGAATAAGGAGAAGCCCAAATGTTTCTGCATCCTCTTTCATCATAGAACTACAATAGAAGGGGGCACTTGATCTACTCGCACCACACAAGTACAGAAATATACTTTATAGTCCCCCCAAAGGCTGGTGATCTACCATTCTGCCTTGTGCAACTGAGGGAGGAAATTCCATTAACTCATGCTCATGGAGACTTTAGCCCTGTAGTTCTTAGTCTTTTAGACTCTAGGCACCCCTTTTTAGACTTAAGGTATCCCTCCATAACTTTTGTAAATTAAGTGGTGTCCCATTTCAAAAACTAATTTATTTATTACAGTGCTTACCTCCTTGCAGAAAAGCTGGGGAGTAGGGATAGGGGAGCAGCTGGGCAGTTTTACTTATTTCAGGTTCCAGCCCTGTTCCCAATGGGGACCAGGACTCTTGAACGCCATGTACTCAGGTCCTTTGTCTCTATCATCAGTATTCATTGGGTGATGCAGCACCCTGATCACCAGCAGAAAGAATGCCATTACTTTAAATGGGCTTTGGATTAAGTACCTAATGGGACATAAATTATATATCATAAAACAAAAACAAAAATCCTTTGTTTAAAATATGTTAAATTTGAAAGTATGTTTAATAGGAACCCAACTACAACCCCAACACAACCTAATAAAATGCATTCTTACTGAAGGAAAGTAAGTATTTAAAAACCTGCAAAGGATTGTGATGGAAGCCAAAACATTTTCCAATGTATTATAAACCTTTATTAGACCTCAGTGCATGATTTAGTATTGTCCAGTCATCTAAATTTTCTCACCACTTTCTCTGTGCTGTAATGGAAACATGCTGTCGGATGCATGCTATTATTTGCACTTGTAATAAAGATTCCAAAAAGCAATATAGTCCTCAGGGTATATTAAGCTATGTCAGAATTTTCTATAATTTTTATCATAATATATTGTCTTGGTGGTGCAGAATAATATTTTAATGAATTATTGATTACTTTGGAGTTGCAATTTGTACTGACTGGATACAATTGTACATATAGCATATGTAGAACTTCCAAGTATGTATATGTTAGGCCTGTGCAAGTAGGCAGCTATTCAATACGACTTCAGATTCGGCCACTTTGGATGCCAGGGATCCAATCCAGAACTCTGGACCAGGTTTCCGCCTCAATCCAGCTGAAGCGGCTCCGAAGCTTTGGAGCCGCCTTGGAGATCCGGCCATAGGGTATAATGGGGAATCAATGAAATATCTATAATTTTACTGGTTTTTGTCTCATTTGGATAAAATTACAGGACTGGTAGCCTATGCTGAGAGCATGAGGCCTGCCAAGCATCAAGAAGATCAGTGCAGGGGTTCAGGGGAAACTGTACCCTAAATAATTAAAAGCAAAACTCATGTCATGTTTATGTGTTACACCACAGGGGGATGAAAGTAGTAGGGATGGTGGCCCCTGCTGAGGCCACAAAGCCTGCCATGTTTCAAGAAGATCGGTATAGGGGCTTTGGGGGAACTGCACCCCAAATTCTTGAAAGCAAAACTCATGTCACCTCTATGTGTTAAGCCATGTTGGAGTCAAAACTTTAGCAATGATAGCCACTACTGAGGCCACAAAGTCTGCCAATTTTCAAGGTGATAGGTGCAGGCACTTGGGGGGAACTGCACCTCAAGCTGCGGACAAGCAAAAGTTGTGTCATGGGTGCTTGTGCAACTGTGTCTGTCTTGGGGCACAGCGGAGAGGAGGGGAGGAGGACTACTGCAGGCCTGGCTGCTAAGCTACTGTGTTACCAGTTACCAATTAATTATGATTCACTCAGGGACAAGTTCAATACACAGTACCTAGCTACTACATAATGACTTAACAAGCATGGATTAACACCTACAAAACCACAGACTAAGGAGAGGAAATAATCAATACAGACAATCAACTGCCCCAAGACAGACAGTTGGTTGCACAGGCACCCATGTCATGAGTTTTGTCTGTCAGCAGCTAGGGGTGCAGGGCCCCAGACCCCCCCTGCACCTATCTCCTTGACAGCTGTCAGCTTTGAGGCCGCAGCAGGGGCTAGCAGGCCTGCAGCTTTCATCCCGCTGTGCCTTAACACAGACAGTGGCACCCATGTCATGAGTTCTGCCTGTCAGAAGCTTGAGATGCAGTTCTCCCCAAACCCCTGCACCAATCTTCTTGAAACTTGCCGGGCTTCATGCTCTCAGCAGAGGCTACTACCACCCCTGAATGTTGCACCCAAATCAGAGATAAAACAACAAAGTTATAAATATGTCACTGATCCCCCATTACCCATTATAGCCTATAGCCGGATCTCTGAAGCAGCTCCGAAGCTTTTCTGAAGCTCCAAAACACTTTGGGAAGCCTAGCAAAGCCAGTGCTTCGATCCAGACATGCTGCTTTGGATGCCAAAGTGTCCGAAGCTTCTTCGGATCTGAAGCACAGTCCAAAGCCTCACTCAGCCCTAGTATATATGTATTTTATTAACCATAGGTGACTGGTAGGGGGTGCACAGGAGTGCACGTGTCCCCCTGAAGAGGCCAGTGTCTCCTCTGATAGCCGACACTGATGCTGTTGGTAGGGCTGGTGCCCACCCCGACAGGGCCGCCACCATCAGCGGATTCTGTGGGTGCCCCCCCAGATTCAGGAGGCACCACTCACTCATGTTATTAACTTTGCCAAAGACTCTGTTAATAGACACAGTTATACTAGCATGTACATATATAGCAATGTCAGTTATACTAGCATATATATGCTGTGCATATGTATACATTGATATTGTGTTGAATTAGCTATGTTTCTGCACATGTGCCAAGAACAGAGCAGGGCTCTTAGAAAGACAGAGGGGCATCTAAAGAAGGGAGTGGCATGCTCCATAGCTCTTCCCGATTTTGTACAAGAGATTTCATTAAGATATCACATATATACACACACTCACCATTTTTGAGTAGAGTAAACTGAAGTTCAATTTGAACAAAGTTATGGACAGAGGGAATTGGTAACTTCATAATGATCTTAGGGGTTGAACAATGCGGGACTAATATGTGTTTAGTATGGATCCAGCCTATTAAGAAAGCTACAGGAGGCAATCACAACAAACTTTGAATATATAAAGGTTGTTATAAAAAGGATGATGATGAATTGCTCTCTCTGTCCAGTGGGGATGGAACAAAAGAAATCAGATTAGCTGGCGGAAAAGAAGATTTAGGTCAGATAGTACAAGAATCTTTCTAAGTATAAGGATAATTATGAAGTGGGACATGCAGTTTACGGAAGTTTCAGAACATTTTTCACTGCAAGTTTAAAGAATAGGCCAGACAAACATCTTCCAGGGATGGTTTCAGTATGCTTGATTGTGCATCAGTGTAGGTTTTTGGGATAGATGATCTTTCAAGATCCATTCCATCCCTAAATTTCTATAAATCTATTGTATCCAAGTTCATGCAGATTGTATTTTTCTGTAGAAACTGGAGAGATCAGCACCCAGCTTGCAACTGCAAGAGTAGACATGTAGCTCCAATAGGATTTGTGGATTACTTTGCTGAGGGCATCTCTTCCAGTTCATCTCTGGAGTCCAAATACCAAAGATATACTTTTCATAACTCCCTGCAGGTAGAGTTAGTCCAATAAAAGATAGCATCCCTCCCCAAATTTGTGTCTTGCAGATACCAAGTAAACTTCCCTTTGAAAAAGCAGAGGGAAATGTGGTTGCATGTACATGTACTAAGAGAAGCTTATGTAACACCCAGAAAGAGTTGAAGTCTTGGAGAAACACCAGTGAAATTGTTGTGTAATGGTAGCTGAATACAGGCAAAACTGAGAGGGAGTAACCAGGGCAGTGGTCTTGGGCACTGTCTTTGTAGGGAGTTGCAGAAGCAGCTAGTGCTGAGGTGATAGCCATGGGTCCATAGAAACAGCTATAGTTCCCTTAACTGCAGAACAAGTGAGAGCTGTGGGAAAACAGATAAGACCATTGGGGAAACAGGACTGCTGAAGAAAGAGACTGCTATTGCTTGGTTAGCCACTCTCAGAGAGAGCGTGAGATATACAATTACAGATTTAATAGACATAGTCCAAGAGTGTATGGGCAGTCAAAATTTTGTGGCCATGTCAAAGGGCATTAAAAATCAGAAAGTGCAAAATGTGGCTGTAATCAGGGATGAAGTGTTAAAGCTGTTCTTGCCTTCATAGCGAGCTGTAGGGCTATTTAACAAGGAGTGGCAGGCTCATGGGGAAAGACCAGAAGCTTACCCAGAATGGAAAAAGTTGTTGTTTATAGCAGCAGGCCTTGCATGGCAAAGGAATGGCCATTTTTATTTTAATGTGCCAGATTTTAAACAGCCCTTAATTCATGGGTTCAGTCCCTGGCTACAAACATACTTGAATGGAAGCACCATACATGCTATGCTAGATGAGATCCTGTGCTGAGGCAAGCATGGCCATGAATTGGAGAAGAATAAGAATTTATATAATAAGAAGGGGAAAGTCACTGTAATCTCTCCCAAGAATACAAGCACTAAGGAGGAGACAGTGCAGAAGGAATACACAGAGGACGGTCAAATTCCACAGTGACAGTACTGAGAGTGACCGGAAGCCCAGAGTGGACATCAAAAAGCACAAGTATATGCAGTACATCATGCATCAAAGGAGGACACTAAAGCTAGTGATATAGAGAGACGTAAGCCTGTTAGACAACAGAGATGGAGTAATAATGATAAAGATAAGGGGGAGCCTAGAGCCCCAAAATTTGAGCTCAGAGATTCCCTGTGGAAGGAGCTGCTGAGATACACCTCCAAGGAGGTGATAAATGGGTTACCATCCCTGAGACTCTTGGAGATGCTTATGCAGTATAAGCAAAGAGGGTAAAGCAAAACAGGAGAATGGTGCAAAGGGATTGCCACCACCACTGGCATTTCACAG